>NW_027361829.1:51092500-51692500 GCF_039654945.1 Dendrobates tinctorius
ACACACAACACATAGAAAACAATGTTCTGCAGACCACACACAGCAAACAAATGCCTACATCCAAAGACATAACATTTTTTGTTTTCTTCTCTAGTCTTCCCAATCTGGTGCTCGGCCAAGAGGTCCTCGCAGTGCCTCCCAGGGTCGTCGGCGACAGCAACGCGGCGGTCACCAGCGTGTAAGTATAAATATTTTTGCTTTGTTTTTTTGCACTTTTTATTTCATTTCTTTTGTGGAGGCTAATTATGTTATTTTTGTCTTTTTCTTTAACAGCCTTCACAGCGTGCTCCCGACTCTGACGGTGAGGATGGAGGACTCGATGTGGACCACCTCATCGATCTCGTCAGAGAAAGGGAGCCGCTCTGGAATATGGCTGACCGCCGCCACGCTGACCTTATCGTTACCCGACGACTCTGGGAGGAAATCTGTTCGCTCCTTGTGGGCCGCTGGGAGGACCTCGATGTTCGGGCCCAGATTAAAGAACGTAAGTATATACAGTACCGGTTGCTTGATGTAAACCAGTGTTTCCCGAACTCCAGTCCTCGTGGTCCCCACGGATCATGTGTTCAGGATTTCTATTTACTATGGAAATCCTGAAAACATGACCCCTGGGGACCATGAGGACTGGAGTTTGCGAAACACTGATGTTGTATACTAACCACTCCTTTCTCGTTTCAGGGAACAGAATTGTGAATCGGTGGCGGTCTGTGAGGGATCGTTTCAAGAAGGAGTTCAATAAAGAGATGCGGGCCCCAAGTGGATCTGGAGGACGCAGGAGCAAGTACAAGTACGCACAAGCCCTGTCGTTCCTCCGGGAAACAATGGTCACTAGAAAGTAAATATTACACACCACATGTGAAAAAAAATGTTAGATGTAACTTTTTTTTTTCAGCCAGGGCCATACCATGTCAGTATTTTAATTGTTTTTTTTTCTCTTTATTCCACAGCACGGTGAGCAGCACTCGGGAGCCTGCACGATTGGACCCTTCTGAGGCGATCCCTGAGGAGACCGGCACCGAGGGACACTTCGACCGCCCCGGTACATCTGCACCTTCCCAGCCTTCCCACACATTCGACCCATCTGTCCCATCCACCAGCACAGGAGCATCGTGGCCGCCTACATTACATGAAGCTGCTGGTGAGGAGATCGCTTTCCCTTTACCCCACCCTTCTGCCCCTGCCACCTCTAGTACACCTGCGGGTACTGGGCGGCAGCGGCAGAGGGGTCAGGAAAAGAGTTATGCGCCAGAGTTCTTGCATCTGAATGCATCTTTCCAGAACTGTCTAAAAGTCTTGTCAGAGCAAATCTCCGCAGGCTTTCAGCAGATCAACTCCAGCATTCTGGAGGTGAAGACACTTCTGCAAACCATGCATTCAGAAGCAAGATCTTCGCCAAACCACACCTTTTTCAGGTCTGTTGTGGAGCGCATGGCAACACTATCTCCTACCCAGCAGATGCATGTAATGCATTCGTGCCATGGTGCTCTACAGCAGGTTACCTCCCAACCTCCACCTCCCACCACTGTAGTTCCTCCACCTGCACCCCCTCCAGCCACTTTCCATCCTCCCCCTCCTATTACATCTGCACCCCCTCCAGCCACTTTCCATCCTCCCCCTCCTATTACATCTGCACCCCCTCCAGCCACTTTCCATCCTCCCCCTCCTATTACATCTGCACCCCCTCCAGCCACTTTCCATCCTCCCCCTCCTATTACATACCAGCAACCTCACCAGTACCAGCAACCTTCCCAGTACCAGCAACCTCCCCAGTACCAGACATCTCCCCACTTCCAGCAACCTGCCCTGTACCAAACTCCTTCCCCATACCAAACTCCTTCCCCGTACCAAACTCCTTCCCCATACAACTTTCCATCAACATCATCTGCTCCTACAGTCCCTGCCCAACCCTCCACTCCACCGCCCACCACCTCTTCTGCCTCCCACATGTCCACCCATTCTGTAGCTTTTTCCACACCATCACCTCTAACTGTTCCTTCCCCACCACGATCCCAGTCCTCTCTCCACACTCCCATTGTCGAAGTGCCCCGCAGCCCCTCCAGCAGTATTTCCACCCCACACTACAACGAGTTATAATGTTTTTTTTTGTAATAAAAATGCCCATTTGGTTGGTTTCAAACCTTTATTAAAAAAGTTTTTTTAACTTTAAAAACAGTTTACACAAAAAAAAATATTTTAAATAAAAGTTAAATTATTGTTTACACTGGTTGTCTGTCATTTCTTTCTGCGGCGAAATATGTTTAAAAAAAAGGTTAAATACAGGGTATTTAAAAGGTAAAAAGGTATTCAAAACCAGGTATATAACTGTGGGTAAATTTTAGCTTTTTGCCACAGTTGTGTTCTTGGTTGTGTTTGAAGCAAAGTATTTCACCTGAAAAGTTGTGTTTATTGTTGGTGATTTCCTAACAATGTACACAACTTTTGTTAAAAGGTGAAATACTTTGCATAAAACACAACCAGGTACACACCTGTGGCCTAAAGCTAAAAATAGTAAGACCATGACAAGATAGCCAACTTTGGTTGGCAAAGGTATATACTGTTGGTCCAGAAGGTACACAAGTTTGGTTAGGGCACAAATCTTTCACACTCTGTCATCCTGCCAGTGTACTCTGCCTTGAGGTGACATAAAGTATAGTGCAAAATTGTCCCTCATTACTGAAACCGTCACAGAACTTCTAGTGGTAATATTTCCAATGACAACATCCATCTTCGCCAGTAACTTGCTCTTCTCTCCAACCTGCACTTTCTCCTCTACAACCTGTCAAAGAAGGGCTGTAGGAACATGCTATATATAGTTTTCCAGTAGCCAATCCCGTTCGGAAGGCCACAAGGGTCAATTTTAAAAACCAGATCCGGCGTAATCCGTCGAAAAACGGATAGAAAAACGGATGAACCGGATGAGACGGATCCGGTTTTGTCTGTCAAGAACAAGACGGATCCGGCAGAAAACCGGATCCGGCACATCAGGTTTTACAAAACATTTGCCGGATCCGGCATTCCGGCACGACGCCGGATCGCGCCTGACGCCGAAAACCTGATGTGTGAAAGTAGCCTAAAAGGTATCAAATACTGAGGACTCTCAATCCTGAATATTTTTCTATCTACTGGCTAACACGGTACAAAGATATACATCTTTCCTCCAATCTACAGTGAGATTCAATTTCTCACCAATACTATATACAGCTTCTGTCTTCTCATACACCAGCCAATTTCTGCCTGTCACATTGCGGTGTAATCTGTCCTGGGCCTGAGACAATAGTTCAATGTCCTCCAATCTACAGTGAGATTCAAATTCTCACCAATACTCTATACAGCTTCTGTCTTCTCATACACCAGCCAATTTCTGCCTGTCACATTGTGTTGTAATCAGTCCTGGGCCTGAGACAATAGTTCAGCGTCCTCCAATCTACAGTGAGATTCAAATTCTCACCAATACTCTATACAGCTTCTGTCTTCTCATACACCAGCCAATTTCTGCCTGTCACATTGTGGTGTAATCTCTACTGGGCCTGAGACAATAGTTCAGCGTCCTCCAATCTACAGTGAGATTCAAATTCTCACCAATACTCTATAGACCCTTTACCTTGTTTTACAGTACCATATAGCTGTTGTTATTTTGGGTATTTTTTTCAAAAAAATGAAGAAGTGTGGTGGAAGAGGCCGTGGAAGTGGGCAGGGGTTGCCAGCTGGTCCTGATGATGGTGTTAGTGGTGGTGCTTCTGCTGGTTGTGGCAAAAGCACAATAGCACCTAAGGCAGGAGGTGGTGAGCCGGCGTCATTGTCTGGCTCCACAAAGCCTCGTAGGCTCCCTTTTCTGAGAGTAGGTAAACCGCTTTTAAAGCGGGAGCTTCAGGAACAAGTTTTGGCTTACATTGCTGACACAGCCTCCAGCTCTATCGCCTCCTCTTCTGAAGTTTCAAAAAATAAAAGCACTGCATCGTCAGTGGAGGTTCCTGGTAAGGAACAACACCTTTCCTTGTGTCCTTCACCCCTACCAAAAGTGAAGGAAGCGGCAGGCCACACTACAGATTACTCCATGAAGCTCTTTTCTCATACCATGCCTGGGTTATCAAGTCAAATCGTGAATTCCCCAGTCCAAGATGAATCTGACATGGAGTGCACTGATGCAGAGCCACTGCTAGATTTATCTGCTGGTACATTCACTCAGAGCACTACATTGTCCTCGCAGTGTACTGAGCCAGAATCTGACCCTGATGAAACTCAGGTGCCCCTTCCCGCATACTATACCACCATACACGGTGACACAGAGGAAGGTGCACATGACATTGAAGAGGAGGTGATGGATGACCCAGTTGTTGACCCAGATTGGCATCCATTGGGGGAAGAGGGTGCCGCTGCCAATAGCTCAGAAGAGGAGGAGGAGCATCCGCAGCAGGCATCGACATCGCAACAGCTGTTATCTGGCAGGCCCGGCGCAGTCCAAAAACGGGTTACAAAAACCAAAAGAGTTGCAGCACAGCTTGGCCAGATGGTCAAAAAAGCACAGCGTGCAAGGCCTCAAAATGTCTTCCATAGTAGGAAGAGTGCAGCGTGGCACTTTTTTGAACAAAATCCTAATGATCAGGCAAAGGTTATCTGTAAGAGGTGCGCAAAGACTTTTAGCTGAGGGAAAAATCTGAGAAATTTGAATACCAGTTGCATGCTTAGACATTTAACCACCATGCACTTGCATGCGTGGACGGACTACCAAACTTCACGTACCACATGTGCAACTGCTCCCAAAGAAGATAGTCAGCAACGCTACATTGTTTCCCCCACTGTAAGCCCACTGCTTAGCACACCACCAGCAGCAAATGTTGAGGTGTCGTCGCAAGGCCAAAGCAGTCAGGGAATCACAATGTTATATCAACGAAAGACTGAATCTAGGCCATCAGAAAGAACACCAACTCCATCACCATCATCAACCCTCTCTCAGTCTGCCATGTCCACCGCTAGTTCCACCATATGCAGCTCTCAAGTCCAACTCACCTTACCAGAGACTATGAGTAGGGCAAGAAAGTACTCATCCTCTCATCTGCGTACACTGGGTTTGAACGCCCACATTGCCAAAGTAATCTCGTCAGAGATGATGCCCTACCGGTTGGTTGAAAGCGCAGCTTTCCGCAAACTCATGGCCTACGCTGTACCATGCTATGACCTACCCAGTCGGCACTTCTTTTCTCGCAAAGCCATCCCAGCCCTCCACCTTCATGTGAAAGACCGCATTGTCCATGCACTCAAGCAATCCGTGAGTGGAAAGGTGCAACTCACAACTGATGCATGATCCAGTAGGCATGGCCAGGGCCGTTACGTGTCCATCACTGCACACTGGGTTAATGTTGTGGATGCAGGGTCCACAGGGGATAGCGGTGGTGGGACAGTGCTGCCTAGCCCACGGTGTAGGAAACAGTTGGCTGTAGGCATTCGACCCTCCTCCTCCTCCTCCAGAAGCGAAAGCTCGTCCACAGAGTGCAGTCGCACAAGCACTCCATCTGCAGCTGCCAGTGTTGCACACGAGGTGTCCCCCTATCGATCAGCTAGTGGCAAGCATCAGCAGGCTGTGTTGCAGATGATGTGTTTGGGCGACAGACACACCGCGGAAGTACTGGCCGACTACTTTCAGTGACAAACTGAGTCATGGCTGGGCAGTCTACATCTTGAGGCAGGCAAGGTAGTTAGTGATAACGGCCGGAATTTTGTGGCAGCCTTAGCCCTTTCAAAACTCAGACACATACCTTGCTTGGCTCACACCTTGAACCTGGTGGCTCAGTGCTTCCTCACTAATTATCCAGAGTTAACAGGCCTGCTCCATAAGGTTCGAAGACTGTGCTCGCTCATCCGCCAGTCGCCGGTACACTCCAGTCGTATGCAGAAGCTGCAGCGATTGCTCCACCTTCCCAAGCACCGCTTAATGATCGACGTTGCAACAAGGTGGAACTCCACCCTGCACATGGTTGAGTGGCTGTGCGAACAGAGGCAGGACATAATGCATTTGTGGGAGGATACACGGGCAGGCACTTTGAGGGCAGACATGGAGTTGATAGGTGTGCAGTGGTCGAAGCTGAAAGATCTCTGTAAAGTCCTTCAGTGTTTTGAGGAATGCACATGGCTGGTAAGCGCAGACGATGCCATCATAAGCATGAGCATCCCACTTATGCGTCTGCTCATGCAAACTTTGATGCACATTAAGGAGCAGGCGTCTGCAGCCGAGGTAGATGAGGAGGAAGAGGAGGAGGGAAGCTTTGATGACAGTCAGCCATTGTCTGCTCTGGGACCTCTCCTGGATGAGGTGGAGGAAGATGAGGAAGAGGAGGAGGATGATGATGGGGATGATTATTTAGGGGACGAGGATGCTTCTCGTGGGGCAAGAGAAAATGTTGGCATGGCAAGGTCAGGTACAGGGTTTGTGCGTGACTGGAGGGATGTGGATTTGCCAGAAAGTGCTCCTACACCCAGCACTTGCAGTGCATCATTGACACCGGGAACATTGGCCCACATGTCAGATTATGCCTTGCAGATCCTAAAAAGGGATCCCCGCATTGCCAAAATGATGAACGATGACTACTGGTTGGCCAGCATCCTGGATCCACGCTATAAAGGCAAATTCCAAAACATCATGCCACAGGAGAACCTTGACCTAATATTGGCTAACAAACAAGCAACTCTGGTAAACCGGTTGGTTGAGGCATTCCCAGCACACAGCAGCGGTGATGTTTCTCACATGAGCCGTAGGGGGCCGGAGGCAGCTTGGAAGAGGTGTTCGTGGTGCACACATCAGAAGTGGTGTTGGAGACAGGGTTTTCATGACCATGTTGTGGAGTGATTTTTCAAGTCCCGCTCACACGACTGGTAATACTGCATCGATTGAAAGTGACAGGAGACAGCACTTGTCAACTATGGTTACAAACTACTTCTCATCCCATATCGATGTTCTCCCTCACAGGTCATTCCCATTTGACTATTGGGCCGCTAAACTGGACACCTGGCCTGAATTAGCACAATATGCCTTACAGGAGCTCGCTTGCCCAGCTGCAAGTGTGCTATCAGAAAGGGTCTTCAGTGCAGCTGGATCAATCCTGACAGAAAAAAGGACCCTTCTGTCGACCCAAAATGTGGATGATCTAACTTTCATTAAAATGAACCATGCATGGGTTTCCAAGGATTTTGTCCCACCTTACCCTGATGACACATAGGTTGCCAGAAAAATGGCTTGCTTTGGTCCTCCTCTTCCTCGGACTTGACCAATTTCGCCCTTAACAGCAACTGAATGTCCCAGATCAACATATGCCATTTTGTAAACCTCCCTAACTGGGCTGCCTCCCCCCAATGACCGGGGTCACCACCTAGCACACACAACCGTGCGAGTGCCGTTGCTCTGGACTGGTGGGTAGGCCGACTCTTGGGCGTGGGCACTGGCACAGGGTCCCTCATAGTGCAATCAACTGTCTCTGATGGTGGGGGTGCACACCCGCCGTCAGACACACCGCCGTACTATGAGGGGCCCAGTGCCAGTACCGACACCCACGAGTGTGACCCCCTTGCTTGGGCAGGACCACAGCATTTGCAATGTTTACCTCTCCCTGCTCCTCCGCTGTGTAGTCTGGGCTGTCAAATCCTTCACTGGGACTGCCACTACAAATTTGTTGAACTGATAGATGATGGATAAGACGTAGCTATGCCCTGTCCCGCTGGCCAGGCTCTAGCTTCAGATGATCAATGGTAGAGTTGAGCGACTTTGCCTTTTTTTGGGTTGAGTCGGGTTTCATGAAACCCAACTTTCGCAAAAGTCGGGTCGAACGAAATCGGCCGATTTTTGTGAAAAGTCGAATGCCGACTGAAACATGAAACCCAATGCAAGTCAATGGGGAATCAAAGTCGGCATGGAGTGGAGGCCAGGAAACACACCTACAGTGCCCTTTTGAATGCCAAAAACATCAAATCTTATTACTGAAGCTTTTCAACCTTAATTTACTTCATAATACTAGTTACGCACTGAAAAATGGGGGTTATTTGGCTAAATTTGTGGGGTGGTAGGGCTGGCTCCAGGTTTTCATGTGCCCTTGACCAAAGAGCGCCCCTTTAACACATACCACAAATCATGATGCTCCGATACGGCAGAGAAATAGTGGTATAGTACAATGAAAATTACTTCACTTTTTACATCTCATGACTGATATCCATTTTAAATTCTCCAATAGCTCCAAAAACGGACAGTATCTTGCTCCATACAGTATTATGGCCACCGCATAGTGCGCTATACAGAGTAATGAGGCCCATATATATCACCATACAGAATCATTGGTCCCATATAATGTTTGAAACAGTATATGATGAGCTCCACATAATGCTACAGTATATCTTGGTCCCCATGGATAAAGCTGCACTGTCTTATGGGCCCAAATAATGCTCTATATATAATGGGCCCCATTTCTAATGCTCTAGTGTATAATGGGCCCTGTAAATGCTGCTCCAGTGTCTGATGTCCACCTTTGGAATGTTCCAGTGTATGGTGGGCACCATCTATCATTCTCCAGAGTATAGTGCTCCCCAAAAATTGCTGTCCCAACATTGAAAACAATTAAATAAGTCTCCTCAAATAAGTCTCCTCGCTATGGAATCCCTGTACTAGTCTGGGCGTACAGACGTGATGTCATTGCGCTCTCTGATCAGAATATCACTGTCAGGAAACACGGAAGACGTCATGGCGGTGGAGCAGGGAGAGGTAAGTATTTCAACTTTGCAAGTGCTGTGATCCAGAGCATGCAGGGGAGGCCCACTCATTGGCGACGGCACTGGCACAGGGCCCCTCATAGTACGGCGGTGTGTCTGACGGCTGGTGGGCCGAACCTGCACTTTCAGCTGCACCTTCCTTTTTGTCACCGTGTAAGGTGGTACAGTATATGGTTAGGGTAACCTGAGTTTCATCTGGGTCACATTCAGGCTGTGTAGAGTGCGAGGGGAATGTAGTGGTCTGGGTCAATGTACCAGCAGAATCATCTAGCAGTGGCTGGGCCTCAGTGCACTTTTGGCGCCCCCAGGAGTACGGTCGCCACAGTGGCATTACCTTCCTCCTAGGGAGTGTGATTTCATGCTTGGGAGCACCAAAAGATCTCTCTAGCAGTTAAACCAACACACAACTCATTTTCCACTCCAGGCCAGCAGGGAGACCTCTGAACCTGACTGCTGAGGAGCTGCTGTCTGTGGGCGGGAGGAGGTAGGTTAGGGCAGTCTGTGAAGGGAAGGGGAAGTGTGTGGACGTGAGAAGGGGAGCTGGAGGATGAGCAGAGTCAAGGCTCACTCCTACCTTGAGCGCATGGTCCGGATTCCGGTCTCCGAGTTTGTAGGGACACTGACGTTCCTGCAGCAGAAACCGGAGGAAGTAGCAGCTGTAAATGCTCTGTACCCAACTAAGGCTCGGAGGCCCCAGCAGCGATGTGTGGGAGCCAGAAGGAAAAGGCTACGGCTGCCTGCCATACTAGAAAGTTCCAAGAGAGAGTAAACAGGGGGAACTTCATTGAACTCAGCACTGCGAGTACCTCAGATAAGCGCTAGAACGGAGGCCACACTACCTATCTGCAGAGAGAGAATTCCAAATTGGCTTCCAGGCTGACCAACTCCTTCTCCATCTGTACTCTGGGTCCTGGACGGCACTTACCAAGTACAGGTAAAGGAACTGCACGACTGTGTCTGTCCTCTTTCTCCTGCGCCTGGCGCACGGCTCTGCTACATCCTGCACTGCGCACCATCTACCAACTCTTTCATGTGCCCTGCGACAATGGCCATACCTGTGCAGGGCTTCTACATCTTAGCTGCACCACAACTTCTGTCCCAGAGAAGCTCCACTACAGCGTTGGTCAATCTACTCAGAAACCACAGGTGGCGTCACGTATTATTCACCTATAAACGTAATTCCCCCCTTTGCATGGACGCCCAGGGCCACGGAACGGATCACCACCACTGTGACACATCCCAGGGAGACACCGTCCCGGTACCGATTAACCCCACTGCCCTGCCTGGCCACCCACACTCCATGTCAGATTCATCTTGGACTGGGGAATTCACGATTTGACTTGATAACCCATGCATGGTATGATAGAAAGAGCTACATGGAATAATGTGAAGTGTGGCCTGCTGCATAATTCACTTTGGGTGGGGGTGCAGGAGACAAGGAAAGGGGTTCTTCCTTACCAGGAGCCAGCACTTGATGACTCAGTCCTTGCATTTTTTGAAACTTCAGAAGAGGAGGGCATATTTGCTGGAGTCTGTTTCGGCAATGTAAGCCCAAAGTAGTTCCTCATGCTCCGGCTATAAAAACGGTTAACCTACTCCCAGAAAGGGTAGCCTTCCAGGCGTTCCATAGACAGACCATGACGCAGGCTCAACACCTCCTGCCTTAGCTGCTATTGTGCTTTTGCCACTACCAGCAGATGCACCACCACCATCAGCACAAGCTGGCCCCCACACGCCCACGTCCGCGGCCTCTTCCACCAAACTTCCAAATTTAGCACAAAATAGACACAAAATAACATCACATATATGGTACTGTATCAGAAGCGTACAGCTCTATTCAGTCAAAGGATAATTGTCAATCTCCATATATATTCCATCAGTCACACAGAGACACTCCAGGCTCAGTATGGATTAGACAAGAATATAAAAAGTAGACAAAGTGTACAGTATCATCAGATAGCAGGTATATATAGCATAGTTTAAACATTAACAATGTATGTCTATATATCATGAGTAGTGTTGAGCCACCCCGCTAGTATTTTGGTTCGTCACACAGGAGGCAAGTTCGTTGAATGTTCGTCGAACCACACTGAAAACAATGGCAGGCAAACAGAAACACATACTAACACATACAAAACAATTACAAAACACCTTAAGAGGTGTCCCAAAGCCGACAAAATGCTCAGAAGCCAAAAATAACATATGAAAAAGGGCAACTACATTTACAAAAGAGGTGGAGGAGTAAAAGGAGGAGGTGGAGGAGACACAGATCAAGGCTTGTCATGCCCTTATGAAGAAGAAAGTCTGGACTAAAAATGTAAAAACCAAACCCAAAAAAACAAAATCTGAAAACAAACACGATCATATACCGTCATACTTCCCACCAATAAATTATGGCAACTGGCGATTGGGTGGCGTTATTCCCATGAACCTCCAAACAGCGTCCATGAAGCCAAAGTGTTTGATTTCTGGGGGCAGTATGATTGCAAAGCTGAACCTTAAAGGAATGTCCAAAAGGGTACCACCAGGAGTGGAGCCTGCGGCTTAATTGGACTCCACCCGGGAAACCACAACCATGCCGTCTCAAAAAAAGATGCACACATTGAAAGCTTTGTCGATTGTGTGTGTGTGGTGTGGTATGTCCGTTTGTAGTTGCGCTAGCGATTTGTCAGCTTTATTCTGTTAACGAATGAGACTCCGGCATGCCCCTGCGGTACGCGTAAAGCTTACTAGAGGGATACGCGAGGCTCTGGCACGCGCGATCGAGCAATAACAGGGCTATCATGGCCTTCCATGTCCGGGGCTACATGCGCACTACACTGAAAGGACCATCTTTTGTAGCTTACAGGTGCAGATAACCCACTGAACACCGTTAGTGATGGGGATCTGGGATTCCAATAATTCGCTGTGAACGATGATTTCCCAGTAAGTGCAGGTCAACAGCAATTCCTGATTTCGGCCTAACCGCCATTCCAGAAAAAATGCAAAACATTACGTGTCCAAACCACAGGTGCTGTAGCTTGCTTAACAGCTCTGCAGCCGTTCTCAGGCCCAGTATGGATTCTACAAGATTCGAGAAAGTTGATAAAGGGTACAGTTTCACCGGATAACACGTATATATGTTGCATAGTTTACACATTAAAAACCTATGTGTATCGATCAGGAGGCAGGCTCAGATGGTCTCAGGCCCAGTATGGATTAGACCAGATTGTACAAAGTTGAGATAGGGTACATTATCACTGGATAGCAGGTATATAGAGCATAGTTTAAACATTTAAAATGTCCATGTTCTCTGCATGGATTACACAACAATCTAAAAACTAGAAAAAAGGAAATGTATTTCAAGCATACACCATGATACACTTTTGGTGGTATTTTTAAATCTTCATTTATATTTCTGTCTCAGTAAGACAGCCCAGACTCTCTGCAATAGGAAATTAGATGCATACAATTATTTACCTAAAGTCTAGTGATTGCAGAAATCTACAAATTACTATTCACGGGAACAACTTCCATCACAATTCTCAGAGGCGATGCTGACCCTCAATTAATTAGTGTGTGGACACAGCAAAAACCTTTCTTTGTGAAGAAAGTGTTGCTGTATCGCAGTACCGTTGATCCCATCGCCGTTACTCATATCCATCCAATTTTGATCACAGGGAGAGATGTAAACATGGTGCTCACTGCCTATCATGATCTGTCACGTAACTTTGGAGTGCAAAACACAGAAGCCACAGGCCATAGGCGATTCAATTGGATTGGCATGAGAGGGAGGGCACATTTAAAAATGTGCGCTGGAATGACACACGTCTGTGGGTAGGAAAACTGTTAAAGCTCATGAAAAACCACCACTGCATCTCATTGTGAGTCGACGTCCATAAGAAATGGAAGCCATTGATCATCTGAAGCTGGATCCCGGCCAGCGGGACAGGGCATAGCTACGTCTTAACCATCATCTTCTATCAGTTCACAAAATTTGAAGTGCCAGTCCCAGTGATGGATTTGACAGCCCAGACTACACAGCGGAGGAGTAACCATACTTGACAAGTGCTGTCTCCTGTCACTTTCAATCGATGCAGTATTACCAGTCGTGTGAGCGGGACTTGAAAAATCAGTCCACAACATGGTCATGAAACCCCTGTCTCCAATGCCACTTCTGATGTGTCCACCAACAACACCTCTTCCAAGTTGCCCCCGGCCCCAACGGCTCGTGTGAGAACATCACCTCTGCTGTGTGCTGGGAATGCCTCAAACAACCGGTTTACCAGAGTAGCTTGTTTGTTAGCCAATATTAGGTCAAGGTTCTCCTGTGGCATGATGTTTTGGAATTTACCTATATAGCGTGGATCCAGGATGCTGGCCAACCAGTAGTCATCATCGTTCATCATTTTGGCAATGCGGGGGTCCCTTTTTAGGATCTGCAAGGCATAATCTGACATGTGGGCCAATGTTCCCGGTGTCAATGATGCACTGTGAGTGCTGGGTGGAGGAGCACTTTCTGACAAATTCACATCCCTCCAGTCACGCACAAACCCTGTACCAGACCTTGCAAAGCCAACACTTTCTCTTGCCCCATGAGAAGCATCCTCCTCCCCTAAATAATCATCCCCATAATCATCCTCCTCCTCTTCCTCTTCTTCCTCCACCTCGTCCACGACAGTTCCCTGACTAGACAATGGCTGACTGTCATCAAAGCTTCTCTCCTCCTCTTCAACCTCGGCTGCAGACGCCTGTTCCTTAATGTGCGTCAAAGTTTGCATGAGCAGACGCATAAGTGGGATGCTCATGCTTATGATGGCGTCGTCAGCGCTTACCAGCCGTGTGCATTCCTCAAAACACTGAAGGACTTTACAGAGGTCTTTCAGCTTCGACCACTGCACACCTGTCAACTCCATGTCTGCCCTCAAAGTGCCTGCCCGTGTATCCTCCCACAAATGCATTACGGCCTGCCTTTGTTCGCACAGCCGCTCAACCACGTGCATGGTGGAGTTCCACCTTGTTGCAACGTCGATAATTAGGCGGTGCTTGGGAAGGTGGAGCAATCGCTGCAGCTTCTGCATACGACTGGAGTGTACCGGCGACCGGCGGATGTGCGAGCACAGTCTTCGAACCTTAAGGAGCAGGCCTGTTAAATCCGGATAATTAGTGAGGAAGCACTGCACCACCAGGTTCAAGGTGTGAGCCAAGCAAGGTATGTGTCTGAGTTTTGAAAGGGCTAAGGCTGCCACAAAATTCCGGCCGTTATCACTAACTACCTTGCCTGCCTCAAGATGTACACTGCCCAGCCATGACTCAGTTTGTCGCTGAAAGTAGTCGGCCAGTACCTCTGCGGTGTGTCTGTCGCCCAAACACAGGATCTGCAACACAGCCTGCTGACGCTTTCCACTAGCTGTTCGATAGGGGGACACCTCGTTTGCAACACTGTCAATTGCGGATGCAGTGCTCGTGCGACAGCGCTCTGTGGACCAGCTTTCGCTTCTGGAGGAGGAGGGTCGAACGCCTACAGCCAACTGTTTCCTATACCGTGGGCTAGGCAGCACTGTGCCACCACCGCTATCCCCTGTGGACCCTGCATCCACCACATTAACCCAGTGCGCAGCGATGAACACGTAATGGCCCTGGCCATGCCTACTGGACCATGCATCAGTTGTGAGGTGCACCTTTCCACTCACTGACAGCTTGAGTGCATGGAAAATGCAGTCTTTCACATGAAGGTGGAGGGCTGGGATGGCTTTGCGAGAAAAGAAGTGGCGACTGGGTAGTTCATAGCCATTAGTTCGCAGAAAGCTGCGCTTTCAACCAACTGATAGGGCATCATCTCTAACGAGATTAGTTTGGCAATGTAGGTGTTCAAAGCCAGTGTATGCGGATGAGAGGATGAGTACTTTTTGTCCTACTCATAGTCTCTGGTAGGGTGAGCTGGACTTGAGAGCTGGATATGGTGGAAGTAGCGGTGGACATGGCAGACTGAGAGAGGGTTGATGATGGTGATGGAGTTGGTGTTCTTTCTGATGGCCTAGATTCAGTCTTTCATTGCAATAACAGTGTGATTCCCTGAATGATTTGCCCTTGCGATGACAACTCAACATTTGCTGCTGGTGGTGTGCTAACCGGTGGGCTTACAGTGGGGGAAATAATGTTGCATTACTGACTAGCTTCTTTGGGAGCAGTAGCACAGTGGTACGTGAGTTTTGGTAGTCCATCCATGCTTGCAAGTGCAGGGTGGTTAAATGTCTATGCGTGCAACTGGTATTCAAATTTCTCAGATTTTTCCCTCGGCTAAAGGTCTTTGCGCGCTTCTTACAGATTACCTTTGCCTGATCATTAGGATTTTGTTCTAAAAAGTGCCACACTGCACTCTTCCTACTAGGGAAGACAGTTTGAGATAATGAAGAAAAATGTCCAGCTCCACGATGTAGTGAAAAATATTCTTTATTCACTCAATAGAAATGAGGTTTAAAAGCCAGCATGAAATACAAGGCATGCGATCTACGCGTTTCAAGTGACTAGGCACTCTTAATCATGATTAATAGTGCCTAGTCACTTGAAACGCGTAGATCGCATGCCTTGTATTTCATGCTGGCTTTTAAACCTCATTTCTATTGAGTGAATAAAGAATATTTTTCACTACATCGTGGAGCTGGACATTTTTCTTCATTATCTTGGATTGTGCGCTTGGACACAGTGGTCTCGTGCTCCGATGATGGAATGCTATGTCTGGTGAGCTGGATTTATATCCTGATTTAAGACAGTTTGAGGCCTTGCACGCTGTGCTTTTTTGACCGTCTGGCCAAGCTGTCCTGCAATTTTTTGGGTTTTTGTAACCCCTTTTTGGACTGATCCGGGACTGCCAGATAACAACTACTGCGATGTTGATGCCTGCTGCGGATGCTCCTCCTCCTCTTCTGAGCTATTGGCAGCGGCACACTCTACCCCCAATGGATGCCAATCTGGGTCAACAACTGGGTCATCTATCACCTCCTCTTCAATGTCATGTGCACCTTATTCTGTGTCACCGTGTATGGTGGTATAGTATGCGGGAGGGGGCAACTGAGTTTCATCAGGGTCAGATTCTGGCTCAGAACACTGCGAGGACAATGTAGTGCTCTGAGTGAATGTACCAGCAGATAAATCTAGCAGTGGCTGTGCATCAGTGCACTCCATGTCAGATTCATCTTGGACTGGGTAATTCACGATTTGACTTGATAACCCAGGCATGGTATGTGAAAACAGCTCCATGGAGTAATCTGTAGTGTGGCCTACCGCATACTTCAATTTTGGTAGGGGTGAAGGACACAAGGAAAGGTGTGGTTCATGACCATGAGCCTCCAATGACGACTCACTGCTTTTATTTTTTAAAACTTCAGAAGAGGAGGCGATAGAGCTGGAGGCTGAGTCAGCAATGTAAGCCAAAACTTGTTCTTGAAGCTCTGGCTTTAGAAGCGGTTTACCTACTCCCAGAAAAGGGAGCCTTCGAGGCCTTGGGGAGCCAGAAGATGACACAGCCTCAACACCTCCAGTATTAGGTGCTATTTTGCTTTTGCCACTACCAGCAGATCCACCACCAACACCATCATTACCAGCTGCCAACCCCCGCCCACTTCCACGGACCCTTCCACCACACTTCCTCATTTTTTGGAAAAATTTACCCAAATTTACACCAACTCTCTGGTACTGTAAAACAAGGTACAAGGTGTATATAGTTAGGGGGAGAATTGGAATGTCTCTACACTTCAGGACACTGTGGGATTCAGTCAGGCCCTGTTTATTTAACACCGCAATATGACAGGCAGATTCTCTATGCTGTTAGAAAGGTTTATAGATGACTGTGGAGAATTGGAATGTCTCTACACTTCAGGACACTGTGGGATTCAGTCAGGCCCTGTTTATGTAACACCGCAATATGACAGGCAGATTCTCTATGCTGTTAGAAGGGTGTATAGAGGACTGTGGAGAATTGGAATGTCTCTACACTTCAGGACACTGTGGGATTCAGTCAGACCCTATTTATTTAACACCGCAATATGACAGGCAGATTCTCTATGCTGTTAGAAAGGTGTATAGAGGACTGTGTAGAATTGGAATTTCTCTACACTTCAGGACACTGTAGGATTCAGTCAGGCCCTGTTTATTTAACACCGCAATATGACAAGCAGATTCTCTATGCTGTTAGAAAGGTGTATAAAGGACTGTGTAGAATTGGAATGTCTCTACACTTCAGGACACTGTGGGATTCAGTCAGGCCCTGTTTATTTAACACCACAATATGACAGGCAGATTCTCTATGCTGTTAGAAGGGTGTATAGAGGACTGTGTAGAATTGGAATGTCTCTACACTTCAGGACACTGTGGGATTCAGTCAGGCCCTGTTTAGTTATCACTCCAATATGACAGGCAGATACTCTATGCTCTTAGAAAGGTGTACAGAGGACTGTGTAGAATTGGAATGTCTCTACACTTCAGGACACTGTGGGATTCAGTCAGGCCCTGTTTATTTAACACCGCAATATGACAGGCAGATTCTCTATGCTGTTAGAAGGGTGTATAGAGGACTGTGTAGAATTGGAATGTCTCTACACTTCAGGACACTGTAGGATTCAGTCAGGCCCTGTTTATTTAACACTGCAATATAACAGGCAGATTCTCTATGCTGTTAGAAAGGTGTATAGAGGACTGTGTAGAATGGGAATGTCTCTACACTTCAGGACACTGTGGGATTCAGTCAGGCCCTGTTTATTTAACACCGCAATGTGACCGGCAGAAATTGCCTAGTGTATGACAAGGTGTATATAGAATTGGGCAGAACTGGAATCTCCCTACAGTGTAGATCTGTAAGAACGGAACAACTCCTCGACTTATCCTTACAGAGTCACACACAGATAGCTTCACTGTGGCCATGATTACAGCCATTACACGGTACTGAGAGAGGAGCGTGCACGTACACCGCTGTCCAGTGTATGCAAAATTGTCAAGCTCCGTGTTTTAGTTTACGGACTGACACACGCTGTCTCTCTATAGTTTTGAATGTAATCAAACAGCAAATATACTAAACTGTTTGAAAACCTGACAAAACTATAAGGTGGAGGTCTGTATGAACGGAACAACTCCTCGACTTATCCTTACAGAGTCACACACAGATAGCTTCACTGTGGCCGTGATAACAGCCGTTACACGGTACTGAGAGAGGAGCGTGCATGTACACCGCTGTCTAGTGTATGTAAAATTATCATGCTCCGTGTTTTAGTATACGGACTGACACATGCTGTCTCTCTATAGTTTTGAATGTAATCAAACAGAAAATATACTAAACTGTTTGAAAACCTGACAAAACTACAAGGTGGAGGTCTGTAAGAACGGAACAACTCCTCGACTTCTCCTTACAGAGTCACACACAGATAGCTTCACTGTGGCCGTGATAACAGCCATTACACGGTACTGAGAGAGGAGCGTGCACGTACACCGCTGTCCAGTGTATGTAAAATTGTCAAGCTCCGTGTTTTAGTATACGGACTGACACACGTTGTCTCGCTATAGTTTTGAATGTAATCAAACAGCAAATATACTAAACTGTTTGAAAACCAGACAAAACTATAAGGTGGAGGTCTGTAAGAATGGAACAACTCCTCGACTTATCCTTACAGAGTGACACACCGATAGCTTCACTGTGGCCGTGATAGCAACCGTTACACGGTACTGAGAGAGGAGCATACACCGCTGTACGGTGTGTGAAAAATGAACGCTGAGTAACTCACAAGGACAAAACAATAAAATCTGGATTGCTGTGAAAAAAGCAGTTTGCTCAGCAGTGGGCACACAGCATTGCAGCTACCAGGTAGCTTTAACCCCTTCACCCCCAAGGGTGGTTTGCACGTTCATGACCGGGCCAATTTTTACAATTCTGACCACTGTACCTTTATGAGGTCATAACTCTGGAACGCTTCCATGGAGAAATTGGACTGCAAAAGTTATTGTGCAATTTGTCCTGAGTATGCTGATACCTGATATGTGGGGGGAATGACTGTTTCGGCGCATGGCAGAGATCAGAATGGAAGGAGCGCCGTTTGACTTTTTCAATGCAAAATTGGCTGGAATTTAGATCGGACGCCATGTCACGTTTGGAGAGTCCCTGATGTACCTAAACAGTGGAAACCCCCTACAAGTGACCCCATTTTGGAAACAAGACCCCCCAAGGAACTTATCTAGATATGTGGTGAGAACTTTGAACCCACAAGGGCTTTACAGAAGTTTATAACGTACAGCGGTACAATTAAAAAATCATATTTTTTCCACAAAAATGATCTTTTCACCCCAATTTTTATTTTCCCAAGGGTAACAGGACACTAAAAGTTATTGTGCAATTTGTCCTGAGTACGCTGATACCCCACATATGGGGGTAAACCACTATTTGGGCGCATGGCAGAGCTCGGAAGGGAAGCAGCGCCATTTGACTTTTTTGGCTGGAATTGAGATCGGACATCATGTCGCGATTGGAAAACCCCTGATGTACCAAAACAGTGGAAACCCCCACAAATGACACCATTTTGGAAACTAGACCCCCTAAGGAACTTATCTAGATGTGTGGTGAGAACTTTGAACCCCCAAGGGCTTCACAGAAGTTTATAACATACAGCCGTACAATTAAAAAATCATATTTTTTCCACAAAAATTATCTTTTCACCCTCAATTCTTATTTTTCCAAGGGTAGCAGGACCCTAAAAGTTATTGTGCAATTTGTCCTGAGTACGCTGATACCCCACATGTGGGGGTAAACCACTATTTGGGCGCATGGCAGAGCTCGGAAGGGAAGCAGCGCCATTTGACGTTTTTGGCTGGAATTGAGATCGGACACCATGTCGCGATTGGAAAACCCCTGATGTACCAAAACAGTGGAAACCCCCCACAAATGACACCATTTTGGAAACTAGACCCCCTAAGGAACTTATCTAGATGTGTGGTGAGAACTTTGAACCCCCAAGGGCTTCACAGAAGTTTATAACATAAAGCCATACAATTAAAAAATCATATTTTTTCCACGAAAATGATCTTTTCACCCTCAATTCTTATTTTTCCAAGGGTAACAGGACCCTAAAAGTTATTGTGCAATTTGTCCTGAGTACGCTGATACCCCACATGTGGGGGTAAACCACTATTTGGGCGCATGGCAGAGCTCAGAAGGGAAGCAGCGCCATTTGACGTTTTTTGACTGAAATTGAGATCGGACACCATGTCGCGATTGGAAAACCCCTGATGTACCTAAACAGTGGAAACCCCCCACAAATGACACCATTTTGGAAACTAGACCCCCTAAGGAACTTATCTAGATGTGTGGTGAGCACTTTGAACTCCCCAGTGCTTCACAGAAGTTTATAACGCCCGGGCGTGAAAATAAAAATTCATATTTTTTCCACAAACATGATCTTTTAGTCACCATTTTTTTATTTTCCCAAGGGTACCAGGAGAAATTGGACCCCAAAAGTTGTTGTCCAATTTGTCCTGAGTATGCTGATACCCTATATGTGGGAGAAAACTACTGTATGGGCACACGTCAGGGGTCAGAAGGGAAGTAGTGACGTTTTGGAATGCAGACTTTGATGGAATGGTCTGCAGGTGTCATGTTGCCTTTGGAGAGCCCCTAATGTACCTAAACAGTGGAAACCCCCCACAAATGACCCCATTTTGGAAACGAGACCCGCTAAGGAACTTATCTAGATGTGTGGTGAGCACTTTGAATCCCCAAGGGCTTCACAGAAGTTTATAATGCCCGGGCATGAAAATAAAAAAATCGTATTTTTTCCACAAACATGATCAATTAGTCCCCAATTTTTTCATTTTCCCAAGGGTAACAGGAAAAATTGGACCCCAAAAGTTGTTGTCCAAGTTATCATGAGTACGCTGACACCCCATATGTGGGAGAATACTACTGTATGGACACACGTCAGGGCTCGGAAGGGAAGTAGTGACGTTTTGGAATGCAGACTTTGATGGAATGGTCTGCGGGTGTCATGTTGCCTTTGGAGAGCCCCTAATGTACCTATGGATCGGCCGATCTTTAAAAAAAGTATCGGTATCGCCGATACCGGAATTTCCCACACAGCTTTTACCATAAAGTGAGACTAGGGACTTTTTTTTTTTTAAGTGGCGGAGGAATACAGTGCGGAAGGATACCTACCTTCCGTCATTGGATTCCTGCAGCCCGTAGAGAGCGGCAGCATCAGCTGCTGCTGCAGTTCTCTACCCAAGATCGTTGTGGGACACACTCGTGGACTGCTTCTGATCATGGGTGAGTATTTTTGTGGTTTGTTATCTTAATATTTATTCCGTAGACGACAATGGCTTCGGGGAACAATGTGACAAGTATTGGTAAGTATGTTACTCTATGTTATATGTACTGTATGTCTATGTATGTATTGTATGAATGTATTGTATGTAGCATGCATGTAGTATGTATGTAGCATGTATGTAGTATGTATGTAGTATATATGTGGTATGTATGTAGCATGTAGTATGTATGTAGCATGCATGTAGTATGTATGTAGTATGTATGTAGCATGTAGTATGTATGTAGCATGCATGTAGTATATATGTAGTATGTATGTAGCATGTAGTATGTATGTAGCATGCATGTAGTATGTATGTAGTATATATGTGGTATGTATGTAGCATGTAGTATGTATGTAGCATGCATGTAGTATGTATGTAGTATGTATGTAGCATGTAGTATGCATGTAGAATGCATGTAGTATATATGTAGTATGTATGTAGCATGTAGTATGTATGTAGCATGCATGTAGTATATATGTGGTATGTATGTAGCATGTAGTATGTATGTAGCATGCATGTAGTATGCATGTAGTATGTATGTAGTATTTTTTTTTTTTTTAAACATTTAACACATTAGCCGGATGATGGGACTACTACTGTCCCATCATTGGCTAATGTGTCAATCACTGTCATGGTAGCAGGCATCGCCCGATGGGACTTGTAGTCCCATCGGACGATGCTTGCACAGACCCCCGAACATCAGCACAGCCCCCCGGCAGGCCGGTACAGACCCCCACAGGGTGCACAGACCACCGGCAGGCCGGCACAGCCCCCCGGCAGGCCGGTACAGACCCCGGGCAGTCTACACAGCCCCCCGGCAGGCCGGCACAGCCCCCCGGCAGGCCGGCAGAGACCCCCGGAAGGCCCGAAATGACGGCGCATCATGATGCGCACACACCGCGCATCATGATAACGTCATTTCGGCTGTCAATCAACTTTGAACTTCCGATTCCGATGCCCGATATTGAAAAAATATCGGATGTCGGTATCGGAATTCCGATACTGCAAGTATCGGCCGATACCCGATACTTGCGGTATCGGAATGCTCAACACTAGTGGTGAGCACTTTGAACCCCCAAGGGCTTCACAGAAGTTTATAATGCCCGGGCATGAAAATAAAAAAATCGTATTTTTTTCCACAAACATGATCAATTAGTCCCCAATTTTTTTATTTTCCCAAGGGTAACAGGAGAAATTGGACCCCAAAAGTTGTTGTCCAATTTGTCATTAGTACGCTGACACCCCATATGTGGGAGAAAACTACTGTATGGACACACGTCGGGGCTCGGAAGGGAAGCAGTGACATTTTGGAATGCAGACTTTGATGGAATGGTCTGCGGGTGTCATGTGTGTTTGGAGAGCCCCTGATGTACCTAAACTATTGAAACTCCCCACAAGTGACCCCATTTTCGACACTAGGCCCCCCACGGAACTTATCTAGATGTGTGGTGAGCACTTTGAACCCCCAAGTGCTTCACAGAAGTTTATAACGCTCGGGCGTGAAACTAAAAAAATCATTTTTTTCCACAAAAATGATATTTTTGCCCCCAATTTTTTATTTTCCTAAGGATAACAGGAGAAATTGGACCCCAAAAATTGTTTTGCAATTTGACCTGAGTAGGCTGATACCCTACATGTGGGGGTAAAACACTGTTTGGGTGCATGGCAGAGCTTGGAAGGGAAGGAGCACCATTTGACTTTTTCAACTCAGAATTGGCTGGAATTGAGATCAGACGCCATGTTGCATTTGGAGAGCCCCTGATGTGCCCAAACAGTGGAAACCCCCAATTCTAACTCCAACCCGAACCCAACACACCCCTAACCCTAATCTCAGCCCTAACCCTAACCCTAGCCCTAACCCTAACCCTAGCCCTAACCCTAACCCTAGCCCTAACCCTACCCCTACCCTAACCCTAACCCTAGCCCTAACCCTAGCCCTTACCCTAACCTTAATGGAAAAATGGAAATAAATATATTTTTTTAATTTTATTATTTTTCACTAACTAAGGCTAGTTTCACACTTGCTTTTTTTTGCTGCGCGTTTTTCCCGCAAAAAAACACATTAAAAAAACGCATACAAATGCATACAAACGCTGCGTTTTTTTCAAGCATTTTTATGCGCATGCAGGAAAAAAACGCAGCGTTTTTGTGCGTTTGTATGCGTTTTTTGTGCGTTTGCGTTTTTTTACAGACTTTGGAAAAACCCCAAAAAAAAGAAAAAACAACCATTCAACAACACACAAGACCAATGGGACTTCATTGTGGGTGTGGTATGTTAATATATAGACCCTGTCTACAGTATTCTTCACATTTGCTTGATTCTTCTCGTGACCATGGATCTGCGCTGGAAGAGTTTTCACTTCAACTTGGATTTGGACATCGCGATGGCTCAGGCGTATGCAGTTGCTTGCCATGAACAAAGGAAGAGAGAGAGGCAGCGAAGACGGCGGCGTATGTGGATACATCCGATTGTTGAACTCCGGGAGAGCCGTGGGGCATACCACACCCTCTACAGCGAGCTCCAGTCAAACCCGGAGAAATTTACAGATTATATCCGGATGTCCCACGAAAGTTTCATGGATTTGCTTGCTCGTGTCCAACAATCCATCCGGAGACAGGACACACAGCTCCGTCGTGCGATTCCTCCTGAGGAACGGCTACTGGTGACATTACGGTATGTTTTAAAAACCAAGGGGTGCGGTCTGATGTTTTTTTTTTAAATTTAGTATTCAAAACCTTGGGTAATTAGTTTTCGTGAATGTACTAATATTTTATTTTATAGTTTTTTAAAATAATATACATAAATATTAATTTTACTTCTTTGTCTGTTCACAGATTCCTGGCGACTGGAGAAACCCTATCTTCACTACACTTCCAGTACCGTATTGGAATCTCTACCTTGTCTGGAATTGTTGCTGACACCTGCCGGGCTCTCTGGAATGTTCTTTGTCCAGAATTTATGCCCCTGCCCACCACTGAAAAGTGGATGGAAATTGCTGACAAATTCTGGACAGTATGCAATTTTCCCAACTGTTTGGGAGCTGTTGATGGTAAACACATATGGATCATCAAACCCCAAAGAACGGGATCTGAGTACTATAATTACAAAAAGTACTTTTCAATAGTACTCATGGCGATTGCGGATGCCGGATGTATGTTTGTAGCAGTGGACATTGGAGCATTTGGCCGTGGTAATGACTCACAGGCTTTTAAAAACTCAGACATGGGCCGGAGGTTGTATGGCAACCAATTTAATTTCCCTATGCCACGGCCTCTTCCTCACACCGAAGCTCCGCCACTGCCCTTTGTAATGGTTGGCGATGAGGCTTTTCAAATGTGCGGAAACTTACTGAAACCCTACTCCAGCCGGGACTTGGACCACACCAAAAAAATATTTAATTACAGGCTGACCAGGGCCAGAAGAACTGTCGAGTGTGCTTTTGGGATTCTTGTCTCCAGATGGCGAATTCTGGGCACGGCCATTAATCTTAAACTTGAAACAGTCGATGAGGTGGTGAAGGCCTGTGTGGTTCTACATAACTTTGTGATGGCTAAAGAGCACCCGACCTTTGAACTGGACGATGATGCTCCTAACCCATTGCCTGAATTCACTCAGCACACTCTCAGGTCATCCGTTGAAGTTGGCCAAATGAGGGACCAATTTGCGGCCTACTTTATTTCTGATGTAGGACGGGTGCACTGGCAAGATGAAATGGTGTAATGTTTTTGTTTGTTTATGGTAATAAAAAACCTTATTTGATACCATTACTGAGTGCACTATATTTTTTAAACTCCAATTAAATAAAAATATATTGGAACGAGCAAAGCTGCAGGCCATGAATCGGGAAACCAATTTTTTTCAAGAGAAAATTGTGCAAATAGTTGAAAAAAAAGTATGTGATTTTCTCAAAACACAACCCTCAAAACCCAACCCCAATGAAAGTCCATGGGGAATACAAGTCAGCATTGAGTGGATGAATGTAATCTGCTCCATTCCAACTTACAAGTTATTACACTAGGCCTTGGAATGACTATACTAGGCCGTGGTATTTCAAATATGAGTATAGTAGGCCTTGGGCCTACTAGTATAGTCATATGTGAAATACTACGGCCTAGTATAGTCATACCAAGGCCTACTCGATTTTTGCCAACTAGGATCTTGTTTCACGAAAAACAAACTGGTGAAACTTGACAAGTTTCAACAGTTTGTTTTTCATGAAACCAGATTCTAGTTGGTAAAACTCGAGTATTACACTAGGCCTTGTAATGACTACACTAGGCCGTGGTATTTCAAATATGAGTATAGTAGGCCTTGGGGCTAGTAGTATAGTAATATGTGAAATACCACGGCCTAGTATAGTCATACCAAGGCCTACTGTAATAACTCGATTTTTAACAACTAGCATCTTGTTTCACAAAAAACAAACTGGTGAAACTAGAAAGAAACTTATTTTTAAGACAACCTTGTTTCACAAAAAACAAACTGGTGAAACTAGAAAGAAACTTATTTTTAAGACAAGTTTCAACAGTTTGTTTTTCATGAAACCAGATCCAAGTTGGTAAAACTCGAGTTATTACACTAGGCCTTGGTATTACTATACTAGTCCGTGTTATTTCACATATGACTATACTAGGCCTTGGGTTGGTTTTTAACATGTATTTACCCATCAGTGTGTGTGAGCGGCGCAAACAACATTAATGAAACTTTGTAATGGTGAACCACAAATGTAAATTTATTTTTAATCACAAAAATAAACCAAAAAATTATTTTTTCCTGAGTTTGGGGGCAGATGGTTTCAATTTGGGGGTGTGCAGGGAATATGCAACACTTGCAGTTGAAGACGGTGTTTGAGGGGAAGGGGCAACAAAACTTGTGGGGGAAGGTAGTCCAGTTAAGGGAATTAAACTAGGAACACTTGGAGGAGAGGAAATCTGTTCAGGTACATTAGTTGTAATGGCATGTCGCCGTAGGCTTGTGTGCCTGGACCGACTTTGGCCCAATGCCCGCCTTGATAGATTTCGCCTTGAACTAGGGGCAAATATTGAATGTAAGTCCCCCGTCTGCTGGTGTGGCTGCTGCTGCTGCTGAGGTGGCTGCTGCTGCTGCTGAGGTGGTGGCTGCTGCTGAGGTGGCTGCTGCTGCTGCTGAGGTGGCTGCTGCTGCTGCTGAGGTGGTTGCTGCTGCTGCTGAGGTGGCTGCTGCTGCTGCTGAGGTGGCTGCTGCTGCTGCTGAGGTGGCTGCTGCTGAGGTGGCTGCTGCTGCTGACGTGGCTGCTGCTGCTGCTCTTCGTTGGCAGTGCTCGTCCTTGCAGGAGGACTGGTGGCGGCAGTGATGGTCCAGGTTTGCAGAGTGGTGGTGGCAGGGCTACTACATGTTGTTGTAGCGGCAGGGCTGTTCCATGTTTGCCTAGTGGTGGCTGAGCTCCACGCATGCATGGGAGTGGCGGTGGTGCTCCAGACAGGAGCAGCGCTTGCCATGGTGGTGTCGGTGAAGTGACCAGCTGCACTCAGACTTGTGGTGGTGTAACGGTGGGTGTCCTGGCTTTGAATAGAGGTGTCCGTGCAGTGGTATGCAGCACAAGTCGGTAGTGAGGTGAAGCGAGTCAATGGTGGCACAGGTGGAAATGACACCACTGACTGCTGACCGTACCGATTATGCTGCATAGCCTGCAAGAAAGCATTGTTGCAGGCCTGCAGCACATTCAGCTGTTGCTCAGGACTAAGGTGTTCTGCCATGCCCTTTTCAATCTTACTAAAAAAATGGTGTGCTGGTCTGTTGAGGTCGGCCTCCAGACGGTCAAGGCGCTGTTCTACAGAATTGAAGCGGTGTTCAAAGTGGTTAAAACCACGTTCCATGAGTGCAAAACCGCTTTCAACTCTGTCGGACAGTGACTTGAGGCTGGAATTAAAGGCCTCACTCACATGCATAAACTCGGGCAAGACATTCCGGTCCAAGGCCCTCTGCCGCTGGCGGGTAGTGCCCGCATAACCAGTGGCAGAGACCTGGGACAGGGGAACACCTGATGGCCCAGCTTCCTGGTCACCAGCTGTGTGTGTGGTTGACCTGCAAGGTGCTTCCTGGCTGTCGGATGGCTGGGACGGGTCAGAGGACGTCCGAGGAAGGACCGCTCCAGGGCCAGGTTGCAGGGTGCTGCTCCAGGTGCTGTGGAAGAAAGGAAAATCATTACTACCATGCCTTTACAAGAAGCATCAGCTGTGGATTAGAAAAACACAGATTAATAAAAATAAAAACCCAAAATTTATAATACTTACGATCTCGTGGCAAGGACCGGTCTTAGGAACTGCAACGCGTGATAGTGACGGTATCTAGTTCTGGTCCTTGACGCAGATCCACTGCGAACCTGGCCCTCAGCACGAACATCACTGTTGAAGCGGTCCTTGATCGAACGCCAACGTGTTCGGACTTTGTCCACTGTTGTTAAAAAAAAAACAGTGCCGTCAAGGACAACAGTCAATGCGGCACAATATAGCAATACAATACTCAAAGCAGTCACTGTAGACCCCGATGACACTGTTGGGTTTCATGCTAGAATACACCTAGCACGAAACCCAACAGTGCCGTCAAGGACAACAGTCACTGCGGCACAATGTAGCAATACAATACTCAAAGCAGTCACTGTAGACCCCGATGACACTGTTGGGTTTCCTGCTAGAATACACCTAGCACGAAACCCAACAGTGCCGTCAAGGACAACAGTCACTGCGGCACAATGTAGCAATACAATACTCAAAGCAGTCACTGTAGACCCCGATGACACTGTTGGGTTTCCTGCTAGAATACACCTAGCACGAAACCCAACAGTGCCGTCAAGGACAACAGTCACTGCGGCACAATGTAGCAATACAATACTCAAAGCAGTCACTGTAGACCCCGATGACACTGTTGGGTTTCCTGCTAGAATACACCTAGCACGAAACCCAACAGTGCCGTCAAGGACAACAGTCACTGCGGCACAATGTAGCAATACAATACTCAAAGCAGTCACTGTAGACCCCGATGACACTGTTGGGTTTCCTGCTAGAATATGCCTAGCACGAAACCCAACAGTGCCGTCAAGGACAACAGTCACTGCGGCACAATACAGAGCAGGGAAATACTCACTAAACGCCTTTTTGGAGGATGCTGTGGCGCTGTCCCAGCCATCCATCAATGCTGCGGCCACCTCATTCCATAGCTGCTGGGTCACCACAATGTCCTTGTGCAGCCGGTCACGGCTGTCCCACAACGGCGAACGCTCCTGGACCAGGCTGATGAGCTGCTCATTATCCAGGTAGACGTCTTCATCCCGTTGTGGAACCTAGACAAAACACATTCATTAGAATAATCAAATTTAAATTGAATAAAAAGTTACAAAAAAAGAAACATAAAAAAGAGTAAAAATAGAAGATAAAAAATAAAGAACATTACAAATCATTTGATACATACATTCCGTATCACCACCGGGACTTGGCTTCGCTGCTCCTGCTCTTCGCCCTCACTAGTCCCGTCCGCAGAAGATGATGATGACGATGTCTTAAAAAAGTTGAAAAAAACGTAAGAGATTTGGAGAAGCTGCAGATATACTTACCAGATGCACGAAAATAATCACCTCACGGTCTGCTTGCGCAAATTCCTGCCGCGATGGGGAATACTTGGATTCTGAAGACATACTGCATGTAAAAATAATAAAAATCATTAGTACATACATAATTTAAAAGGACAGGCATATAATGTAATATACTCACATTCTTCGCTGATAGAAGATGGGTTCCTTGTTGACTGTCTGCTCTCCAATCTGTCAGTGTAGTAGTGGCAGAGTTTTGGCAGGCACCTCCTTTATATAGACTTTTTTTTTTTTGACTTTAGAAGATTATAACTAGTACAACAAGTGGACACCACCAAAAAAACGCAGCACTAAAAAAACGCTTACATGCGCATGCCAGTGCGCACGTATGCGCATCCATAGGCTATAATGGCCATTTTTAGCGCAAAACGTGCGCATACGTGCGCATGCGCTTTTTTGCAGGGCCAAAAAATGCAACATGCTGCGTCTGGAAAATACAAACGCACACCCCAAAAAAACGCAGCGCATGAAAATCGCATACGTGCGCATGCCAGCGCGCAGGTATGCGCACCCATGTTAAATATAGGGGAAAAAACGCATGCGCACTTAAGCGTTTTTTTCCAGCGCAAAAAAATGCAAATGTGAAACCAGCCTAAGGGGGTGATAACGGGGGGTTTGATTTACTATTTATGGCGGTTTTTATGTTTGGCGGCTGTCACACGCTAAAAGACGCTTTTTATTGTAAAAATAGTTTTTGCATCACCATTCACCACATATTGAAAGCTCTAATTTTTCCGTATTTTGACCCACCAAGTCATTTGAGGTCTTATTTTTTGTGGGACGAGTTGACGTTTTTATTGGTACCATTTTCGGGCACGTGACATTTTTTGACGCAGAATGAACAAAAACCAGCGTTTCATGAATTTCTTTTGGGGGGGTGCGTTTACACCGTTCCGCGTGCGATAAAATTGATAAAGCGGTTTTATTCTTCGGGTCAGTACGCTTACAGAGATACCTTATTTAGGTCATTTTTTTATGTTTTGTCGGTTTTATGCAATGAAAACTATTTTATATAAAAAATAATTATTTTTGCATCGCTTTATTCTGCGAGCTATAACTTTTTTATTTTTTTGCAGATGATGCTGTGTGGTGGCTCGTTTTTTGCGGGACAAGATGACGTTTTCAGCGGTACCATGGATATTTATATGCGTCTTTTTGATCGCGCGTTATTACACTTTATGTTTGGCGGTATGATAATAAATCATTATTTTTTGCTTCGTTTTTTATTTTTATTTTTTAAGGGGTTCACTAAAGGGGTTAACTAATGGGACAGTTTTATAGGGCGGGTCGTTACGGACGCGGCGATACCTAATATGTGTACTTTTATTGTTTTTTTTTTTTATTTCTAAAAAATGAATTTATTTGGGGGAATATTTTTTTTTTTTCTAATTTATTTGGCGATTTTTTTTAATTTATTTTAACACTTTTTTTTATTTTTTTTGCTTTATTAAATAGTCCCAGGTGGGACATCACTGTCCTGTGACAGATCGCTGATCTGTCACATCACAGATCACTGTGACAGATCAGCAATCTGTCACAGGCACTGCAGAAGGCTTCCTCATGCCTGCGCTTTGCAGGCACTGAGGAAGCCAGCTTCCTGCAGGCCCCCGAAGGCCCCGTCGCCATCTTGGATTCGGGGGCCTGCAGGAAAGGAGCCCCCGGCAGCAGCGCTGCACATTGCGCTGCCGTGGGGGGCTCAGGGAAGCACGGAGGGAGCCCCCTCCCTGACGATGCTTCCCTTTAACCCTGGTACACCGCGATCATGTTTGATCGTGGTGTGCAAGTGGTTAACGTGTCGGGGGCGGTCCGTGACCGCCCCTGACACATTGTGCCGGGTGTCAGCTGTGATAATCAGCTGACACCCGGCCGCGATCAGCGGCGCTCACCACGTGGGCGCCGCTGATCGCGGTAGACGTACTATCCCGTCCATGGGCATAGGGGCCCGGGTCCCATGGACGGGATAGTATGTCTCATGTCAGGAAGGGGTTAAAAAGCAGCCTAATAACCAACAGAGCTGATGCACCAAAATATAGCCTCCCCTTGCACTGCACAGTGACTGGTGTGTTGTACAGGCAAAATCGCTAGCAGCAGAATCAGTTTTTGGTATCTTCTTCCCTGCCTAACACTCTCCCTACAGAATCAGCAGCAGCTCTTCCTATTCTGAGATCAGCATGAGTAACATGGCGGTCGGCGTCCCCGCCCTTTTATACCCCCTGTGACGCCCAAGCCAATCACTTGCATGCCCTTCTCCAAGATGGTGGTGACCGCTGCCTATGTCATCACATTGCCCACAGTGTCCGTTCTTCCTGATTGGCTGCAAAAAGGGCACTCAAGCATCTTTTGAAATGCGACTTTGGCGCTAAAGTCGCCGACCTCGTGGCCAACCTCACGCTAAGGCCGGGTTTCGTTTCATGAAACCCGACTTTGGCGAAAGTTGGTGACTTTTCAATTTTTTCGACCCGTTTCACTCAACTCTACTCATCTCAACTCTACTCATCAACCAACAACATTGTGGTCCCAAAATAGATGAGTCCTAACGTGTCTAATCTGAATACCTCTCTAAGTCCACATGCACACATTCAGTATTTGGTGATTTTTTTTACCTCAGTAATTGTAACCCCAAACCAGGAGTGGAACAGTCAAAGGAAAAGCATAATAGAAACATTTGCACCCCTTATGCATTTATCACCCACTCCTGGATTTGGCTTGCAAATACTGGGATAAAAAAAATCACCAAATACTGAATGTGTGCATGTGGCCTAAGACTGAAGTATTAATTCCTTGGTAGATGTGAATACCTCTCTTTCTAGTCTGTTTTATGCGTAGGCATGACCCTGCTGCCATTAAAATTCACCACATGCTGAAGGGCGGAGTGCAGAAAGCTAATATACAATGACAAAAAGACTGACTGGCACTTCCAAGCTAATGTGAACAGGTGACAACTTGGACCGCTACCTCCATATACAATAAACAAAAAAGGTTGCACTCTGTAGTGCTTAAGCATGTCAATGTGAAATACATGAAACACGAATAGCAAAACTGCTTCGGGATACTAGAAAAAAATGAGACGCTTAGCACATAATTTGGCCAATTCATGCATGCCCATCAACCAACGACAAGGTGGTTTCAAAACTGATGGGTTCTAACGTGAGTTATCACAGTATTCCATGCTGTTTGATAAATCTGTCTAGTGTAAGATGACACCATTTTTTATTAGCTTAGTTTATGTCAGAAATGTGTGCCAGTCTGCCAGAATGTTGGTGCATGTTTGGTACATTGTATCATAGTTAGATAGCACCTTTTTCTGGAAAGTCACATACCATTTCAGTGAAGCCATGAAACCTAGTCATAAAGTGTCTAATACACATGCATACAGGTCATGAAATAGTTTTTTTCTTGCAAATTACTGCAGAATTCTGATGCATTTAGCTTAATAAATCTCCCTCATTATTTCTTCTCTACAAACTGATATTTACTTTTGGAAACCAAATTAAATTAATAAAACTTTCCCTTTACCTCCCAAGCCTGTTTTCGTCCTCATGACCAGGATAAATTTTACAATTCTGACCAGTGTCACTTTATGAGTTAAGGAAATACATTTAACTATCTTCACAAAAAATTTTATATTAGACCCAAATTTCTTTATTTAATACGGGATTCCTGGTAACACATTTAATTACCAGTGCTATTATCTGCATAAGCTCAGCAGTAGGCATATTGTTAATAATCACCCTGTGTCTCTGGTGATATCAACAGCCACTTCTCACACAGTGGTTCTGAGAGAAGCATTTCATATGTATGCTTGAGCTTGAACTATCCCTTCCATGAGGACAAACCTTACTTTCTGATTTGGACTCATTTCAGATATAGTGTATACGTCTTGGATAACAGAAGAAAATGGGCCCCAAAATTTGTTGGGCAAATTCTCCTGAGAAGGCTGTTACCTGATATGTGGGAAAAAAAGTACTGTTTGGGCGCATGACAGGGCTCAGAAGGGAAGGAGCATGGATTGACTTTTTGAGGTCAAAATTGGCTGGTATAAAGAGCGGACGCCATGTCGCGTTTGCAGAGCACTTCATGTGCCTAAAAAGTGGAAACCCCCCACACATGACCTCATTTTGGAAGCTAGGGCACTAAGGAAAATTATCTAGAAGTGTGGTGAGCACTTTGAACCCCAAGGTGCTTCACAGAAATTTATTACGTTGAGACGTAAAAACAAAAAATGTAATTTTTTAAACACAAAATTGTTTTTTAGCCACAATTATTTTTATTTTCACAAGAGGAACAGGAGAAATTGAACCCCAATATTGTTGGGAAATTTCTCTTGAGTATTCCAATACCTTTTATGTGAGTGAAAATTACTGTTTAGGCACACGCAGGGCTTGGAAGTGAAGGAGCACTGTTTGTCTTTTTGAACTCAAAATTGGCTGGAATCGAGAGAGGACATTATGTTCCATTTGGAGAGCCCCTGATGTACCTAAAGTGTGGAAACCCTCCACAAGTGACCCAAATTTGGAAACTAGACCCCTTAATGAATGTATCTAGATGTGAGGTGAGCACCGTGAACCCCCAGATGCTTTACAGTAGTCTATCGCTCAATTTTGAAAATAAAAAATACAATTTTACCCACAAAAATCTTATTTTAGCCTCAAATGTTTTATTTTCACAGGAGAAATTGCACCATACAATTTGTTTTGAAATTTCTACTGAGTACACCGATACCCTAAACATAGGGGAAGGATACTGTTTAAGCGCACAGCAGGGCTCGGAAGGGAAAAAGCACCATTTGATTTTTTAAATGCAAAATTAGCTTAAATCATTAACGGACGCCATGTCGTGTTTGTGGAGCCCTTAATGTGCCTAAACAGTGGAAACTCTCCACAACTTACCACATTTTGAATACTACACCAATTGAGGAATGTGTCTAGATGTGGGTGAGCACATTGTAGGTGCTTCACAGAAGTTTATAACGTTGAGCAGTGAAAATTAAAAAAAATCACATTTTTCCCACAAAAATGTTCTTTTAGTTCCTTTTTATATTTTTCACAAGGTTAACAGTAGAAAATGGAACCCAAAATTTGCTGTGCAATTTCTCTTGAGTACTCAGATACCCAAAATGTGAGGGACAACTACCATTTGGGCGCACGGCAGGGCTCAGAATAAAATGGGATGAGTGACAAATTGGGGCACAGACTTTGATGGAATAGTCTGCAGGTGTCATGTCACATTTGGAGAGCCCCCTGATGGACCTAAACAGTGGAACCCACTACAAGTGTCCCCATTTTGGAAACTAGGCCACTCAAGGAATTTATCTAGATGTGCAGTGAGCACCTTGAACCTCCAGATGTTTTAAAAAATTTTACGGCATTGATCTGTGAAATTTAAACAAAATATTATTCCCTCAAAAATCTTGCTTTAGCCCAAAGTTTTTTTATTTTCACAAGGATAGTAGGAAAATGGACCCCAAAATTTGTTGTGCAATTCTCCTGAGTACACACTACACCATATGTGGTCAAAAACTCCTTCTGAGTCACAGTGCAAAACCTCAGAAGGAAAGAAACGCCATCTTGAAGTTCAGATTTTGGTTGACATTTTGCTGGATGTCACATTGGAACAGCCTTTGAGGTGCCAGAAACCCCCCATATGTGACCACATTTTACAAACTACAGTACACCCTAAATGAATTAATCTAGGGGTACAGTGATCATATTTACACTACATGTGTCAAACAGAATTTTATACCTTTGGGCAGTGAAGAAATAATAATTATATTTTTATCACTAAAATTTAGTTATAGCCCCAGAGTTTACATTTTCACATGGGTCAAAATGTCACTAGAATTTGTCTCACAATATCTGTTTAACATGGAAATACCCAATATGTGACTGTACAGTACTGTTTAGCCATTTGGTGAGACTAGGGAAGGACAGAGCGCTATTTGCATCCTGGAGCACAGGTTTTCCTAGAATAGATTGGGGCCCCCATATACAGAGCCCCTAAGAGTTAGCAGAATCCCCCTTAAGTGATCCCATTTTGGAAATTATACCCCTGTGGGAATTCATCTACCGGTTTAGTGACGATTTTGACTTCATGGTTTTCCATAAACAATCAGCTGTGGATGTTGCAAACTGCCATTGTGGTTCCCAGTACATTGGAGCCCCAGTACGTTGTAGTCCCAACAACTATGAAGTGACCAGTACATTGTAGTGCTAAGTACAGTTAGGTCCATATATATTTGGACAGAGAAAACATTTTTCTAATTTTGGTTCTAGACATTACCACAAAAAAATTTAAACAAAACAATTCAGATGCAGTTGAAGTTGAAGTTCAGACTTTCAGCTTTCATTTGAGGGTATCCACATTAAAATTGGATGAAAGGTTTAGGAGTTTACGCTCCTTAACATGTACCACCCTGTTTTTAAAGGGACCAAAAGTAATTGGACAACTGATTCCAAGGCAACTGATTCATGGACAGGTGTGGGCAATCCCTTCGTTATGTTATTCTCAATTAAGCAGCTAAAAGGCCTGGAGTTGATTTGAGGTTTGGTGCTTGCATTTGGAAGGCTTTGCTGTGAAGGAAACAAGCGGTCAAAGGAGCTCTCCATGCAGGTGAAACAAGCTATCCTTAAGCTGCAAAAACAGAAAAAACCCATCCGAGAAATTGCTACAACATTAGGAGTGGCAAAATCTACAGTTTGGTACATCTTGAGAAAGAGAGAAAGCACTGGTGAACTCATCAATGCAAAAAGACCTGGGCGCCCACGGAAGACAACAGTGGTGGATGATCGCAGAATAATCTCCATGGTGAAGACAAACCCCTTCACAACAGCCAACCAAGTGAACAACACTCTCCAGGAGGTAGGCATATCAATATCCAAATCTACCATAAAGAGAAGACTGCATGAAAGTAAATACACAGGGTTCACTGCACGGTGCAAGCCACTCATAAGCATCAAGAATCAAAAGACTAGACTGGACTTTGCTAAAAAACATCTAAAAAAGCCAGCACAGTTCTGGAAGAACATTCTTTGGACAGATGAAACCAAGATCAACCTCTACCAGAATGATTGAAAGAGAAAAGTATGGCGAAGGCGTGGTACAGCTTATGAACCAAAGCATACCACATCATCTGTAAAACACAGCGGAGGCAGTGTGATGGCTTGGGCATGCATGGCTGCCAGTGGCACTGGGTCACTAGTGTTTATTGATGATGTGACATAGGACAGAAGCAGCCGAATGAATTCTGAGCTATTCGGAGCCATACTGTGTGCTCAGATCCAGCCAAATGCAGCCAAACTGATTGGTCGTCGTTTCATACTACAGATGGACAGTGACCCAAAACATAAAGCCAAAGCAACCCAGGAGTTTGTTAAAGCAAAGAAGTGGAATATTCTTGAATGGCCAAGTCAGTTACCTGATCTCAACCCAATAGAGCATGCATTTCACTTGTTAAAGACTAATCTTCAGACAGAAAGGCCCACAAACAAACAGCATCTGGTGATGTCCATGAGTTCAAGACTTCAGGCATTCATTGCCAACAAAGGGTTTTCAACCAAGTACTAGAAATAAACATTTTATTTACAATTATTTAATCTGTCCAATTACTTTTGGTCCCTTTAATAACAGGATGGCACATGTTAAGGAGCTGAAACTCCTAAACCCTTCATCCAATTTTAATGTGGATACCCTCAAATGAAAGCTGAAAGTCTGAACTTCAACTGCATCTGAATTGTTTTGTTTAAAATTCATTGTGGTAATGTCTAGAACCAAAATTAGAAAAATGTTGTCTCTGTCCAAATATATATGGACCTAACTGTATGTGGTAGCACCCAGCTCATGCTTCCGGATAAATGTACCTGTAAATTAGGTGGGTTCTCATCGCTACAGAAATGCAAAACATGTGGATGCTAAATGTGGTTTAGGCACTCTGTGGCTCAGAAAGGAGGTAGCTTTTGGATTTTGGTGAACATAATTTGTTGAATTTCTTTTGGGGGTGAAAGGAGCTGTTTTGCTTTTTCAGAGACTTTGTGCTGCCAGGAACAAGGAAGCGCCTATATTTCCATTGACAGATGACGAATCTGAGTGGGGACTTGCTTTTTTTGTGAATTGAGTTGAAGTTTTTATTGGTAACATTTTACATAACATTTGGGATCACATTTATCACATGCTCTATGCTGAGCACCCATATCTAGACTGGTGTGAAAAAAGTGTTTACCTGTCACGGTCACGTGTCTGGACGCAGCGAGTACCGCAAGGTGGACCCATAAGACACCCATGACCCTGGATACAGCGCCTCCAGTGGGGCGAATTTAAATAATAAAACGTGCAGCTGGATACGCCACCTCCAACTGGCGAATTTAGGTATTACACTTTATAAATACAGTAGTCTGGAAACCCCGCCTCCAGTAAGGCGAATTTAAATAATAAAGGGGAACCTGGGTAACATTAACAATGGTGGGCCCTGCAATAGGAAATAGGGAAGTGGAGACCTCCTGTACTCCCCTGAGCCAGTGTCCCTGCACTCCTAACATTCCCTATGCCGGTTCCGCATCGGGCGATGCACAGGAACCTAAAAACTCTAGCTCGCCCTGAACCTAAACCCTCACTAGGGAATTGGTCGGTGCGGAAACTAATACCACCACTGCACTAAACACACATGCGGAAAAATGACAATACAGGGGAAACACCACTTAGCTTTGCTCTGTTGCGTACGCTCCTAGCAACAGAGCCCACCACCTGTGTGCTTCTTCTCCTCCACCCAGATCCATCAATATAACTGGATCCTTCACCATAGTGCAGCCTTGGAGCAGAGTCCACCACCAGTTGAAGCTGCCCAGTAAACAGAGTCCCAAAGATGAGTCCAGCTTCTGCCAAAACGTCCAGCATGCTTGAGTCCAGTTTTCAGCAACCAAGTCCAGCATGCTGAGTGCAACTCTCACCATTGTCACCACTCCACCAAGCCATGCAAGCACCTCCTGCTGACACTGTAAACTGCGACTCCACCATGCCATGCCAGCCCTTCCTGCAGACCACATAGCTGCCACTCGTCCCCTCTGGCTGGGCTGCGCAGGACTCATGTTCAGCTCCTTCTTTACCCAGGCTTGCTTCCCAAATGATGAGCACAATATCACCAACCATCGTCAAACCCACCTGAACTCTTTTATAGAGCCTCACACCTGATTTATAATTACGTGCACTAAACCAAAAAAAGTAAAGTGCACTACCACTCACCACCACTGGGGCAACTTAGAATGAATGACACCACGTGTAATAATTCTAATGGCCTGGCCACCGGGGGCAATCACCACTTTGGCACCAAGCCAAAGGAAAAAAAGTTCACTTATCCATTTAATCTGTCAGATCCACGCTGGATCATGACATTACCCCTTTCCTGATTTCCAATTCTTTTGCTTGTTTGTCATGCTTAAATGTTTCAGATCACCAAATAAATTTACATTTTAGACAAAGATAACAGATGTAAACACAAAATGCAGTTTTTAAATGAAGTTCTTCACCATTAAGGGAAAAAAATGCAAACCTATATAGCCCTTTATGAAAAAGTGATTGCTCCCCTTCTTAAAGCATAAATTTACTGTGGTTTATCACATCTTTGGGAAGCTGAGTTCAATTTCCCTAGTTACACCCAGACCTGATTACTGCCACACTTGGTCTCAATCAAGAAATCACTTAAATAGGACCTGCCTGACAAAGTGAAGTAGACCAAAAGATTCCTCAAAAGTTATATATCATGCTGCAATCCAAAGAAATTCTGGGAACAAATAAGAAACAAAGTAATTGGGATCTATCAGTCTGGAAAAGGTTATAAAGCCATTTCATAAGCTGTGGGACTCCAGAGAACCACAGTGAGAATCATTATCCACAAATGGTGAAACTATGGAACAGTGGTGACCTTCCCTGGAGTGGCTGGCCGAGCAAAATTACCTGAAGAGCACAGCAACAATTCATCTAAAAAGTCACAAAGCACCCCATAACAGCAAGGCCAGTGTTCATGACTCCACCATAATGAGACTGGGTAAAAATGGCCTGCATTGACAGAGGTCCAAGATGAAAACCACTGTGGATCAATAAGAACATAAAGGCTCATCTCAGTTTTGTCAGAAAACATATTGATAATCACCAAAACTTTTGGGAGAATACTCTGTGGACTGACTAGACAAAAAGTTGAACGTTTTGGAAATTGTATGTCCCATTACATGTGGTGTAGAAGTTACACAGTCTTTTCAGAAACAGAATATCATACAGTAAAATATAGTGGTGGTAGTGTGATGTTTATGGCTGCTTTGCTGTTTCAAGACCTGTAAAACTTTCTGTGGTAACTGGAACCATAAATTCTGCTGTCTACGAAAAAATCCTGACGGATAATGCCAGAGATCTGTCCGTGACCTGAAGCTGAAGTGCACTTGGGCTATGCAGCAAGACAATGATCCATACACACCAGCATGTACGGACTGGGACTAAAATTCAGCCCTGGCATTTGCAATCACACAGGCCCATGCTGTCCCCGTCCCCAAGAACCAGATGGAATATGTTACTACAAGACCAATATTTATAATGATACCCGTGGCCTGCTGGGGTAAGTGACGGAGTCAGCGACTTTGTGCTCCATCACAACTGTTAACAGTATGGATGTCTTGAGAACACCGATTCAGTTAACAATGGAGCAGACAAGGCAGCCCTCAACCAGACAAGCCCTTCTGGCATTTGCCAGATGGCCAGTCCGGCCCTGCACACCAGCAAATACTGACCTGGACGTATGGATATGTCAAAGGTTGGGAAGGGGTTAAAATATGTTTGCATATTAATGGGGCTGTCCGGTCTAAAATGAAAGTCTGCAGTCACTCTGTGTGACTGCAGACTTATGAATTCCACCCTCTTGTATAGAGTGAGGCCACACCTACTGGACAGCTTCTTCCCGAGAGTATGCATGTCACATCACAGCCAGCTCAGAAATTAGTGAATCCCCACAGCGCACATTGTGTACTTTAAGGGGATTCAAAAGTCAGCAGTCACACAGAGTGACTGCAGACTTTTCATTTTAGACTGGACAATCCGTTTAAAATAACGTAATATTTTATAGGTTTCTTAAAACTTCGTGTGATTTTTCAGCTGAAAATTAAATGCAGAATGTTTGGATTGCTACTTGCATTCTTTCCCTCGTTTGGTATAATCCATAATTAAGCAGGATGCAGTGTGTATATGATGTGGTATGTACTGTTTGCTTAAAGTCTAATTATAAAATACACTACTTGTATTTTGATTTATGAAGCAAACATTGAATAATGTTCACAAAAGTCACATATCTGCTGAGTACATTGATTAGTGCCGGTGGACCTACAAAGTAGAGCACTGAGAACATGTGAAAAATTCTGGATTTTTTTCAATGAGTCTCTTCTTGGATAATATAAGGAGATGGAAAAAGTTGGACAAAGCAACTGTGTAACATTTTTAACCTTTCTACTGCTGGAAAATCCTGGAACATTTGCGTAACTTCTCTGGAGCTTGCCAGCAGGGGACTTTTTTTCCGACTTGGAAGAAAATAATAAAAAAAAATGACATTTTGTCTTTTGTAAACATTAGCAGGGAGGTATCAGTCTGTAATCCTAGTTAATATATTTGCACATAACAATACAGCATTGATAACAAACATTCAACAACACTGTGTCGACTACAGCTGCAGGATGTCAAAATTTGTGTGGCTCGCAAAAGGCTGGAAAAAGTCTTTCTGAGTTTTTTTTTGGTTTGATAGGCTTTACCATCTTTTATGCAGCTGTAATTCTGACAAGAGAAGCCAACTTAAAGACAGCAGTAATCCTCAGCCCTAGACACCTCCAACGCCTGCTGTTGTGTGCTTTTTCTTCTTTTTTTTTCTCTTTTTTTTCCGAAAGCTTTTCAGCTGTGTGACTGAGAAAGTCCTTATGTAACATTAAAAAAAAGCATGCTAAAAAAGAAAAGAAATAACACACCCATCTGTCTGACTGCTGCATAAATGAAATTCTTTCTCTCACTGGAAAATTTATAGTGGGGGGACATAATATTACTTCTCTTCCTATCCTGTTTACCTTAAACTTTTGTTCTCTTTTTTAAAACAGTGACGAGAAGGTCCCGATTTCCTGTCTGTCTTGTTTTCACCACAACATAGCAAATATAGTCTGGGGTGGAGGAAGCTCAGGAATCAATGAAGTGAATGTTAGAATTGCGCAACAATTTCAAATTTTCCCAAGACTTATATTTTGGGAGGAGAACATTTTATGAATGGATGTGAGGCTGACACATGAAACGCGTGGGATCTGTCTGAGTGCTTTGTCTGGGTCAGCTGTGACATCTGGCTCTTATGAATCTAGCATTTTGTGACTCATTAGAGCACAAATAGTAATCCTAAACAGGATCTTCTTATGATTTCCCCTTATCCGAAATAATGGCAAACCCCTGTGACCTACTGCTGCCTTGTAAAAACTTTTGGCCACAGCTGCAGAAACAGGACCTACTGTGTCATTGGACAATGCTGGCCAATACTGTGTCACCGTCTCAGAATCAACAAACTATACAATGGCTTGTCCTGGATTCCTGATGCCCTCCGCACTGGTTAATAACTATATTCATTGCAGTCAGTGTGTGGGCAGGATGAGCAGTTTAATGCTGACTTGTATCAATTGTGACAGCTTCCCTGCATGAGGCAGCTTTGTGAGGAAGCCTTGATCTAGAGGTCAGATGAATCCTCAAACGTCACAAACCAAACTGATGAAAGAGAAGAAAGAAGATCCCCAGATGACTGTCAAATGCGTGTTAACCGAAAAGAAGAAAAATACTGAAATCAGTGTCAGTGATTCATTCCTCTATAAACACTCAATGACTTCAGAAACCATAGTATTCTATTCAGGAGTACAAAAGTTTACCATGAAAGCATGCAATTGATAAATATGCTGGAAATAAATATTGTGAACGCTGTACCTGTATACATTGTACTTTAAGCTAGTGTTCTGAAATTAAAAATGTAATAAAATATAACTTTAGGAATCTGATGTTTTATTACATATTTTATTAGGCAATCATTTTTTATTAGGACAATATACAGTAACTTTCACTTTTGAAGAGAACGTTTGCCACCATTTTGCTGAATTGTAGAGTACTGGGAAATGGGTTAAAAAATTAAATACGCACCTAACAGCTCACCTTTCCCACCATCACCACCATAGCCCACCATTCTATCCTCTGCTCCGTTTGGCATTTTTTTTGTTCCTCCTTCCTTTAGCGTGAGCTATGGCACAGAGTACAGTTTAATTCCTCCCCAGGGTCACAATGTATTTTGTAATTAATTTCTTTTGGCATAGTGTACAGTATATTACAATTAATTATTGAGGAAACAATTTATATTATTATTTAATGCTTGGGAAACATTCTGGCTGATGATGGCTTCTGTGTACCTAAACACTACAGAAAAAGGGACCTAGCTGTGTGTGTGTTATTACCGCTTGTAAACACAACTGCATACCGCTGACTGGCGCTTGACATGGCAGCCCAGGACCGCCAAAGTAGAGATGAATGAGAGAGACAGAAGTAAGAAAATAAACTTTTCTTAACTAAACAAACTGGTATATACATTCGGCAGGAATATTACTTAGGTAATACATCGTCTGTACATTTCAGAGATATAAACTTGATGGTTACATTCCAGTTAATGCTTGTTACACTAAAAGAGCAGATTGTTATGAGGGCCTTTATCTTCGATTGTGAGGACTGCATGGGTCAAGGTGTATCATTGCAGCACCTCAGAACTATTCTTAGCTTCCAATTCATATGGGCCAATCACATCCAGATGTGCAGCTGGATCTCCTTAAAAGAAAATGTGTCCTTTATTAGCCAGTCCAGTCTTCCTTTACTTTACAGATTTAGCTACATTTTACCTTCTTATCTACTATAGATAATACTTCCCAACCAGCCTGCTGATGTACGACTACTTCTGCCACTTGATACATGGTTACTTCTCAACTTTCACGCACCAGCACACTACATGAAGATGGTGGTGCTGTCTGGGTGTGTAAACTTTAGAAATGGTGGGCATCACTCCCTTCCAGGCGACATGATGCCTGTGACTTTGGCTGGCCATGAGCAGATGAGCAGGTCTTAAAAAGTTCAATGAGGGAGACCACCACTCAAAAAGGAACATTCTTTCACTGAACAATAAGTTGGTGGGAATCATACAACAAATAACAGGTGCAAATCTTCATGAATGTTTCTCTTAATACTTGAAACATCTTCATACATATTTTCTCTGTCCTTCCTAATGTAAGAGGTTAACGAGACTGCTCTGTATACAGAACAGACCAAAAGTTTGGATACACCTTCTCATTCAAAGAGTTTTCTTTATTTTCATGACTATGAAAATTGTAGATTCACTCTGAAGGCATCAAAACTATGAGTTAACACATGTGGAATTATATAATTAACAGAAAAGTGTGAAACAACTGAAAATATGTCTTATAATCTAGGTTCTTCAAAGTATCCACCTTTTGCTTTGATTACTGCTTTGCACACTCTTGGCATTCTCTTGATGAGCTTCAAGAGGTAGTCATTGGAAATGACCTACCCATTCCCCAGACCTGAATCCGATTGAGCACATCTGGGACATCATGTCTTGCACATGTGTGAGCTTGCCTTAGCACAGGCCCCCCCCCAAATTTGCACCGTTAGCGGATATGGCCTTCCATGGATGCAGGTTCAACGGAGAAAGCCATTGGTCAAACTTGGCCTTGAGAAATGGCCACAACTCTTCAGCTGTATGACTGCAATTTCAAAGGCATATCAATTTTAACAATGCCTGATTGTGGTGAGCCCTGGCTGCACAGTATGGAGGTGAATAAAAAAAATTAAAAAAATAAAAAACAAATCTGAACTGAGAAAAGTAAGTTAATGTGTATGCACAATGTAAGTGCATATTAACACATGACCATAAACCAGAGAAAACAAAAAGCAAAAAACACAAATATCCTGAACTAAAAAGTAAAAAATATATACTGCAAATAATGCATAAAGGTAATAATAATAATAAGGGTATTTAGTAAACATAATTTTGATCAAAAAAATGTACAAGCCATCCCGCCACGTCACGGCAACCCTTGTGGGACAGTCCCTACTCTAGTAGGCCTAAGCTGTTACTAGTGGTTCAGCCGCTCGACCCTTATTCACATTCACGCCACTTGGCAAGTGAAAAGGTTTTAAATACTAGAGTAGGGACTGTCCCACAAGGGTTGCCGTGACGTGGCGGGATGGCTTGTACATTATTTTGATCAAAATTATGTTTACTAAATACCCTTATTATTATTATTACCTTTATGCATTATTTGCAGTATATATTTTTAACTTTTTAGTTCAGGATATTTGTGTTTTTTGCTTTTTGTTTTACAGTACGGACTCGGAGGTGGTGGGGATTCACTCTGCACTGTTGGAACGTGTGTCTCAAAAATGCAGGGGATGAGGGTATGGGTGAAGGCTCTAGATGAGGTAGAGGAGAAGGCAGAAGCAGAGGTGGAAGTGTGAAATATAGAGGTTTATCCTGTAAGCCTTGAGGATTCCAAGACTTGTGGAGAAGCACCTTCCCCACCTGAACCCACAGCCACCAGAGTCACCCAGTGCCCAATCAGCAAGATGTGACACCCTTGGCCATGCTTTCTCGTCCGAGTGTCTGTGATGAAATGAATCCTAGCAGACAAAGATTTAGTCAAGGAACAGATGATGTCGGCGACATGCTGGTGTAGCGCAGGCACAGCTTAGAAAAGTAATGGCAACTGGGCAACTGGTACTGGGGTTCTGCAACAGCCATCTGCATTCAGAAACCATCTGCATCTACCAGGTGGAAAGGCAGAATTTCCGTGGCCAACAGATTGGAGGTGGTGGAGTTCAACCTCTAAGCTTTGTCATGCGTAGGAGGAAACAATCATTTGTTTGACCACAAGTGCTGGCAGCATGTGCTGAGAGAGCAGAGTATGGTGAACAGGACAAACTGTTGGACCATGAGGGAGGTGCAGGCAGAGATGTTACGCTGGATTGAGAAAGTTGTGGTGTGCTTGTTATCTCCGATCAATCAAAAACAGCAGGCATGTCTACTTCCGTTTTAGCTGATGGGCTCTCACTCAGCCTGACTAGAGCAGGTAAAGAACCTGAAGTTCTGTAATCAGAGACCTGCGTCACAATGCTTGGCATGATAACAAAAGTGGAGGAAGAAGCAGCAGATACGATTGAAGGGGCGGCTGATCGTTGCTGAGGTCTGCTGATCCGCATTTTAGCACAGTGGGATTCCCAGAGTAAAGAATGATGATTGCGCATATAAATGTTCATACATGTAGTAGTCAAATTATTCCACTCTTTCCCTCTACTCAGTTTTTTTTGCAAAGTTGGCAGATTACGTGAGTTGGCTGTGAATTTTTTTTATTTTTTTTATGTGCAACAGCTCTGCACGCACAACAATTTCACTGCCACAAAATGGGATATGGCAGGCTATTTCACATTTAGAAACAGAAAAAAAAATATTTTTAATGTGCATAAGCTCTGCAAACAGCTTCATTTCACCACCATAAAAATATAACTTGGGATATTGCGGGTTGTGACACATTTAGCATCAGAATTTTTTTTTAATCTGCAATTCTGTATGAGCTATGCAGACAGTTCAATTTTGCCACCAGTAAATGACAAGGTGATATGTAGCATGCTGAATCATGTTTTCAACTGCCAAAGAAATTGTTTTACTGTACAACAGCTGTACACATAGTGGGATGGAGACATGTTAATACCTTGGTGTTTTATGAGGCGAGGACCTTTTGTTATCTGTATAAGCTCCCCGTCACTTTGCTCTATGACACACGGCCCATTGAAGTGCAGGAGGCACAAAACGGCCATTGTCCACGGTGTTCCTCTTGAGTACCTTCCTGCTGGCATGTTTTTAAGATGAACCAATAAAAGGAACTTTTACAAAGAGCGGTGAGTGACAACTTTCTTTCCATGGACATTATTTGACTTGTTTCCACGGTGTGTATCCGAGATTCTAGGGATAAGATGTTGATTGTTTTCATCTGCAAGTGAGCTCCAGGTGCATCAGTGGTGCCAGTAACAGTGTTGGAAAGGACATGAGTGATGTTCATAGACACAAGCTGGTAAAAGCCAAACTGGGAGAAAAAGTGGCAGCTGGAGACCAAGTACCAGTGGACGGCTGCCGTCATGAGTTGGTGGAAATTCTCTGTGTCAACAAGCCTGAATGACAATGATTCCACGGGAAGCATTCTGGAAATTTGCCCATTTATCATTTGGGCCTGTGGGTGGGTGGCTGGAAACTTTCTGTTTAGTTCCAAGTCCTGGGATAGAGACAGCTGGATGCTTTGCTGGGACATCAATTTTGGAAGTGCCTGATGATGGTGTGTCAGAATCTTCAAGGACAGATGCAAGTGTCATGGACAGGTGATTGGAAAGCACCTAACACAGGCAAAGAGGCAGTGATGTCTTCTACTGGCACCAATCGTGGAACCAGTTGTTCGGCCCACCAAGATGAGTGCTTAGATGACATGTGCCTGATCACGCTGGTGGTGGTTAGGCTCTTAATGGTCAGGCACCCGCTGATCTTGGCATGACACAGATTGCAAATAACCATTTTATTGGTCTCAGAACTCTCTTTAAAAAGTGCCAGATGGGGGAGCATCTAAGCCTTTGATGGAGAAATTCAGGAGAGTCAGTGTTCTGCAGAACAGTTGCCCACCTTCTCCCTTTGGTTACCCCACTGCTTCTTCCTGCCGATTCCTCCCCATCAGTGTTGCTGGCCTTGTTCTGCATGCCAGCTTTGTAGGTTGGGTCAGTGTCTTTGTCATTCAGTACTTTGTCTTCCACCAACGCACCGATGACCTCTTGACTTGTTGATTCAACAGGAACCTGATTGTGTCTTATAATTACGTTCCTCCTTAGACAAAATTTGCCATAACTCTCCATCATCTTCTTGTGGCCATGGCTGCTCTAAGTTTTGTGCATCACTAACCAGCATGTTATCCTATCTCTCTTGGACCATGCAGGGTGAGAGACTGCAATGAAGAAATGATTCTGTAAAGAGCTCCTCGGAGTGTCTTAGTTTGGGATGACTAGTCTCCTGGGACTCAACATGGTGGGAGGAAGGAGGATCAGGGTGAGGATTAATTGATCCAGACTCTTTGCTAGTTAGACTGTACCATGTGGAGAATGGGTGGTGCTACGAAGCATGCTGAAAGCATTATCTGCTATCCAGCTGACCCCCTGTTCACACTGGTGTAGCTTCAGAAGTGATGTACCATACCGCCATTAAAAGTGGGACAGAAAGCTTTGTATCCTGGATGGTCATGTTTCTTGTGCTCCAGCAACAGGCATAGTCACACCTACCCCATATTCTCAGCATCTGCATGCACCTTCATCAGTCTTTCCACTTCCCCATCCATTAACACACATCATTTTCTAACTTGAAACCAAGTTTATTTTTATTTAAAAAACTATAAATTGATCTCCTGCAGCAGTCAAAGTTTATATTTTAGTTTAATTCCACTATAATGTGACACAAATCACTTAAATCTTTATGGAAAGCAAAAAGCAAATTGAATTCCAAAAAACTTTTCCATGCCTTTTGGAGTGTTATATACTACTGAAATTTAACAGAATCCACGTAATACTTTATGGACAACTAATTGAATCCAGAAAAAAAATTTCAACTTTTTTTGGAGTTTTAACATACCACCAAAGTTTAATAGAAAGCACATAATATTCTCTGGATGACAAATTAAATCCTGAAAAAAATGTCAACGTTTATTAGGAGTGTGATATACCACCATAATGTAAAGCAAAGCATGTATGTAATGACTCCTAAGGTGTTACTAGCGCTGCTTAGGGGGCGCATGAATGAGCACAGGGAGTGCAGGCAGAAGGTAAGCAGTGCACAAGGACCTGAGACTAGTGTAATGAGAGCAGGACCTGCCACTAAGATATCACGTGAACAGGGGGTGGAGCCACTGCACGTGAGTTCAGGGAAGGACACTGAGCATGCAAAGCACAGAACAAAGACAGTAAACATGGTCAAGGAGAGCCGTGGGTCAAAAGCCAGATGAACACGCAATACCTAGGGACAAAACAAAGAGTAAACGGGGACAAGCCAAGGGCTTCATATAACCAGGAGAGACAGAGCAGTTCAAAAGCAGGACATAGAGGCAGAAGTGAGGGGACAAACTGAATCATACACAGCAAAGCACAGAGGCACATATTTAAGGATGAGTCACCTGGGTTAGCAACCACTAACCGAGTATACGTAAGTATCACCAACACTGAATGCATGTACTGCCAACATTAAATAGCCGCCCCAAAACCAAAGAGAGGTGTACTGAATTAACCCTGACCTGACCACGATGGAGGCGGAACCATCCTGTCCAGAGTCATGACAATGTAATACTCAATAGATGACAAATTCAATTCAGAAACATTTTTGAATTTTTTTTGAGTGTTATATGCCACCAAAATTTTACAGACAGCACAATATACTTTATGGATAATTAATTGAAATCAGAAAAAAATTGACCACTTTTTTGGAATGTTTTATGCCACCAAAATGTATCAAAAAGCTTGTAATAACATACGGATGACTAATTGAATCCAGAACATTTATTTGAATGTTTCTTGGGTTGTTAGACTTTGATGAAATGGTCTGCTGGCATGATGTCTCCTTTCGAGAATCCCTGATGTGCCTAAACAGTGAAAAACCTCCACAACTGAAACCATTTTAGAAGCTAGACCCCTCAAGGAATGTATCAAGATGTGTGGTGAGTACCTTGAATCCCCAGCTACTTCACAGAAGTTTCTAACGTAGAGCATTGAAAAAAAAATCAAATATTTCCCACAAAAATGTTATTTTAGCCCCATTTTTTATTTTTTACATGGATATGAGAATAAAATGGACCCCAAAATTTGTTTTTCAATTTCCCCTGGGTATGCTGATACCCCGTATGTGGTCAAAAGTTTTGAGGCACAGTGCAAAGCTGAAAAGGGAAGAAGAGCCCTATTGGAGTTCACACTTTGCTGGACTAGTTTGAGGGTGCCATATCACATTAGCAGAGCCTCTGAGGTGCAAGAACAGCAGAATCCCCAATAAGAGACCATATTTTACAAACTTCATCTCTCAATGAATTCATCTAGGTGTGCAGAGATCATATTGACACCACAGTTGTGTCACAGAATTTTATAACATTTGGCAATGAAGAAAAAAATAGTTAGATTTTTACCACCAAAATATTGTTTAAGCCCCAGATTTTACTTTTTCACATGGGAAAATGGGTAAAAATGGCACCAAAATTTGTCCCTCAATCTCTAATGAATGTAAAAGTACCCAAAATGTGCCTGCACATCACTGCTTAGCCGTACGGCAAAACTCCATCCTTTCTGAGTCTTGCTGCATGGTTAAGCACTATTGTACTGTTATACAGGAGGCATCTTGGTGCGCAGAATTTTCTGCTAAGAGAACAATCCCCCTGTTACCCCATTTTGAAAATTATAACCCTTTGGGAATTTATCTATACAGTAGGAGTCGGGATGATTTTGACTCCTTGGGTCTTTTGCAGAAACAAACAGCACTGGATGTTGCTAAATGAAAATAGCAAACTGCTCCTATAGTGACCAGTGTACTGTTTTGACAAGTACATTGTAGTGACCAGTACAATGTGTGCAGCTTACGCTTCTGTACTGTAGACATGCACCTGTAAATTAGGCGGGTTCTCATCGCTACAGAAATGCCAAACACGTGGATGCTAAATATGTTTTAGGCACACTGGGACTCCAAAGGGAGTGGGCATTTCAATTTGAGAGTACAGAATTTGCTGAATTTCTTTTGAGGAGCAAGGGTCATTTTGCTTTTCAGTGGCTTTGTGCTACCAGTAACGTGGAAGCCCCCTATATTTTCGTTAACAGATGATGGACTTGAGTTGGGACTTTCTTTTTTTGTTCATTGAGTTGAAGCTTTTATTGGGAACACTTTACATAACAATTTAGATCGCATTTATCTGGCACTCTAAAAAGATGAGCACCTCCGGATCACAGGTCAGACAGTATCCACAGTGCCTTCATCTGCCTCATTTTAGAGAATTTTTCAATTGGGGTTCTGTCTGAATTCTGTATTTCAGAGGTTTACACGGAAACCCCGGTGTAAGCTCTCAGCGTAGAGCGCTGGAGAAATGTAAGTCGAGCCTTACTGAGGTCTTTGGGAGGCAGAATGAAAAAATAAACAGCAGGTGAAGAATTGGTTTTATTTTTACACCATTCCTCATGTGGTATTAGTGATTAGATGACTTTATTCTTCTGGTCGGCATGATTACAGCGCTATAAGATTTATATCGAATTTTTATATTTGGCTGCTGTCACACAGTAAAAAACACTTTTTTTGTTTTCAAAAATGAGTTCTTTGCATCATCATATTTTGAGAGCTATAATTTTTCTATATTTCTGCTGACAAAGTTATGTGAGGGCTTTATTTTTGCAGGACAGGTTGACGTTTTATTGGTGCCATTTTCGGGGAAATGAAATTTTTTGAATGCTTTCTATTCCGATTTTTGGGAGGCAGAACGAAAACCAGCAATTCAGAAATTGTTTTTTGGGCATTTTTAAATGCCGTTTCGTGAGTGATAAAATTAAAAAAAACTTTATCCTTTGAGTCAGTACGATTACAGCGATAGCAGATTTAAATTGTTTTTATGTTTTGGCACTTTTATGCAATAAAAAACTATTTTATAGAAAAAATAATTATTTTTGCATTACTTTATTCTGAGAGCTATAACTTTTTATTTTTTTAGGGCATTCTTCTCTCTTCCTGCTCTCTTAATGCTGTGATCGCACAGATAGCAGCATTTAGGGGGTTAAAGTGCTGGGATCGGTGCTGGCGATCGCCATGACGTACATGTACTGCATTGGTCGGCTTGTCCTTCCCAATCATAATGTACATGTGCTGGAAATGTCCGGAAGGGGTTAAGGCAGCTGAACTGTCTCAGAACTGTCTGGGTGTAGTAGGAGGAACATCCTCTAATTTTGACATTTATTATTTTTTTTATTTATTTTTTTTATTTTCTTTCTTTCTTCTTCCAAAAGCCATAACTTTTTTATTTTTCCATTAATATAGCTATATGATGGCTTGTTTTTTGAGGGGACGAGTTCTGCTTTTGAATTACACCAGTCATTTTGTCATGTGATGCAATGGAAAAAAAATTCAAGTGTGTTGAAACTGAAAGAATAGTGCAATTTCACAATTATTATTTTATTTAGCATGTTCACTACATGGTAAAACTGACCTGGCAACATGATTCTACAGGTCAGTACAAGTACAAAGATACCAAACCAATTTAGTTTTTTATTTAATTAAGTGGTGAAAAAAAATGTTTTGCAAGAAAAAAAATGTTTTGCAAGAAAAAAAATGTTTTTGTCGCCATTTTCTGAGGCTCGTAATGGTTTAAATTTTTGGGTTGTGGGGCTGTTTGAGGGCTTATTCTTTTAAATCTGAGCTGACATTTTTACTGATACCATTTTGGGGTAGATGCGTTGTTTTGATCGCCTGTTATTACATTTTAATCAATGATGCGATGGCATAAAACCCCGTAATTCTGGCATTTTTATTTTTTTTCATTATGCTGTTTACTGACCAAATTAATTTATTTTATATTTTCATGGACTTTTATGAGTGCAGCGATTCCAAATATGTGTAGTTTTAATTTTTTTAGTGTTTTATTTTTAATGGGGCAAAAGGGGGGTGATTTGAACTTGTGATTTGATTTATTTTTTACATACGTATTTATTTTTTTTTACTGTATTTAATTACTTCCCTTAGGGGACTTGAAGCTGTGATCAATTGATCTTTTGCGCTATACATAGCACTGCTCCACCTGCAGGTGTTGGAGGCACATGATGGCTGATTAAATCAGGCATAATGTGCTGCAAAATATGCAGGCTCGTCATATGAGCCCGCATAGAAGGCAGGGACACAACATGTGATGTAAGTTTACATCATATGTCGTAAAGGGGTTAGAACTGGAAAAAGTTAAAAATTACTATTACTAAATTACTTACATTTTTATTACCAATTTGTGTAATAGAAAATAAAGAATTGCTCTTTATGCGGATAATATACTGCATGTTGATTTTTTTTTCAAATAGGGGCTTATATTACTGGATACTTAGTCATTATATACAAGTGCCCTTTCTATTGAAATAAACAGACTTGTTTGCTTTATCCACATGTATTTATGTTTATTATGACATCTTTATAGCTATTGAATATTTGTCTAACTTTATATTTTTTTTTGGTCACCGTATTGGTGTCTCATTATACTGTTAAATATTTTGCAATAGTATGTCGACATTTCAAAATCTGACAACCCAAATATAACTTTTTTAAAATATAAAACTAATATTCCTTGGTACAAAGACTAAGGCCGGTTTCACATTTGCGTATAGAGGAGCTGCGTCGGGATGCGAACTTCCTCCGTGAAGCTCTGCCCATGGCCGCACCTCCTCTGGTCAGCTCCACCTCCGTCGGCATGCGGCCTGCATACCCTATCTTTAACATTGGATACAAAGGCCATGCTGATGTATGCAGATGTCTTTGCATGCGTTGTTTTTACGGTGCGGCGACCGCACCAAAATGCAACATGTTGCGTTTGGTGCTGGTCGCTGCACTGTCAAAACAAGGCATGCAGAGGAATCGGCATACATTGGCACAGCCTGCGTACCTAATGCTAAAGATAGGGTACGCAGGCAGCATGCCGACGGAAGCGGAGTTGACCGGAGGAGGTGCGGCCATGGGCGGAACTTCATGGAGGAAGTCCGCATCCCGACGCAGCTCCTCCATACGCAAATTTGAAACTAGCCTAAGACAGCAGAGGAGTGTAATATATCTTAGAAATGCTGACACTGCTGACTAGACAAGGTAAAAAAATAATAAGTATAAAAGACACCTGTTTCCATAGCACCTGAGTAGTTTGTGGCCCAAATGAAAGTAATCTTGACAAAATGCCAGTGCAAAAGAAATGTATGGCTATATTAGCTAAGCATTTGTTTGTGCCAATATATCTGTGCAGTGTAACCGTGAGTTTAACATTCATCACTAATACAATACAGTATTTCAAATGTCATTCTACGGCCCCAAAGTAATTTCCAGAAAAATATGCATTTTTGGTATGTATATACATATCTGAATTTCAACATGCTCCATGGAATATGTAGCAAATTAACCTTAAGGTTTGGCTTTAAAATTAGCTGAAAAACAGCTGCTAGCTACTAGAGAAGACTCCCCTTATGCCAAAATATGTGAGGTTGGGAGGAAGTTGAAATGAGAGATGTTTAGCTCTTTAATGCTCCTGTGTGGGGATAAAAGGGTGAAAAGAAGGGAATCTTCTTTGGCATAGAGTTTCGTAGTAGTTCTGGAAATTTCTGTTTTTATAGAATATGATCTCCTCATATGCCAGATGTAAATAGTGAAAAAGGCTCAGGCATATGTGATGATGTAACACGGGTCAAAGGGTCAGGCACCTGTGACTTTGTAGCCACGTTAAGTGGTTCAGGAGCTGTTTTTTTACTTAGCAGTCTGCAGTTTTCCATCACATATGTATAAAACATTTCATCCATTAGTAGTTTCCTTGGCTGTATTGTTTATATTTTGTCTATTTACATCTACCAAGATATTTTCTATATAAAAAATATTAGGTACTATGGCTTATTTCCTCTTTTGCAAAAATTTCGAATTAAAATAAAATTTCATGATTTGATATACAAACAATTAACTGTTAATACTTATATCTAGGAAAAACTTTTCATTTATTTTTTTCTAATATTTATTGTCATTAAAGTGTTGTCTTCAGGTTAACAAATGACATATTAATAAGCTTTTTTTTAGAAATTAGATTTTGTGGCACTTACTAATATACAAGTATTAAAGGTTCTTCTGCACTTATTAGTACGACCTTCCTCACAGGCTGCGCACTTCTCCTGTCTTATTTATGGCAGTTGAAAAACAAAGCAGAACCAGTAACACTTACATATTAGTAAGTGTCACAAAATCATGTTTCTTAAAGGGAACCTGTCACTTGGTATATTTTTCTCTGAAATTCTCCATGTGTGTACTTAGCTAGATGCCTGTCAATCACCTGTAATGACGCTGGAAAAAGCCAGCAGAGGACGGCGCCAGGCTAGTCTCAACTCTACCTATGGTCCCTGGCCGACTCATTAAACTTTTCTGTAAGCTTGAATATAAGGATTTGCAAAATTAATGTCTAGCATGAACACTGATATGTGCGGAGCTGGTGACATTGCAGCGATATTTTGGCTGATGAGTGGGAGTCTCAGGACCTCAATGACCAGCAGCTCTGTGCAGCGCCTTTCATATATAAAAACTTTCATATAGTAGTATCAGTTCTTATTCAGATGTCCAATTTTCACGCACGAGTTCTATAAGTGCTTTTCATGGATAGCCAGGGGCGGACATACCGCCAGTGCAGTCGGCGCTCTTGCTCCAGGGCCACGAGCAGGAGGGGGCCCAGGAAAAACTCATGGGGACAGTGCATAGTCGATTACAGAGCTGGTGGCAGCATAATAGCATCATAGCTAACACGAGAGGCCAGCCCTCTCTGCTGTACACTACACAAGATTATGCTGAGGGGCCGTGTCCTTACCTGTTAGTTCTGATGCTGCTGTCCTGTCTCATTTATGTGGAGATGCTGTGGGGAGAAGGGAGCATCACACTGGGTCTCACAGCATGTGATTCCCTCTGCTGCTGCTGACCCCTGCCTGTACTGTGCTGCTGATCTGCTGGTATGAGAAGATGGGGAGATGCTGGGAGGGAAGTCACTAAAGAAGGACAATAATGATGTCCTGATCACTATAAGGGGGTCTCTTGAGTTGCCCCTCATACAGCTTTGTTAAATTATAGGCACTGCACAGAGTGACATTTGTGCCTCATTGCCTGTCAGCCAATCACAGACTTTTTGGCTGACAGGAGATGATATTGAAGTGTCTTCTGTGTCTTGGAGTCACAGCTTGGAGCAGGAAGCTTCAGCAGAAAAGACTGTTGACCAGACAGACACGATGGTAAGACACAGGGGTGGACATACTGAAGCTGCAGGTGATGCATCTGCATCAGAGCCCAAAGGTGGAGGGAAACCCTTGCAGACCCCGGGGCCATCAGGGACACTGGCACACCCATACAGAATAATAGCCCCATATATTGCTCCATACAGAATAATGAGCCCTAAATATTGCTCCATACAAAATAATGAGCCCTATATATTGCGTCATACAGAATAATGAGCCCCATATATTCAATAGGATGGAGTGTACATGGGCGCTACCTACTGTAGCTAGGAGTTAGAACTCAGATGCAGCTGTTAAGGAGACAGGACTGTGTCGATTCCTGTTTGCAACTGAAAAACTATGTAATTATATAGCTTACCGCGCTATACTGAGCAGATGTATAGAAAAAGGGAAGAAGTCTATAGTTGTCAATGGAGAAAAGAATTATTAATTCAGTTATTAATACTTACTTTAAAATGAAGGGGTTGTAGAATATTCTGTATAGTGTAAGGCGGTTATCTAGTGAATACCTCACCAATGGTTTTGTGTTGGTGATTACAATGCCCATATGAGTGGATATTGTTCCTGCTTACTTTCTTTCAACATAAAACAAGTGCAAGTAAGAGCAGACGTGTCCCTGTAGCCATGACTTAGTGTCCAGTTTACGGTCACTGGTATTAATTAAATTCAATCCTTTTTCCGTACAGCACTGTGAAATTGGGCCATCAGCAAGTACCACTGTTCCACTTCAAAGGGAATAGAAATGCTTAGAAATCACTAGTGAGTACAGTGAATATAAAAGGTTCAGCATGGGATATTAATATTACTGGTATCTTAATTTTATCTTTATTATTTTATCAGCATCACTGACTACTACAAGAAATTACCAACACAAAACCATTGGCGAGGTATTCGCTAGATAACCGCCTTAAACTAAACAGAATATTCTACAACCCCTTCATTTTAAAGTAAGTATTAATAACTGAATTAATAATTCTTTTCTCCATTGACAACTATAGACCTCTTCGCTTTTTCTATACATTTGCTCAGTATAGCACGGTAAGCTATATAATTACATAGTTTTTCAGTTGCAAACAGGAACCGACACAGTCCTGTCTCCTTACCAGCTGCATCTGAGTTCTAACTCCTAGCTAGGTAGCGCCCGTGTACACTCCATCCTATTGATTTTATACTCCTACTGTGTCATACACGTTGGCAGCACCACCCTGGCCATTGAGGCCCTTAGGGAGGATAGAAATTTCCGCCGCACGTTTATGAACAGTTTCCGGAATATAATCACTCCAGGGATGAATTAGGTAAAGCCAAGGACCTTTTAAAATCATTGGAAAAACAATTAATAAATGAAATGCGAGATATGTGGGAAATTGCATCCTTGGAAAGGTATGCTCAAGCAGGGATTGTTCCCAAAGGCCTAGTAGTTTATAAAACACTAGCAGGTGACTTTGGAGATCCCAACATACAATCAGAATGGGATAATCTTTCTTCAAATTTTTCCAATCATATACTACAATTTATTATTTCTAAAAGAGCAGCTAACCTCAAAAAAACTAGCTGTACAATTAACGCACTCTTTGACCAATTAAACACTTTTAATGATTTAGAGGTGCTGGAGACCCTCACTACCAATATCATGTATAGGCTAAAGCAAAAGGAAAAAGAAATAATAACGAAGAAAATGCGTAAATTTGCAAGAGATAACATCCCTATAACTCCAAGATTAATGAGGATCCCAACCACAGCCCCACTGATAATGACAATTTTATAACTCTTGATGAATACAACCGGTCTTTAACACAAAATCCATCCGAGACATCAATGGTGTTTTCCACATATAGTAACTCAACACAATATACACCTGTTTCAACTCGAACACAATTAAGACCCTTACAAAACCATTCCCTAAAGGTGAATGATACCCCCAATCATCTCTACTACCAGGAGGATCCTTCAATTATTACAGATTCTCCCTTTACTGATATTGAAAACATCCCCACCACCAACAGATATTCGGAACTAACTGCATTGGTGGAGGAATCAGATAATACTAACAATTGGGAGGAATCCACTCCATCGGGAAGTAATGCTTTACGGGTAAACGAACCTAGCAGACCTATGAGCACATTATCGGATGTGACCAAAAGGGTTAAAGCTAATAATCTAATACACAAAAGGATTCCATCTAGTAATAGAACGCCAAATGGGAAACGTCCAGCACTAAGACCATCAGTTTCTAATTATGGCCAAAACCATAAACCCAGTTATGGATCAAAAATGACTAACAACCAGCTTACCAAACCCAAAAGACGAGTAGGTCCACAGACACACCCACCCATTAAGGATTTTTTTCATATACAAAATACAAAACAAAAAGAGGTAAGAGGGGCAGGTCACTCTCCCAAAAGAAAAGAAACAAACAGAACCATGTAGGATCCACCAGTACACAAAAATGTTTTAATTTAAGCTCGTATCAACTTTCAACAAATGAGGAACTATTACTTCAAAACGGTCTAAAATTTGCACCAACAGCGATGCCGAAACCATTCAATTTATATATTAGCATGAAGAAATACCTTCGCAATCTTGCCCTAAAAAAATACTTTTTAAGAAAAGGGGACAATCACCAAGGACCCACATACCCAAATATCAGTCCTATGTCTTTTATACACACCAGTTTGTCCCTACCTTCCACCTTCAACCCTCTGAATGAATATTCTAATTCATTCAGAACGTTTGAGACCCTAGTAACGGCGGAAATAAGAAAAATGAATAATAGACCAGCTAAAATGGTCACACAGAATCTCAGTCTAGGAGAAAGAAAATCCATTATCAAACTCCAGGAAAATAATGAAATTATAATCCGCCCGGCGGACAAAGGAGGGGGTATTGTAATAATGGATCGCACAATGTATCACAAAAAATCCCTGAGACTCCTAGGGGATCAAATTACATATAAGAAAATACCATCTGACCCTACTATACAATTTATGAAGGGATTGAACACATTAGCTACAAAGGGTAAAGTTTTAGGGATCTTAAATAAAAAAGAATGCCAATATATCAATAACAAAACTCCCTCTATAGCAGTGTTCTATCACATTCCAAAAATTAATAAGGATATTGAAAACCCCCCTGGTAGGCCAATTATATCTGGCATAAACTGTCTAACTGCCAATTTATCAAGATAGGTAGACACACACCTACAAAAATGCATGTCATTATTGCCAGCCTACTTAAAAGATACTACTCATGCTCTACAGATTCTGGATACATTAGAGTGGAACAGTAATTCCATCTTGGGGACGCTAGATATAAAGTCCCTCTATACGGTCACTGATCCAACAAAAGGCTGTCAAGCAGCCGAATTGTTTCTTGACAATATGGGAATGTACCATATCTCCCAGATAGCATTTATAGTTGAGTGTATCGAATTTATCCTTAACCATAACTACTTTTATACGATAACCAATACTATTTGCAGACACATGGTACTGCTATGGGCACGCGATTCGCGCCCAGTTTTGCAAATGTATACGTAGGTATGTGGGAGCACAATTTCATTTTCAAAGATAACGGTCTTCATAAAGGCCTGAGATTGTGGAATCGATTTATTGATGACATACTCTTTGTTTGGGATGACACACTTATAGATCTACAAATATTTATTTCCAGCTTAAACTCAAATTTATTCGGGCTGGAATTTACACCTACCTATAGTAAGACCAGTGGAAATTTCCTGGATCTAACCATCTGTGTAGAAAATAATAGATTAATTACTAAAGGGTACCACAAGGAGGTGGATTCAAACAGCTATATCCACATTAATACCTGTCACCTACCAATGTTGCTAACAAACATACCCAAGAGCCAATACATGAGGGTAAAAAGAAATTGTACAAATATCGAAGACTTTCATAAGGAAACAGATCGTCTGACAGATCAGTTTAAGGAGAAGGGATATGATCCCTAAATGCTAAATGAAACTAAAAAAGAGGTGGAAAATATGTCTAGAACATCCTTAATATACAAACCTCGCAATAGTAATCTTCTACCAACCATCCAAGACCAAATTAAACAATTACCAATCATCACGCAGTTTCATGCAGGCCACAAACAATTTAATAACATCATTCGAAAATATTGGCCAATATTACAGGGGGACAAACATATAGGGGATTTGTTGCCTATACATCCTAGATTTGTGTACACTAGAGCCCAAAACCTTGGACTTCTGGTGGCACCTACTACAAAAGCTATCAAATCGGTAACAGGGTCATCCCTACGTCAAACACTTATCACTAACCAGAATACTCAACTGTCTGGTTTTTTGGCATGTGGGAGATGTTCGTGTTGCAAAAGGACAATGACACAAAGGAAACTACTTACTTCCTTTGTAGACATGACAAATAATGAGTTCTCTATTAGAGATTAAATAGCTTGTCAAACAAAGGGAGTGATATAAATACTCAGGTGCCCCTGCAATAAAATCTATGTAGGCAGAACCAAGAGATGCCTAATGGATAGAATAATGGAACACCTGGACAACATTTAAAAAGGTTTTAAAGGTCATCCCTTATCACGTCATTTTTTGAACAAACATAACCAATCCTATAAGGGGGTATCCTATTGTGGAATCCAGGTGGTCCCCCAAAATCTCAGGAAGGGTAACTATTTGAAAGCTATGTCGAGTCGAGTCTAAGTGGATTTTTACCCTTGACAGCTTGGCCCCGAAAGGCCTTAACTATGAGATTGAGTTACATGCTTTTTAATTTAAGATGGGAAGTACTAATTTTCAAACTCATTTTTCCCTTTTAACACTCATTGTTACTACCTTTTCCATTTTATGGCACACTAAGCATATATATTACATTCTCTTAATCCCCCTTCCCTTTCGTCCTTGCTTTTTACAGAGGCTAATGAGGGCCCTTCCCTACCATTTGTTTTATAACCCCTTTTTTAGTCCCTGGTTCTAGTGATAGACCTTCTTTTTATACTAATTGCTGCATTATTAAAGTGGGCAATGTATGCATTTTTATCACATAAAGAGGTATATATATATTTATTTTATTTAGTGATTCTACATGTTTTTAGTATTCATTTTTATCTTTTAGTCATATATTAGAATAGTCAAAATTTATTTAAATTCATTAGAAATAAAAGTTATGTTTTAAACATAGGTGCACGATCAGACACATATTCATTTTTAATAGATAAAACAGACTGATCATGGTGATGCATTGATTACAATAGAATAAGCACTATAACCCTATCAGATCCACCAATCATTATAAATGAGGGATATCGCAAGACATCAATGACCATCTATTAGTACCGCGGCTTGTTAAAAGATAATGGCATAAGGACGGGCTGACAGGCACCCATCACAGTCCTGACGAAGAGGGAAGTCCCCCTCGAAATGCGTTGGTTTGTGCCCTTCACGCACCCGTCCTTTGCCTTGCTTGTGACATCACAGTAGCTCTGCCCCCTGATCTCGCCGCGTCCTCGTCGTTACTTCCGGCCGGAGTACACGAGGTGCTGGCGTTCACCCACTTCCCCGCCACGCGCTGCACAGCCTTATCCTCCTTGCTAACAGCTACCGCCTGGGCAAATTAATAAAACAATTCTCCAAATCATAATTTAATCAGTGATAGGCGGCATAATTACCGCATTCCTAATAAAAAGGATGAATAGCAACAACGACTCATAAATAGATCATGAGAAACCGGAGAAACTGGAGTCAAAGCTAATTAGCAAAAGAATTATCAAAATTTTTTATTGATCATAAAAAAATGACATAATATGTCAATATAGGCAAAAAACACATTGAACACAGTATATAAGCGAGCAGACAATATGGGAAAGAGAGTAATTATATAGTAGAGAGTGACCTCAAAACCCTAGAACGTGGCAAAGATATCCTGGAGTCACGCTTAGTGCATATGGGATAACACAGGTATATATGTGCTGCCACTAATCACAGTAGTCTTAATGGACAAAATAGCCCCAAATATAAGAGACAAAATGCTGCATCCTAAGTGCCGGAATTCCTACAAATTATAGACATTGTCTTAAATAGACAAATCCAATACACTAGAGTAATAAAGGAGGGCACCGGGCACTGCGGTATTTGCAGGGACTACAAGTCCATAACTGATGGAAAGTATATGAGGCAGAACAGATGGAACAATTAGACCAGATAAATTACATTGCTAGCGTGTAGTTACCCATCATGCTTCCAGGCGTGAAGGCAGGAGAAAAAACCCCAACGCACGTTTCGATGTATGAATCTTCCTCAGGGGGCGTGGCTTTATTGTGCCTGGGTTCCCATTTAAATACCCCACCAATTTACAAGATAACCAATAGAAATGTAATGAGGCACATAAATGTCAATGTATCCACCCATAAACATCAGACGTAATCCAAAATCGCATGTGCCAACCAATCAACAGGGGAGAAAAGAGAGAACCACCACCAATGAAATGCTCAGGTGTCAGCACTGACAAGCAGGAAGTGAGGGCGTTAACCCCGACTCCTGCCAGTGAAGTGCACATACATCACTTCCGCCCTTAGTGTAGAAGGGTGAGTGACAGTATTGGGGGCAGGCCTGCCAGCGAGATACACATACATCACTTCCGCCCTTTATGTGGAGCGGTGAGTGACAGTGTTGGAGGCGGGCGTTGACTCCATGCCGCTGGTGAACCCACACGTCACTACCGCTCTGTTGCTGCGTCACATGGGGCGGCCGGCGCCTAGCCGTCACCAGGCAACGCAGACACACAAGAGATGGAAGAGACGCGCTAAGAACACCCAGCGGCAGGGAGCATAAAGAGCATCACATTGTGAGGAAAAAGTCATAACCATGGTGGCACTGCAGTGATTGATTACAGTAAAAAGTGGTGATATGGGAAATATATCACAAAAATTTTTTAACATGAGGACAATCTATCCTAACATGGGCAGACATGATCAGACATGGGATGAATATAGTGAGGCAGAGACAATGGCAATGTTGCCTCAAAGCATGGAATAAAGTAAGCATGGAATAAAGCGATATGCAGCAATATATCTACCTCATTAATAAAGTATATACAAACACATTTATGCAGATATACAAGTAAGGTATATTGATATATGCACATGCATATAAGGCAGCAATAAGTTATATAGATAAGAATAGCCTGCAAAACAGAGAAGGCCAAGCGATACCATCTACACAGACGTAATATTAACTATTAGAACCTTGCTAGATTACAAATAGTCCATGCACTAATCAGGCCGGGCCGACTTTGTAAAATGCGAGTGTTTCCTTAATGCCATATTATCCGTATGCCTCAAGTTGGCATTTCATCCACAGATCTCGATGACATTGGTCTTGCAAAAACTGTAGGGGCATCAGATGGGATCACCTGAGTAAGGCTGGAGATGTTGGTCACTAGAAAGGACAAAATACAATTAATGAACAAACGAAAAAAATATAAAAACCAACACAGATAAATAAAAGCCAAACTAAAATCGTGATGGGAGGTGGAACGACATACCTCATAAGACAGAGAGGAGAACAGAGACCACAATAGTGGAAAAAGAACAAGAGGGGTTAGTCCAAGACATTCACAGGAAAGAGGCAAAACCCTGTGATTCGTTTAAACCATGAGGGGACATTGTTCCTAAAATGGTGATCCACCTACACTCTTTTTGTGCTAGTAGGCGTTGTATATCACCCCCTCTTATTCCAATATGAATGTGTTGGATACCCCTAACCATGAATGATTTAGGGTTACATTGGTGGAATTGTTTATAGTGCTTGGGTATGGTCTTTAAGGTCGAGAGGTCTGTGACCGCAGCTGCTGCCATAATGTCACGAACATGTTCCCTTGTACGAGTGCGAAGTTGGCGGGAGGTAAGGCCTATATAGATTTTCTGACAGCCACACGTGGCATAATAGATCACCTGTGTTGTAGTACAGGTGATATATTGTTTTATTGAGAATTGTTGAGAGCCATCAGCAGATATAAAAGTGTTGGTACGCATAATGTTCTTACAGGCCACACAATTCCCACACGGAAAACACCCTTGTGGTGGGCCCGTTGAATTGAAGGGATTTTTTGTCCGTGGGGCATAATAACTATGCACAAGAGCATCCGACAAGTTATAACCCCTTCTGGCTGTCATGAGTGGCCTTTCAGACAGGAGTGGTGCTAGAGACGGATCCGTTTTTAGAATGCTCCAATGCCGTTGAAGGCACTGTCGCATGGTCACCCATTCTCCATTAAATTTGGAGATAAACCTGACTTGGTCTTCAGATTGTTTATGTGTCCTATTGGTACAATGCAATAGGGACGTCCGTTGACTCTTCTTTGCCCTCATATATCCATGTTTTACACTTCTATTGCTATAGCCACGCATCTCAAATCTATTTTTAAGATCTATTGCTTGATTTTCAAATCTTAGATCAGAGGAGCATACTCTTCTCAATTTCAAAAATTGTCCTGTGGGGATTGCTCTAACAGTAGCCCCTGGGTGACAAGAGCTGGCATGCAATAGTGCATTCACCGAGGTGGGCTTGCGATATATGTCAGTTTGCAACTGTAGATGTTCGTCTACCAAAATCTTAATATCTAAAAAGTCCACCTCGGTCTTGCTATAAGTGTACGTCAATTTGATATTATAAGGGTTTTGATTTAAACTTTCCATGAACCCATATAGTTGTTGTTCCGTGCCCTGCCAGACCATGAACACATCATCTATATATCTTAACCAGCACTGCACATGGTCAGCGGCCTGTGCACCCTCCCCCCCAAAAACCTCCCTCTCCCAGTAGCCTAAGAAGAGGTTGGCGAAGGAAGGCGCACAGGCCGCACCCATTGCAGTGCCGCACTGCTGCAGATAAAAGCGTTCTCTGAATACAAAAAAATTGTGAGTCAATATGTAATCAAGAAGTTCCAAAACGAGATCACAGAGTGAACCCTCACAATTGCTGTTCTGTAAATAAAAATGACAGGCATTAAGGCCATCCTGATGGTGAATGCATGTGTACAGAGATTCTATATCTGCAGTCACCAAGTACATGTCATGGTCAAGAGTCATACCATCAATTCTAGCCAGGACGTCCATTGTATCCCGAGCATAGGAGGGCAGTGCTTCAACCAATGGTTTCAAGTAGTAGTCAATAAATTTACATATCGGTTCACACAGCCCCCCTATGCCCGACACAATGGGACGTCCCGGTGGCTCTACAACATTTTTGTGGATTTTGGGCACAAAATAGATTGTGGGTGTCTTTGGAAATCTAGTAAGTAGTCCATCTAGAATTTTTTTAGGGATTATACCCTTCTCGAAGGCTTCATTCAAAATCACTTCCAGTTCTGCTGAAAAGGCTCTTAATGGGCTATACTCAAGTCTGAGGTAGGTCTTCTTATCCCTCAGCTGCCTATATGCCTCTTTTTCGTACATATCCTGCGGCCAAATCACTATGTTTCCCCCCTTGTCCGCTGGTTTTATAACTACATCCTCAAGAGATTGTAACTCTCTGAGGGCCATGCGTTGTAAAGCTGTTAAATTGTCCCTTCTTCGTTTGTGGGAGATTTGTTTAAAATCTTCCACAACCATCTTAGTGAAGATGTTGATCACAGGGCATAGGGACAAGGGGGGAAACCTGGTGGAACGTGGGTAAAGTGACCTTGGAAACATACCTTTAGGCACCATATCTTGCTCATTGAGTAAATCTTCTAACGCCTGCAATGCCTCCTCCTCCATATGGTTGGTTTGTAGTTGATCACTACCTCTTTTGGCATATAACTTCTTAAGAATCAATTTTCTCGAAAATAAATATAGGTCTTTTATAGCTGTGAAGGAATCATATGAATTAGTGGGAGAGAAAGTAAGACCCTTTGATAAAACCTCAAGTTGAGCTGTAGTAAGAACATGTTTAGACAGGTTGATTACCTCTAAGTTATTTTTCTTGTCTCTCTTATCCTGTTTATTAGGAAGTGCAAATTTCCGTTTACTGACTGTGTATCCCTATTGTGAGGCGGGTTAGCATTTTGAAAATTTCCAACCGATCTAGACTTAGAAGATTCTTCACTAGAGGCATAAGAGGTGACAGAGGTAGATCTCTTTCTAGAGCGGTTGTTGAAACGACGTAGTCGCCGATTCCACCTGTACATAGTATTAGATTGCTTATCATTAGCGTCTCTCTGAAATTTCATAGTCTTGTTAGCACAAATTTCTTTTTCCCACTTCTGGAATTCGTTGTCAATCTCTTGGTGAATTAACTGTAATTCACCATCAGATAGTTCCTGTTTTAATTTCTTTTGGATATTCTCTATCTCCATATCCAATGCATCTATTGATTCCTTATTCTGAGTCACCAAGAGTTCCATGAATCCCTTGGAACAGTTATTCTCCAGATCTTCCCATTTATGTCTAAACACCGTATCCTCTACCTCAAAGGAAGGGAACACTTGGACACGCAGACCTCTCGGCACTAAGCCTCTCTCTATGTATTTGGTCAAAAATGCACGATTCCACCAAATTCTTGTTCATTTGTTAAGTAGGCCCTTGAGCCTCTTGGTCAACTCCTGTATGTCCTTACCACCACTTGCCACTGAAACTCTGGGTTGTCACTGAAAACCTCATTAATACGTGTCAACCATGTCTGCTCACGTGCTTTATAGTCCATAGAATTTTTGGAGACAGTGACTGTGAAAAACACAGAAAATACAGATAATAAAACAATTCTCCAAATCATAATTTAATCAGTGATAGGTGGCATAATTACCGCATTCCTAATAAAAAGGATGAATAGCAACAACGACTCATAAATAGATCATGAGAAATCGGAGAAACTGGAGTCAAAGCTAATTAGCAAAAGAATTATCAAAATTTTTTATTGATCATAAAAAAATGACATAATATGTCAATATAGGCAAAAAACACATTGAACACAGTATATAAGCGAGCAGACAATATGGAAAAGAGAGTAATTATATAGTAGAGAGTGACCTCAAAACCCTAGAACGTGGCAAAGATATCCTGGAGTCACGCTTAGTGCATATGGGATAACACAGGTATATATGTGCTGCCACTAATCACAGTAGTCTTAATGGACAAAATAGCCCCAAATATAAGAGACAAAATGCTGCATCCTAAGTGCCTGAATTCCTACAAATTATAGACATTGTCTTAAATAGACAAATCCAATACACTAGAGTAATAAAGGAGGGCACCGGGCACTGCGGTATTTGCAGGGACTACAAGTCCATAACTGATGGAAAGTATATGAGGCAGAACAGATGGAACAATTAGACCAGACAAATTACATTGCTAGCGTGTAGTTACCCATCATGCTTCCAGGCGTGAAGGCAGGAGAAAAAACCCCAACGCACGTTTCGATGTATGAATCTTCCTCAGGGGGCGTGGCTTTATTGTGCCTGGGTTCCCATTTAAATACCCCACCAATTTACAAGATAACCAATAGAAATGTAATGAGGCACATAAATGTCAATGTATCCACCCATAAACATCAGACGTAATCCAAAATCGCATGTGCCAACCAATCAACAGGGGAGAAAAGAGAGAACCACCACCAATGAAATGCTCAGGCGTCAGCACTGACAAGCAGGAAGTGAGGGCGTTAACCCCGACTCCTGCCAGTGAAGTGCACATACATCACTTCCGCCCTTAGTGTAGAAGGGTGAGTGACAGTATTGGGGGCAGGCCTGCCAGCGAGATACACATACATCACTTCCACCCTTTATGTGGAGCAGTGAGTGACAGTGTTGGAGGCGGGCGTTGACTCCATGCCGCTGGTGAACCCACACGTCACTACCGCTCTGTTGCTGCGTCACATGGGGCGGCTGGCGCCTAGCCGTCACCAGGCAACGCAGACACACAAGAGATGGAAGAGACGCGCTAAGAACACCCAGTGGCAGGGCGCATAAAGAGCATCACATTGTGAGGAAAAAGTCATAACCATGGTGGCACTGCAGTGATTGATTACAGTAAAAAGTGGTGATATGGGAAATATATCACAAAAATTTTTTAACATGAGGACAATCTATCCTAACATGGGCAGACATGATCAGACATGGGATGAATATAGTGAGGCAGAGACAATGGCAATGTTGCCTCAAAGTAAGCATGGAATAAAGCGATATGCAGCAATATATCTACCTCATTAATAAAGTATATACAAACACATTTATGCAGATATACAAGTAAGGTATATTGATATATGCACATGCATATAAGGCAGCAATAAGTTATATAGATAAGAATAGCCTGCAAAACAGAGAAGGCCAAGCGATACCATCTACACAGACGTAATATTAACTACCCTCGTGGGCAAATTGCGGTATACAACAAGCGGTACAAGTAAGTCGACACGAGTCCTATTAGGACTGACTGATCGCTCTAACAATACTGTACTAAGTGGTTGATTTTTCTATCTAGTGCCTTGCCATATCCAGCTCAACAGCAAATATCGCTCCTGCTCTGGTCAGCCAGCAGGAATCACCATAAGCATTCTATCAGAATTCACTGCCCACTCGGTGGCCTCTACCATTCATATAGTGAATGCAATCTTTTTCACAGCTAAAGCCTTATTACAATGCCCATATGAGTGGATATTGTTCCTGCATACTTTCTTTCAACATAAAACAAGTGCATGTAAATGCAGACGTGTCCCTGTAGCCGTGACTTAGTGTCCAGTTTATGGTCACTGGTATTAATTAAATCCAATCCTTTTTCCGTACAGCACTGTGAAATTGGGCCATCAGCAAGTACCACTGTACCACTTCAAAGGGAATAGAAATGCTTAGAAATCACTAGTGAGTACAGTGAATATAAAAGGTTCAGCATGGGATATTAATATTACAGGTATCTTAATTTTATCTTTATTATTTTATCAGCATCACTGACTACTACAAGAAATCACCAACACAAAACCATTGGCGAGGTATTCGCTAGATAACCGCCTTAAACTAAACAGAATATTCTACTACCCCTTCATTTTAAAGTAAGTATTAATAATTGAGCCCCATATATTGCTCCATACATTATTATGGGCACCACATAGTGCTCTATACAGTATAATGGGCCCCATATATTGCTCCATACAGAATAATGAGCCCCATATATTGCTCCACACAGAATAATGAGCCCCATATATTGTTCGATACAGATTAATGAGCCCCATATGTTGCTCCATACAGAATAATGAGTCCCATATATTACTCCATACAAAATGATGAGCCCTATATATAGCTCCATACAGTATTATGGGCACCACATAGTGCTCCATACAGAATAATGAGCCCATATATTACTCCATACAGAAAAATAAGCCCCATGCATTTCTCCATACAGTATAATGGGCCCCATATATTGCTTCGTGCAGAAAAATGAGCCCCATATATTGCTCCATACAGTATTATCGGCACCTCATTGTGCTCCATACAGAATAATGAGCCCCATAAATTGCTCCATACTGAATAATGGCCCCCATATAATGATCCATACAGTATATTGAGCCCCATATAATGCTCCTTACAGTATCATAAACTACATACATTGCTCCATAATGGGCTTAATATAATGCTACATACAGAATAATGGCCACATATATTGCTACATACAGAATAATGGACCTCATATAATGTTCCATACAGTATAATGACCCCCATATATTGCTCCAAACTGTATAATGGGCCCTATATAATGCTACATAAAAATAATGAGCCCCATATATAATAGGCCCCATATAACATGCCATACAGTATAGGATGGGCCCCATAGAGTATAATGAGGCCCGTAAATTGCTCCATATAGTATAACGAGTCCCATATATTTCTCCATACAATGTATATTGGGCCTCAAATATGATGCTCCAGTATATGATGGGCTCCATATACGATGCTCCAGTGTATGATGGGCCCCATATATGATGCCCCAGTGTATGATGGGCCCCATATATCATGCTTCAGTGTATAATGAGCCCCATATATGATGCACCAGTGTGTAATGGACTCCATAAATGATGCTCCAGTGTATGATGGTCCCCATATATGATGGTCCCCATATATGATGCTCTGTGTATGATGGTCCCCATATATGATGGTCCCCATATATGATGCTCCAGTGTATGATGGTCCCCATATATGATGGTCCCCATATATGATGCTCTGTGTATGATGGTCCCCATATATGATGTTCTGTGTATGATGGTCCCCATATATGATGCTCTGTGTATGATGGTCCCCATATATGATGCTCCTGTGCATGATGATCCCCATATATGATGCTCCAGTGTATGATGGTCCCCATATATGATGCTCTGTGAATGATGGTCCCCATATATTGCTCCCAACATGACAACATGAAAAAAAGAAAATGAAACACTCGTCTCTCCTCGCTTTCAGCTGTTCTGGTCTGGACTCCCCAGCGCTGCCATCTTCCGGCTGTCTGCACTGTGAGTGTTCAGGCAGAGGGTGTACTGACTTGATGTTATTGCGCCATCTGACCTGAACGTTGTAGTCAGGAGATGTGGAAGATGCCGCAGAGGTAGAGCGGGGTGCGGGGAGAGGTAAGTATCGCAAATGCCAGGTCCCTGAGCAAGCAGGGGGCCCATTCATGGGCTCCGACATTGGCATAGGTGCCCATAGCATGCCGGTGTCCCTGACAGCCAGTGGACCCCCCACCTGCTCAGGGCTCTGGCACTTGACCAGGTGTGCAGGGTGCTAACGCCAACCCTGTTGGGGCACCAGGTTGCCCGCCCTGCTAATGTATTGTAGCAGTGGGCTTCATACCGTCTGATCAGAATGTTAAACTAAGAAGGTCAATTTTTTTTAGCACGTGACATGTGCTCTTTAAGTGTTAAGGATAAGTATGCATGGCTACAGTAGCTGTGTCTTAACATATTATTGGGTGGCTTGGTGGCTCAGTGGTTAGCACTGCAGCCTTGTAGCACTGGGGTCCTGGTCTCAAATCCCACCAAGGACAACATCTGCAAGGAGTTTTTATGTTCTCCCTGTGTTTGTGTGGTTTTCAAATGGGCTCTCTGGTTTTCTCCCACACTCCAAATAAAGAATAGGGAATGTAGATTGTGAGCCCCAAGGAGGGAACATTTCTAAAAATGCAAAGCCTTCCCCACTGCAGCCAGAAGACAAAATGCCCCTTGGAAAGATGCCCAGTGAGCCAACCCATGCCAAATACTGACGGACACGTCCTCCTCGCCATTCAAATGTAATTCTCATCTCCCCCGCTGGGCTCATCCCCCCCCGTGTGTCTGTTTATGCATATGTGTGTATGTGCGCCTGTGTTTATGAATATATGTGTATGTACAAGTGCATCTCATAAAATTAGAATATCATCAAAAATTTAATTTATTTCAGTTCTTCAATAAAAAAAGTAAAACTCATATTATATAGAGTCATTACAGACAGAGTGATCTATTTCAAGTGTTTATTTCTGTTATTGTTGATGATTACGGCTTACAGCCAATGAAAACACAAAAGTCATCATCTCAGAAGAACAGGAAAATCAACCAGGCTCTTTAAAGGGTTATTCTCTAAATAATCAAATTAACTCTGATCCATAAGATACCATGACAGCCCCCTGAGATTCTGAGAATGGGGATCTGCAGTATCGTCCTGAAAGAACCAGAGTTGTGCATGCTCGGCCTCTGCTCTCTCCATTATCTATAGAGCTGCTGAGTGCTGTTCCTGGCAGTTTCCATCAGTTCCATAGACAATGAATAGAGCAGAAGTCAAGCATGTGCCCCTCCAATCTATTCATGGCTGAGCTGCAGTCCTGTTCTTAGGATTGCTGGGGGTCCCAGTGGTCAGTCCCCAAAAGTCAGTAAGTAATCCCTTATCATTGGGACTGGGGGTAACTTGATTTATTTGGGGAATAACCCTTTATCAGATACCAGATGGTATACATACCAGACATATGATATCATATATATATGGTTGGACACAGCATAACCAATACTAATGGAGATAAAGGTCTCCATCTCAGTAACAAAATATAAATATATCTATTTTTAAGGTGTGGAGAGCCCAAATAGAACTTTTGCTATGGTGCCATCTAAGTACGTCCCTTCTTGCAGGAGCTGTAATAATGAGGTCAATCTGGCCTGTTGCTCAGAGCCCTAAGCTCTGGAGGTTCCAAAGCCAGATTCCCCTCATCATAAGTGACATGCCGGGCAGGGAGGAGGCCCAGACATATTTTTTGCACAGGGGCCCCAAGCTGCCAGTGTCCGCCCCTGCGGATAGCACTCACACCTGGGATAGTCTATGAGGCCATTCCAATGTCCATGGAGACATGTCTAATTTTAACCCCTTCCTGACATCAGACGTACTATCCCGTCCATGGGACCCGGGCCCCTATGCCCATGGACGGGATAGTACGTCTACCGCGATCAGCGGCGCCCACGTGGTGAGCGCCGCTGATCTCGGCAGGGTGTCAGCTGATTATCACAGCTGACACCCGGCACAATGTGTCAGGGGCAGTCACGGACTGCCCCGACACGTTAACCCCTTGCACACCGTGATCAAACATGATCGCGGTGTACCGGGAGTTAAAGGGAAGCATCGGCAGGGAGGGGGCTCCCTCCATGCTTCCCTGAGCCCCCCACGGCAGCGCAATGTACAGCGCTGCTGCCGGGGGCTCCTTTCCTGCAGGCCCCCAAATCCAAGATGGCGATGGGGGCCTTCGGGGGCCTGCAGGAAGCTGGCTTCCTCAGTGCCTGCAAAGCGCAGGCATGAGGAAGCCTTGTGCACTGCCTAGTGACAGATCGCTGATCTGTCACAGTGATCTGTGATGTGACAGATCAGCGATCTGTCACAGAACAGTGATGTCCCACCTGGGACTATTTAATAAAGCAAAAAAAAAATAAAAAAAAGTGTTAAAATAATTTAAAAAAAATCGCCAAATAAATTAGAAAAAAAATAAAATATTCCCCCAAATAAATCCATTTTTTGAAAAAAAACAAAAAAACAATAAAAGTACACATATTAGGTATCGCCGCGTCCGTAACGACCCGCCCTATAAAACTGTCCCATTAGTGAACCCCTTTAGCGAACCCCTTAAAAAATAAAAATAAAAAACGAAGCAAAAAATAATGATTTATTATCATACCGCCAAACAAAAAGTGTAATAACGCGCGATCAAAAAGATGCATATAAATATCCATGGTACCACTGAAAATGTCATCTTGTCCCGCAAAAAATGAGCCACCACACAGCATCATCAGCGAAAAAGTAAAAAAGTTATAGCTCGCAGAATAAAGCGATGCAAAAATAATTATTTTTTATAAAAAATAGTTTTCATTGCATAAAACCGACAAAACATAAAAAAAGACCTAAATGAGGTATCGCTGTAACCGTACTGACCCGAAGAATAAAACCGCTTTATCAATTTTACCGAAAGCGGAATGGTGTAAACGCACCCCCCCCCAAAAAAAATCCATGAAACGCTGGTTTTTGTTCATTCTGCGTCCCAAAAATCGGGATAAAAAGCGATCAAAAAATGTCACATGCCCAAAAATGGTACCAATAAAAACGTCAACTGGTCCCGCAAAAAATAAGACCTCACATGACTCGGTGGGTCAAAATATGGAAAAATTATAGCTCTCAATATGTGGTGATGCAAGAACTATTTTTACAATAAAAAGCGTCTTTTAGCGAGCGACAGCCGCCAAACATAAAAACCGCCATAAATAGTAAATCAAACCCCCCGTTATCACCCCCTTAGTTAGGGAAAAATAATAAAATAAAAAAAATGTATTTATTTCCATTTTTCCATTACGGTTAGGGCTAGGGTTAGGGTTAGGGTAGGGTTAGGGTTAGGGCTAGGGCTAGGGTTAGGGCTAGGATTAGGGGTAGGGTTAGGGCTAGGGTTAGGGCTAGGGTTAGGGCTAGGGCTGAGATTAGGGTTAGGGGTGTGTTGGGGTTCGGGTTGGAGTTAGAATTGGGGGTTTCCACTGTTTGGGCACATCAGGGGCTCTCCAAATGCAACATGGCGTCAGATTTCAATTCCAGCCAATTCTGAGTTGAAAAAGTCAAATGGTGCTCCTTCCCTTCCAAGCTCTGACATGCGCCCAAACAGTGTTTTACCCCCACATGTAGGGTATCAGCCTACTCAGGACAAATTACAAAACAATTTTTGGGGTCCAATTTCTCCTGTTACCCTTAGGAAAATAAAAAATTGGGGGCAAAAATATCATTTTTGTGGAAAAAAATGATTTTTTTTATTTTCACGTCCGAGCGTTATAAACTTCTGTGAAGCACTTGGGGGTTCAAAGTGCTCACCACACATCTAGATAAGTTCCGTGGGGGGTCTAGTGTCACTTCTGGGAAGTTTCAATAGTTTAGGTACATCAGGGGCTCTCCAAACGCACATGACACCGCAGACCATTCCATCAAAGTCTGCATTCCAAAACGTCACTGCTTCCCTTCCGAGCCCCGACGTGTGTCCATACAGTAGTTTTCTCCCACATATGGGGTGTCAGCGTACTCAGGACAAATTGGACAACAACTTTTGGAGTTCAATTTCTCCTGTTACCCTTGGGAAAATAAAAAAATTGGGGACTAATTGATCATGTTTGTGGAAAAAATACGATTTTTTTATTTTCATGCCCGGCATTATAAACTTCTGTGAAGCCCTTGGGGGTTCAAAGTGCTCACCTCACATCTAGATAAGTTCCTTAGGGGGTCTAGTTTTCAAAATGGGGTCATTTGTGGGGGGTTTACACTGTTTAGGTACATTAGGGGCTCTCCAAAGGCAACATAACACCCGCAGACCATTCCATCAAAGTCTGCATTCCAAAACGTTACTACTTCCCTTCCGAGCCCCAACGTGTGCCCATACAGTCGTTTTCTCCCACATATGGGGTATCAGCATACGCAGGACAAATTGGACAACAACTTTTGGGGTCCAATTTCTCCTGGTACCCTTGGGAAAATAAAAAAATGGTGACTAAAAGATCATCTTTGTGGAAAAAATACGAATTTTTTATTTTCACGCCCGGGCGTTATAAACTTCTGTGAGCACTGGGGGGTTCAAAGTGCTCACCACACATCTAGATAAGTTCCTTGGGGGGTCTACTTTACAAAATGGTGTCATTTGTGGGGGTTTCCACTGTTTTGGTACATCAGGGGTTTTCCAATCGCGACATGGTGTCCGATCTCAATTCCAGCTAAAAACGTCAAATGGCGCTGCTTCCCTTCCGAGCTCTGCCATGCGCCCAAATAGTGGTTTACCCCCACATGTGGGGTATCAGCTTACTCAGGACAAATTGCACAATAACTTTTAGGGTCCTGTTACCCTTGGAAAAGTAAGAATTGAGGGTGAAACGATCATTTTTGTGGAAAAAATATGATTTTTTAATTGTACGGCTTTATGTTATAAACTTCTGTGAAGCCCTTGGGGGTTCAAAGTTCTCACTACACATCTAGATAAGTTCCTTAGGGGGTCTAGTTTCCAAAATGGTGTCATTTGTGGGGGGTTTCCACTGTTTTGGTACATCAGGGGTTTTCCAATCGCGACATGGTGTCCGATCTCAATTCCAGCCAAAAATGTCAAATGGCGCTGCTTCCCTTCCGAGCTCTGCCATGCGCCCAAATAGTGGTTTACCCCCACATGTGGGGTATCAGCGTACTCAGGACAAATTGCACTATAACTTTTAGGGTCCTGTTACCCTTGGAAAAATAAGAATTGAGGGTGAAACGATCATTTTTGTGGAAAAAATATGATTTTTTAATTGTACGGCTTTATGTTATAAACTTCTGTGAAGCCCTTGGGGGTTCAAAGTTCTCACCATACATCTAGGTAAGTTCCTTAGGGGGTCTAGTTTCCAAAGTGGTGTAATTTGTGGGGGGTTTCCACTGTTTTGGTACATCAGGGGTTTTCCAATCGTGACATGATGTCCGATCTCAATTCCAGCCAAAAACGTCAAATGGCGCTGCTTCCCTTCCGAGCTCTGCCATGCGCCCAAATAGTGGTGTACCCCCACATGTGGGGTATCAGCGTACTCAGGACAAATTGCACAATAACTTTTAGGGTCCTGTTACCCTTGGGAAAATAAAAATTGGGGTGAAAAGGTCATTTTTGTGGAAAAAATATGATTTTTTAATTGTACCGCTGTACGTTATAAACTTCTGTAAAGCCCTTGTGGGTTCAAAGTTCTCACCACATATCTAGATAAGTTCCTTTGGGGGTCTAGTTTCCAAAATGTGGTCACTTGTAGGGGGTTTCCACTGTTTAGGTACATCAGGGACTCTCCAAACGTGACATGGCGTCCGATCTGAATTCCAGCCAATTTTGCATTGAAAAAGTCAAACGGCGCTCCTTCCATTCTGAGCTCTGCCATGCGCCGAAACAGTCGTTCCCCCCCACATATCAAGTATCAGCGTACTCAGGACAAATTGCACAATATCTTTTGCAGTCCAATTTCTCCTGTTACCCTTGGTAAAATAAAAAAATTGAACCTGAATTATTTTTTTTGTGAAAAAAAGTTAGATGTTCATTTTTTTTAAATATTCAAAAAAATTCCTGTGACGCACCTAAAGGGTTAATAAACTTCTTGAATGTGGTTTTGAGCACCTTAAGAGGTGCAGTTTTAGAATGGTGTCACTTTTCGGTATTTTCTATCATATAGACCCCTCAAAGTGGCTTCAAATGTGATGTGGTCCGTAAAAATAAAATGGTGTTGTAAAAATGAGAAATCGCTGGTCAACTTTTAACCCTTATAACTTCCTAACAAAAAAAAATTTTGGTTCCAAAATTGTGCTGATGTAAAGTAAACATGTGGGAAATGTTAGTTATCAAGTTTTTTGGGTGCCATATCTCTGTGATTTAAGGGCATAAAAATTCAAAGTTGGAAAATTGCGACTTTTTCAAAATTTTTGCCAAATTTCCGTTTTTCTCACAAATAAACGCAAGTTATTTGAATGAAATTTGACCACTAACATGAAGTACGATATGTCACGAGAAAACATTGTCAGAATCACCAGGATCCATGGAAGCGTTCCAGAGTTATGACAGTGGTCAGAATTGTAAAAATTGGCCCGGTCATGAACGTGCAAACCACCCTTGGGGGTGAAGGGGTTAATATCATACTGGGAACAGGGAAAGGGAATGGTGGTGCCTCACCGGAATCCAGATGAACACAGGTGTCAGGAACAAATAGCTGGATACCACTCATTAGCAATAGCAAAAGGAGAAAAAACTTCCAGCACCAGGCGTCTCTTCATTAAAATCTTCAATATTTTATTTTCACGTCCAGAAAAAAAAAGTTTGAAATACCTCAGGCGCAAGTTTTTTTTTTTTTTGACACGAAAATAAAAAAAAAATAAAATATTGAAGATTTTAATGAAGAGACGCCTGGTGCTGGAACTTTTTTCTCCTTCTTTTGCTATGTCTAATTTTAATCTGAGGGTTGGATCAAAATTGGCAATGCAAGTCGATAAGTTGTGAAAAAAACAAATCCCACTCGTGTGACATCGGAATGAGAAGTACGAGAAAAACGCATGATGCTCGGACCGCACTCTGATCAAAGTCTGATAAGAATAATTGGTTCTTCTCATAGATGGAAATATCAGACATGTGAATGAGCTCTTACACTTTAAACTTCCTGGGTTCACTATTATAATGTTCCCAAATAAAAAAATAATAAAAAATGTGGACTTTTATATTTGTTGCATAATAGGATTAGATTAGAACAATGGAATACATTATAAACCCATAACATTTTTAGATATTACAAATTAACCTCAGACTTTACTGTTATTAGCAAATGTTGCAAAATCAAGACATGGTGTTACAGATGCATCAGGAATAAAACACCCTCTACTGTGGTAATTTACAAGTCACTGAATAGTTGCTTTGTAAAATCACGAGTTACATGTTCAATTTTCTTTTTCACTATCAGTATACATTAAAGTTTAAAGCTTTGTTGTATTGTATAGCTGTTTGTATTGTTAATATTGTTGACTTTCTGTGATGTTCCATTATTGAACAGAAAGGATAACATTTTATACCTACGGCATATCCCATTATTTATAATCACTTTAGTTATTTGGAATCATCAATTTACTATTTAAACAGAAGAAAAGAATATCATTGTTCATTAAATACATTTTATTTTCTAAAAAATAGGGTTGATTGCACTTAAACATCGTCTCCATTATGAACCTCTGGGAGTAATGTGTTTAGTAGTGATGAGCGAAGAGGCTCGCTCGCCGAGTATCACAGTACTTCGTGTATTCAGCGAGCACCGAGCATTGCCAGGATTATTCGGCGGGAACTCGGGTCTCCACCCAGCTTATTTGGCGGACTTTACAGACCCAATCATGATGCAGGGATTGGCTGCCAGGCAGTGAAACGCCGCATCCACCTTTGTTGTGGTCGTGAAGTGATTGGCTGGACGCACAGCATCATCAGGGGTATAAGACCAGACGCCATCCTGCTCGGCGCATTCAGCTTCAGATTTAAAAAGTGTAGTGAGAGCTGCTGCCGAGATAGGGTCAGAATTGGGGATTTATTAGTTAGTGTGGGGTCTACCATCGCAAACTACTCAAATCCAGCTAAACCATCAGTCCTTCTAAGGACTAATTCCGGAGTATATAGGTTCCAGTGTTTGGTAGGCAGGGTAGTGTACGTCACTCTATACACATCAGTGCAAGACCTGCAGGAACTGTATATGTGTATATAGAGCATTGCATGCAACAAGAAAGAGGGTCCATTCCCTTCCTGCCTGCTGGTGCTGCTGCTGCTACCTGTAGGATATATTGGCCGTATATACCTAGCCCCAGGTGTAATTGGCTTTGAAAATTTTTTTTGGGCCAGGGCTAAAAGAGCTTTTTTATTGCAAAGCAATCCAGAGCCCCTTTTTTTCTACATTTGCTTTTTGACAGTGAACAATACAGCCAGATCCTTTTCCTAGCACAGCGTGAAAATCCAGCAATTTCAAAGGGGTCCCAAACATATTTATTTTTTATGTGGTACGATTGATAGATCTAATGACGCTGTGCAACCAGTCAATCAATGTAATGCCACAACCAACATGGCTGCGGCATTATAGTGTGTGGCAGACAATCCCTGCATGTTGATTAGCTCTGTAAAGAGCATCAAACATGCAGGGTGGTGACCCGAGATCCTGCTGAGCAACTCCGGAAATGCTCAGCGCTCGCCAAACACCTTGAGCAGTGAAATGCTCAGGCGAGCACCGAGCACTTCCGAGCATGCGCTCTCATCACTAGCAACAATGTTTTGTACTTTTAACTTTCAGGCTCTATATCTCACCATCCACTACTGCTTTGATTGTGAGACTATCATCATTTTATAGACAATCATCTTGTCTATATACTTAAAATTGACTAGCAACATTTAAGAATGTGATTAGTTATGCAGACTCTTATCATGTTATTGCATTGCTACTGTTTTGGTCCTAAAGATAATATTTTAGTTTGTATTATTTTTTTAGTAGTTTGTAAATCAATATTTGGCTTTCAACAGTGCCTGAATCCTTTTGAGCATGTTCTCAATCAGATTCAAACATGTGTTGACCGAAATTTGATCGCAAGTCTCTTCTACACGTTCTCAAAGTTGGTGAGTACTGGTCGACTCACTTGGGTATGTATACATTTTTTATTCAATTATAACTACAAATGTTTAATTGAGTTGAGGTCTGGGGACTGTGTGGGCCATTCCAGCCCCTCTACTTCATTATCATTGAACCATTTATTTGCCAACCTTGACTTATGCTTCCTTTTGTTGCCCTGTTTGAACACTATGTACTCCTTTTCATACCCATAATATTTGAGTGCACAAAGTAACTCATCTTTTATTATACTCACATACAGCTCAGCATTGACTAGAGATGAGTGCATATTTCAAAGTTCGGTTTGGATTACGATTGCTGAATTTGCACCATTCGCCGATTTATTCTAAGAATATTCACCGAACATAGCCAAACGCCATTGCAGTTAATGGGAGGCAAAAACAAACGCATACACAACACCTTCAAACTGGCTCAAAAGCTGCCAAAACACATGAAATTAGGGGAAAACACCAAAAAAGTGGCCTCAATTCACCCACATTACAAATTTTAGAATAGCACAGCAGCAATCAGCCATGCATGAGGTATCGGGGTCTGGGCCAGTATTTACAGCTTTGATTTGAACTTCAAATTAAGACGAGGAGGGTGAGGGATAGATGTAGGCCTGCTGTGCTAGGAGCCCTGATAATACAAGAAACAACTCAATCTGCTTTGATTCTCAGCCACACTTTGGTGGAACAAATATCAGTTTCGTGAACTACTATTGTCATAAAAATGTAAGAATAGTAACACCCGTGACTCAAAGGAGGTGAAGGCCTACCTGTCATGGAGGCCTACTGCTACAGGCAACACACATGAAGGCGACCCAACCAGGAGTTTACACATTTCCAAAAATTAGTGGCAGACACCAACAAAGTAGCATCAATTTCACCAAAGTAGAAATAATATAATTGAGACCAACACATCTTCCATTATAGCCAACCAAACAAATGGCCACCAAATCAGGAGTGTTCACATTTCAAACAATTATAAGCAGACACCACCAAAGTGGCATCACTTAGGGACCGACACATTCCACTCCAGCCAACCCAGCAGATAGAGAGACCCAATCAGGAGTGTTCAAATTTCAAATAATTATTGGCTGAAACTACCAAACCACCCTGAGGAAGGGGAGCAATAAATTCCCCGAAACGCGTCGGATTGCTTTTTGGCTTTAGAGACACTCCGTAGCACAGTGACATCACATGCTGTTTATCATTGTCGGCTATTTTTTTCTGCCGGGTGACCATTGAAGTCACCGTCCAGGGCGCTCCTGGCTCTATTTGGATGCTCCTGATCCACTTTGTAACAGATCTCCTTCCACTAACGCCGCAGCCAACTCTGCAGGAATGGACAGGATTCCACGACATTTGACTGGGACGCAGCCACAGGGGGTAGGCTACTACTTATAGTAGTAGTAGCATAATAGTGATGCTGATTATGGCATCATCAGCTCTAACCATCTTAATAGCGATTTTGAAACGGTGCAGAAGGGTGCAGAGGTCCTTAATCTGTGCCCATTCTGTAAACATGATAATCACCATGTCCATATAGCTTTAGCCCAGGCCTTACGATATGACATATTGCGTCAGGGCTCATTGCTGCTTCCACAGTCTCTGCAACATGTGCAGAGTCGAAGTCAAATGTGTAAGCACATCCCATATCAACCTGTTAACTGGAATGGACAAAGACCTCTGTATTGATGCAAGACCGAACGCTGGAAGTGAGCACACAGCTTCTGTGCTTTTGGCAGCAGCTCACCCCAGGTCGAGGATGTGAGCCATGTAAGGCACGTGTGTGAGCTTACCTCGACGTAGAGCTGCCGTCAGGATCACACCATTAGCAGACATGGCCTTCCCTGGAGGCCGGTTCTGTGGAGACAGCCATTGCTCAAACTCGGTCTGGAGAGCTGTCCACAACTCTTTAGCTATTAACACTGTTTGATTGCTTAAGCCCTGGCTGCACACTACAGAGGTGGTGATTTGTTCTGCACTGTTAAAACGTGCGTCTCTTTAAGGCAGAGGTTGAGGACCCAGGTGGAGGCCATAGAGGAGCTGAAGGAGGCAGGAACAGAGGAGAAAGTGTGAAATATAGTTGCTTGTCCTGCAAGCCTTGGTGATTCCAAGACTTGTGGAGCAACCTCTTCTCCGCTTGCCCCCACAGCCGCCAGTCATCCAGAGCACAGTAAGCAAGATGTAACGTTTTTGGCCATGCTTATTCATCCAAGTGTATGTTGTGAAATGCACCCTGGCAGACATAGATTTAATCAAGGAATGGATGATGTTGTCTGTTACATGCTGGTGTTTCGCAGGCACAGCTTTCTTAGAGAAATAATGTGGACTGGGCAACATAAGCCTGCTATCACTGCTATCAGTAAGACCGGGTGTACGATGATGAGATGATGAGAGTAGTACTCTCATCAGCCGATGCCTGTGACCAACGGTAACCTCTTTACTGCTGGTCACAGCTGCTGGCTCACACATTGTCCTCTGTATGACAGTGTGGGAACTGCAGCGCTCTAACAGGCGGTATTTGAAAGTACACCCCACCTATCAGAGCATATGTTTCTCGCGCAGTCACACAGATGACAGTGTGGGAAACACCGGAAGTTCAGGTCCCCATTCATTTGAGTGGGGTCTGGGTATGGGTTCAAGTACCGTTGATACCAGAACAAAACTTTTTTTTTAAATGTTCGGCTGAATATCCATGAGTTCGCCCATTACTATTCATAATGCCTTTCAAGATGTGTAAACTTCCCATACTTAAGGCACTAAGGAAACCTCATCCCATCAGAGATGCAGGCTTTTGATCTGTTTGCTGATAACACGCTTTTCTCTTGAGTCGACAGGATGGAGCAATCATGATTTATATAAGGAATTTTAAAAATATGATTCATCTAACAGGCTAAACAGACAGCTGCGGGCAGATATTAATAACCTAGAAAGGGGTCATGGATATTGGCCCCCTCCCAAACAAATAACAGCTGCTCAGCTGTCCCAGAAGTGGCGCATCCATAAGATGTGTCAATTTTGGTGCTTAGCCTCTCTCTTCCCATTTGCCCTGGTGCGGTGTCAAGTGAGGTAATATTTGTGCGGTTGATGTCAGCTTTATGATATCAGCTGACTTCAAGCCCAGGGGTTAATAATGAAGAGACATCTATATATAAGACACCCTTATTACTAACCCCATAGTCATATTGTTATAAAGAAGACATAGCCAGAATAAAGTCCTTTATTTAAGATAAAACTCCCCACCCTCTTTCCCCATTTATTTGCAAAAATTAAAAATAAAAAAACACCATATTACTAACCTGACAGATGATAAGATAATCCATTTGTACCACTATGTGCTCCAACTATGTACATTTTGGTTTCATGGATAATGAAAGGTAGTGCAGTGGGATTCTGCCACTACCATGCTACAGCGTTGGAATTTTCAAGCTATCTATTATGCTAACTGCTATTGGTCTTTAATAAGTATTTGGTATGTAACAGAGGAGCATAGTACTACAGATTACTTTACTCCTCTTACTATACTTGATAAGTAATTGGTATGTTAGGGTACCGTTACACATAGCGATGCACCAGCGATCCCGACAATGATATGGATCACTGGTGCATCGCTAAGTGGTCGCTAGTGAGCTGCCACACTGGCAGATCTCACCCGCGACATCGCTGGGGTCGGGGGTCGCTACTTACCTGTAAGACGAGGTAATCCTGATGTCCTCCCGCCCGCATCCACGCGTCGCTCGTCGGCGCCACAGGAAGCCCAGCAGGAAGTCGTCGATGAGAAATTATCCAGGAGCTTCTCGCGCGACCAACGATGAGCAGCGGGGGAGCCGGTCGGAGGTAAGTATCACATGTAGCGATATCGCTAGCAATATCGCTGCGACGTCACAAAATTGGTGACTTTACAGCGATATTGCTAGCGATATCGCAGTGTGTAACGGGGGCTTTATACAGAAGGCAGGCATAGCATTATTCATTATTTTACTCCTATTACCGTTTATACTCGAGTATAAGCTGACAAGAGTATAAGTCGAGGCCCCTAATTTTGCCACAAAAAGACTGGGAAAACTTATTGACTTGAGTATAAGCCTAGGGTGGAAAATGCAGCAGCTACTGGTAAATTTAAAAAATAAAAATAGATACCATAAAAAGTAAAATTAATTGAGACATCAGTAGGTTAAATGTTTTTGAATATCTATATTGAATCAGGAGCCCCATATAATGTTCCATACAGTTCATGATGACCCTGTAAGATGCTCCATACAAAATATGCCCCATATAATGCTCCATAAAGTTCATGATGGGCCCCATAAGAAGCTCCATACAAAATATGCCCCATATAATGCTGCACAAAAGTTAATAATGGCCCCAAAGATGCTCCATAGAATAATATGCCCCATATGCTTGATGGCCCGATGAGATGCCCCATAAAATGCATAAAGGTTATGGCCCCATAAGATGCTCCATAGAATATGCCCCATAAGTTGCTCCATAAAGGTTATGGCCCCATAAGATGTTCCATAGAATATGCACCATAATATGCTCCATATATCTTGATGGCCCCGTAAAATCCTCCATAGAATATGCCCCAGATGTTGCTCCATAAAGGTTATGGCTAGAGATGAGCGACTTTGCCATTTTTAGGGTCGAGTCAGGTTTCATGAAACCCGACTTTCTTAAAAGTCGAGTCGAACAAAATCGGCCGACTATCGGGAAAAGTCAAAGGACCAACTGAAACATGAAACCCAATGCAAGTCAATGGGGAAGCAAAGTCGTCAGGGAGTGGAGGACAGTAAACACACCTACATGCCGGACCGCTTTTTTAAAGTGCGCAAAATAACTCTCTCTCTCCCCGGACGCTGTGCACGTCATCTCGTTGCCCACAGTGTACATCCTTGCTCAGTGGCTGAAAAAAGTCACGTGCAAGCATTCTGGGAAATCCGACTTTGGCACTCGTTTTGCCGACCGCATGGCCGACTTCACGCTGTGGTCGGGTTTCGGTCGACTAAATCCGATTTTGCCATAAGTCGCCGACTTATGAATCTGGCCGACCTGTTTCGCTCAACTCTAGTTATGGCCCCATAACATTTCCTTTAACCCCTTCATGACCCAGCCTATTTTGACCTTAAGGACCTGGCCATTTTTTGCAATTCTGACCAGTGTCCCTTTATGAGGTAATAACTCTGGAACGCTTCAACGCATCCTAGCGATTCTGAGATTGTTTTTTCGTGACATATTGGGCTTCATGTTAGTGGTAAATTTAGGTCGATAATTTTTGCGTTTATTTGTGAAAAAATCAGAAATTAGGCGAAAATGTTGAAAATTTTGCAATTTTGAAATTTTGAATTTTTTTCTGTTAAACCAGAGAGTTATGTGACACAAAATACTTACTAAATAACATTTCCCACATGTCTACTTTACATCAGCACAATTTTGGAAGCAAAATATTTTTTTGTTAGGAAGTTATAAGGGTTAAAAGTTGACCAGTGATTTCTCATTTTTACAACAAAATTTACAAAACCATTTTTTTAGGGACCACCTCACATTTGAAATCACTTTGAGGGGTCTATATGGCAGAAAATACCCAAAAAGTGACACCATTCTAAAAACTGAACCCCTCAAGCTACTCAAAACTACATTCCAGAAGATTATTAACCCTTCAGGTGTTTCACAGCAGCTAAAGAAATGTGGAAAGAAAAAATGGACATTTTAATTTTTCCAACACAAATTTTCTTTCAGCATCAATTATTTCATTTTCACATGGGCAACAGGATAAATTGGATCCTAAAATTTGTTGGGCAATTTCCCCTGAGTACACCGATACCTCATATGTGGTCATAAACCACTGTTTGGGGGCACGGCAGGGCTCAGAAGGCAAGGAGCGCCATTTGACTTTTTGAATGGAAAATTAGCTCCAATCGTTATCGGACACCATGTCCCGTTTGGAGAGCCCCTGTGTGCCTAAACATTGGAGCTCCCCCACAAGTGTCACCATTTTGGAAACTAGACCCCTTAAGGAACTTATCTAGATGTGTAGTGAGCACTTTGAACCCCCAAGTGCCTCACAAAAGTTTATAACATAGAGCAGTGAAAATAAAAAATCATTTTTTTTCCTCGAAAATGATTTTTTAGCACGCTATTTTTTATTTTCACAAGGGTAACAGGAGAAATTGGACCACAAAAGTTGTTGTCCAGATTGTCCTGAGTACGCTGGTACCCCATATGTTGGGGGGGCACTGTTTGGGTGCACGGGAGGATGCAGAAGGGAATGAGCGCCATTTGACTTTTTGAAATGAAAATTAGCTCTAATCGTTAGCGGACACCATGTCGTGTTTGGAGATCCCCTGTGTGCCTAAACTTTGGAGCTCCCCTACAAATGACCCCATTTTGGAAACTAGACCCCCTAAGTAACTTATCTAGATGCATAGTGAGCACTTTGAACCCCCAGGTGATTCACAGAAGTTTATAATGCAGAGCAGTGAAAATAAAAAATCTTTTTTTTTCCTAAAAAAAAATTTTTTAGTCGCCAATTTTTTATTTTCACAAGGGTACCAGTATAAATTGGACCCCAAAAGTTGTTGTCCAGTTTGTCCTGAGTACACTGGTACCCCATATTTGGGGGGACCACTGTTTGGGCACACGTCGGGGCTCGGAAGAGAAGTAGTGACATTTTGAAATGCTGACTTTGATGGAGTGGTCTGCGGGCATCATGTTAAATTTGCTGAGCCCCTGTGTGCCTAAACAGTAGAAACCCACCACAAGTGACCCCATTTTGGAAACTAGACCCCCCAAGGAACTTATCTAGATGTGTGGTGAGCACCTTGAACCCCCAAGTGCTTCACAGAAGTTTATAACGCAGAGCCGTGAAAATAAAAAATCATTTTTTTCCCTCAAAAAAAAATGATTTTTAGCCCGCAATTTTTTTTTTCACAAGTGTAACAGGATAAATTGGACCCCAAAAGTTGTTGTCCAGTTTGTCCTGAGTACGCTGGTACCCCATATGTGGGTGGGGACCACTGTTTGGGCACACGTCAGGGCTCGGAAGGGAAGTAGTGACGTTTTGGTATGCAGACTTTGATGGAATGGTCTGCGGGCATCATGTTACATTTGAAGAGCCCTTGATGTACCTAAACTGTGGAAACCCCCCACAAGTGACCCTGTTTTGGAAACTAGACCCCATAAGGAACTTGCCTAGATGTGTGGTGAGCACCTTGAACCCCGAAGTGCTTCACAGAAGATTGTAACGCAGAGCCATGAAAATAAAAAATCTTTTTTTTCCCTCTAAAAATGAATTTTTAGCTCGCAATCTTTTATTTTCACAAGGGTAACAGGAGAAATTGGACCCCAAAAGTTGTTTTCCAGTTTGTCCTGAGTACGCTGATACCCCATATGTGTGGGGGAACCATTGTTGGGGCACACGTCAGGGCTTGGAATGGAAGTAGTGACGTTTTGAAATGCAGACTTTGATGGAATAGTCTGCGGTCGTCAATACGTTTGCAGAGCCCCTGATGTGCCTAAACAGTGGAAACCCCCACAAGTGACCCCATTTTGGAAACTAGACCTTCCAAGGAACTTATGTAGATGTATGGTGAGCACTTTCAACCCCAAAGTGCTTCACTGAAGTTTATAATGCAGAGACGTGAAAATGAAAAAAACATTTTTTTTCCACAAAAATAATTTTTTAGCCCCCAATTTTTTATTTTCCCAAGGGTAATAGGAGAAATTAGTCCCCAAAATTTGTTGTGCAATTTTTCCTGAGTACGCTGATACCCCATATGTGGGGGTAAACCACTGTTTGGGCACACGTCAGGGCTTGGAAGGGAGGGAGCACCGTTTGACTTTTTGAACGTAAAATTGGCTGGAATCAATGGTTGCACCATATCGCGTTTGGAGACCCCCTGATGTGCCTAAACAGTGGAAACCCATCAATTCTAACTCCAACCCTAACCCCAACACACCCCTAACCACAACCCTAACCCCAACACATCCCTAACCCTAATCCCAACCCTAACCATAAACCTAACCCCAACACACCCCTAACCCCAACACTCACCATAACACTAACCACAAGCCTAACCCTAATTCTAAGCCTAACCCTAATTCCAACCCTAACCCTAATTCTAACCCTAATTCCAACCCTAACCCTAATTCCACCCTAACCCTAATTTAACCCTAACCCTAATTCCAACCCTAACCCTAATTCCAACCCTAACCCTCTTTCCAACCCTAACCCTCTTTCCAACCCTAACCCTAACCCTCTTTCCACCCCTAACCCTCTTTCCAACCCTAACCCTCTTTCCAACTCTAACCCTAACCCTAATGGAAAAATAAAAATATTTTCTTTATTTTATTAGTTATGCCTACCTATGGGGGTGATAATCGGGGGGTTCATTTACTTTTTATTTCATTTTGTTCACTGTGAGAGTGATCAAAATGAAATAATGGAATCTGCAGCCGGCAGATTCGGGCGGGCGCACTGCGCATGCGCCCTCCATTTTCCAAGATGGCGGCGCCCATGAACCGGACCCGCAGGACACCGGGAGTGACAGGGGGACTTAGAAGGTGCCGGAGGCGGTGAGAGTGGGTGAGGGGGTTATCGGAAGCTGGCAGGGAGCGAAGGGGGGGCGGGGGGGGCGATCGCCAGTGGGGGGGGTCGAATCGGTGTCTCCAGCCATGTCCGATGCTACTGCAGCATCGGCCATGGCTGGATTGTAATATTTCATCAATTTTCATTGATGAAATATTACTATCGCTCTGTTTGGCTGTTTCACTTTTAACAGCCAATCAGAGCGATCGTAGCCACGTGGGGGTGAAGCGACACCCCCTGTGGTGAATTACAAAGCCCCCTGTATCTGCGGGTCATGTAACCTTTCATTGATCCCAGTCACCCGACCCGCAGGGGGGCTTTGATTTCATGACACAGGGTATGCATCATAGGTCGGATTGGCACCGACTTTCATGACGCATACGCTGTGTCACAGGTCTGGAACCGGTTAATGGTACAATCTCTGCTACAGTCCCTGCTTGCTGTCATCTACTGCAGCATTTCCTTTAATGGTACAATCTCTGCTACAATCCCTGCTTGCTGTCATCTACTGCAACATTTCCGTTAATGGTACAATCTCTGCTACAATCCTTGCTTGCTGTCATCTACTGCAATACTTCCTTTAATGGTATATAACAGTGCCTACTGAATGTTTGCTATATTCATCTGTTGCATTGTACTCAATACTTACAGCTGTATATCCATGTTGGGGCCAGTAGAGATGTTATCAGGTGCAAGGTGTTACTAGCATATGGATGTAGCCAGGCCCTGTGCCTTTGACTGTGTTACCTCCCCTGGTGTGCTAGCCGATTTCTAATTTATCCCAAACTAGCTCCCACAATCCCTCTCACCTGATCTTCTACTCAGTGCTATATATTTAGCAGCATCCCAAAGGGGGCACGTGTGTCGGGTCTGGCACGTGTCTCCCTCTATGAGTATCACTGCAGCAAAAGTATCTTGACAATGCAGTTATTACAATGTCATTTAGTCACGGCAGGAGTCAGGACCCCACACTATGTACCTGTCTCTTTTGGGTATGACTGCTGAGTAAGCACTTCTTATTACTTGAATCAAGCTTTTGTATTAACCCTCTTACTCCTTCACCATATTTACATATACCCTCAGAGTGTTTGCTTCATTTCCTTTGCTATCCCCAAACCCCAGCACCCTCTAACCAAATAATCATCTCTCCTTCCCTCTTTCCTCCCCACCTGACCTCTGCTGATCTGCTCCTCAACCTCAAATCTGTCCTAATGAAGCATAAAACAAGCTACTCACTCTCCTTCTCCCATCTGCTCTCCCTTTCTTTGCTTCTCCTCACTGCTGGTGACATATCTCTCAATCCTGGGTTCCCCACAGCTCATAACCCCCATTACTACCCCTTCCTACCGCTCCCTATCTAATATTAACTACCGCAATCTTTCCAACTTAAAACCCGTGCCATTAACACCCAACCCCCTGCTCCCTCTCTCTGGAGCACGTTGGAATGCCCACTCCATCTGCAATATGCTTCATGTGATTCATGACCTCTTTCTCTATCGCAATCTTGCCTTTCTCAGCCTTACAGAAACCTGGCTGACAACCTCTGACACCACCTCCCCTGTCGCTCTGTGTTATGGCAGCCTCCACTTCAGTATTTGGTATGTAACAGAGGAGCATAGTACTACAGATTACTTTACTCCTCTTACTATACTTGATAAGTAATTGGTATGTTAAACAGAAGGCAGACATAGCATTATTCATTATTTTACTCCTATTACCGTATATACTCGAGTATAAGCCGACAAGAGTATAAGTCGAGGCCCCTAATTTTGCCACAAAAAAACTGGGAAAACTTATTGACTTGAGTATAAGCCTAGGTTGGAAAATGCAGCAGCTACTGGTAAATTTAAAAAGTAAAAGTTGATACCATTAAAAGTCAAATTAATTGAGACATCAGTAGGTTAAATGTTTTTGAATATCCATGTTGGGGCCAGTAGAGATGTTATCAGGTGCAAGGTGTTACTAGCATATGGATGTAGCCAGGCCCTGTGCCTTTGACTGTGTTACCTCCCCTGGTGTGCTAGCCAATTGCTAATTTATCCCAAACTAGTTCCCATAATTCCTCTGACCTGATCTTCTACTCAGTCCTATATATTTAGCAGCATCCCAAGGGGGGCACGTGTGTCGGGTCTGGCACGTGTCCCCTGCAGCATGAGTATCACTGCAGCAAAAGTATCTTGACGATGCAGTTATTACAATGTCAGTTAGTCACGGCAGGAGTCAGGACCCCACACTATGTACCTGTCTCGTTTTGGGTATGTCTGCTGAGTAAGCACTTCTTATTACTTGAATCAAGCTTTTGTATTAACTCTCTTACACCTTCACCATATTTACATATACCCTCAGAGTGTTTGCTCCATTACTCCTCACTCTCCTTTGCTATCCCCAAACCCCAGCACCCTCTAACCAAATAATCATCTCTCCTTCCCTCTTTCCTCCCCACCTGACCTCTGCTGACCTGCTCCTCATCCTCAATTCTGTCCTAATGAAACATAAAACAAGCTACCCACTCTCCTTCTCCCATCTGTTCTCCCTTTCTTTGCTTCTCCTCACTGCTGGTGACATATCTCTCAATCCTGGACCCCCACAGCTCACAACCCCCATTACTACCCCTTCCTACCGCTCCCTATCTAATATTAACTTCCGCTATCTTTTCAACTTAAAACCCGTGCCTTTGACACCCAACCCCCTGCTCCCTCTCTCTGGAGCACTTTGGAATGTCCGCTCCATCTGCAATAAGCTTCATGTGATTCACGACCTCTTTGTCTCTCGCAATCTTGCCTTTCTCGGCCTTACAGAAACCTGGCTGACACCCTCTGACACCGCCTCCCCTGCCGCTCTGTGTTACGGTGGCCTCCACTTCACCCACACTCCTCGCCCTGGCAGCAGACACGGTATTCTCCTTTCTTCCAACTGCACCTTCAACCCAATCCCATCTCTTCTGTTATGATTGGGAAAAACGAGGAGGAAAAAAAACAACAAGCTAAGTCTCAGAAAACCAGAGAAGTTGGTAACTATGCAGACTGCAGATCTCTGATCTTAACCACACAACTAGCAGCAGTCATGGAGCGTTCCTACGTTGGTCCTAGATGCCTCGTCACAACCGGAGAACTACATAAGCCTAAAGCAGGAAAAGAGGAAAACTAACTGCCCCAGAGCAGACCTCAAAGGAAAGACAGCCCCCACATGTATTGACGGTGAAACAAGATGAAAATACAAACAAAGGCAGGAAAATAGGTTGAGCAAACGATGGGGCCCGGCTAACTAGAAAGGACAGAAAAAGAAAGACACTGTCTGCAATCTGCCAAAAAAAACCTACAAAAATATTGTCCAACACTTCTGATAGCAAAATTAATCCTGAAGTCACTAGACTTCTAAACCTATATCAGCACTCTGAAATATTCTGAGACTGAGCAAAAAAGACGCCAATCTAATAAGGAACAAAAAGCAGATTGGCAAATACTGATCAATAGGAGTGGAATTTCAGCATAGCCCCAACAGGGGCAGGCTGATTACACAAAAAACTGAATTGACCAACAAGCGCAAAGAGTGAACATTAGCAAAAAACAAACTTAACTTGAGAAGACTGGAAGAGAGCTGAAGTCCAGGACCTGAGAAGCAGACTGAATCACCAGCACCCGGATAGGGCGTCGGCTGTCTTATATCCAGTCTGATACTCCAGAGATCCAATCGTTATCTTCCTCATCAGGTGGCAGATCACTACCACTTAAACCAACCGCACTACCTCCTGTCACCACCAGAGAGAGAACGGAAGGGGAACTCTCAACTGGTGGAGCAGAAAATGAGTTCATGACAGTACCCCCCCTTGAGGAGGGGTCACTGAACCCTCATCCATGCCACCAGGCTGATCAGGATGGGCCCGGTGAAAAGCACGAGACAATTTATTGGCATGAATATCAGAGGCAGAGACCCAAGAATTAGCCTCCTGGCCATAACCCTTTCATTTGACCAAATACTGGAGTCTCCTTCTAACCAAACGAGAATCCAATATTTTCTCTACCTCATATTCCACATTGCCTTTAACCAATACAGGATCAGGAGGTGCCACCACAGGAACTACTCGCTCAACAAACCTCTTCAACAGTGACTTGTGAAATACGTTATGGATTTTGAACATAACTGGAAGAGCCAATCGAAAAGAAACAGGATTAAGAATCTCCAAAATCTTATAAGGTCCAATAAATCTTGGCTTAAATTTTGGAGATGCAACCTTCATAGGAATATTCTTAGACGACAGCCAAACCATATCACCCACTTTAAACCAGGGACCAATGGTCCTACGCCGGTTGGAAAAACGCTGGGCCTTTTCCTGAGAGAGTGACAACTTATCCACCACTTGGTCCCATATCTGCTGCATTCTCACAACCACAGTGTCCACACCTGGGCAGGACGAAGATTCACTTGCCCTGAAGAGAATCGAGGATCAAACCCAAAATTACAGAAAAAGGGTGACATCAGAGTGGCAGAACTAGCTGGACTACTGGTATAGTCATTTTGACTACTTGCACTTTTTATTTCTCTTCTGTGACTACATTTTTCGGAATTCCGGCTTGAGACTTGATGACTTTTCCTCAAATAGGATGTGAAAAAAGATTTTGTGACAATAAATAATTTTGGTGAAAAAATTGCGCGCTTTTTTAAAAAATTTACCTTTAACTAATAAAGGTAGTCATTTAGACTACCTACTATATTTTGCTGTCCTTTTGTCACTAAATGTTGCTGTAAAGTTTTGTGCATCATTTTTTCACTGTATCTTATTTACCCTGATGTTCATATAGATGTAGTTCAATTCAGATGTCAACTTTTCACATTTTCCTTGTGTTACCTGGTTCTATTACTGTGTAATGAAAAGAGCTTGTTTGTAATACTGTAGGCTCTTATCTTATGCTAAAGAAGGGTATTGTTTTTCTCTGGTCCTAGCAGTAGACAATAGTCTGGATAGTAAGTTTACTTTCAGTTCAGCTGAAGAGACAAAGAGAACACATGCAGACATAAAGGTACTGTCACACTAAGCGATATCGCTAGCAATATCGCTATAACTTGTGACGTTATAGCGATGTTGCTAGCGATATCGCTGTGTCTGATACTTACCTACAACCTGCTCCCCCGCTGGTTATCGCTGATCGCGCGAGAACGTCCAGGACTGTTTCTCGTCGTCAGCTTCCTGCGGCGCTTCCTGCTGTGACGACGCGTGGAGCCGGGCGGGAGGACGCAGGATCGCCTAGTATGACAGGTAAGTAGCGATCCCCGTCCCCAGCGATGTCGCTGGTGAGATCTGCCTGTGTGGCAGCTCACTAGCGGCCACTTAGCGATGTACCAGCGATCCTGACTGCGTCATATCGCTGATCGGGATCGCTGGTACATCGCTAAGTGTGACAGTACCTTTAGAGCTCAAAAAACTCATACAAGTATATAGCAGATACAACATTTTATTGTCATATTATTCGATTATTTTGTACTGTATAGTGTGAAGCAGCAATTTTTTTGGGGGAAAAACTATATTTGCATACAGCTTGATGTTATTAGTTATAGTTTACAGCTAGAAAGAATATCTGTTATCTGCAAATGGGCATTATGCATGAATATAGCAATAATGCAATGTAATGGTTTATGACGCGAAAACAATAAAAATTCTGTGGTTTTTTTTCATTTTTCTTTTGTTTATGATCAACCATGTTCACATGCAGTATAATTCTGCAAAAAAATGTATAAATTAGCTAAAACATCAAGACTTTTATAGGTCCAGTCAAAAATGAACGAACATTATATTTGTATAGTGGTAGCGAACAGAACAGCAGGGATATGTTACTGGTGATTCTCATTGTATGTTGTGTTATATGAATATATACTGTATATATGTCCAGGACTACATCTTCATATGTGATGCTTCAAAAAAAATTTTGCCAGATAAAAGAAAAATGCAAAAATAATAGATCTGTTGGCTATTGTATGACTTGCCGTAAGTCTTTGTGTGGGCAATGTAAATGAAAGACGATGCCTGAAATGCGAATCAACAAATGTTTAGAAGGTCAATTATGCCGTACTTTTTAGGAGAAGGAAAATGTAGAATTGGAGCTGAATCTCAATAAAACGTTATTATGAAGTACAACTGGTATCGACCCAACGGCCTTCTTCAGGTACTGAGGAGAAGGAGCACTGACTGACCTAGTAGTCATTTTCTCTGCTTGTTGTTCTTGAGTTGTTGTTTATATGTGTGCACTTTAATAATAAATGATTGTAAAACGTCTATTAATATTGTTTTACTTAGTTTACTTTTGTAAATTTCCTGTAGAAAAATATGAAAAATCAGAAAGAAAACATTCCAAAGCATTACTGTTGGAACTCACAATAATAATACATTAAAAAAAATTAATAATTATTATTAAATAACCACAAATGAAACACTAAAAATAAATGAAAACAAGTCAGTAGTCAGAATGACTACATTCAGTAGTTCTAGTCGGGGTCTCGAGTCCAGTAGTCCTAGTGTTAAATAAGACTCCAGGGTCTGGTTTGTTCTCTCAGTCTGCCCATTGGTCTGAGGATGAAACGCGGAGGAGAAGGATAACTGAATTCCCAGATTGGAACAAAAGGCTTTCCAGAATCTGGAAACAAACTGGACCCCTCTATCGGACACAATGTTCTCAGGAATCCCGTGTAACCGAACCACCTGTTGTAAAAATGAGGGCACCAGCTCAGCGGAAGATGGCAACTTTGGGAGTGGTACAAGATGGACCATCTTCGAAAAGCTATCACAAATCACCCAGATAACAGTCATTCTCTGAGAGACAGGAAGATAAGAAATAAAATCCATTGAGATATGGGTCCATGGCCTCTTGGGCACTGGCAGGGGCATCAGCAACCCACTAGAACGAGAACAGGGTTTAGACCGAGGACAAGTCCCACAGGACTGTACAAAATTCCTGACATCACGAGATAAGGCAGGCCACCAAAACGACCGACTCACCAAATCTCTGGTACCAAAATACCCGGATGACCAGCCAATGTGGAGCAATGGACTTCAGACATCACTCTCTTTCTCCACTGGTCAGGAACATACAATCTTCCCATAGGGCAACGCTCAGGTTTATCCTCCTGAAATTCCTCCAGGGCGAGTTTCAAATCGGGCGAAATGGCAGAAAGAACTATCCCCTCACCTAGGATAGTAGTAGGCTCGGTCACATTAAGAGAATCAGCAAAGAAACTCCTAGAAAGGGCGTCTGCCTTATCATTCTTAGTGCCCGGCAGAAAAGAGACCACAAAATTAAAACGCATGAAAAGCAAGGCCCATCTAGCCTGTCTAGGATTCAAGTGTTTGGCCGACTCCAGATAAATCAGATTCTTGTGATCGGTGAGGACCACAAATTGATGTCTAGGTCCCTCCAACCAATGTCTCCACTCCTCAAATGCCCATTTCATGGCCAACAATTCCCGATTCCCCACGTCATAGTTGCGTTCAGATAGGGAAAACTTTCAAGAAAAGAAGGCACAGGGATTCATTTTAGAAGTCACAGGGTCTTTTTGGGACAACACAGCTCCTGCACCAATCTCAGAAGCGTCCACCTCCACTTGAAATGGAAGTGAGACATCAGGTTGCCGTAAAACTGTAGCTGAAGTAAATCTCTGCTTAAGCTCCTGAAATGCTGACACAACCTCAGGAGACCAATTCAGCACATCAGCTCCCTTCTTGGTCAGATCAGTCAGTGGTTTGACAATACTAGAAAAATTACCTATAAATTTACGATAGAAATTAGAAAAACCCAAAAACTTCTGGAGAGCCATCAAAGAAGTAGGCTGAACCCAATCATAAATGGCCTGTACCTTGGCCGGGTCCATTTCAATAGTCGATGGAGATAAGATAAATTCCAAAAATGAAATCCTCTGTACACCAAAGAGGCACTTCGATCCCTTAACAAACAGGGAATTCTCCCTCAAAATCCGAAACACAGTCTGGACATGTTCCACATGGGAATCCCAATCACTAGAAAAGATCAAAATATCATCCAGATAGATGATCAAAAACTTATCCACAAAGTCTCAAAAAATATCATTCATATAGGATTGGAAGACAGAAGGGGCATTAGAGAGCCCAAAAGGCATCACCAGGTACTCAAAATGTCCCTCCGGAGTATTAAACGCCGTCTTCCATTCATCCCCGTGCTTGATGCGAATAACATTATACGCCCCCCTGAGGTCAAGCTTAGTAAACCAGCAGGCACTCTTAACTCTGGAGAATAAATCAGACATCAGAGGTAACGGGTACTGATATTTAACCGTCATCTTGTTAAGGGAACGATAATCAATACACGGCCTTAATTAACCATCTTCCTTGGCCACAAAAAAAACCAGCGCCTAACGGTGACGAGGATGGTCTAATATGACCCTTCTCCAACGACTCCTTAATATAGGATCGCATAGCATCATGTTCGGGTACAGATAAGTTGAAAAGCCGACCCTTGGGAAATTTACACCCAGGCATCAACTCAATTGCACAGGCATAACTCCTATGAGGAGGCAAAGACGCGGACTTACTCTCTCTAAAAACATCAGAGAAATCAGCCAGATAATCAGGAATATCATGAGACTAAGGAGAGGTGGAGAAAACAGGAGCGTCCCTAAGAACACACTGACAACCCCAACTCACCACAGACACAGATTTCCAATCCAAAACTGGGTTATGAGTTTGCAACCAGGGGAACCCCAGAACAATAGTATCATGCAAATTATGCAGCACCAAAAATTTTCAATTTTCTTGGTGGTCTGGGGCAACTCGCATTATCACCTGGGTCCAAAACTGAGGTTTATTCTCCGCCAAAGGAGTGGCATCAATACCCCTCAAAGGTATGGGCGTCTGCAGAGGCGTCATGGACAAACCACAACATTTAGCAAAGTCCAAATCCATCAGATTCAGAGCAGCTCCTGAATCCACAAAAGCCTTAGTGGAAAATGTGGATAAGGAGCAGATCAGAGTAATTGCCAAAAGGAACTTAGGTTGTATACTGCCCACAGCAAATGTGTGTGCAAAACGTCTCTCTCGATTAGGGCAGATAGAAATAGTATGAGAGGCGTCTCCACAGAAAAAACACAGCTTATTACGCCTTCTAAACTCCCGACGTTGCGCCCTAAACAAAACCCCATCAAATTGCATAGGCTCAGACATTTGTTCAAAAGGTGGCAGCGCCTCCCGTGTAGTTTTACGTTCACGTAAACGCCGATCACCTTGAATGGCTAATGACATAGAGTCATCCAGACCAGAGGGAACAGGAAATCCCACCATAACATCTTTTACGGTCTCTGACAAACCTTTCCGAAAGAGAGCTGCCAATGCACTATCATTCCATGTAGTAAGGACTGCCAACTTTCGGAATTTTTGACAGTACAAATCTGCAGGATCCTGACCCTGATTTAATGCCAACAGGGTTCTCTCAGCTTGATCAACTCCATTAGGTTCATCCTTCAACAACCCCAAGGCCTGAAAAAATGCATCCACATTAGTCAGAATAGGATTTTCATTTGTGAGAGAAAAAGCCCAATCTTGGGGATCGCCGCGCAGCAAGGAGATGACAATTTTAACCTGCTGCACAGAGCTCCCCGATGAGTTAGGCTTCAAAGCAAGAAATAATTTACAATTATTCTTAAAATTTAGAAATTTAGACTGATCCCCAGAAAAGACATCAGGAGTAGGAATCTTGGGTTCAGCAGCATGTGACTGAATAAGGTAGGTGGAAATTCCCTGTACTTCAGCAGCAAGCTGCTCCATGTGATCAGACAGTTGCTTAATCTCCATTAGGAAAAAAATCCTCCTATGGCCCCAGAGAAAAAGAGGAAAAAATACATAATAAAAAAAAAAAATTCTGACACTTTTTTTTTTCCTTCTCTAACAATTCCTTCCTGCTTTTGAGTACCCTAGAATCTGCGGTATGGATGGTGATTTTGTTATGATTGGGAAACCGAGGAGGAAAAAACAACAACAAGCTAAGTCTCAGAAAACCAGAGAAGTTGGTAACTATGCAGATTGCAGATCCCTGATCTTAACTGCACAACTAGCAGCAGTCGTGGAGCGTTCCTACGTTGGTCCTAGACGCCTCATCACAATCGGAGAACTACATAAGCCTAAAGCAGGAAAAGAGGAAAACTAACTGCCCCAGAGCAGACCCCAAAGGAAAGACAGCCCCCCCACATGTATTGACGGTGAAACAAGACGAAAATACAAACAAAGGCAGGAAAATAGGCTGAGCAAACGATGGGGCCCGGCTAACTAGAAAGGACACTGTCGGCAATCTGACAAAAAAAACCTACAAAAATATTTTCCAACACTTCTGATAGCAAAATTAACCCTGAAGTCACTAGACTTCTAATCCTATATCAGCACTCTGAAATATTCTGAGACTGAGCAAAAAAGAGGCCAATCTAATAAGGGACAAAAAGCAGATTGGCAAATACTGATCAATAGGAGTGGAATTTCAGCATAGCCCCAGCAGGGGCAGGCTGATTACACAAAAAACTGAATTGACCAACAAGCGCAAGAGTGAACATTAGCAAAAAACAAACTTAACTTGAGAAGACTGGAAGAGAGCTGAAGTCCAGGACCTGAGAAGCAGACTGAATCACCAGCACCAGGATAGGGCGTCGGCTGTCTTATATCCAGTCTGATACTCCAGAGATCCAATCGTTATCTTCCTCATCAGGTGGCAGATCACTACCACTTAAACCAACCGCACTACCTCCTGTCACCACCAGAGAGAGAACAGAAGGGGAACTCTCAACTGGTGGAGCAGAAAATGAGTTCATGACACTCTTCCCTCCCTAATCCTCCTTGCGTTTGATGTCCACTCTGTCTGCATATACTTTCCCTCCAACCTCCAAGTGGCCATCATATACCAACCTCCAGGCCCGACCACTGCCTTCATTGACCAATTCTCTACCTAGCTTCTTCATTTTCTTTCAACTGACATCCCCACTGTCATCATGGGCGACTTCAACATCCCCATTTATACCCTTCAGTCAGCCTCAAAACTCCTGTCCCTTACTTCATCCTTTGGACTTACTCATTGGTCCTCCTCAGCCACCCACACAGATGGACATACATTAGACCTGGTATTCACCCACCTCTGCGCTCTTCCTAACTTCACCACTTCCCATCTCCCTCTATCCAACCACCATCTACTCACTTTCCCATCCCTGTCCTCCTCTCCTGGCACTAGAGTTGAGCGAAACGGGTCGAACAATTTCAAAAGTCGCCGACTTTTGGCAAAGTCGGGTTTCATGAAACGAAACCCGACCCTAGGATGAGGTCGGCCACGAGGTCGGCGACTTACGCGCCAAAGTCGCGTTTCAAAAGTTTGTTTAGCGCTCTTTTTCAGCCAATCAGGATCCACGGACACTGTGGGCAACGTGATGACATAGGCAGGGGTCGCCACCATCTTTCAGAAGGGCATGCAAGTGATTGGCTTGCTTTGGTGGGCGTCACAGGGGTTATAAAAGGGCGTGCACGCCGACCGCCATCTTACTTCTGCCGATCTTAGCATAGGGAGAGGTTGCTGATTCTGTAGGGAGAGCGTTAGGCAGGGAAGAAGACAAAAAAACTGCTTCTGCTGCTAGCGATTTTGCCTGTGCAACACACCAGTCACTGTGTGTGCAGTGCAAGGGGAGGCTATATTGTGGTGGATCAGCGGTGTTGGTTGATAGGCTGCCTTCTAAGGCTTCCTGACAGCTGCATTGCTGTTTCCCCACTGCTCTGCAAACTGCTTTTTTAAAAGCAATCCCAATTTTTTTTTTGTCCTGCTAAGGTACTGAGCGTGCGTTTATTCACACCATACAGCGGTGTACGCTCCTCACACAGTACCGTGTAACGGCTGTTATCACAGCCACAGTGAAGCTATCTGTGTGTCACTGTGGAAGGGTAAGTGGAGGACTTTTTCCGTTCTTACAGACCTACACTCTAGGGAGATTCCTATTCTGCCCAATTCTACAATTCACTTTTTTCACACCTGTGCCATCGAGCCTGTGACATAGCGCTCTGATATTCAGTGGGCCTCACACAATCCAAAAGTGTCCAGTGTCCACAAGTGTCTGCAGAAATTCAAAATCTCCCTTATCCTGTAGTCACTTTTTTCACACATGCTGCATCGAGCCTGTGACATAGCGCTCTGATATTCATTGGGCCTCACACAATCCAAAAGTGTCCAGTGTCTGCAGAAATTCAAAATCTCCCTTATCCTGTAGTCACTTTTTTCACACCTGCTGCATCGAGCCTGTGACATAGCGCTCTGATATTCATTGGGCCTCACACAATCCAAAAGTGTCCAGTGTCCACAAGTGTCTGCAGAAATTCAAAATCTCCCTTATCCTGTAGTCACTTTTTTCACACCTGCTGCATCGAGCCTGTGACATAGCGCTCTGATATTCATTGGGCCTCACACAATCCAAAAGTGTCCAGTGTCTGCAGAAATTCAAAATCTCCCTTATCCTGTAGTCACTTTTTTCACACCTGTGCCATCGAGCCTGTGACATAGCGCTGTGATATTCAGTGGGCCTCACACAATCCAAGTGTCCAGTGTCCACAAGTGTCTGCAGAAATTCAAAATCTCCCAGAAATTCAAAATCTCCCTTATCCTGTAGTCACTTTTTTCACACCTGTGCCATCGAGCCTGTGACATAGCACTGTGATATTCAGTGGGCCTCACACAATCCAAGTGTCCAGTGTCCACAAGTGTCTGCAGAAATTCAAAATCTCCCTTATCCTGTAGTCACTTTTTTCACACCTGCTGCATTGAGCCTGTGTCATAGCGCTGTGATATTCAGTGGGCCTCACACAATCCAAAAGTGCCCAGTGTCCACAAGTGTCTGCAGAAATTCAAAATCTCCCTTATCCTGTAGTCACTTTTTTCACACTTGTGACATAGCGCTGTGATATTCAGTGGGCCTCACACAATCCAAGTGTCCAGTGTCCATAAGTGTCTGCAGAAATTTAAAATCTCCCTTATCCTGTAGTCACTTTTTTCACACCTGTGACATAGCGCTGTGATATTCAGTGGGCCTCACACAATCCAAGTGTCCAGTGTCCACAAGTGTCTGCAGAAATTCAAAATCTCCCAGAAATTCAAAATCTCCCTTATCTTGTAGTCACTTTTTTCACACCTGTGCCATCGAGCCTGTGACATAGCACTGTGATATTCAGTGGGCCTCACACAATCCAAGTGTCCAGTGTCCACAAGTGTCTGCAGAAATTCAAAATCTCCCTTATCCTGTAGTCACTTTTTTCACACCTATGCCATCGAACCTGTGACATAGCGCTGTGATATTCAGTGGGCCTCACACAATCCAAGTGTCCAGTGTCCACAAGTGTCTGCAGAAATTCAAAATCTCCCTTATCCTGTAGTCACTTTTTTCACACCTGCTGCATCGAGCCTGTGACATAGCGCTGTGATATTCAGTGGGCCTCACACAATCCAAGTGTCCAGTGTCCACAAGTGTCTGCAGAAAATCTAAATCTCCCTTATCCTGTAGTCACAGAGTTGCTGGACAGCTTGTCCAGAGGGTCAAAAGATCACAGCGTGCTAGGCCGCAAAATGTCTGCCAAAGTAGGAAGAGTGCAGTGTGGCACTTTTTTGAACAAAATCCTCATGATCAGGCCAAGGTTATCTGTAAGAAGTGCGCAAAGACCTTTAGCCAAGGGAAAAATCTGAAAAATTTGAATACCAGTTGCATGCTTAGACATTTAACCAGCATGCACTTGCAAGCGTGGACACAACACCAAACCTCAAGTGCCACATGTGCAACTGATCACAAAGAAGGTAGTCAGCAACGCTACATTGTTTCCCCCACTGTAAGCCCACCGGTTAGCACAGCAGCAAATGTTGAGGTGTTGTTGCAAGGCCACAGCAGTCAGGGAATCCCACTGTTATATCAACGAAATACTGAATCTAGGCCATCAGAAAGAACACCAACTCCATCACCATCATCAACCCTCTCTCAGTCCGCCCTGTCCACTGCTACTTCCACCATATGCAGCTCTCAAGTCCAGCTCACCCTCCCAGACACTATGAGTAGGTCAAGAAAGTACTCAGTCTCTCATCCACGTACACTGGGTTTGAACGCCCACATTGCCAAACTAATCTCGTTTGGGATGATGCCCTATCGGTTGGTGGAAAGCGCAGCCGCCACTTCTTCTCTCGCAAAGCCATCCCAGCCCTCCACCATCATGTGAAAGACCGCATTGTCCATGCACTCAAGCAGTCAGTGAGTGGAAAGGTGCACCTCACAACTGATGCATGGTCCAGTCGGCATGGCAAGGGCAGTTATGTGTCCATCACTGCGCACTGGGTTAATGTGGTGGATGCAGGATCCACATGGGACAGCGGTGGTGGGACAGTGCTGCCTAGCCCACGGTATAGGAAACAGTTGGCTGTAGGCGTTCTACCCTCCTCCTCCTCCTCCAGAAGCGAAAGCTCGTCCACAGAGCGCAGTCGTACGAGCACTCCATCTGCAGCTGCCACTGTTGCACACGAGGTGTCCCCCTATCGAGCAGCTAGTGGAAAGCGTCAGCAGGCTGTGTTGCAGATGATGTGTTTGGGCAACAGACACACTGCCGAGGTGCTGGCCGAGTACTTGAAGCGACAAACTGAGTCATGGCTGGGCAGTGTACATCTTGAGGCAGGCAAGGTAGTTAGTGATAACGGCCGTAATTTTGTGGCAGCCATAGACCTTTCAAAACTCAGCCACATACCTTGCTTGGCTCACACCTTGAACCTGGTGGTGCAGTGCTTCCTCAAAAATTATCCGGAGTTAAGAGCCCTGCTCCAGAAGGTGCGAAGACTGTGCGCGCACATCCGCCGGTCGCCTGTACACTCCGTTCGTATGCAGAAGCTGCAGCGATTGCTCCACCTTCCCAACCACCGCCTCATTATCGACATTGCAACAAGGTGGGACTCCACCCTGCACATGGTGGAGCGGCTGTGCGAGCAGAGGCAGGCCATAATGCATTTGTGGGAGGATACACGGCCAGGCACTTTGAGAGCAGACATGGAGTTGACAGGTGTGCAGTGGTCGAAGCTGAAAGACCTCTGTAAAGTCCTTCAGTGTTTTGAGGAATGCACACGGCTGGTAAGCGCAGACGACGCCATCCTAAGCATGAGCATCCCACTTATGCGTCTGCTCATGCAAACTTTGACGCACCTTAAAGAGCAGGCGTCTGCAGCCAATGTTGACGAGGAGGAAGAGGTGGAGGGAATCCTTGATGACATTCAGCCATTGTCTGCTCAGGGACCTCTCCTGGACGAGTTGGAGGAAGAAGAGGAGGAGGAGGATGATGATGGGGATGATTACTTAGGGGAGGAGGATGCATCTCGTGGAGCAAGTGAAAATTTTGGCGTGGCAAGGTCTGGTACAAGGTTTGTGCGTGACTGGAGGGATGTGGATTTGCCAGAAAGTGCTCCTCCAACCAGCACTCGCAGTGCATCATTGACACCGGGAACATTGGCCCACATGTCAGATTATGCCTTGCGGATCCTAAAAAGGGATCCCCGCATTGCCAAAATGATGAACGATGACGACTACTGGTTGGCCAGCATCCTGGATCCACGCTATAAAGGCAAATTACAAAACATCATGACACAGGAGAACCTTGACCTAATATTGGCTAATAAACAAGCAACTCTGGTAAATCGGTTGCTTGAGGCATTCCCAGCACAAAGCAGCGGTGATGGTTCTCACACGAGCCGTACGGGTCGGGGGCAGCTTGGCAGAGGTGTTCATGGTGCACACAGCAGAAGTGGCGTTGGAGACAGGGGTTTCATGACAATGTTGTGGACTGATTTTTAAAAGTACCGCTCACACAACTGGTAATACAGCATCGATGGAAAGTGACAGGAGACAGCAGTTGTCAACTATGGTTACAAACTACTTTTCCTCCCATATCGATGTTCTCCCACACAGGTCATTCCCCTTTGACTATTGGGCTGCTAAACTGGACACCTGGCCTGAATTGGCACAATATGCCTTACAGGAGCTCGCTTGCCCAGCTGCAAGTGTGATATCGGAAAGAGTCTTCAGTGCAGCTGGATCAATCCTGACAGAAAAAAGGACCCGTCTGTCAACCCAAAATGTGGATGATCTAACCTTCATTAAAATGAACCATGCATGGGTTTCCAAGGATTTTGTCCCACCTTCCCCTGATGACACATAGGGTGACAGAAAAATGACTTGCTTTGATCCACCTCTTCCTGGGACTTGACCTATTTCGCCTTTTGCATCAGCTGAATGTCCAACATCAACATATGCCACTTTCTAAAACTCCCTAACTGTGCTGCCTCCCCCCCCCATGGCCGGGGTCACCACCTAGCGCACAACACCGTGCGAGTGCAGTTGCCTTGGAAAGGTGGGTAGGCCGACTCTTGGGCACGGGCACTGCCACAGGGTCCCTCATAGTGCAATCAAGTGTCTCTGACGGTGGTGGTGCACACCCGCCGTCAGACACACCGCCGTACTATGAGGGGCCCAGTGCCAGTACCGACGCCCACGAGTGGGCCCCCCTTGCTTGGGCAGGGCCCCAGCATTTGCAATCTTTACCTCTCCCTGCTCCTCCGCTGTGTAGTCTGGGCCGTCAAATCCATACTGTGCCTGACACCGTCTGAGCCTGCCTCCTGATGTATAGACATATCTTTTGAATGTGTACGCTATCCATACATGTTATCCGGGGATACGCTATCCTTTCTCACCTTTGTGCAATCACTTGCAAGCCATACTGGGCCTAACACCGTCTGAGCCAGCCTCCTGATGTATAGACATATCTTTTGAATGTGTACGCTATCCATACATGTTATCCGGGGATACGGTACCCTTTCTCACCTTTGTGCAATCACGTGCAAGCCATACTGGGCCTAACACCGTCTGAGCCTGCCTCCTGATGTATAGACATATCTTTTGAATGTGTACGCTATCCATACATGTTATCCGGGGATACGGTACCCTTTCTCACCTTTGTGCAATCACTTGCAAGGCATACTGGGCCTTACACCGTCTGAGCCTGCCTCCTGATGTATAGACATATCTTTTGAATGTGTACGCTATCCATACATGTTATCCGGGTATACGGTACCCTTTCTCACCTTTGTGCATTCACCTGCAAGCCATACTGGGCCTAACACCATCTGAGCCTGCCTCCTGATGTATAGACATATCTTTTGAATGTGTACGCTATCCATACATGTTATTCGGGGATACGGTACCCTTTCTCACCTTTTTGCAATCACGTGTAACCAATACTGGGCGTGAGAACGGCTGGCGAGCTGTTAAGCAAGCTACAGCACCTGTGGTTTGCACACGTAAGTTTTTCATTTTTTTCAGGAATGACGGTTAGGCCTAATTCCGGAACTGCGGTTGACCTGCACTTACTGGGAAATCATTGTTCGCGAGTAATAATTGTAATCAGTGATCCCCATCACTAACGTTGTTCAGCTGGTTATCTGCACCTGTAAGCGACAAACGCTGGCCTTTTCAGTGTAGCGCACATGCAGCCACGGACATGTAAGGGCATGACACACCAGTTATTGGCCAATCTAATGTGCCAGAGCCTCACGTGTCCCTCTAGTAAGCCGGACTCGGACCGTGGGGCATGACGGAGTCTCGTTCGTTAACGGAATTAAGCTTGCAATGTGTGCATCTGTTCTGTAGCTGGCATGGTTGAGGTTGCCCGTGTTGAGTCAAATTACGCCGTAGGCTCCACTCCTGGTTGTGACCTTCTGGACATTCCTTTAAGGTTCAGCTTTGCAACCATACTGCCCACGTAAAACAAACACTTTGCCTTCATGAACGCTGTTTGGAGGGTCATGACTCGTGGGAATAACGCCGCCCAATCAGTTAACCTGCTAGAGAGATCCTTCGTTGCTCCCAAGCATGACATCACACTCCCTAGGAGGAAGGTAATGCCACTGTGGCGACCGTACTCCTGGGGGCGACACAAGTGCACTGATGCCCAGCCACTGCTCGATGAATCTGCTGGTACATTGACCCAGACCACTACATTCCCCTCGCACGCTACCCGGCCTGAATCTGACCCTGATGAAACTCAGGTTACCCTTCCCATATACAGTTCCATCTTACACGGTGACAAAGAGGAAGCTGCAGATGAAAGTGCAGGTTCGGCCCACCCGCCATCAGACACACCACCGTACTATCAGGGGCCCTGTGCCAGTGCCGTCGCCAACAAGTGGGCCCCCCCTGCTTGCTCAGGATCACAGCACTTGCAAGGTTGAAATACTGTGCAGTGAGATGGAAGATGGGGACGACGAGGAGTCCAGACTAGTACAGGGATTCCCTAGCGAGGAGACTTATTTGATTGTTTTCACTGTTGGGACAGCAATTTTTGGGGAGCACTATACTCTGGAGAATGATAGATGGGGCCCACCATACACTGGAACATTCCAAAGGTGGACATCAGACACTGGAGCAGCATTTACAGGGCCCATTATACACTAGAGCATTAGAAATGGGGCCCATTATGTTTGGAGCATTATTTGGGCCCATAAGACAGTGGAGCTTCATCCATGGGGACCAACATATACTGTAGCATTATGTGGAGCTCATCATATACTGTTTCAAACATTATATGGGACCAATGATTCTGTATGGAGAAATAGATGGGCCTCGTCATGAGATGTAAAAAGTGAAGTATTTTTCATTGTACTATACCGCTATTTCTCTGCCGTATCGGAGCACGATGAGTTGTGGTATGTGTTAAAGGGGCGCTCTTTCGCCCAGGGCACATGAAAACCTGGAGCCAGCCCTACCCCCCCACAACTTTAGCCAAATAACCCCCATTTTTCAGTGCGTAACTTGTATTATGAAGTTAATTAAGGTTGACCATCTTAAGTAAGAAGAATTGATGCTTTTGGCATTCAAATGAGCACTGTAGGTGTGTTTCCTGTCCTCCTCTCACTGCCGACTTTTATTCCCCATTGACTTACATTGGGTTTCGTGTTTCGGGACGACCCCGACTTTTCCCTATAATCGGCCGATCTTGCTCGACCCGAATTTTGGAAAAGTCGGGTTTCACGAAACGAAACTCGACCATAAAAAAACAAAAGTCGCTCAACTCTACCTGGCACCCATGTCCAGCAACATGCGCACTCCCGCAGAAACCTTGCATACCTAGACATTCACACGCTCTCTGACTCTATTCTACCACTGGCATCCATATCCTCACTTCATGACACATACAGTGCCACTTCTTTCTACAATGCCACTCTAGCATCAGCTATTGACATGGTCGCCCCTCTTGTTCATGGCAGAATGCGACATACCAACAGACAACTCTGGCACAATAGCACCACTAAAAAGCTCCAGCAAGTGTCCAGGGCTGGCGATGGAAGAAAACAAATTCGCAAGACGACTTCACTACATTCAAACAGGCAACACTCACTTTGAAATCTGCCCTCATCTCTGCTAAACAGGCCTACTTCACAACCCTCGTATCTTCCCTATCCTACAACCCCAAACAGTTATTCAAAACTTTCAACTCCCTCCTCTACCCACCACTGCCCCCTTCAACCTCCCTCATCTCTGCTGAGAACTTTGCCACACTTTTCAACCTTTCACTAACGTCTGGTACCTTCCCTTCTGCTTTCAAACATCCCACAATCACGCCTATCCTTAAAAAGCTAACCATCGACCCAACTGCTATGTCCAGCTATCGCCCAATATCACTGCTCCCATTCACTTCCAAACTCCTGGAGCTGCACGTCCAGGCTGAACTTTCCACCCACCTCTCATCTAACTTGCTCTTTGAAAATCTATAATCTGGTTTCCGCCACATCACTCCACTGAGACAGCCCTGACCAAAATTACTAACGACCTACAGTACTTATAGCCAAAGCAAAAGGACAATACTCTATACTCCTGCTTCTAGACCTGTCCTCTGCATTCGACACAGTTGGCCACTGCCTCCTACTACAGATCCTCTCCTCCTTTGGCATCAAAGACCTCGCCCTATCCTGGATCTTCTCATACCTTTCCAACCGCACATTCAGCATCTCCCACTCCCACACTACCTCCTCATCCCACCCTCTCTCTGTTGGAATCCTCCAAGGCTCTGTTCTAGGACACCTACTCTTCTCAATTTATACCCTTGGCCTGGGTCAACTCATAAAGTCCCATGGATTCCAGTACCACCTTTATGCTGATGACACGCAGATCTACCTATCTGGCCCAGACATCACCTCTCTGCTGTCCAGAATCCTGGAGTGTCTATCAGCCATATCCTCCTCCTCTCGCTTCCTCCAGCTCAATGTGGACTAATCTGAACTCAACATCTTTCCTCCATCTCACAGATCTTCCTTACCTGACCTATCTATCACAATTAATGACATCACGCTCCCCCCAGTGCCGGAAGTCCGCTGCCTCGGAGTAACCCTTGACTCTGCCCTGTCCTTCAAACGGCATATCCAGGCTCTTTCTACCTTCTGTCGCCTCCAGCTCAAAAATATTTCCAGAATCCATCCTTTCCTCAATCCTCAATCTACTAAAATGCTTGTGCACGCCCTTATCATCTCCCACCTTGACTACTGCAGCATCCTTTCGTGTGGTCTCCCCGCTTACACCCTTGCATCTCTCCAGTCCATCCTTAACTGTGCTGCCTGACTAATTCACTTTCTCCTCGCTACTCCTCCACTTCTCCCTCTGCAAATCTCTTCACTGGCTCCCATTCCCTCAGCATATCCAGTTCAAATTACTAATACTGACCTACAAGGCCATCTATAACCTGTCTCCCCCATATGTCTGTGAACTAATCTCCCTGTACCTTCCCTCACATAATCTCTGGTCATCCCAAGACCTCCTTCTCTCCTCCACACTTATTCGCTCCTCACTCAACTGCCTTGAAGACTTCTCCCGAATAGCCCCGATCCTCTGGAATTCTTTGCCCCAACATGTCCGACTATCAGCCACTAGAGTTGAGCGACTTTTGGTTTTTTAGGGTCGCGTTTCGTTTCGTGAAACCCGACTTTTCCAAAAGTCGGGTCGAGCAAGATCGTCCGATTATAGGGAAAAGTCGGGGTCGTCCCGAAACACGAAACCCAATGTAAGTCAATGGGGAATAAAAGTCGGCAGTGAGAGGAGGACAGGAAACACACCTACAGTGCCCATTTGAATGCCAAAAGCATCAATTCTTCTTACTTAAGCTTGTCAACCTTAATTAACTTCATAATACAAGTTACGCACTGAAAAATGGGGGTTATTTGGCTAAAGTTGTGGGGGGGTAGGGCTGGCTCCAGGTTTTCATGTGCCCTGGGTGAAAGAGCGCCCCTTTAACACATACCACAACTCATCATGCTCCGATACGGCAGAGAAATAGCGGTATAGTACAATGAAAAATACTTCACTTTTTACATCTCATGACGAGGCCCATCTATTTCTCCATACAGAATCATTGGTCCCATATAATGTTTGAAACAGTATATGATGAGCTCCACATAATGCTACAGTATATGTTGGTCCCCATGGATGAAGCTCCACTGTCTTATGGGCCCAAATAATGCTCCAAACATAATGGGCCCCATTTCTAATGCTCTAGTGTATAATGGGCCCTGTAAATGCTGCTCCAGTGTCTGATGTCCACCTTTGGAATGTTCCAGTGTATGGTGGGCCCCATCTATCATTCTCCAGAGTAACGTGCTCCCCAAAAATTGCTGTCCCAACATTGAAAACAATCAAATAAGTCTCCTCGCTAGGGAATCCCTGTACTAGTCTGGACTCCTCGTCGTCCCCATCTTCCATCTCACTGCACAGTATTTCAACCTTGCAAGTGCTGTGATCCTGAGCAAGCAGGGGGGGGCCACTCGTTGGCGACGGCACTGGCACAGGGCCCCTGATAGTACGGTGGTGAGTCTGATGGCGGGTGGGCCGAACCTGCACTTTCATCTGCAGCTTCCTCTTTGTCACCGTGTAAGATGGAACTGTATATGGGAAGGGTAACCTGAGTTTCATCAGGGTCAGATTCAGGCCGTGTAGCGTGCGAGGGGAATGTAGTGGTCTGGGTCAATGTACCAGCAGATTCATCGAGCAGTGGCTGGGCATTAGTGCACTTGTGTCGCCCCCAGGAGTACGGTCGCCACAGTGGCATTACCTTCCTCCTAGGGAGTGTGATGTCATGCTTGGGAGCAACGAAGGATCTCTCTAGCAGGTTAACTGATTGGGCGGCGTTATTCCCACGAGTCATGACCCTCCAAACAGCGTTCATGAAGGCAAATTGTTTGTTTTATGTGGGCAGTATGGTTGCAAAGCTGAACCTTAAAGGAATGTCCAGAAGGGCACCAGCAGGAGTGGAGCCTACGGTTAAATTCGACTCCACCTGGGAAACCTCAACCATGCCAGCTACAGAACAGATGCACACATTGCAAGCTTAATTCCGTTAACGAACGAGACTCCACCATGCCCCGCGGTCCAAGTCCGGCTTACTAGAGGGACACGTGAGGCTCTGGAACATGAGATTGGCCAATAACTGGTGTGTCATGCCCTTACATGTCCGTGGCTGCATGTGCGCTACACTGAAAAGGCCAACGTTTGTCGCTTACAGGTGCAGATAACCCGCTGAACAATGTTAGTGATGGGGATCACTGTTTACAATTATTACCCGCGAACAATGATTTCCCAGTAAGTGCAGGTCAACTGCAGTTCCGGAATTAGGCCTAACCGTCATTCCTGAAAAAATGAAAAACTTACGTGTGCAAACCACAGGTGCTGTAGCTTGCTTAACAGCTCGCCAGCCGTTCTCACGCCCAGTATGGATTACACGTGATTGCACAAAGGTTAGAAAGGGTACCGTATCCCCAGATAACATGTATGGATAGCGTACACATTCAAAATATATGTCTCAGGAGGCAGGCTCAGACGGTGTTAGGCCCAGTATGGATTGCACGTAATTGCACAAAGGTTAGAAAGGGTACCGTATCCCCGGATAACATGTATGGATAGCGTACACATTCAAAATATATGTCTCAGGAGGCAGGCTCAGACGGTGTTAGGCCCAGTATGGATTGCACGTGATTGCACAAAGGTTAGAAAGGGTACCGTATCCCCGGATAACATGTATGGATAGCGTACACATTCAAAATATATGTCTCAGGAGGCAGGCTCAGACGGTGTCAGGCACAGTATGGATTTGACGGCCCAGATTACACAGCGGAGGAGCAGGGAGAGGTAAAGATTGCAAATGCTGGGGCCCTGCCCAAGCAAGGGGGGCCCACTCGTGGGCGTCGGTACTGGCACTGGGCCCCTCATAGTACAGCGGTGTGTCTGACGGCGGGTGTGCACCACCACCGTAAGAGACACTTGATTGCACTATGAGGGACCCTGTGCCAGTGCCCGCGCCCAAGAGACGGCCTACCCACTCGTCCAGGGAAACGGCACTCGCACGGTGTCGTGCGCTAGGTGGTGACCCCGGCCATGGGGGGGGCAGCACAGTTAGGGAGTTTTAGAAAGTGGCATATGTTGATGTTGGACATTCAGCTGATGCAAAAGGCGAAATAGGTCAAGTCCCAGGAAGAGGTGGACCAAAGCAAGCCATTTTTCTGTCACCCTATGTGTCATCAGGGGAAGGTGGGACAAAATCCTTGGAAACCCATGCATGGTTCATTTTAATGAAGGTCAGATCATCCACATTTTGGGTTGACAGACGGGTCCTTTTTTCTGTCAGGATTGATCCAGCTGCACTGAAGACTCTTTCCGATAGCATACTTGCAGCTGGGCAAGCGAGCTCCTGTAAGGCATATTGGGCCAATTCAGGCCAGGTGTCCAGTTTAGCGGCCCAATAGTCAAAGGGGAATGACCTGTGTGGGAGAACATCGATATGGGAGGAAAAGTAGTTTGTAACCATGGTTGACAACTGCTGTCTCCTGTCACTTTCCATCGATGCAGTATTACCAGTTGTGTGAGCGGTATTTGAAAAATCAGTCCACAACATTGTCATGAAACCCCTGTCTCCAACGCCACTTGTGCTGTGTGCACCACGAACACCTCTGCCAAGCTGCCCCCGGCCCGTACAGCTCGTGGGAGAACCATCACCTCTGCTTTGTGCGGGGAATGCCTCAAGCAACCGATTTACCAGAGTTGCTTGTTTATTAGCCAATATTAGGTCAAGGTTCTCCTGTGGCATGATGTTTTGTAATTTGCCTTTATAGCGTGGATCCAGGATGCTGGCCAACCAGTAGTCGTCATCGTTCATCATTTTGGCAATGTGGGGGTCCCTTTTTAGGATCCGCAAGGCATAATCTGACATGTGGGCCAATGTTCCCGGTGTCAATGATGCACTGCGAGTGCTGGTTGGAGGAGCACTTTCTGGCAAATCCACATCCCTCCAGTCACGCACAAACCCTGTACCAGACCTTGCCACACCAACATTTTCACTTGCCCCACGAGATGCATCCTCCTCCCCTAAGTAATCATCCCCATCATCATCCTCCTCCTCCTCTTCTTCCTCCACCTCGTCCAGGAGAGGTCCCTGAGCAGACAATGGCTGAATGTCATCAAGGATTCCCTCCTCCTCTTCCTCCACATCAACATTGGCTGCAGACGCCTGCTCCTTAAGGTGCGTCAAAGTTTGCATGAGCAGACGCATAAGTGGGATGCTCATGCTTAGGATGGCGTCGTCTGCGCTTACCAGCCGTGTGCATTCCTCAAAACACTGAAGGACTTTACAGAGGTCTTTCAGCTTCGACCACTGCACACCTGTCAACTCCATGTCTGCTCTCAAAGTGCCTGGCCGTGTATCCTCCCACAAATGCAATATGGCCTGCCTCTGCTCGCACAGCCGCTCCACCATGTGCAGGGTGGAGTTCCACCTTGTTGCAATGTCGATAATGAGGCGGTGGTTGGGAAGGTGGAGCAATCGCTGCAGCTTCTGCATACGAACGGAGTGTACAGGCGACCGGCGGATGTGCGCGCACAGTCTTCGCACCTTCTGGAGCAGGGCTGTTAACTCCGGATAATTTTTGAGGAAGCACTGCACCACCAGGTTCAAGGTGTGAGCCAAGCAAGGTATGTGGCTGAGTTTTGAAAGGGCTATGGCTGCCACAAAATTACGTCCGTTATCACTAACTACCTTGCCTGCCTCAAGATGTACACTGCCCAGCCATGACTCAGTTTGTCGCTTCAAGTACTCGGCCAGCACCTCGGCGGTATGTCTGTCGCCCAAACACATCATCTGCAACACAGCCTGCTGACGCTTTCCACTAGCTGCTCGATAGGGGGACACCTCGTGTGCAACAGTGGCAGCTGCAGATGGAGTGCTCGTACGACTGCGCTCTGTGGACGAGCTTTCGCTTCTGGAGGAGGAGGAGGAGGAGGAGGGTGGAACGCCTACAGCCAACTGTTTCCTATACCGTGGGCTATGCAGCACTGTCCCACCACCGATGTCCCCTGTGGACCCTGCATCCACCACATTAACCCAGTGCGCAGTGATGGACACGTAACGGCCCTGGCCATGCCGACTGGACCATGCATCAGTAGTGAGGTGCACCTTTCCGCTCACTGACTGCTTGAGTGCATGGACAATGCGGTCTTTCACATGATGGTGGAGGGCTGGGATGGCTTTGCGAGAGAAGAAGTGGTGACTGGGTAGGTCATAGCGTGGTACTGCATAGGCCATGAGTTCGCGGAAAGCTGTGCTTTCCACCAACCGAAAGGGCATCATCTCAAACGAGATTAGTTTGGCAATGTGGGCGTTCAAACCCAGTGTACGCGGATGAGAGACTGAGTACTTTCTTGACCTACTCATAGTGTCTGGGAGGGTGAGCTGGACTTGAGAGCTGCATATGGTGGAAGTAGCGGTGGACAGGGCGGACTGAGAGAGGGTTGATGATGGTGATGGAGTTGGTGTTCTTTCTGATGGCCTAGATTCAGTCTTTCGTTGATATAACAGTGGGATTCCCTGACTGCTGTGGCCTTGCAACGACACCTCAACATTTGCTGCTGTGCTAACCGGTGGGCTTACAGTGGGGGAAACAATGTAGCGTTGCTGACTACCTTCGTTGTGATCAGTTGCACATGTGGCACTTGAGGTTTGGTGTTGTGTCCACGCTTGCAAGTGCATGCTGGTTAAATGTCTAAGCATGCAACTGGTATTCAAATTTTTCAGATTTTTCCCTCGGCTAAAGGTCTTTGCGCACTTCTTACAGATAACCTTGGCCTGATCATGAGGATTTTGTTCAAAAAAGTGCCACACTGCACTCTTCCTACTTTGGCAGACATTTTGCGGCCTAGCACGCTGTGATCTTTTGACCCTCTGGACAAGCTGTCCAGCAACTCTTTTGATGTTTGGAACCTGTCTTTGGAGTGCTCCGGGCCTGCCAGATAACAGCTGTTGCGATGTCGATATCTGCTGTGGATGCTCCTCATCTGAGCTATTGGAAGCAGCACCCTCTTCCCCCAATGGATGCCAATCTGGGTCAACAACTGGGTCATCCATCACCTCCTCTTCTATGTCATGTGCACTTTCCTCTGTGTCACCGTGTATGGTGGTATAGTGTGCGGGAAGGGGCACCTGAGTCTCATCAGGGTCAGAATCTGGCTCTGTACACTGCGAGGACAATGTAGTGCTCTGAGTGAATGTACCAGCAGAATCATCCATCAGCGGCTGTGCATCAGTGCACTCCATGTCAGATTCATCTTGGCCTGGGTATTTCACCATTTCACTTGATAATCCAGGCATGGTATGTGAAAACAGCTCCATGATGTAATCAGTAGTATGGCCTGCGTCATCCTTCAATCTTGGTTGGGGTGAAGGACACAAGGAAAGGTGTGGTTCATGAACATGAGCCTCCAATGATGACTCAGTGCTTTTACTTTTTACAACTGAAGAAGAGGAGGCGATAGAGCTGGAGGCTGAGTCAGCAATGTAAGACAAAACTTTTTCCTGATGCTCTGGCTTTAAAAGCGGTTTGCCAACTCCTAGAAAACTAAGCGTTCGAGGCCTTATGTAGCCAGACGATGACGCAGGCTCAACACCTCCTGCATTCGGTCCTATTTTGCTCTTGCCACTACCATCAGATCCACCACCAACACCATCATTACCAGCTGCCAACCCCCGCCCAATTCCACGGCCTCTTCCACCAGCCTTCCTCATTTTTGGTAGAAATGTAGACAAAATCCAACAAACTATATAGTATGTAAAACAAGGTACAAGGTGTCTATAGGACAGGGGAGATTTTGAATTTCTGCACACACTTTTGGACACTGGACACTTTTGGATTGTGTGAGGCCCAATGAATATCTGAGCGCTATGTGACAGGCTCGATCGCACAGCTGTGACCTAAGTGACTAGAGGATAAGGGAGATTTTGAATCTCTGCACACACTTTTGGACACTGGACACTTTTGGATTGTGTGAGGCCCAATGAATATCTGAGCGCTATGTGACAGGCTCGATGGCACAGCTGTGACCTAAGTGACTAGAGGATAAGGGAGATTTTGAATCTCTGCACACACTTTTGGACACTGGACACTTTTGGATTGTGTGAGGCCCACTGATATCTGAGCGCTATGTGACAGGCTCGATGGCACAGCTGTGACCTAAGTGACTAGAGGATAAGTGAGATTTTGAATCTCTGCACACACTTTTGGACACTGGACACTTTTGGATTGTGTGAGGCCCACTGATATCTGAGCGCTATGTGACAGGCTCGATGGCACAGCTGTGACCTAAGTGACTAGAGGATAAGTGAGATTTTGAATCTCTGCACACACTTTTGGACACTGGACACTTTTGGATTGTGTGAGGCCCACTGATATCTGAGCGCTATGTGACAGGCTCGATGGCACAGCTGTGACCTAAGTGACTAGAGGATAAGTGAGATTTTGAATCTCTGCACACACTTTTGGACACTGGACACTTTTGGATTGTGTGAGGCCCACTGATATCTGAGCGCTATGTGACAGGCTCGATGGCACAGCTGTGACCTAAGTGACTAGAGGATAAGTGAGATTTTGAATCTCTGCACACACTTTTGGACACTGGACACTTTTGGATTGTGTGAGGCCCAATGAATATCTGTGCGCTATGTGACAGGCTCGATGGCACAGCTGTGACCTAAGTGACTAGAGGATAAGGGAGATTTTGAATCTCTGCACACACTTTTGGACACTGGACACTTTTGGATTGTGTGAGGCCCAATGAATATCTGAGCACTATGAGACAGGCTCGATGGCACAGCTGTGACCTAAGTGACTAGAGGATAAGTGAGATTTTGAATCTCTGCACACACTTTTGGACACTGGACACTTTTGGATTGTGTGAGGCCCAATGAATATCTGAGCGCTATGTGACAGGCTCGATGGCACAGCTGTGACCTAAGTGACTAGAGGATAAGGGAGATTTTGAATCTCTGCACACACTTTTGGACACTGGACACTTTTGGATTGTGTGAGGCCCAATGAATATCTGAGCGCTATGTGACAGGCTCGATGGCACAGCTGTGACCAAAGTGACTAGAGGATAAGGGAGATTGGATTGCTTTTAAAAAAGCAGTTTGCGGAGCAGTGGGTAAACAGCAATGCCAGCCTGTCAGGAAGCCTTAAAAGGCAGCCCAACAACCAACACTACTGATACACCACAATATAGCCTCCCCTTGCACTGCACACACAGTGACTGGTGTGTTGTGCAGGCCAAATTGCTATCAGCAGCAGAAGCAGTTTTTTTTTCTTCTCAGCAGGACAAAAAAAAAAAATTGGGCTTGCTTTTAAAAAAGCAGTTTGAGGCCCAATGAATATCTGAGCGCTATGTGACAGGCTCGATGGCGCAGCTGTGACCAAAGTGACTAGAGGATAAGGGAGATTGGATTGCTTTTAAAAAAGCAGTTTGCGGAGCAGTGGGTAAACAGCAATGCCAGCCTGTCAGGAAGCCTTAGAAGGCAGCCCAACAACCAACACCACTGATACACCACTATATAGCCTCCCCTTGCACTGCACACACAGTGACTGGTGTGTTGTGCAGGCCAAATCGCTAGCAGCAGAAGCAGTTTTTCTGTCTTCTTCCCTGCCTAACGCTCTCCCTACAGAATCAGCAGCAACCTCTCCCTATGCTAAGATCGGCAGAAGTAAGATGGCGGTCGGCGTGCACGCCCTTTTATACCCCCTGTGACGCCCACCAAAGCAAGCCAATCACTTGCATGCCCTTCTGAAAGATGGTGGTGACCCGTGCCTATGTCATCACGTTGCCCACAGTGTCTGTGGATCCTGATTGGCTGAAAAAGAGCGCAAAACAAACTTTTGAAACGCGACTTTGGCGCGTAAGTCGCCGACCTCGTGGCCGACCTCATCCTAGGGTCGGGTTTCATTTTATGAAACCCGACTTTGCCAAAAGTCGGCGACTTTTGAATTTTTTCGACCCGTTTCGCTCAACTCTATCAGCCACATTTGGATCCTTCAGATGGAACCTGAAATCCCACCTCTTCAAGAAAGCCTACAGCCTGCAATGACCCCGCTACCTCCTCACCACTACCGAAGATATCACCTCAACCAACACCAGAACTGCTGCAACCCACCAACCTACTGTCTCCTTCCCCACCATCCTGTAGCATGTAAGCCCGAAAGAACAAGATCCTCTCCCCTCTGTATCAGTCTGTCATTGTAAGTTTGTTTACTATAAGTGATATCTGTAATTTGTATGTTACCCCTTCTCATGTACAGCACCATGGAATCAATGGTGCTATATAAATAAATAATAATAATAAGATGCTTCAAAGAATATGCCCCATATGCTGCTCCATAAAGGTTATGGCCCCATAAGATGCTCCATATGCCCCATACGCTGCTCCATAAAGGTTGAATGCCCCATAAGATGCTCCATAGAATAATATGCCCCATATGCTGCTCCATAAAGGTTATGGCCCCATAAGCTGCTCCATAGAATATGCCTCATAAGCTGCTCCATATATCTTGATGGTCCCATAAGATGCTCCATAGAATATGCCCCATATGCTGCTCCATAAAGGTTAAGGCCCCATAAGATGCTCCATAGAATATGCCCCATATGATGCTCCACATATCTTTATGGTCCCATAAGATGCTCCATAGATTATGCCCCAGATGCTTCTCTATAAAGGTTATGTCCCCATATGATGCTCCATAGAATAATATGCCCCATATGCTCCTCCATAAAGGTTATGGCCCCATAAGATGCTTCATAGAATATGCCTCAAATGCTGCTCCATAAAGGTTCTGGCCCAATAAGATTCTCCTCTAGATATATATGCCCCATATGCTGCTCCATAAAGGTTGATGGCCCCATAAGATGCTCCATAGAATAAAATGCCCATATGCTGCTCCATAAATGTTATGGACCCATAAGATGCTCCATACAATATGCCCCATATGCTGCTCCATTTATCTTGATGGCCCCATATGATGCTGCTGCGAATAAAAAAAAATAAAAAATTACATACTCACCTCTCGTTGCTGGGGCCCAGGTGCCCGTGTCCTGAGCAGGCGGGGACACCAGTACACTATGGGGCCAGGTGTCAGTGTCGATGCTGGCTCAGGGCCCCAGCACCTGCGATATTCACCTGTCCCTGTTCCACCGCTGCATGCTGCTCTGCCTTCCGGGTCTCTGCAGTGACTGCTCAGGCAGAGGTCACGCACTAACTATGTCATCGCGCCCTCTGACCTGAATGCCACAGCCAGAGGATGCGGGGGACAAAGTGGCAGTGGAACAGGGACAGGTGAATATCTTATATGCTCCCCCCAACATACTCACCCCCTCCTAGCGCGTCTCTGCAGTCCCTGCTTCTCCTATGCCGGCAGCTCCTTCCAGTGTTCAGCGGTCACGTGGTACCGCTCATTAAAGTAATGAATATGCGCATATTCATTACTTTAATGAGTGGTACCACGTGACCGCTGAACACAGGAAGAGCTGTGGTGCCGGAGATGATCTGAGAAGCAGTGGCTGCAGAGACCTTGCCAGGAGGGGGTGAGTATGATCTGACAGCCGCGCTCCCCCTCCCCTGCCAACCCCCAGGACAATGACTCGAGTATAAGCTGAGCGGGGCACTTTCAGCCTTAAAAAATGGGCTGAAAATCTCAGCTTATACTCGAGTATATACGGTATTTTACTATTATTATAATAAGTTCTCTGACATGATTACCCATATTTAAATATATTCAATCATCAATTACTTAGCAAGATACTGTCAGGAACACCGCACTGCATTTGCTCACTGAGCCAGTGCGCGTGTCCTGAGTACAAAAACAGTGCTCAAAGATACCTGTGGAGTGGGGCAGCAGCAGTTACGATGCGTGCTTCAGACTATCAGGACCTGAAGCACGTGACTGCTGGGGGCGTGGCCTAAGCTCCACAGAGCTAGGAGCTGCAGGGAATCTCCTAGAAAGGTAACTATGGGACAAGTTACCAAGGGGCATAGACAGGGACATAAACCAGATCAAGCCGGGTCAAAGCACGAGATAGCAGGACAGTACCAAAGGGTTAGACAGAGTGAATAGTCAGGATGTAGCAATAGATCAGAAAAACAGAACGGGCAATGGACGGTACAATAGGGACAAACTGAAATGGAGTAACAATAGCCAAGCCAGGAGGTCAGAACCGGAGAAGACAATAGTACCAACACGAGAGACGGAGTACAGAGTGAGGGGACAGACCGAGTCATACACGGGAATCAAACAAGCAATGCAGTATACACGCACACCAGGGGGGTCAGACACACAGCCAGAATAACAGTATAGCTGACAGGGAATCCTAGTCTGGAGTGAGTATAAATACCCCTCCCAGATCCAAAGAGAGGCCGGCAAAAGTTAACCCTGTGAGAACAGGACATTAACCATGTCCTAACCATGACAGATACCTATTATGATTTAATTTTTCTGGCGGATGTCCCCAGTTTTTTCATGACCTGTGGTGTTTAATTTTTTATATGTCTTTTAGACTGTTTTGTCTGTTTGTACTAAAAGATTTGCATAATGATTTTAAATGGCTTGCATTGTTTTATCTTTGGTGTTTCTGATATGTAAATACATATAGGTCTTAATGTTTGGATTGTCAGTTTAGATATTTTGACTGTAAGAAATAACCAAATAGTTGCATTTTTGTTTTCTGTACATTTTACACATTGTTCCAGCTTTTTGAAATTAGGGTTGCAGAATGTGTAGTTAGCTTTATGAGAATTTTTTTTAGATAAAGAATATGTCTAAGGATGCACAAATATATATATATATATCTCTATAGATGTCTGCTATATCAGGAAGCCAATAACAGTACAAAAACAAGGGGAAGAAGCATTACAAAAGTGATAAGCACACCAATCAGTATTAATAAAAACGAAACCTTTTTAATTAGACATATATGAACAATTAAAATCAATTAAAAACACAAAATTACCCATAACACTGATTGCCATAAGAATATCCAAATGATTAAGTAAATTATATAACATTACATAAAGTCTCTGGAAAAAATAAATATAGTATGTAGTACTATCTAGCTCAATAATCAAAAAAGTATACTTTTTTTAGATCAGTCCCTTAGTTTTTTTATTACAACTTTTTTCTTAAATCACAGACACTATGTGAATTTTGGCAACTATTTCTTTTTTTGATAGAATCATTGAATCATAGACTGTTAGAGTTTGAAGAGACCTCCAGGGTCATCGTGTCCAACATCATGCTCAATGCAGGATTCACTAAAACGTCTCAGACAGATGTCTGTCCACCCTCTGTTTGAAGATTTCCATTGAATGAGAACTCACCACCTCTCGTGGCAGCCTGTTCCACTAATTAATTACCCTCACTGTCAAAAAGTTTTTTCTAATATCTAATCTGTATCTTCTCCATTTCAATTTCATTTCATTGCTTCTCAGGTTTCCATGTGCAAATGAGATTAATGATGAGCCCTCTAAATTGTGGTATTGTGATGAGCCCTCTAAACTTCAGGTATTTGTAGACAGTTGTTAAGTCTCCTCTTAGCCTTCCCTTTTTGCAAGCTAAACATTCCCAGATCCTTTAAAAGGTCCTTGTAGGACATAGTTTGCAGTCCGCTCACCATCCTGGTAGCTCTTCTCAGAACTTGCTCCATTTTTTAAATGTCTTTTCTACTAAATGTGGTGCCCAGTACCGGACACAGTATTCCAGATGAGGTCTGAAAAAGAGGAGTAGAGGGGATGATTACTTCACATGATCTAGACTCTATGCTTCTCTTAATACATGCCAATACATCCTTAATAATATGCTTATCTTCAACACATCTAAAACATAAAACAGCTTCTATGGAAAATTAGGTTTGCAGACTAAAAAGGTGTTTGTGTAGTCTGACTTTGCAGTTATATATTTTTTCAGTCTGTACTTTAGCAGTAAGCGTTTGTAGATGAAACTGCAGATATCCAATAACTAGCAGTATAATGCAATAACTGCAAAGAGAGAAATCAAAAATAATCATTCTTCACTTGTGTTATTGTGACAACCTACAGTATTACTACTAATGTAAATCTATATTCTATTAGTATGTGTGCATAGTTCATATTTACTGTGATCCATCCATCATTATATTCATATGCACACAAGGTTACATATATAAAAGGGTTAATCATAGGTATGTAGACAATGTTTTGCATCCACCCACATGTATTCACTTTTTTTTCTGGTATGCAGTGTGTGAGGAAATGGATAGTGCACATCTAATATGCATTATAACTTTGGCTGTTTCTTTTATGTGACACATTCTGGAACAGATTTATCACTTTATAATGTGATGTTTCTCATTTCTTAGAATGTTTATTGAGAAATAACAATACCACACTGAAATTTCATCTCTAAGTCCATATCCAAATTCCTTGTATGCTTTGAATGTACTGTCCTGGGCCACCAGCAAGAAGAGGAATCAAATATTTGTTCAAATCCTCTCAACTAAATAGATTTTCAGGTTGTGACTGAACAAATTTCAAAGATTTGCATTTTAAATGCAAGAAAACATTCTGTATCTAAGATTAGTAGAATGTTGATTCTGTCATTGAGCCCCAAGGTGCGGCCAAATGGATCATACATTTTGTGTAAAACTAATGCAATGTATCCATGGCAGAATCTGCTGCAAATTCACTTTAATCACTTGAGGATTTCCTGCTCATTTTGGAGTGGCTTTTTTCATGAATTTCATCCTATGCATTGGAAAAGTTAATATCTGGTGAAAATCCAGAGTGCAAATGTAAAATTTCCATATGGTTCATTATGCCAATTACATGAAGATCATAAACAGATTTTTTTGCTACCTGTGTAGTTGAAATTCGGTATAATCCTATCAACTTTGCTACTACAATAACATGTTATGGATGTTGTGCCTGGAAAGCAATTAGCCTATTAGAACATTACTTTTAAATGGAAGGTTTTTTAAAAAACTGGCAGTAGTCAAGTCTGTGTGTACGACATGTTACCCCTGTGGCCAATAATTGGTTGAAAGAGTCACGTGTCTGTACCACATGTTACCATTTCAAAAAGGTAAGCAGATACTGGCTTAGTTACTCAACCCGTTAATGCTGAATGACAGATATATCCTTCATGAGCATGCTGCACTTTGTGCTCTCTGACGGATACATCCATCATGCTAATAACAATGTACAGGTGTTGGAGCCCGAGTGATATACACAGGCACAATCCTGCTGAAGCTGCTAAGACTTATGTTCTCTGTAACCCCACATACAGTATGTCGCTGATGGCCCTTTACGACCTATGACTTAAACATATGTCATAGGTCACCTCACCCTCTTTGATATGGGTGCTGGCGCTTAGCCCACATCTTTTCAGGCACATGACAGCTTGTGGAGAGCAATTTGTGCACATTACTTTGATATATTGCATAGGTTGTGGGTCTTGAAACCTTCTGGGCAACAGTGGGTTCAGTCCTAATTTTGGGGATGTCTTTTGTTGATGCCTGCTATTTTGCTTAGCTTTGCTATACTCAGCATTCTATTTGTCACATTTGGTTGAGAACGTTGTGATCATGAAATGTACAGGGGGAGAGCACTTTGAACACATTTTTTAAGTGGTCATAAACTTGTAAATAACTCATGAAAGAATAAAGTTACATTAAAATCAAGCACTAAATATGGATAAGGGTTGCTCACTGTTACTAAGTTGGTGCTCAGGAGAAAAAAATGTATAATAGAATGAAGAACTCCGGCACTCAAAATACGTATTTCTAAAGTTTATTTTTCATTTGTCAAGAAGGACTCAAAAAATGCAGACATTAATTCCCAAAATGCAGACACAAATTCTCAACGTTTCGGCTGGCAAGCCTTTTTCAAGAGATGTCTGTCTCTATGAAATATAACAAATCTAGTTTCAGAACAAATAAAGTTTAACAAAAATATAAATCAAGAGTCATGTCATCTGACTAAAAAATGAAATGAATAGCACATAACAGATCATATATAACAAACATCAGACTGATGAAAGATTATAATACTGCAAGATCATACTCAGGATTTGCTAGTAATGGACACTACAAGGTTCACAATCTATGCTGAAAACAGACCAGGAAACAGCATTATGATATAGTGCAAACATCAATAAAAGTTACCCTATGTAGGCAATGGGAACTAGGACAAAAAAATGAAAGAAATGAAAAAATAATTTCATATACATTAGTAATATGAAGAGTCCTCTTAGGAATAAGTGGTGTGAGTCCCACTAAAATTGAACAGAGAAAAAAGGGAATATAATATAACATGTGCTAAAAAAGACTTAAGTGAACTATGTAATAGCGCCAGTGAAGGAAGTAAATACCTGTATAATGGAATCCGGGTAGGTGACACCAGGTGTGTATCCCCAGGATAGGGAGGTACGGGTAAAGACATCTGGTGCCTGAGAGGGGGAGTCCGGGTGAGAAATGTCTGGTGCACAGGCTTTTTCTGCTCGCCCGTTGTGTGACACCTGAAGAGAACTTCCAGGTTGCCCCTGACTGGAGTGAGACTGTGGAGTACATACGTGGGCCAGGAAAAGGCAAAACTGGCAGACAGAAGCAGATAGTAAAAAGCGTACATAATGGTATATATAATAATAATTCTAGAATGAAGCATGATGTTGAATATTACGCAAGACCAAAACAGGAGGATATAAAACGTCCTATAGAGAGGGGTCTCCATTCTTGAAAAAAAGGAACAAGGATCTTGTAAAATATTTAATAACAAATTTCATACTCTCTATTGAGACTTAGTGGGGTAAGGGTCTGGAGCATGTGGATCCAGAACACCTCACATTCTTTCAGCTTCTAGACTATCATCCCCTCTTCTTGATATGTTGGGTGGTCTCTCCAACATAGCCGAGATGGCAAGGACACTTGATTAAATAACATAGGTGGAATTGCACGTGAAATGTACCTTAATGGGGTACCTCTGACCTGAACGAGGGTGGGTAAAGGAATCACCCTTACTAACGTTAGAACACTATAAACATCCTAAACAAGGAAAAGTCCTATTGCGAAGGGTAGTAAGAAATCTTTGTCTAGGACCCTTATTGGATGAACCTACATCAGCTCTGACTAGATAATTCCTGACATTGGGACTTATCTTGTTGCAAATCATAGGTCTCGAACCATATTCTGAAAAATGGGGATAAGCACTCTGAAGGATGCTGCAATGTCTAAATATACACTGGTTAATGAGATAATTAAAGGGATGAAAGGTTCTAATGAAAGGTAACCGGGATGTATTGGGTGGTTTTACAGGTATTTCGTTTTGCTGAATTTCATTGTCCAGTATATGAGTAGAGTACCCCCTAATACAAAATTTATTGTCCATCTCCTGGTGTCTGATGTGACGAATATTGGGATTGGAGACTATTCTATCAATTCTGTGATGTTGGAACTTAGGCGGTGCTTCTTTAATATGTAGTGTTGTGAGTTCATTTTTCCCTTCACCATTGAGGTCTGATGAACTCCCTCCTCTAATGAAGGAAGGTAGTGAGACTGATTACCAAACACCTGGGCAGCTAGATGATGACTGGGTGGCTGGAATTGAGGACTGGATATAAGGCTGCCGACGCCCTTCTTCCTGGCTGGTGATTTTCCTGCTGGATTCTTGGAGACCAGTCTGATTCCTGCGTCTCAAAGCTAAGTTTTTCTGCTCTGCTTTGTACTCTTCAGTTTTGTTTTTGTTTTGCCTTGTTTTTTGGGAGTTCTGCCATCCCCGGCCGGGGGTGAGCTGAATTCCATTTTTGTCTCTGATCTGTTGATCTTTTGCTCTGTCTTCAGAATATACCTGAGTGCTGATATAGTCTTTTGAAGCCTAGCGACTTCAGGGCCTGTTTTTCCTATCAGTCGGTTGGCTCATTTTGATAGGGTTTTTGCGGATGGCAGACAGCAGCTTTCCTATCCTGTCCTATGTAGTTAGCTTGGGCCCCATCATTTGCTCAACCTATCTTTCTATCTGTGTTAGTGTGTTCATCTTGCTTCACCGTCATTATATGTTGGGGGCTGCCTATTGCTTTGGGGTCTGCTCTGGGGCAGTTTAGCTTTCCCCTTTCTGTCTTTAGGCTATGTAGTTCTCCGGCTGTGATCGAGGGGTCTAGGGCACCGTAGGAACCCCCCACGGCTACTGCTAGTTGTTGTGGATAGGTTCAGGGGTCTGCAATCCGATAGTTGCCAACCTCTCTGGTTTTTCTGGACTTAGCTGGTATTTTGATTTTTCCTCCTTCGGTGACTCATCATAACAATGTAGCTGATGGCAACTGGAATATGTTAGTAGACTATTTTTGTCCGTGGGCTTGACATATAGGTCTGTCTCAATGTTGCCATCTTCATGAATTGTAACCTTAGTGTCCAAAAAACTGATCGAGTGGCAATCATAATGAATGGAAAATGTAAGTCCGGATACATAAGAATTCAAATCATTATAGAAACAGTGTAAATTTTCTTCATCCCCTGTCCAAATGAAAAAAATATAATCTATAAAGGGTTTCCAATAGATGATATGTAATCTGAAGCTATAATGGGAATAGGTGTACGTAGTTTCAAAATCCCCCATAAATATGTTGGCATAGGGGGGTGCCAAGTTAGATACCATGACGGTGCCTCTTTTTTGCAAGAAGAACTGGTCCTCAAAAAGAAAGAATTTTTTTTGTGAGAATCAATATAAGAAGATTGTTTACAAAAATTTGTTTGATCAACAGAAAATTTGGCATGATTTGCAAAGAATGTGGTAACCGATAATAAGCCTTCTTGGTGACCTATACTGGTATAAAGACTATTCACATCCATCGTGACCAATAAACTGCCTACTGGTAGAGTTCCTAATTCCTTCAAGGAAGTTAGGAAATCTGCTGTGTCCTTAAGGTATGATGTGATAAGAAGAACTAAAGGGGACAATATTTTTTCAAGTGTGATTTCTAGTGGAGACAAAATTGAATTGGTTGAGGTGACTATCGGTCTCCCTTGAGGTTTTGAAAGATTTTTATGAATTTTGGGGAGGGTATAAAATACCGGAATTACAGGATGTAAACTAACCAGAAAATCCCCCAGTTTCTTATCAATGATTCCCAACTGGCTATAATAGGTTACGAGATTCTTAATCTCTTTTGCTATCTCAAATGTAGGATTATGAGCTATGGGCAAATATGTATTCAAGTCACTAAGTTGTGATCATTTCTGCTTCACGTCACTTGTCTCATCTATTGCATTTTTTCTGTGCTGTATTGTGCATAAATATGTGACTCTTCAGATTTTGTATTAGTCTATGCCTGATGAAGAGACCTGAGTAGTCTCGAAAGCTTGCAATGTGTTACCATCTTTTCAGTTAGCCATTAAAAGGTATCAACCACTGAGGACTCTCAATTCTGAATATTTTTCTAAGTTGTGATCCAATTTCTTCCATATAATACGCTCGATCCAATATTACAATCGAACCTCCTTTGTCTGCAGCTTTTATTATGAGTTCCTTCCTTGTCTTACGGGACAGTAAAGATCTGTGCTCATCTATAGTGAGATTGTGGTTAACACGTAATTAACCCCTCTCTATAGTCTCTAAGGTGGCTTTAACATCTCTTTGGACAAGATCAATATTTGTCTATACAAGGTGATATGTGCGTGGTGGTTGGAAAGACCTTGGGATCCACAGATTCAAAGCTCTTAAAGAGAAGCAATTTAATGGAGGTTCCCTTATGCTATCAATTCTTACTGGTTGGTTGGGAAAGTGGGCTTTCAATCTTAATCTGATTGCAACTTTGAAGCATCTATAAACTCTTTAACACTATCTTCATATAAAATCTTTCTTGTGCTGTAGTGCTGTCTGTTGTATATTGTCCACAGGATTGTTTGAGATATTTAGTATAGCAGTACCTCTTTTTTGCTTTGTCCCTATGAGTGTTCCCACAATAGGGTCTTATAGGGACCTCTAGGGAGAGGCGTAGTGGAACGGGGGCCCCATATGCATCCAAGAGGGTGCCAACCTCTGCTGGTAATTAGTGACTAGGGACAAAACTAGGGGATAAAATAGGTTGACTTACCTGTCCTCTCGCAATTACAGCCTTGCACCACTCTGGATTGAATATTTTTCATGGGGATAATTTGTTTTGTATGCTTTTTTAATTGATACCAATAAATTGTGTAAAATTTATGTGTATAATTTGTGAATAAATAGTGAGTGTATATACTACAATATTGAAATTTGGTGATGTATCATTGTAATCACACTGACCTGAAGAATAAATACACCTTACCACTGAACTGTGCAAAAATAAAATTAAGAACTAATCTTGTTCTGCTGTCTATTTGTTCATTCTACCTCAAAAAATCAGAATAAAACTTGACTCACATTTATCATGCACTCTCCGCTGAGCCCTTAAGTCAGGCTTTCCGTGTAAATTCCCCAAACTGCAATTTAGACAAAACCCCAGCTGAAACTACTAATTTATGAGGCAAATGGAGTTAATTTGTAATGGTCTCTGGTCCAGTGGTGTCCCAACATTTTAGGTGTCTTTTTAGTGCACAAGTGTGGTTGACCGCAGATCTGTACACACTTAAAAATTTGGATACCACTGGAGCAGACGGGTCACTTGTTTGGGATTTAAGCTGTATTCACATGTCAGGGGCTTTCCAAATGCGACATGGCATTCATAACCTATCCTAGACAAAGTGCTTTTTCCTTTCCTAACCCTGCCAAACAGTAGTTTTAGACCACATTCCAGGTATTGTCGCATTCTGGAGAAATTGTGCAACAAATTATGGGATCTGTTTTCTCCTACTATCCATTGTGAGAATTATAAATTTGGGGCTAAAATATTTTCTTGAAAAAAATGAAAATTTCAAATATGACGACCTAAAGTTATCACATTCAGTTTAGTACCTGTGGGTTAAAAATACTCACAGTACCCATTAATATATTCCTTCATGGGTGTAGTTTCCAAAATGGGGTAGCTTGTGTTTTTTTTACTGTTTAGGCACATAAGGGGCTCATCAAATGTGACATGATGCCCACACACCATTCCATCAAAGTCTACGTTCCAAAACATCACTGCTTCCTTTCCGAGCCCTGCCATGTGCCCTAACAGTAGTTTTCCTCCACATATCAGATGTTGGCATACTCAGAAGAAATTGCACAACAAATTTGGTGTCCTGATTCTCCTGTTACCCACTTCTGTGAAACACTTGGGTGTTCAAGGTACTCATCACACATCTAGATACATGAGGGGGTCTAGTTTCCAAAATTGTGTCACTTTTGGGTGGGTTTCCATTGTTTAGGCACATTGGGGGCTCTCCAAAGCAACATGGCGAGTGCTCTCGATTTTAGACATTATGCTTTCAAAAAGTCAAGCTGTGCTCCTTCCCTTCTGGAACTTGCCGTGCACTACACAGTGAATTTCCCCCACATATGGGGTATTGGTGTAATCAGGAGAAATTTCGCAACAAATTTTGTTGTCCAATTTCTCCTGTTACCCTTGCGGAAATAAAAAAAAACTGGAGCTAAAGTAAAATTGCAGTGAAAAAAAGTTTAATGTTATTTTTTTCCTTCCACATTGCTTTAGTTCCTGTGAGGACACTGAGGGGTTTGTTTTTTAGATTAATGTAACTCTTGGGTATTTTCTGTCATATTTACTCACCAAAGTCATTTCAAATGTTATGTGGTCCCTTAAAATTGGTTTTGTAAATTTTGTTGGAAAAATGAGAAATTGCTGATCAACTTTTAACCCTTCTAACTGCCTAACAACATTTTTTTTTTTAAATGACGCTGTTGTAAAGTAGACATGTGGGAAATGTTATTTATGAAATATTTTGTGTAATATCTATGTCTGGTTTAAGAGCAAAATAATTAAATTTTGAGAATTGTGAAACTTTTAGCAAATTTATGATATTTTCATAAATAAACTCAAATCATATCAAACAAAATTTATCACTGTTAATAAAGTACAATATGTCATGATAAAACAATCTCAGAATCAGCGGAATCCGTTAATGCATTCCAGAGTTGTTACCACATAAAGTGACACTGGATAGATTTCAAAAATTTGGTTTTGTTTTTAACGTCAAAACTTGTTCGTTCACTGGGGGATTAATAGTGTAATGATAGTAATAAAAGTAGTAATACACAATAAAACTACAGTAATTTGGTTTCAACGTTATAAAACAATATGTTACAAAAAAGAATGAGATAATTACTTTAATACATAAAACTTTATTAAATATTGTCAGTCACACATACCTGATTTTCAAAATTTAGCTTGGCCATTAAGTGACAAAGAGGACCAGTCCTTAAGTGGTTAATGTAAGGAACTCTTCTGTCACTTACCCAAAGTGTTCTCCACTGCTGTCAGATGGTGCATCTCAATTCATATTGGCTGCACAGACAATGAAAGACACAGTGACTCCACTCTGGATGATCAATGAGAACAGTCCAGCAAACACAGAAACACAGGAAAAAGTGAACTTTCAATAAATTTAAAGGGAATCTGTCACATTGGATAATGATAATTCCCTGCAGATAGTAACTCTGCCATTAAAAAGCATTAGACACGTGCTTGGTCACCATATTAAGTGCGGCTTAAAAATTAACTTAACTTACCGTAATAACTTAATACTTACAGATAGCTGCCAGTTTTCAGTCATACAGGCTTTCCAATATGCAGAGATAGATGAAGAATAGTCATAGCACCAGCACTTTAGAGGACATGGGCTACATCTCGCTCCCTATGTATCACATGACATGTCATGTGATCCCCTTTGAGAGATCATGTGATAGGTCACATGATTAACACACAAAGTACTCTGGTGCACATCTTCAGATACAAAATCACAGTGATGTCACTTGTGGGGGTGGTGCTAGTCTCAGCTTGCTCAATCTTTACTGTGCAATGATAGTGCGCTCTGTTGCCTGCTTGTGTCTCCTGATCAGTGCATTGAGAGAGCGCAATGTTAATTGTGCATTGAGAAAAACAGTGCACAGTGACAAGAATCTGCTGCTAAGCATTAGTGTTGAGCAATACCTTCCGATATCATGAAATATCGGATCGGATTGGATCGGACTGATACCCCAAAAATATCGGGTATCGCTGATTCCGATACCGGAAACCCATGCATGTCAATGGGGCACAAATATCGGAATAAAAATAAACCCTTTCTTTCCTTGCACATCCAGTTCGGGAGGGGGGAAAAGTGTGGGCGGTGCATTGGCGGACACTTTGCGTGTCTGTGTGTGTGTGGGCGGGGTCTGTACGGGCCTCTCGGGGGTCTGTGCGGGCCTGCCAGGGGTTGTGTGTGTGCAGGCATCGTCCGATGGGACTACAAGTCCCATTGGGCTATGACTGCTACAGTGACAGTGATTGACACATTAGCCAATGATGGGAAAGTAGTAGTCCCGTCACCCAGCTAATGTGCTGAATGTAGAAAAAAAAAACATACATACTACATACATACTACATATATACAACATTCATACAACATACATACTACATACATACTTCATATATACTACAGTCATACAACATACATACATACTACATATATACTACATTCATACAACATACATACTACATGCATACTACATTCATACAACATACATACTACATTCATACAACATGCATACTACATACATATTACATATATACTACATTCATTCAACATACATACTACATATATACTACATTCATACAACATACATACATACTACATTCATACAACATACATGCATACTACATACATACTACATATATACTACATTCATACAACATACATACATACATAGTACATACTACATACATACTACATACATACAACATACATACTACATACATACTACATACAATACATTCATACATTCATACAATACATATAGACATACAGTACATATAACATAGAGTACATACTCACCATCATTTGTCACTTTGATCCCCAAAGCCAGTGTCATCTGTAAAAAATATTAAATTAACAAACAACCTATATACTCCCTGATCCGCAGAAATCCATGAGTGTTCCACGATGATCTCCCATGGAGAACAGCAGCATCAGCTGATGCGACCGCTCTCTAGGGGCCACAGGAATACAATGACGGGAGGTAGGTATCCTTCCGCACTGTATTCCTCCACCACTGTAAAAAAATAGTCCCTAGTCTCACTTTTGGCATTGCTGTGTGAGAAAGTTCCCACGCAGCTTTTGCCATAAAGTGAGACCAGTGAACTATAGTAACCTCTCAGTGATGCACTGCAGGAGATCGTCGTGGGACACTCGTGGATTTCTGTGGATCAGGGAGTATATCGGTTCTTTGTTATTTTAATATTTTTTACAGTGAGAATGATACTGGCTTCGAGGATCAAAGTGACAAGTGATGGTGAGTATATACTCTATGTTATACGTACTGTATGTCTATATGTATGTATTGTATGAATATATGAATGTATTGTATGTAGTATGTATGTTGTATGTATGTTGCATGTTGTATGTATGTTGTATGTATGTAGTAAGTATGTAGTATGTATGTATGTATGTTGTATGAATGTAGTATATATGTAGTATGTATGTATGTTGTATGAATGTAGTATGTATGTAGTATGTATGTATGTTGTATGAATGTAGTATGTATGTAGTATGTATGTAGTATGTAGTATGTATATATGTATGTTGTATGAATGTAGTATATATGTAGTATGTATGTATGTTGTATGAATGTAGTACAGTCATGGCCAAAAGTTTTGAGAATGACACAAATATTAATTTTTACAAAGTCTACTGCTTCATTTTTTCTAATGGCAATTTGCATATGCTCCAGAATGTAATAAAGAGTGATCAGCTTAACAGCAATTGCTTGCAAAGTCAATATTTGCCTAGAAAATGAACTTTATCTCCCAAAACACAATTCAACATCATTGCAGCCCTGCCTTAAAAGGACCAGCTAACATCGTTTCAGTGATTGCTCCATTAACACAGGTGTGGGTGTTGATGAGGACAGGGCTGGAGATCAATCTGTAATGATTAAGCAAGAATGACACCACTGGACACTTTAAAAGGAGGCTGGTGCTTGGCATCATTGTTTCTCTTCTGTTAACTTTGGTTATCTCTAAAGAAACACGTGCAGTCATCATTGCACTGCACAAAAATGGCCTAACAGGGAAGAGTATCGCAGCTAGAAAGATTGCACCTCAGTCAACAATCTATCGCATCATCAAGAACTTCAAGGAGAGAGGTTCCCTTGTTGCCAAAAAGGCTCCAGGGTGCCCAAGAAAGACCAGCAAGCACCAGGACCGTCTCTTAAAAGTGTTTCAGCTGTGGGATCGGGCTACCAGCAGTGCAGAGCTTGCTCAGGAATGGCAGCAGGCAGGTGTGAGTGCATCTGCACGCACTGTGAGGCGGAGACTCTTGGAGCAAGGTCTGGTCTCAAGGAGGGCAGCAAAGAAGCCACTTCTCTCCAGGAAAAACATCATGGACAGACTGATATTCTGCAAGAGGTACAGGAAGTGGACTGCTGAGGACTGGGGTAAAGTCATTTTCTCTGATGAATCCCCTTTTCGATTGTTTGGGACATCTGGAAAACGGCTTATTCGGAGAAGACCAGGTGAGAGCTACCACCAGTCTTGTCTCATGCCAACTGTCAAGCATCCTGAAACCATTCATGTGTGGGGTTGCTTCTCAGCCAAGGGAATGGGCTCTCTCTCTGTCTTGCCTAAAAACACAGCCATGAATAAAGAATGGTACCAGATTGTCCTCCAAGAGCAATTTCTCCCAACCGTCCAAGAGCAGTTTGGCGATCAACAATGCCTTTTTCAACATGATGGAGCACCTTGCCATAAAGCAAAGGTGATAACTAAATGGCTCAGGGAACAAAACATAGAGATTTTGGGACCATGGCCTGGAAACTCCCCAGATCTTAATCCCATTGAGAACTTGTGGTAATCATCAAGAGACGGGTGGACACACAAAAACCTTCAAATTCAGACAAGATAAAAGCATTGATTTTGCAAGAATGGACTGCTTTCAGTCAGGATTTGATCCAGAAGTTGATTGAGAGCATGCCAGGGAGAATTGCTGAGGTCCTGAAGAAGAAGGGTCAACACTGCAAATATTGACTTGCTGCATTAACTCATTCTAACTGTCAATATAACCTTTTGTTACTCATAATATGATTGCAATTATATTTCTGTATGTGATAAAAACATCTGACAAACACACATAAAAACCAGAGGCCAGCAGATCATGTGAAAATATAATATTTGTGTCATTCTCAAAACTTTTGGCCATGACTGTATATATGAAGTATGTATGTAGTATGTAGTATATATGTATGTTGTATGAATGATGTACATATGTTGTATGTATGTAGTATGTATGTAGTATGTAGTATGTATGGTTTTTTTTTTACATTCAACACATTAGCCGGATGATGGGACTACTACTGTCCCATCATTGGCTAATGTGTCAATCACTGTCATTGTAGCAGGCATAGCCCGATGGGACTTGTAGTCCCATCGGACGATGCCTGCACACACACACAACCCCCGGCAGGCACGCACAGACCCCCGGCAGCCGGCACAGACCCCCGGCAGGACCGCACAGACCCCCGGCAGGCCCATACAGACCCCCGGCAGCCTGCACAGACCCCTGGCAGGCTCGCACAGACCCCTGGCAGCCTGCACAGACCCCCGGCAGGCCCGCACAGACCCCTGGCAGGCCCGCACAGACCCCCGGCAGCCCATACAGACCCCCGGCAGGCCGGCACAGACCCCCAGCAGGCCCGCACAGACGGCGCATCATGATTACATCATTTCAGCAGCCAATCACAGCCATGCCATTAGTTAACATGGCTAACACAACTGGCTCATTGCATTATGGGAACTTCCGATTCCGGTAATCGATATTGTAAAAATATTGGCACTCGGTATCGGAAATCCGATACAGCGAATATCGGCCGATACCCGATATTTGCAGTATCGGAATACTCAACACTAGAGTTGAGTGACTTTTGGTTTTTTAGGGTCGAGTTTCGTTTCGTGAAACCCGACTTTTCCAAAAGTCGGGTCGAGCAAGATCGGCCGATTATAGGGAAAAGTCGGGGTCGTCCCAAAACACGAAACCCAATGTAAGTCAATGGGGAATAAAAGTCGGCAGTGAGAGGAGGACAGGAAACACACCTACAGTGCCCATTTGAATGCCAAAAGCATCAATTCTTCTTACTTAAGCTTGTCAACCTTAATTAACTTCATAATACAAGTTGCGCACTGAAAAATGGGGGTTATTTGGCTAAAGTTGTGGGGGGTAGGGCTGGCTCCAGGTTTTCATGTGCCCTGGGCGAAAGAGCGCCCCTTTAACACATACCACAACTCATCATGCTCCGATACGGCAGAGAAATAGTGGTATAGTACAATGAAAAATACTTCACTTTTTACATCTCATGACGAGGCCCATCTATTTCTCCATACAGAATCATTGGTCCCATATAATGTTTGAAACAGTATATGATGAGCTCCACATAATGCTACAGTATATGTTGGTCCCCATGGATGAAGCTCCACTGTCTTATGGGCCCAAATAATGCTCCAAACATAATGGGCCCCATTTCTAATGCTCTAGTGTATAATGGGCCCTGTAAATGCTGCTCCAGTGTCTGATGTCCACCTTTGGAATGTTCCAGTGTATGGTGGGCCCCATCTATCATTCTCCAGAGTATAGTGCTCCCCAAAAATTGCTGTCCCAACATTGAAAACAATCAAATAAGTCTCCTCGCTAGGGAATCCCTGTACTAGTCTGGACTCCTCATCATCCCCATCTTCCATCTCACTGCACAGTATTTCAAACTTGCAAGTGCTGTGATCCTGAGCATGCAGGGGGGGCCCATTCACTGGCGACGGCACTGGCACAGGGCCCCTGATAGTACGGTGGTGTGTCTGATGGCGGGTGGGCTGAACCTGCACTTTCATCTGCCGCTTTCTCTTTGTCACCGTGTAAGATGGAACTGTATATGGGAAGGGTAACCTGAGTTTCATCAGGGTAAGATTCAGGCCGTGTAGCGTGCGAGGGGAGTGTAGTGGTCTGGGTCAATGTACCAGCAGATTTATCGAGCAGTGGCTGGGCATCAGTGCACTTGTGTCGCCCCCAGGAGTACGGTCGCCACAGTGGCATTACCTTCCTCCTAGGGAGTGTGATGTCATGCTTGGGAGCAACGAAGGATCTCTCTAGCAGGTTAACTGATTGGGCGGAGTTATTCCCACGAGTCATGACCCTCCAAACAGCGTTCATGAAGGCAAAGTGTTTGTTTTACGTGGGCAGTATGGTTGCAAAGCTGAACCTTAAAGGAATGTCCAGAAGGGCACCACCAGGAGTGGAGCCTACGGTTAAATTCGACTCCACCTGGGAAACCTCAACCATGCCAGCTACAGAACAGATGCACACATTGCAAGCTTAATTCCGTTAACGAATGGGACTCCGTCATGCCCCGCGGTCCGAGTCCGGCTTACGAGAGGGACACGTGAGGCTCTGGCACATGAGATTGGCCAATAACTGGTGTGTCATGCCCTTACATGTCCGTGGCTGCATGTGCGCTACACTGAAAAGGCCAGCGTTTGTCGCTTACAGGTGCAGATAACCCGCTGAACAACGTTAGTGATGGGGATCACTGATTACAATTATTACCCGCGAACAATGATTTCCCAGTAAGTGCAGGTCAACCGCAGTTCCGGAATTAGGCCTAACCGTCATTCCTGAAAAAATGAAAAACTTACGTGTGCAAACCACAGGTGCTGTAGCTTGCTTAACAGCTCGCCAGCCGTTCTCACGCCCAGTATGGATTACACGTGATTGCACAAAGGTGAGAAAGGGTACCGTATCCCCGGATAACATGTATGGATAGTGTACACATTCAAAATATATGTCAATACATCAGGAGGCAGGCTCAGACGGTGTTAGGCCCAGTATGGCTTGCACATGATTGCACAAAGGTGAGAAAGGGTACCGTATCCCCGGATAACATGTATGGATAGCGTACACATTCAAAATATATGTCTATACATCAGGAGGCAGGCTCAGACGGTGTTAGGCCCAGTATGGATTGCACGTAATTGCACAAAGGTGAGAAAGGGTGCCGTATCCCCGGATAACATGTATGGATAGCGTACACATTCAAAATATATGTCTATACATCAGGAGGCAGGCTCAGACGGTGTCAGGCACAGTATGGATTTGACGGCCCAGACTACACAGCGGAGGAGCAGGGAGAGGTAAAGATTGCAAATGCTGGGGCCCTGCCCAAGCAAGGGGGGCCCACTCGTGGGCATCGGTACTGGCACTGGGCCCCTCATAGTACGGCGGTGTGTCTGACGGCGGGTGTGCACCACCACCGTCAGAGACACTTGATTGCACTATGAGGGACCCTGTGCCAGTGCCCGCGCCCAAGAGACGGCCTACCCACCTGTCCAGGGCAACGGCACTCGCACGGTGTCGTGCGCTAGGTGGTGACCCCGGCCATGGGGGGGGGGGCAGCACAGTTAGGGAGTTTTAGAAAGTGGAATATGTTGATGTTGGACATTCAGCTGATGCAAAAGGCGAAATAGGTCAAGTCCCAGGAAGAGGTGGACCAAAGCAAGCCATTTTTCTGTCACCCTATGTGTCATCAGGGGAAGGTGGGACAAAATCCTTGGAAACCCATGCATGGTTCATTTTAATGAAGGTTAGATCATCCACATTTTGGGTTGACAGACGGGTCCTTTTTTCTGTCAGGATTGATCCAGCTGCACTGAAGACTCTTTCCGATAGCACACTTGCAGCTGGGCAAGTGAGCTCCTGTAAAGCATATTGTGCCAATTCAGGCCAGGTGCTCAGTTTAGCGGCCCAATAGTCAAAGGGGAATGACCTGTGTGGGAGAACATCGATATGGGAGGAAAAGTAGTTTGTAACCATAGTTGACAACTGCTGTCTCCTGTCACTTTCCATCGATGCAGTATTACCAGTTGTGTGAGCGGTACTTGAAAAATCAGTCCACAACATTGTCATGAAACCCCTGTCTCCAACGCCACTTCTGCTGTGTGCACCATGAACACCTCTGCCAAGCTGCCCCCGGCCCGTACGGCTCGTGTGAGAACCATCACCGCTGCTGTGTGCTGGGAATGCCTCAAGCAACCGATTTACCAGAGTTGCTTGTTTATTAGCCAATATTAGGTCAAGGTTCTCCTGTGGCATGATGTTTTGTAATTTGCCTTTATAGCGTGGATCCAGGATGCTGGCCAACCAGTAGTCATCATCGTTCATCATTTTGGCAATGCAGGGGTCCCTTTTTAGGATCTGCAAGGCATAATCTGACATGTGGGCCAATGTTCCCGGTGTCAATGATGCACTGCGAGTGCTGGGTGGAGGAGCACTTTCTGGAAAATCCACATCCCTCCAGTCACGCACAAACCCTGTACCAGACCTTGGCACGCCAACAATTTCACTTGCCCCACGAGATGCATCCTCCTCCCCTAAGTAATCATCCCCATCATCCACCTCCTCCTCCTCCTCTTCTTCCTCCACCTCGTCCAGGAGAGGTCCCTGAGCAGACAATGGCTGAATGTCATCAAGGATTCCCTCCTCCTCTTCCTCCACATCAACATTGGCTGCAGACGCCTGCTCCTTAAGGTGCGTCAAAGTTTGCATGAGCAGACGCATAAGTGGGATGCTCATGCTTAGGATGGCGTCGTCTGCGCTTACCAGCCGTGTGCATTCCTCAAAACACTGAAGGACTTTACAGAGGTCTTTAAGCTTCGACCACTGCACACCTGTCAACTCCATGTCTGCTCTCAAAGTGCCTGGCCGTGTATCCTCCCACAAATGCATTATGGCCTGCCTCTGCTCGCACAGCCGCTCCACTATGTGCAGGGTGGAGTTCCACCTTGTTGCAATGTCGATAATGAGGCGGTGGTTGGGAAGGTAGAGCAATCGCTGCAGCTTCTGCATACGAACGGAGTGTACAGGCGACCGGCGGATGTGCGCGCACAGTCTTCGCACCTTCTGGAGCAGGGCTGTTAACTCCGGATAATTTTTGAGGAAGCACTGCACCACCAAGTTCAAGGTGTGAGCCAAGCAAGGTATGTGGCTGAGTTTTGAAAGGGCTATGGCTGCCACAAAATTACGGCCGTTATCACTAACTACCTTGCCTGCCTCAAGATGTACACTGCCCAGCCATGACTCAGTTTGTCGCTTCAAGTACTCGGCCAGCACCTCGGCGGTGTGTCTGTCGCCCAAACACATCATCTGCAACACAGCCTGCTGACGCTTTCCACTAGCTGCTCGATAGGGGGACACCTCGTGTGCAACAGTGGCAGCTGCAGATGGAGTGCTCGTACGACTGCGCTCTGTGGATGAGCTTTCGCTTCTGGAGGAGGAGGAGGAGGGTCAAACGCCTACAGCCAACTGTTTCCTATACCGTGGGCTAGGCAGCACTGTCCCACCACCGCTGTCCCCTGTGGATCCTGCATCCACCACATTAACCCTGTGCGCAGTGATGGACACGTAACGGCCCTGGCCATGCCGACTGGACCATGCATCAGTTGTGAGGTGCACCTTTCCACTCACTGACTGCTTGAGTGCATGGACAATGCGGTCTTTTACATGATGGTGGAGGGCTGGGATGGCTTTGCGAGAGAAGAAGTGGCGACTGGGTAGGTCATAGCGTGGTACTGCATAGGCCATGAGTTCGCGGAAAGCTGCGCTTTCCACCAACCGATAGGGCATCATCTCAAACGAGATTAGTTTGGCAATGTGGGCGTTCAAACCCAGTGTACGCGGATGAGAGACTGAGTACTTTCTTGACCTACTCATAGTGTCTGGGAGGGTGAGCTGGACTTGAGAGCTGCATATGGTGGAAGTAGCGGTGGACAGGGCGGACTGAGAGAGGGTTGATGATGGTGATGGAGTTGGTGTTCTTTCTGATGGCCTAGATTCAGTATTTTGTTGATATAACAGTGGGATTCCCTGACTGCTGTGGCCTTGCAACGACACCTCAACATTTGCTGCTGTGCTAACCGGTGGGCTTACAGTGGGGGAAACAATGTAGCGTTGCTGACTACCTTCTTTGTGATCAGTTGCACATGTGGCACTTGAGGTTTGGTGTTGTGTCCATGCTTGCAAGTGCATGCTGGTTAAATGTCTAAGCATGCAACTGGTATTCAGATTTTTCAGATTTTTGCCTCGGCTAAAGGTCTTTGCGCACTTCTTACAGATAACCTTGGCCTGATCATGAGGATTTTGTTCAAAAAAGTGCCACACTGCACTCTTCCTACTTTGGCAGACATTTTGCGGCCTAGCACGCTGTGATGTTTTGACCCTCTGGACAAGCTGTCCAGCAACTCTTTTGATTTTTGGAACCTGTCTTTGGAGTGCTCCGGGCCTGCCAGATAACAGCTGTTGCGATGTCGATGTCTGCTGTGGATGCTCCTCATCTGAGCTATTGGAAGCAGCACCCTCTTCCCCCAATGGATGCCAATCTGGGTCAACAACTGGGTCATCCATCACCTCCTCTTCAATGTCATGTGCACCTTCCTCTGTGTCACCGCGTATGGTGGTATAGTGTGCGGGAAGGGGCACCTGTGTCTCATCAGGGTCAGAATCTGGCTCTGTACACTGCGAGGACAATGTAGTGGTCTGAGTGAATGTACCAGCAGAATCATCTATCAGCGGCTGTGCATCAGTGCACTCCATGTCAGATTCATCTTGGCCTGGGTAATTCACCATTTCACTTGATAATCCAGGCATGGTATGTGAAAACAGCTCCATGGAGTAATCAGTAGTATGGCCTGCGTCATCCTTCAATCTTGGTTGGGGTGAAGGACACAAGGAAAGTTGTGGTTCATGAACATGAGCCTCCAATGACGACTCAGTGCTTTTACTTTTTACAACTTCAGAAGAGGAGGCGATAGAGCTGGAGGCTGAGTCAGCAATGTAAGACAAAACTTTTTCCTGATGCTCTCGCTTTAAAAGCGGTTTGTCAACTCCTAGAAAACTAAGCCTTCGAAGCCTTATGGAGCCAGACGATGACGCAGATCCACCACCAACACCATCATTACCAGCTGCCAACCCCCGCCCAATTCCACGGCCTCTTCCACCAGCCTTCCTCATTTTTTGTAGAAATGTAGACAAAATCCAACAAACTATATAGTAATGTAAAACAAGGTACAAGGTGTCTATAGGACAGGGGAGATTTTGAATTTCTGCACACACTAGTGGACACTGGACACTTTTGGATTGTGTGAGGCCCACTGAATATCAGAGCGCTATGTCACATGCTTGATGGCACAGGTGTGAAAAAAGTGACTACAGGATAAGGGAGATTTGGAATTTCTGCACACACTAGTGGACACTGGACACTTTTGGATTGTGTGAGGCCCACTGAATATCAGAGCGCTATGTCACAGGCTCGATGGCACAGGTGTGAAAAAAGTTACTACAGGATCACAGAGATTTTGAATTTCTGCACACACTAGTGGACACTGGACACTTTTTGATTGTGTGAGGCCCACTGAATATCAGAGCGCTATGTCACAGGCTCGATGGCACAGGTGTGAAAAAGTGACTACAAGATCACAGAGATTTTGAATTTCTGCACACACTAGTGGACACTGGACACTTTTGGATTGTGTGAGGCCCACTGAATATCAGAGCGCTATGTCACAGGCTCGATGGCACAGGTGTGAAAAAAGTGACTACAGGATCACAGAGATTTTGAATTTCTGCACACACTTGTGGACACTGGACACTTATGGATAGTGTGAGGCCCACTGAATATCACAGCGCTATGTCACAGGCTCGATGGCACAGGTGTGAAAAAAGTGACTACAGGATAAGGGAGATTTTGAATTTATGCACACTCTAGTGGACACTGGACACTTTTGGATTGTGTGAGGCCCACTGAATATCAGAGCGCTATGTCACAGGCTCGATGGCACAGGTGTGAAAAAAGTGACTACAGGATCACAGAGATTTTGAATTTCTGCACACACTTGTGGACACTGGACACTTATGGATTGTGTGAGGCCCACTGAATATCAGAGCGCTATGTCACAGGCTCAATGGCACAGGTGTGAAAAAAGTGACTACAGGATAAGGGAGATTTTGAATTTCTGCACACACTAGTGGACACTGGACACTTATGGATTGTGTGAGGCCCACTGAATATCACAGCGCTATGTCACAGGCTCGATGGCACAGGTGTGAAAAAAGTGACTACAGGATAAGGGAGATTTGGAATTTCTGCACACACTAGTGGACACTGGACACTTTTGGATTGTGTGAGGCCCACTGAATATCAGAGCGCTATGTCACAGGCTCGATGGCACAGGTGTGAAAAAAGTTACTACAGGATCACAGAGATTTTGAATTTCTGCACACACTAGTGGACACTGGACACTTTTGGATTGTGTGAGGCCCACTGAATATCAGAGCGCTATGTCACAAGCTCGATGGCACAGGTGTGAAAAAAGTGACTACAGGATAAGGGAGATTTTGAATTTCTGCACACACTAGTGGACACTGGACACTTTTGGATTGTGTGAGGCCCACTGAATATCAGAGCGCTATGTCACAGGCAGAAATTGGCTAGTGTATCACAAACTACAAGGTGTATGTAGAATTGGGCAGAATGGGAATCTCCCTAGAGTGTAGGTCTGTAAGAACGGAACAAGTCCTCCACTTTTCCTTCCACAGTGACACACAGATAGCTTCACTGTGGCCGTGATAACAGCCGTTGCACGGTACTGAGAGGAGCGTGCACGTACACGGCTGTCCGGTGTACGTAAAATTGTCAAGCTCCGTGTTTTTTAAAGTATACGGACTGACACACGCTGTCTCTCTATAGTTTTGAATGTGATCAAACAGAAAATTTATTTAACTGTTTGAAAGCTAGACAAAACTAGTAGGTGCAGGTCTGTAAGAACGGAACATGTCCTCGACTTATTCTCACAGAGTGACACACAGATAGCTTCACTGTGGCCGTGATAACAGCCGTTACACGGTGCTGAGAGGAGCGTGCACGTACACGGGTGTCCGGTGTACGTAAAATTGTCAAGCTCCGTGTTTTTTAAGTATACAGACTGACACACGCTGTCTCTCTATAGTTTTGAATGTGATCAAACAGCAAATATATTTAACTGTTTGAAAGCTAGACAAAACTAGTAGGTGCAGGTCTGTAAGAACGGAACATGTCCTCGACTTATTCTCACAGAGTGACACACAGATAGCTTCACTGTGGCTGTGATAACAGCCGTTACACGGTACTGTGTGAGGAGCGTATACCGCTGTATGGTGTGAAAAAATGCACGCTCAGTACCTCAGCAGGACAAAAAAAAAAATTGGGATTGCTTTTAAAAAAGCAGTTTGCAGAGCAGTGGGTAAACAGCAATGCAGCTGTCAGGAAGCCTTAGAAGGCAGCCTAAAAACCAACACCGCTGATCCACCACAATATAGCCTCCCCTTGCATTGCACACACAGTGACTGGTGTGTTGTACAGGCAAAATCGCTAGCTGCAGAAGCAGTTTTTTTTTCTTCTTCCCTGCCTAATACTCTCCCTACAGAATTAGCAGCAGCAACCTCTCCCTATGCTAAGATCGGCAGAAGTAAGATGGCGGTCGGCGTGCACGCCCTTTTATAACCCCTGTGACGCCCACCAAAGCAAGCCAATCACTTGCATGCCCTTCTCAAAGATGGTGGTGACCCCTGCCTATGTCATCACGTTGCCCACTGTGTCCGTGGATCCTGATTGGCTGAAAAAGAGCGCAAAACAAACTTTTGAAACGCGACTTTGGCGCGTAAGTCACCGACCTCGTGGCTGACCTCATCCTAGGGTCGGGTTTCGTTTCATGAAACCCGACTTTGCTAAAAGTCGGCAACTTTTGAAATTTTTCGACCCGTTTCGCTCAACTCTACTCAACACTACTAAGCATCTGCTGGAATCTAGAACTGATGCATGCTTAGTAGAATAGGGACCAGCCCTGCCTCTGAAACGTAGGTCAGTGATGATGGTTCATTCCAGGGAGATGGCAGAGGTTGCTGAAGTCACCAAAAAAGCAAGTAGTGAAAAAAAGCAGATAGTGTAGTTAAGGAACTAAAGTATATTAGAAAAAAAAGATTAGATTATGACATTAAACAGATAGAGATTTAGGATGAAAATAAAATTTAGTTTCAGACTAGCTGTTTAATTGCCTGATTTTTCAGACAGACTACTGTAGATGACTGCCGTTTGGTAATAGTTTACCGATTGGTGGTCGTATAGGGCTGCTGTAAACATACCCCTATACAGTACCCCTACACAAAATAAATGTGACTCCAGCTATTTTATTCTTCATCTTATTAAACCTTTATGTGATGTCAACCTTCATGTTGATGTCCCAATGCTGGGACTCGGTCACTGCAGTTTGCCGCACTGAGTGATCACCGCACCCCTGAAAATATAAAGGGTTTTATATATATATATATATATATATATATATATATATATATATATATCTATAATATACAGTGGGGCAAAAAAGTATTTAGTCAGTCAGCAATAGTGCAAGTTCCACCACTTAAAAAGATGAGAGGCGTCTGTAATTTACATCATAGGTAGACCTCAACTATGGGAGACAAACTGAGAAAAAAAAATCCAGAAAATCACATTGTCTGTTTTTTTTTTTTTTTATTTGCATATTATGGTGGAAAATAAGTATTTGGTCAGAAACAAGCAATCAAGATTTCTGGCTCTCACAGACCTGTAACTTCTTCTTTAAGAGTCTCCTCTTTCCTCCACTCATTACCTGTAGTAATGGCACCTGTTTAAACTTGTTATCAGTATAAAAAGACACCTGTGCACACCCTCAAACAGTCTGACTCCAAACTCCACTATGGTGAAGACCAAAGAGCTGTCAAAGGACACCAGAAACAAAATTGTAGCCCTGCACCAGGCTGGGAAGACTGAAGCTGCAATAGCCAACCAGCTTGGAGTGAAGAAATCAACTGTGGGAGCAATAATTAGAAAATGGAAGACATACAAGACCACTGATAATCTCCCTCGATCTGGTGCTCCACGCAAAATCCCACCCCGTGGGGTCAGAATGATCACAAGAACAGTGAGCAAAAATCCCAGAACCACGCGGGGGGACCTAGTGAATGAACTGCAGAGAGCTGGGACCAATGTAACAAGGCCTACCATAAGTAACACACTACGCCACCATGGACTCAGATCCTGCAGTGCCAGACGTGTCCCACTGCTTAAGCCTGTACATGTCCGGGCCCGTCTGAAGTTTGCTAGAGAGCATTTGGATGATCCAGAGGAGTTTTGGGAGAATGTCCTATGGTCTGATGAAACCAAACTGGAACTGTTTGGTAGAAACACAACTTGTCGTGTTTGGAGGAAAAAGAATACTGAGTTGCATCCATAAAACACCATACCTACTGTAAAGCATGGTGGTGGAAACATCATGCTTTGGGGTTGTTTCTCTGCAAAGGGGCCAGGACGACTGATCCGGGTACATGAAAGAATGAATGGGGCCATGTATCGTGAGATTTTGAGTGCAAACCTCCTTCCATCAGCAAGGGCATTGATGATGAAACGTGGCTGGGTCTTTCAACATGACAATGATCCAAAGCACACCGCCAGGGCAACGAAGGAGTGGCTTCGTAAGAAGCATTTCAAGGTCCTGGAGTGGCCTAGCCAGTCTCCAGATCTCAACCCTATAGAAAACCTTTGGAGGGAGTTGAAAGTCTGTGTTGCCAAGCGAAAAGCCAAAAACATCACTGCTCTAGAGGAGATCTGCATGGAGGAATGGGCCAACATACCAACAACAGTGTGTGGCAACCTTGTGAAGACTTACAGAAAACGTTTGACCTCTGTCATTGCCAACAAAGGATATATCACAAAGTATTGAGATGAAATTTTGTTTCTGACCAAATACTTATTTTCCACCATAATATGCAAATAAAATGAAAAAAAACAGACAAGGTGATTTTCTGGATTTTTTTTTCTCAGTTTGTCTCCCATAGTTGAGGTCTACCTATGATGTAAATTACAGACGCCTCTCATCTTTTTAAGTGGTGGAACTTGCACTATTGCTGACTGACTAAATACTTTTTTGCCCCACTGTATATATATACACTCACTGGCCACTTTATTAGGTACACCTGTCCAACTGTGTGTTAAGACTTAATTTCTAATCAGCCAATCACATGGTGGCAACTCAGTGCATTTAGGCATGTAGACATGGTCAAGACAATCTCCTGCAGTTCAAACCGTGCATCAGTATGGGGAAGAAAGGTGATTTGAGTGCCTTTGAACGTGGCATGATTGTTGGTGCCAGAAGGGCTGGTCTGAGAATTTCAGAAACTGCTGATCTACTGGGATTTTCACGCACAACCATCTCTAGGGTTTACAGAGAATGGTCCGAAAAAGAAAAAAAATCCAGTGAGCGGCAGTTCTGTGGCCGGAAATGCCATGTTGATGCCAGAGGTCAGAGGAGAATGGGCAGACTGGTTCGAGCTGATAGAAAGGCAACAGTGACTCAAATTGCCACCCGTTACAACCAAGGTAGGCAGAAGAGCATCTCTGAACGCACAGTGCGTCGAACTTTGAGGCAGATGGGCTACAGCAGCAGAAGACCACACTGGGTACCACTCCTCTCAGCTAAGAACAGGAAACTGAGGCTAAAATTTGCACAAGCTCATCGAAATTGGACAGTAGAAGATTGGAAAAACGTAGCCTGGTCTGATGAGTCTCGATTTCTGCTGCGACATTCGGATGGTAGGGTCAGAATTTGGCGTAAACAACATGAAAGCATGGATCCATCCTGCCTTGTATCAACGGTTCAGGCTGGTGGTGGTGGTGTCATGGTGTGGGGAATTTTTTCTGGGCACTCTTTGGGCCCCTTGGTACCAATTGAGCATCGTTGCAACGCCACAGCCTACCTGAGTATTGTTGCTGACCATGTCCATCCCTTTATGACCACAATGTACCCAACATCTGATGGCTACTTTCAGCAGGATAATGCGCCATGTCATAAAGCTCGAATCATCTCAGATTGGTTTCTTGAACATGACAATGAGTTTACTGTACTCAAATGGCCTCCTCAGTCACCAGATCTCAATCCAATAGAGCATCTTTGGGATGTGGTGGAACGGGAGATTAGCATCAGGGATGTGCAGCCGACAAATCTGCGCCAACTGTGTGATGCCATCATGTCAATATGGTCCAAAATCTCTGAGGAATGCTTCCAGCACCTTGTTGAATCTCTGCCACGAAGAATTGAGGCAGTTCTGAAGGCAAAAGGGGGTCCAACCCATTACTAGCATGGTGTACCTAATAAAGTGGCCAGTGAGTGTATATATATATATATATAGTGATGCAGTGACCCCTGTGACAGCTAGGGGTTGCTGTATGGGCTTCCCAGGACATGCATGCAGGTGATTCCTTTATTGTGATGGGGAAATGGTGAGCGGCAGGATTATAAATAGCCGATATGTATCACAAGGGTGGTGCCTTGTGATGGAAGCTGGAACGTGTATTGATCAGCAGAGGTGCTGCTGAGGGTTTGTTACTGTGTATCAATGGAGCTTCCAGGTGACTTGGAGAGATGGGTGGGACCAGTCACCTACAAACCCACCCAGGGGCATGTGTCTGAACGTCCAATGTAAAGCCTGTATGTTGAATAGGACCTGTAGTGAGGTCATGACCGTGTGATCCTTACCTCACCTGTGGGTGTGGCTATGTACCATATAATGTGCCTGAGGTCTGGTCACATGGGGTGAGAGTGCGTACCTGAATGGTTCAGGGTGCAAGGTCCTGGAGGGTCAGTGTTGGGAGATTCTGGGAGAAGACTCGGATCCCTGGAGCACGCGCTGCGACCTTGGACCTGGTGAGGCGTGAGTGTTGGACTGTCTCAGGAGGAGACGGACATCCTGAATAGCACCCGCTGAGGCCATGGACCTGGTGGCCGGTGTGTTGGGAGACCCTGGGAGGAGGGTTGGATGCATGAATAGCACCCGTGAGGCCTGTGTGTTGGATGGTTCCAAAGTGGGGACGGACGTCCTGAATAGCATACGGACAGGCCACGTGTGTTTGCAGAGTCAGTGACGGCACTACATTGGGGGAGCTACTGTCGGTCTGTGGATCTGGACTGTCAGGTGGCCTGGTGAGCAAGGTGTTGTCCGGGACTGTGATCCCAGTTCGGCAGCTTCCTCAAGAGAGAGAGTACTGACAGGAGTCAGCGTGCGGAGCATGAGCTCCTAAGAGGTAACCCCTGGACAGGGGGAAATAACTGTTAGTGCTTGTGAAGTTCTATGAACGTTAGTGAACTGTTTGACGTGCGGTCGCCCACGGTCACTGGACAGAGAAGTCCAGCGTGTTTAGGGACTGCAAGGAAAAGCCATAACTTGTAAATGTTCTGGACTATGTGTTAAGCCTGTGAAGTATAACGTGGCCTATAGCAGTTTATGATGTTTGAAAAAACCAAAATGGACTGTTTATGTGGAAAAACTGTTTATGTGGAAAAACCCTATTAATCTGCTACCAAGTGAGTGGCCCCCAACACTAACAATAAGCGCCATGTTACATATGGAGGAGAATGCTAAGGGCACTTTTGTAGCCTTGTTGCTAAGGGCAACGGACGAGGTCTACAAACTCAGTTGCTAACGGTCTAGCAGACATGTGTGATGTGTTTTGCTGTGACTCAGTGGGGTCACAAAGTTTTTTTTTCTCAAGTCAGCGTGCTGTGGCTCGACGGGGTCACGAAGGTGACAAGCGTCTGGCTGTAACTTGGTGTGGTTACGAAGGTTGCTGTGGATTGGCGGGTCCACAAAGATGCCACAGCAGAAGCGTGCAGTGACTTGTAGCAGCGGGAGCTGCAGTTGCGAGTTGCAGCAAGAGGTTCTGCAGCAGCAGGAACTGCAGGGACACCAGCAGATGCTTGTGGGTGACAGCCAGAGATGCTGGTGGTTTGTGGCTACAGCAGGAGCTGTGGCAGTGCCAGCAGGAGCTAGTGGGGTGTCATAGAGACATCTGAGGTACAGACTGTGGAACCTCTTAAAGGGCCAGTACCTGTCCCAGCAAGACAATTGGCCTGTGTGAACTTGGACCTAAGACTGCTGTGGGGGAGTCAACAGAGTGTACTACAGAGAGGGGTGGTGTCCCAAAAAAGGGGCGGTAACCCTAACAGGGATGATTGCCCAAAAGGGGAGTCCCAAAATGGGGTGCTAACCCATACAGGGATGATTGCCAAAAAGGGGGTGGAATCACAAACGTGGGTGGTATCCCACAATGGAGTAGTTGCCCAAAAGGGGGCGGAGTCTCAAAAGGGGGCGGTAACCCAAATTGGGGTGGTGGCAGAAAAAGAGTCGGCGGCGAAGGCGCCATTGGACTGTAGCTGGGAGCAGCGAAGTTCCTGCTATGCATGCTCCTGCTATACTGTGGATAGCTCAGTCAGTGAACTGACACTACAGTGCCCCTTCTGGCTGGATGGGGAAAGGGTGATGGGATTGTTACACCCAGGGAGTCGGGTGTCTGAGCTGAGGATCCCTCCTGGACGTTCTGTGACGCCTGGGACAGGGACAAGAGTGAATGGCTTTGGTGGGGACGATGAAGAACCTTTGTCAGCATACCTCTACATTGACATTACTGAGGGTTCCACGTACCATGAAGTGACAGTAGTCCCGGACTTACGGTGTACTACGGTAATAGGGCAGAACTTAGAAGCCCTGTGGAACTGGTGGACAAAAGGAGAAGTGTCTGTAGAAATAATGTGTGTGGGAGGTAATGGTGTGGAAAGTGCGCCCCCTAAAGTTGACAGTCCTAAGCTAGGCATGACCAAAGGAAATGGTGGACAGGTCCAACTTAGTGACATGACGGTAGCAGCCATGCCCAAAAGTAAGACCAGAGAGAAGAGTGTGTCGGCCCAACTTACGGACATGATGTCACCTGACATGTACCACAGGGTGATTGATAGGGATGTGGTAATTAAAAAGAGTGGAGCTGACACTCGAACAGAGGGCGACTTGAGCGTTTACCATACTGTGGGGCGTGACACAGGTACCGGGCGTTACTGTGATATGTCATTGCCATTGGCAGCCACTAGGGCTGAGGACAGTGTTTGTCAGAGAGAAGCACAAACCCAGTATAGTGACAGTGTTCCCAAGGGAGAAGGCAGCAAGACTCTGGTAGTCAGACCAGAATGTATGACAATTGAAGAGGAGAAGCTCGCCAATTTGACAGCTATCACCCGACAGCTAGAGGGTCAAGTTGACAAACTGACCAAGGAAGTGTGCACGTGGAAAGAGCGAGTTGACATTTTTCACCAGGTAGAAGCACACATACGAAACTCGGAGAGAGCGCAAAGAGATCTGTCAACAGCTGGCGGAGGAATGTTTAAAGGTGGCGAGTATGGAAGTCGCCAACTCCATGCAGTTAGTGCGGCTGCGCCACCTAGAGACCGAGCTCTCGGCAGTCAAAGCCTTGAGACAAATGGCCGAGCACAGACTGGATGAGCTGGAGAAAGAAGTCTTGGAGCTCAGAGGTCATAGAAAGACAGAACTGCCAATGCCCATCTTGGAAAAGGGTCCTGAAGACAGTAAATCTCAGGAAGATTGTGAGCCAAAAGCAGAACAAGACAGTCACCCGGTCGGGGCAGATGTCTTGAGGGAAGTTGCCGTGGTAAACCAGGAGCCGTCTGTCCATGAAGAGAATGAGGCTTCGTGCTTTAAGTGCATGATGGAGGTACCCAAAGATGTGCGAGAAGCATGTGTCTGCAAGGGTGTGCATGAGGCCTTTAAAAAGGCAGTAAAGGCCTATAGTGTGACCTGGGCACCAGAGATGGACCAGTTGGTGATACTGGCAGAAACATAAGACACAGAGAAGAGGGTGGCTGTCCTGATGGAGATGCACCTACTATGTCTCCGCACAAAACAGATGCTCGTATTGCGTAATAAGAAAGCCGCTCGACGTCTGGAGCTTGCGAGGGAAGCTCAAAGTCAGCTGGGCTTTGTGGAAGACATAATTCCGGTACCCAGAAATCTGGTGGGAAAAGTCGTTGGAAGACTTGGAAAGGTGATGCAGGAGATGGTAAATAGATCCAGTGTGAAGAGAGTGAGGAGCCCACCTGCTGGTGAAATCCAAGTAGCTGTTGAAAATGACATGGTTCCAGTCATAGTTGTTGGCTCTGTGGAAAGCCTTAGGAACATCCGAATGCTCCTGGAATATCGAGTGATGTACCTACGAGAGGTAGAGCAGCTGATCTGGGAAAAATGCAAATTAAAGTACAGCTACTGGTGTTGGAAAGAAGAGGGCGACCGCTTCCAGCCCAAGAGATGGAGAAACGAGGGGCTTTTCTGGAAACTGGCAGTACATGGTCTGAAGCAAAGAGGGTTAGAGGTGGTGACTCCTCTGTTTACTCAGGGCTTGGTAGCATAGGCAGGAGACCCGGTAGTGGATGTAGCGACAAAGGGTCAGACTCAGACCAGCCAGTTAGCTCGACCGTACATGGGACTTCTGGCCATACCAAACGGGAGAGCCTGCCATGGAGTGGGTGATGGGGCGTACGGCAGAAATGTGGAGACTAACAAGGGTCTGGTAACACAGTTGGACTGTAACTTAAAGGCAAAAGCTCAAGGCTGACATAAGGACCACTGGGGGCGGGGGAGGCCTAACAGACGGACTCTGAAGCGTGAAAGAATAGAATCCGATAATGTGTTGGTCACAGAGAGGGATACAGTGACAGTCTTGGACTATGTCTCGAGAGCTGATGCTCAAAGACGACTAAGAGGGCCCTCTCGACTGTTAGGGCAAGGTGACATGGGTGTCCAGTCTCGAGGCCCCCGGTTTGTGACAAGTGTTCAACCCCACACGTTTGAACAGAGGGGGGATATGATGCAGTGATCCCTGTAACAGCTAGGGGCCGCTGTATGGGCTTCCCAGGACATGCATGCAGGCGTTTCCTTTATTGTGATGGGGAAATGGTGAGCAGCAGGATTGTAAATGTATCACAAGGGTGGGTGCCTTGTGATGGAAGCTAGAACGTGTAGTGAAACCCGAATTGACCCTAAAAAAGGCAAAGTCGCTCATCTCTACTATTTACATATAAAAATCAATCACAAAGTAGGTATTGTTGAACTGGAAGCAAGGCAGGAAAACTGTTGCTTACTATTTTAATTACATATATAAAGCCAACTTTTTCAGCAGTGAAGACCTTAAACGTTTTCCCAGCTGTGAATACTAATTTTATTTTGTGTCAAACTTACACAAACTTTGGCTATGCAATTGCATACATTTACTTTCCTTTCTAATACATTTCTGTAATTCTTTTGACATTATATTATTCATTCACCTAAGATACATATACTTTGCAAAATGTGGCATGAAAGTGGAATGTCCATATATATATACACATATATCTAGCCTTAATCCTGAAGTGATGTGTTTATCAGCTGAGAAACACTAGATCTACATAATATGCTGTAAAGGAATGCTTTGATAGGAGAATTTGTTTTTACTCACTTGACTGAACATAATTTTTCATTTACATTAAAAATAAGAAAAAAAACACATTTTTTTTAAATCCAGTGACTTACAATGCCAATGAACCAATTAACTTTTACGATGAAAATAAATGAATTTGTACTTAATTGACTAATAAAAATTGTTGCCCAATCGGTTATTGTGCCTCTTAGGCCGGTTTCACATTTGCACTTTATTGCCGCTAAGCCCCGCCCCCTGCCGGCTCCCTGCCCGCCCCATCCGGTCATAGCCGCCTACTAGCGCACATGGACGCTTGCGATCTGCACACCCTATCTTTAGCATAGGGTGCGCAGATCGTGCACTGGCCGTGCACTAGCAGGATTTTGCCGTGCGCTGCGCACTTTTGCGATGCGCACGGCCAGAGCATGATCTGCGCACCCTATACTAAAGATAGGGTGCGCAGATCGCAAGCGTCCATGTGCGCTAGTAGGCGGCGATGACCGGAAGGGGCGGGCAGGGAGCCGGCAGGGGGAGTGGCGGCCGTGCACAGGCCGTCGCTGCGCTATTAAGCGCCAATATGAAACCGGCCTTACTGATACAAATTTTGATTTCTAATGACCAATAATAGCACTGGAGTCCTTGGTTTAGATTTGAACAAGGACAATATCTGCTTGGAGTTTTTGTGTCCGGCTGTGTTTGCAACTATTTCTTTCATATGCTTTAATTTACTACCACACTTCAAAGGCATATGACAAGAGAACTAAGATTGTGTGGCCCACTAGGTATAGCGCTGAGGAATATGTTGGTGCTGTACAGAATAAACTATAGAAATAAATCTTTAAAAAATATTGTATTATGTCCTAATTTAGCAAATATCTGAAAACATATTTTGTAAATAAAAAGAGAGAAAGGGAGCGCACATCAGAAGAGTCTGTTGGTGTAGGGGACTGTGCAGCTAAAAGGGCCAAGGGGCCATTACCTCGTGGAGTTGTGCACCCCTGCATAACCCCGGTGAGAACGAGGAAGTGAGGAAGACAGAACTCCATGCTGAATTGGCTCTTTCAGTTGACGTCATAGGGGTCTAAGCACGTGACCACGAGGAGGAGTTGCTGAAGTCATGTGATCACAGGTCCTTAGGCCGAGGAATCAAAGTACCTGTGCTCAGAGCTACTCCTGCTGTGTGCCCTCAAGGAGGGATAGGAAAGAGGAAACATTAGAAGACATGGTCTTTAGGAGCGCTGCAATAGGTGTCTGCTCTGAACTTATAAGACTTACAAAACATATTTTGGCTCTGATTAATTGTTTGAGTTCTATAAGTAGAGAATCTTGTGTCTCCTGCCATCAAGCCAATGATTGGTTGCCAGATTTGTTGCTAGTAAGCACATGTGAATGCATGGTAGATATAGGTCAAAGGGGTAATATTTCTCCTTGTGGAGAATGACATACCGACCCTGGCATGACATTGTAATGAGGTTTACTCATCGTGCAATGCTCCTCTGGGAAATTAAATTTGCAAATTGGCTCTTCAAAGAGGAAGAGAACTAGAACTCCTTAGTGCCACCTGTTGGAAGTAGTGATCCTACAAGTCACTATCGACCCTTTATCGAGCCTTGCAATATGACTTTAATGAGCTTTGCAATAAGATATTTTCCTGTCTGAAGAGGTAATTTGCATATTTAATTTCCAAGGGGCTGTTATGTCACTCTCAACAAGGAAAAACCTTATCCCTTGAACCTCAGTCCAAAACCTCTCAGAGCCAAATCAGATCTCACACTTTGCACTGACAACATCCAAAGACGCTGTACACTTTGAGTGAAGTTTCTTGGCTTTCCGGCATTGCAACTTCGGTAGCTTTTGTGGACAACCAGTGGGAATCAAATGAGAGATCTTGGGAGCTGTGGATGATGGGAGTCAAACTTTAATTCTCTGGGACCGATGATACCCTGGTCAATAATGGATTCAGGACTAACATCACTGAATATAAGAAGATTTTGTTTTCTCTGGGATATTTGGTGTTTTATGACATCTTGAAGATTAGGAAGTCTGAGATAACATTTCTGCAGGAGTTCAGGAGAGAAGTCAGATATGTGCTGGTGCTATCTTCTATAGCTGCTTGCCAGAATTTGTTCACTGCTCTGAAAAATGGAATTGGAAATCCTTAGCTGGAAGGTCTTACCTTTACTTTGCTTTACTCTAAGGGGATTTTCTCACTTGTATTTTTTTTGCACAATCCTTTTATTTCCCTGGAAGACATTACTTTATTTTTAAAGAGCCATTGCATTTATATTCAGTACCCCCACAGGGTCCTGAACAGAAAATTTTTGTGAGCTTTGGAACGGATCCCCAAAGCCTGGGAGGCATCCATTACCCCCTCTTAATTTTTCAGTTGGGAAGAATAGTGTTTTTTTGTTTTCTCCAATGCCCCTGTTACACCGCTCCGCCATACTCACCCGGCCTCCGCTCCCACACCACAGTCGGCCTCCGCTCCCATGCCACAGCCTCTCTCCACCCGACGGCCGCGGCGGTCACCTGAGACGGGCTCACGACCGATGCCCTCCCTGCATGCTATGCGCAGGCGCCATAGGCCGCGGCCGCGCCTCCTTCCTGCTTCTTATGCTCCGGCTGTGCCCTGACCCGGAAACACCTTTGGACCAATGGCTGACCAGACAGGGCCATATCAGGCCGCTTCCCCCTGAGGGAGGCGCCTGATCATTGTGTTTCCTAGCACTCTGGCCTCGCTTCATTGTGTGCTCTCTGCTCCTGCAGTTTCGTTCTCGGCTGCTCTCTGCAGCAGCCTCTCAGTCCTGCTACCCGTGCTCCTGGTTCTCTTCCGCAGTTTTGCCTCCTGTGTTCCTGTCATCCTGCTCCAGTCCTGTCTCCAGTGTTCCTGCCGTCCTACTCCAATCCTATCTCCAGTGTTCCTGCTGTCCTACTCCAGTTCTGCCTTCAGTGTTCCTGCCATCCTACTCCAGTCCTGTCTCCAGTGTTCCTGCCGTCCTACCCTAGTCCTGTCTCCAGTGTTCCTGCCATCCTTCTCCAGTCCTGTCTCCAGCGTTCCTACTCCTATCATTCCTTCTCGTTCAGTCTTCTATCTCACTTCTTTCCAGCCTCCTGGTTCCAGTCTTGTTCTGTCATTCTTTACTCCAGTCTCACAGTCTTACTCCGGTCCATCCTGAGCCGCCCCTCACGGTACCAGCTACCGTGGTACTCGAACCCCTGGGCCTGCTCCTAACGGTCCCTGTATAGGGGTCGGTTCCACCTGGCAGCTCGCCCGGGGCCCCTCGGTGCCACGGTCCAGAGGGTCCACTCCCGGGGTTTCCTGCTCCAGACCACCCACGCTAACAGTACGATCAGGCCATGGACTCCGCCGGTACTACGGCTGCTACCCAGAAAGAGTTGCTATTCCTACGGGAGAATCAGGGTCGCATTATGTCAATCATGAAGTCGATGGACACCCGTTTGTCAGCCTTACAGGTGGCCGATCCTGGAAATGCCACTCAGCTGGCCAGTCTCCAGCAGGAGCTGGGTGAGCAGCAAGATACTCAAGCCCACATTTAGTCCTACCTGGCCTCCTTTGACAGTCGCTTGTCGGCCCTCCAGGCTGCCACTGCAGTGCCTCCTCCCGCGTCTACCGCTCTCCCGACGCCCTGCCTCGCCAAACCGCCTCATTTCAACGGGGATCCCAAGCTCTGTAGGGGTTTCTTAAATCAGTGCAGCCTCCACTTTGAATGGCTGCTGCAGCAATATCCCTCGGATCAGGCCAAAGTGGTCTTCATCATGTCCCATCTGGAGGGAGAGGCCCTGTCTTGGGTAAACCCGCTCTGGGGACGTGACGACCCGGTCGTTTCGAGTCACCCGGTTTTCCTGGATACGTTTCATAAGGTTTTCGATGAGCGGGGTCGGTTAGCCTCTCTCACTGAGTCACTCTTTAACTTACACCAGGGCTCTCTCACGGTCAGACAGTACGCTATTCGCTTTCGCACTATCTCCTCCGAGCTCGGCTGGAATAACGCGGCTTTGGTGGGGGCATTCTGGCGTGGTCTTTCTAGTAGAATAAAGGATGAACTCGCAGGTCAAGATACCCTGTCCACCTTAGAGGACCTTATCTCGCTGGCTACCCTCATTGACCTGCGCTTCCTGGAGCGCGCTCGGGAGTCAGCGAGAGACAGGCGGTCCACCAGGTCAGTCTCTCCTTTCACCCGATCTGTCAGATCCTGTTCGGCTGGTTCCTCTTCCCTCTCTTCGGGTGAGCCCATGCAGATAGACCGTCTCAGGTTGGCCGAGTTGCGTCAGAGAGAGAGACGGGCACAGGGTCTGTGCCTCTATTGTGGTGATTCATCACACTATGTCCGCACCTGTCCTAAGAGACAGGGAAACGACTCCACCTAGGTCAGGTAAGAGAGGCCTCCCTAGGTGATGATGATTCCTCTCAACCCCTTACGATTTCTGTGCTTTTGGTTTCAGGAGGGAGGCGTGGTTTCGAGGTGGTCTACGTGGATTCAGGCTCAACGGGTAACTTCATTCGGCCGGAGGAAGTGGACAAATGCCAAATTCCTGTAGTCACTCTATCTAACTCAATTCAGATTGCCACCATGGATGACAAACCGCTACAGGTGACGGTCACCTTGGTCACTGAAGAGGTGGAGTTGCAAGTGATTATGATTCCTCTCAACTAGAGTTGAGCGAAACGGGTCGAAAAATTTCAAAAGTCGCCGACTTTTGGCAAAGTCGGGTTTCATGAAACGAAACCCGACCCTAGGATGAGGTCGGCCACGTGGTCGGCGACTTACGCGCCAAAGTCGCGTTTCAAAGGTTTGTTTTGCGCTCTTTTTCAGCCAATCAGGATCCACGGACACTGTGGGCAACGTGATGACATAGGCAGGGGTCACCACCATCTTTCAGATGGGCATGCAAGTGATTGGCTTGCTTTGGTGGGCGTCACAGGGGTTATAAAAGGGCGTGCACGCCGACCGCCATCTTACTTCTGCCGATCTTAGCATAGGGAGAGGTTGCTGATTCTGTAGGGAGAGCGTTAGGCAGGGAAGAAGAAAAGAAAACTGCTTCTGCTGCTAGCGATTTTGAGTACAACACACCAGTCACTGTGTGTGCAGTGCAAGGGGAGGCTATATTGTGGTGGATCAGCGGTGTTGGTTGTTAGGCTGCCTTCTAAGGCTTCCTGACAGCTGCATTGCTGTTTACCCACTGCTCTGCAAACTGCTTTTTTAAAAGCAATCCCAATTTTTTTTTTTGTCCTGCTGAGGTACTGAGCGTGCATTTTTTCACACCATACAGCGGTGTACGCTCCTCACACAGTACCGTGTAACGGCTGTTATCACAGCCACAGTGAAGCTATCTGTGTGTCACTGTGGAAGGATAAGTGGAGGACTTGTTCCGTTCTTACAGACCTACACTATAGGGAGATTCCTATTCTGCCCAATTCTACATACACCTTGTAGTTTGTGATACACTAGCCAATTTCTGCCTGTGACATAGCGCTCTGATATTCAGTGGGCCTCACACAATCCAAAAGTGTTCAGTGTCCACTAGTGTGTGCAGAAATTCAAAATCTCCCTTATCCTGTAGTCACTTTTTTCACACCTGTGCCATCGAGCCTGTGACATAGCGCTCTGATATTCAGTGGGCCTCACACAATCCAAAAGTGTCCAGTGTCCACTAGTGTGTGCAGAAATTCAAAATCTCCCTTATCCTGTAGTCACTTTTTTCACACCTGTGCCATCGAGCCTGTGACATAGCGCTCTGATATTCAGTGGGCCTCACACAATCCAAAAGTGTCCAGTGTCCACTAGTGTGTGCAGAAATTCAAAATCTCCCTTATCCTGTAGTCACTTTTTTCACACCAGTGCCATCGAGCCTGCGACATAGCGCTGTGACATTCAGTGGGCCTCACACAATCCAAAAGTGTCCAGTGTCCACTAGTGTGTGCAGAAATTCAAAATCTCCCTTATCCTGTAGTCACTTTTTTCACACCTGTGCCATCGAGCCTGTGACATAGCGCTCTGATATTCAGTGGGCCTCACACAATCCAAAAGTTTCCAGTGTCCACTAGTGTGTGCAGAAATTCAAAATCTCCCTTATCCTGTAGTCACTTTTTTCACACCTGTGCCATCGAGCCTGTGACATAGCGCTCTGATATTCAGTGGGCCTCACACAATCCAAAAGTGTCCAGTGTCCACTAGTGTGTGCAGAAATTCAAAATCTCCCTTATCCTGTAGTCACTTTTTTCACACCTGTGCCATCGAGCCTGTGACATAGCGCTCTGATATTCAGTGGGCCTCACACAATAAAAAAGTGTCCAGTGTCCACTAGTGTGTGCAGAAATTCAAAATCTCCCTTATCCTATAGTCACTTTTTTCACACCTGTGCCATCGAGCCTGTGACATAGCGCTCTGATATTCAGTGGGCCTCACACAATCCAAAAGTGTCCAGTGTCCACAAGTGTGTGCAGAAATTCAAAATCTCCCTTATCCTGTAGTCACTTTTTTCACACCTGTGCCATCGAGCCTGTGACATAGCGCTCTGATATTCAGTGGGCCTCACACAATCCAAAAGTGTCCAGTGTCCACTAGTGTGTGCAGAAATTCAAAATCTCCCTTATCCTGTAGTCACTTTTTTCACACCTGTGCCATCGAGCCTGTGACATAGCGCTCTGATATTCAGTGGGCCTCACACAATCCAAAAGTGTCCAGTGTCCACTAGTGTGTGCAGAAATTCAAAATCTCCCTTATCCTGTAGTCACTTTTTTCACACCTGTGCCATCGAGCCTGTGACATAGCGCTCTGATATTCAGTGGGCCTCACACAATCCAAAAGTGTCCAGTGTCCACTAGTGTGTGCAGAAATTCAAAATCTCCCTTATCCTGTAGTCACTTTTTTCACACCTGTGCCATCGAGCCTGTGACATAGCGCTCTGATATTCAGTGGGCCTCACACAATCCAAAAGTGTCCAGTGTCCACTAGTGTGTGTAGAAATTCAATATCTCCGATATCCTCTAGTGACATTTTTCACACCTGCGACATCGAGCCAGTGACATAGCGCTGTGATATTCAGTGGGCCTCACACAATCCAAAAGTGTCCAGTGTCCACAAGTGTCTGCAGAAATTCACAATCTCCCCTGTCCTAGACACCTTGTACCTTGTTTTACATTACTATATAGTTTGTTGGATTTTGTCTACATTTCTACCAAAAATGAGGAAGGCTGGTGGAAGAGGCCGTGGAATTGGGCGGGGGTTGGCAGCTGGTAATGATGGTGTTGGTGGTGGATCTGATGGTAGTGGCAAAAGCAAAATAGGACTGAATGCAGGAGGTGTTGAGCCTGCGTCATCGTCTGGCTCCACAAGGCCTCGAAGGCTTAGTTTTCTTGGAGTTGGCAAACCGCTTTTAAAGCCAGAGCTTCAGTAAAAAGTTTTGTCTTACATTGCTGACTCAGCCTCCAGCTCTATCGCCTCCTCTTCTGAAGTTGTAAAAAATAAAAGCACTGAGTCGTCATTGGAGGCTCATGTTCATGAACCACACCTTTCCTTGTGTCCTTCACCCCAACCAAGATTGAAGGATGACGCAGGCCATACTACTGATTACTCCATGGAGCTGTTTTCAAATACCATGCCTGGATTATCAAGTGAAATGGTGAATTACCCAGGCCAAGATGAATCTGACATGGAGTGCACTGATGCACAGCCGCTGATAGATGATTCTGCTGGTACATTCACTCAGAGCACTACATTGTCCTCGCATTGTACAGAGCCAGATTCTGACCCTGATGAGACTCAGGTGCCCCTTCCCGCACACTATACCACCATACACGGTGACACAGAGGAAGGTGCACATGACATTGAAGAGGAGGTGATGGATGACCCAATTGTTGACCCAGATTGGCATCCATTGGGGGAAGAGGGTGCTGCTTCCAATAGCTCAGATGAGGAGCATCCACAGCAGACATCGACATCGCAACAGCTGTTATCTGGCAGGCCCGGAGCACTCCAAAGACAGGTTCCAAAAATCAAAAGAGTTTCTGGACAGCTTGTCCAGAGGGTCAAAACATCACAGCGTGCTAGGCCGCAAAATGTCTGCCAAAGTAGGAAGAGTGCAGTGTGGCACTTTTTTGAACAAAATCCTCATGATCAGGCCAAGGTTACCTGTAAGAAGTGCGCAAAGACCTTTAGCCGAGGGAAAAATCTGAAAAATTTGAATACCAGTTGCATGCTTAGACATTTAACCAGCATGCACTTGCAAGCGTGGACACAACACCAAACCTCAAGTGCCACATGTGCAACTGATCACAAAGAAGGTAGTCAGCAACGCTACATTGTTTCCCCCACTGTAAGCCCACCGGTTAGCACAGCAGCAAATGTTGAGGTGTCGTTGCAAGGCCACAACAGTCAGGGAAACCCACTGTGAATCTAGGCCATCAGAAAGAACACCAACTCCATCACCATCATCAACCCTCTCTCAGTCCGCCCAGCCCACTGCTACTTCCACCATATGCAGCTCTCAAGTCCAGCTCACCCTCCCAGACACTATGAGTAGGTCAAGAAAGTACTCAGTCTCTCATCCGCGTACACTGGGTTTGAACGCCCACATTGCCAAACTAATCTCGTTTGAGATGATGCCCTATCGGTTGGTGGAAAGCGCAGCTTTCCGCGAACTCATGGCCTATGCAGTACCACGCTAAGACCTATCCAGTCGCCACTTCTTCTCTCGCAAAGCCATCCCAGCCCTCCACCATCATGTAAAAGACCGCATTGTCCATGCACTCAAGCAGTCAATGAGTGGAAAGGTGAACCTCACAACTGATGCATGGTCCAGTCGGCATGGCCAGGGCCGTTACGTGTCCAACACTGCGCACTGGGTTAATGTGGTGGATGCAGGGTCCACAGGGGACAGCGGTGGTGGGACAGTGCTGCCTAGCCCACGGTATAGGAAACAGTTGGCTGTAGGCGTTCGACCCTCCTCCTCCTCCTCCAGAAGCGAAAGCTCATCCACAGAGCGCAGTCGTACGAGCACTCCATCTGCAGCTGCCACTGTTGCACACGAGGTGTCCCCCTATCGAGCAGCTAGTGGAAAGCGTCAGCAGGCTGTGTTGCAGATCATGTGTTTGGGCGACAGACACACCGCCGAGGTGCTGGCAGAGTACTTGAAGCGACAAACTGAGTCATGGCTGGGCAGTGTACATCTTGAGGCAGGCAAGGTAGTTAGTGATAACGGCCGTAATTTTGTGGCAGCCATAGCCCTTTCAAAACTCAGCCACATACCTTGCTTGGCTCACACCTTGAACCTGGTGGTGCAGTGCTTCCTCAAAAATTATCCGGAGTTAACAGCCCTGCTCCAGAAGGTGCGAAGACTGTGCGCGCACATCCGCCGGTCGCCTGTACACTCCGTTCGTATGCAGAAGCTGCAGCGATTGCTCCACCTTCCCAACCACCGCCTCATTATCGACATTGCAACAAGGTGGAACTCCACCCTGCACATGGTGGAGCGGCTGTGCGAGCAGAGGCAGGCCATAATGCATTTGTGGGAGGATACATGGCCAGGCACTTTGAGAGCAGACATGGAGTTGACAGGTGTGCAGTGGTCGAAGCTGAAAGACCTCTGTAAAGTCCTTCAGTGTTTTGAGGAATGCACACGGCTGGTAAGCGCAGACGACGCCATCCTAAGCATGAGCATCCCACTTATGCGTCTGCTCATGCAAACTTTGACGCACTTTAAGGAGCAGGCGTCTGCAGCCAATGTTGATGAGGAGGAAGAGGAGGAGGGAATCCTTGATGACATTCAGCCATTGTCTGCTCAGGGACCTCTCCTGGACGAGGTGGAGGAAGAAGAGGAGGAGGATGATTATGGGGATGATTACTTAGGGGAGGAGGATGCATCTCGTGGGGCAAGTGAAAATTTTGGCGTGGCAAGGTCTGGTACAGGGTTTGTGCGTGACTAGAGGGATGTGGATTTGCCAGAAAGTGCTCCTCCAACCAGCACTCGCAGTGCATCATTGACACCAAAAAGGGACCCCTGCATTGCCAAAATGATGAACGATGATGACTACTGGTTGGCCAGCATCCTGGATCCACGCTATAAAGGCAAATTACAAAACATCATGCCACAGGAGAACCTTGACCTAATATTGGCTAATAAACAAGCAACTGGTAAATCGGTTGCTTGAGGCATTCCCAGCACACAGCAGCGGTGATGGTTCTCACACGAGCCGTTCAGGCCGGGGGCAGCTTGGCAGAGGTGTTCATGGTGCACACAGCAGAAGTGGCATTGGAGACAGGGGTTTCATGACAATGTTGTGGACTGATTTTTCAAGTACCGCTCACACAACTGGTAATACTGCATCGATGGAAAGTGACAAGAGACAGCAGTTGTCAACTATGGTTACAATCTACTTTTCCTCCCATATCGATGTTCTCCCACACAGGTCATTCCCCTTTGACTATTGGGCCGCTAAACTGGACACCTGGCCTGAATTGGCACAATATGCCTTACAGGAGCTCGCTTGCCCAGCTGCAAGTGTGCTATCGGAAAGAGTCTTCAGTGCAGCTGGATCAATCCTGACAGAAAAAAGGACCCGTCTGTCAACCCAAAATGTGGATGATCTAACCTTCATTAAAATGAACCATGCATGGGTTTCCAAGGATTTTGTCCCAACTTCCCCTGATGACACATAGGGTGACAGAAAAATGGCTTGCTTTGGTCCACCTCTTCCTGGGACTTGACCTATTTCGCCTTTTGCATCAGCTGAATGTCCAACATCAACATATGCCACTTTCTAAAACTCCCTAACTGTGCTGCCTCCCCCCCCATGGCCGGGGTCACCACCTAGCGCACGACACCGTGCGAGTGCCGTTGCCCTGGACAGGTGGGTAGGCCGACTCTTGGGTGCGGGCACTGGCACAGGGTCCCTCATAGTGTAATCAAGTGTCTCTGACGGTGGTGGTGCACACCCGCCGTCAGACACACCGCCGTACTATGAGGGGCCCAGTGCCAGTACCGACGCCCACGAGTGGGCCCCCCTTGCTTGGGCAGGGCCCCAGCTTTTGCAATCTTTGTCTCTCCCTGCTCCTCCGCTGTGTAGTCTGGGCCTTCAAATCCATACTGTGCCTGACACCGTCTGAGCCTGCTCCAATATAGACATATATTTTGAATGTGTACGCTATCCATACATGTTATCCGGGGATACGGTACCCTTTCTCACCTTTGTGCAATCACTTGCAAGCCATACTGGGCCTAACACCGTCTGAGCCTGCCTCCTGATGTATAGACAAACATTTGGAATGTGTACGCTATCCATACATGTTATCCGGGGATACGGTACCCTTTCTCACCTTTGTGCAATCACGTGCAATCCATACTGGGCCTAACACCGTCTGAGCCTGCCTCCTGATGTATAGACATATATTTTGAATGTGTACGCTATCCATACATGTTATCCGGGGATACGGTACCCTTTCTCACCTTTGTGCAATCACGTGCAATCCATACTGGGCCTAACACCGTCTGAGCCTGCCTCCTGATGTATAGACATATATTTTGAATGTGTACGCTATCCATACATGTTATCCGGGATACGGTACCCTTTCTCACCTTTGTGCAATCACGTGCAATCCATACTGGGCCTAACACTGTCTGAGCCTGCCTCCTGATGTATAGACATATATTTTGAATGTGTACGCTAGCCATACATGTTATCCGGGGATACGGTACCCTTGCTCACCTTTGTGCAATCACGTGCAAGCATACTGGGCCTAACACCATCTGAGCCTGCCTCCTGATGTATAGACATATATTTTGAATGTGTACGCTATCCATACATGTTATCCGGGGATACGGTACCCTTTCTCACCTTTGTGCAATCACGTGCAAGCCATACTGGGCCTAACACCGTCTGAGCCTGCCTCCTGATGTATAGACATATATTTTGAATGTGTACGCTATCCATACATGTTATCCGGGGATACGGTACCCTTTCTCACCTTTGTGCTTTCACGTGCAAGCCATACTGGGCCTAACACCATCTTAGCCTGCCTCCTGATGTATAGACATATATTTTGAATGTGTACGCTAGCCATACATGTTATCCGGGGATACGGTACCCTTTCTCACCTTTGTGCAATCACGTGTAATCCATACTGGGCGTGAGAACGGTTGGCGAGCTGTTAAGCAAGCTACAGCACCTGTGGTTTGCACACGTAAGTTTTTCATTTTTTCAGGAATGACGGTTAGGCCTAATTCCGGAACTGCGGTTGACCTGCACTTACTGGGAAATCATCGTTCGCGGGTAATAATTGTAATCAGTGATCCCCATCACTAACGTTGTTCAGCGGGTTATCTGCACCTGTAAGCGACAAACGCTGGCCTTTTCAGTGTAGTGCACATGCAGCCATGGACATGTAAGGGCATGACACACCAGTTATTGGCCAATCTCATGTGCCAGAGCCTCATGTGTCCCTCTAGTAAGCAGGACTCGGACGGCGGGGCATGACAGAGTCCCGTTCGTTAACGGAATTAAGCTTGCAATGTGTGCATCTGTTCTGTAGCTGGCATGGTTGAGGTTTCCCAGGTGGAGTCGAATTTAACCGTAGGCTCCACTCCTGGTGGTGCCCTTCTGGACATTCCTTTAAGGTTCAGCTTTGCAACCATACTGCCCACGTAAAACAAACACTTTGCCTTCATGAACGCTGTTTGGAGGGTCATGACTTGTGGGAATAACGCCGCCCAATCAGTTAACCTGCTAGAGAGATCCTTCGTTGCTCCCAAGCATGACATCACACTCCCTAGGAGGAAGGTAATGCCACTGTGGCGACCGTACTCCTGGGGACGACACAAATGCACTGATGCCCAGCCACTGCTCGATTATTCTGCTGGTACATTGACCCAGACCACTACATTCCCCTCGCATGCTACACGGCCTGAATCTTACCCTGATGAAACTCAGGTAACCTTTCCCATATACAGTTCCATCTTACACGGTGACAAAGAGGAAGCTGCAGATGAAAGTGCAGGTTCAGCCCACCCGCCATCAGACACACCACCGTACTATCAGGGGCCCTGTGCCAGTGCCGTCACCAAGGAATGGGCCCCCCCTGCATGCTCAGGATCACAGCACTTGCAAGGTTGAAATACTGTGCAGTGAGATGGAAGATGGGGATGACGAGGAGTCCAGACTAGTACAGGGATTCCCTAGCGAGGAGACTTATTTGATTGTTTTCAATGTTGGGACAGCAATTTTTGGGGAGCACTATACTCTGGAGAATGATAGATGGGGCCCACCATACACTGGAACATTCCAAAGGTGAACATCAGACACTGGAGCAGCATTTACAGGGCCCATTATACACTAGAGCATTAGAAATGGGGCCCATTATGTTTGGAGCATTATTTGGGCCCATAAGACAGTGGAGCTTCATCCATGGGGACCAACATATACTATAGCATTATGTGGAGCTCATCATATACTGTTTCAAACATTATATGGGACCAATGATTCTGTATGGAGAAATAGATGTGCCTCGTCATGAGATGTAAAAAGTGAAGTATTTTTCATTGTACTATACCGCTATTTCTCTGCCGTATCGGAGCATGATGAGTTGTGGTATGTGTTAAAGGGACGCTCTTTCGCCCAGGGCACATGAAAACCTGGAGCCAGCCCTACCCCCCACAACTTTAGCCAAATAACCCCCATTTTTCAGTGCGTAGCTTGTATTATGAAGTTAATTAAGGTTGACCATCTTAAGTAAGAAGAATTGATGCTTTTGGCATTCAAATGAGCACTGTAGGTGTGTTTCCTGTCCTCCTCTCACTGCCGACTTTTATTCCCCATTGTCTTACATTGGGTTTCGTGTTTCGGGACGACCCCGACTTTTCCCTATAATTGGCCGATCTTGCTCTACCCGACTTTTGGAAAAGTCGGGTTTCACAAAACGAAACTCGACCCTAAAAAAACAAAAGTCACTCAACTCTACTCTCAACCCCTTACGATTTCTGTGCTTTTGGTTCCAGGAGGGAGGCATGGTTCCGAGGTGGTCTACGTGGATTCAGGCTCAACGGGTAACTTCATTCGGCCGGAGGAAGTGGACAAATACCAAATTCCTGTAGTCACTCTATCTAACCCAATTCAGATTGCCACCGTGGATGGCAAACCGCTACAGGTGACCGTCACCTTGGTCACTGAAGAGGTGGAGTTGCAAGTCGGAGCCTTACATCGAGAGAAGATAGCCTTTTACGTTTTGCCTAAGCTCTCTCACACCATTCTACTTGGTCTCCCATGGTTAAGGACTCATCAGCCTGTTCTCGACTGGACTTCTGGGGAGATACTCCACAGGGGGCACCCATGCCAAGCTCACTGTCTGACTCCTGTCAGTCTGGCGGTCGCTCCTCTGTCTCCTCCAGACCTTCCGGGCCTTCCTCCAGCCTACAGCTCTTTCACCGATGTGTTTGATAAGAAGGAGGCAGAAGTCCTTCCTCTTCACCGGCCATTCGACTGCCCAATTGAGCTTATTCCCGGTTCAACCCCTCCCAGGGGCAGAATTTACCCTCTGTCTCCCGCAGAGACTACCGCCATGTCTGAGTATGTCCGAGAGAACCTCGCCAAAGGCTTTATACGGAAGTCCTCCTCGCCCGCGGGAGCCGGGTTCTTCTTCATCAAAAAGAAGGACAGAACTCTACGGCCATGCATTGACTATAGGGGCTTGAATGAAATTACCATCAAGAACAGGTACCCTCTTCCACTCATTCCGGAGTTGTTTGACTGTCTCAGAAGGGCTCGGGTCTTCTCCAAGCTGGACCTCAGAGGAGCCTATAATCTGGTAAGTATCCGTGCAGGTGACGAGTGGAAGACCGCTTTCAACACTCGAGACGGTCATTACGAGTACCTGGTCATGCCCTTTGGTCTCTGCAATGCTCCAGCGGTGTTTCAGGAGTTCGTCAATGAGATCTTCCGGGATCTCTTGAACTCCTGTGTGGTCGTGTACTTAGACGACATCCTCGTCTTCTCGCTGGACCTCTCATCCCACAGAAAGAGTGTCCACCTGGAAGTCCTCTGTCTTTGGGAGAACCGCCTGTATGCGAAGATCGAGAAATGTCTCTTCGAACAGACCTCTCTGCCATTTCTGGGATACATTATCTCCGAAACTGGTCTAAGGATGCATCCCGAGAAGTTGTCTGCCATTCTCAAATGGCCTCGCCCCGTCGGATTAAAGGAGATACAACGATTCCACGGGTTCGCCAACTATTACCGGCAATTTGTCTCCCACTTCTCCGCGATCACAAGACCCATTTCTGCGCTCACCCGTAAAGGGTCTACTCCCAAGGATTGGTCTCCTGAGGTAGAAGAGGCCTTTCTGACCCTAAAACGGGTTTTCTCCATGGCTCCGGTCCTGCATCGCCCTGAGAGCGATCAACTTTTTGTACTTGAGTTGGACGCTTCCTCGACGGGGGCCACGAAGATACTGTCCCAGAGAACCGCCTCTGGTCGCCTGCACCCTTGTGGCTTCTTCTCAAAGGCCTTTTCTCCATCCAAGGGTAACTACTCGATCGGAGACTGGGAACTTTTGGCCATCAAGTTGGCCTTGGAGGAATGGCGCCACCTCCTGGAAGGAGCTGTCCATCCTTTTGTCATCTTCTCGGACCACAAGAATCTGGCCTATCTCCAGTCTGCCCAGAGACTTAACCCTCGCCAGGCCAGATGGTCCTTATTTTTCGCCAGATTTGATTTCGAGCTCCGTTTCCATCCTGGCAACAAGAATTCCAAAGACGACGCCCTGTCCAGGGTCTTCCAGCCACACAAATCCATGGTGGAACCTTCACATATCATTGATCCCACTAGGATCATCACCGTGGCTCCAGTGAACTGGCTTACTCCCCCACCTGGCAAGACGCTTGTGCCAGAGAATCTCAAGCGAAAGGTCCTTTCATGGGGGCACTCCTCCAAACTGGCCGGCCATGCTGGAACTAAGAAGACCCTTGACCTTATCACGCGTCACTACTGGTGGTCCACGCTTCGCCAAGATGTACTCGATTTTGTGACTTCTTGTCCATACTGTGCTAAAAACAAAGTGCCACGGAGACCTCCATCCGGCTTGTTGCCTCCGTTGCCCATCCCTACAGTTCCTTGAGAAAACATCACCATGGATTTCATCACCGACCTACCCTGCTCTTCGGGCTGCACAGTCATCCTGGTGGTGGTGGATCGTTTTTCCAAGATGGCTCACTTCGTCCCTCTGCCCGGTCTTCCCTCAGTGCTGGAGCTGGCCAAAATCTTCATTCATCAAATCTTCAGACTTCACGGACTACCTCGATGCATTGTGTCTGACCGAGGGGTTCAGTTTACCTCCAAGTTCTGGCATTCGCTTTGTAAGCTCATGAACATTACCCTCGACTTCTCCTCGGCCTACCATCCACAGTCCAATGGACAGGTAGAGCGTACCAACCAGACGCTTATGGGGTACTTACGTCACTTCTCCAACGCCCACCAGAACGATTGGGTCAACTTGCTCCCCTGTGCAGAGTTCGCTTATAACAACCATGCTGGTGAGTCTTCGGCCAAGTCTCCGTTTTTCATTGTTTTTGGCAGACATCCTGGTGTTCCTCTTCCGGTAACTCCTGCCTCCGAGGTACCCGCGGCCAAAGCCTTGTCCTCCGAATTTTCTAAGATTTGGGCTGAGACCAACACATCACTCAAGAGATCCACTGATCAGATGAAGAATTATGCAGACAAAAAGAGGCTGGATCCTCCACTATATCGTGTTGGGGACAAGGTCTGGCTCTCCTCCAAATTCATCCGTTTGAAACTGCCCTCCTACAAATTGGGCCCACGCTACATCAGTCCGTTTGAAGCTCTGGGACGTATTAACGAAGTTGCCTACAAATTGAGGTTGCCTGCTTTGCTCTGGATCCCGAACACCTTTCATGTCTCTCTCCTGAAGCCTGTGGTGCTGAATCGCTTCCATTCCTCGCTTGATCCTGGACCTCAGCCGGTGGGTGCCGATGATGTTTTTGAAGTGCAGGACATTCTCGCAGTGAAGAGGGTTAGAGGTAGGACTTTCTTTCTTGTTGATTGGAAGGGCTTTGGTCCTGAGGAGAGATCCTGGGAGCCTCGGGAGAATATCATTGCTCCCCGTATCCTCAAGAGGTTTCTTGCTAACCTCCGGGGAGGGCGGCTTGGGGGGGTACTGTTACACCGCTCCGCCATACTCACCCGGCCTCCGCTCCCACGCCACAGTCGGCCTCCGCTCCCACACCACAGCCTCTCTCCACCCGACGGCCACGGCGGTCACCTGAGACGGGCTCACGACCGATGCCCTCCCTGCATGCTATGCGCATGTGCAATAGGCTGCGGCCACGCCTCCTTCCTGCTTCTTATGCTCCGGCTTCCTGAATTGGAAGCACCTTTGGACCAATGGCTGACCAGACAGGGCCAAATCAGGCCGCTTCCCCGTGAGAGAGGTGCCTGATCGTTGTTTTTCCTAGCACTCTGGCCTCGCTTCATTGTGTGCTCTCTGCTCCTGCAGTTTCATTCTCGGCTGCTCTCTGCTGCAGCCTCTCAGTCCTGCTACCCGTGTTCCTTGTTCTCTTCCACCATTCTGCCTCCTGTGTTCCTGTCGTCCTGCTCCAGTCCTGTCTCCAGTGTTCCTGCCGTCCTACTCCAATCCTGCCTCCAGTGTTCCTGCCGTCCTACTCCAATCCTGCCTTCAGCATTCCTGCCATCCTACTTCAGTCCTGTCTCCAGTGTTCCTGCCGTCCTACTCCAGTCCTGCCTTCAGCATTCCTGCCGTCCTACTCCAGTCCTGTCTCCAGTGTTCCTGCCGTCCTACTCCAGTCCTGTCTCCAGTGTTCCCGCCGTCCTACTCCAGTCCTGTCTTCAGTGTTCCTGCAGTCCTACCCCAGTCCAGTCTCTTGTGTTCCTGCCGTCCTACTCCAGTCCTGTCTCCAGTGTTCTAGCCCTCCTACTCCGGTCCTGTCTCCAGTGTTCCTACACCTGTTATTCCTTCTTGTTCAGTCTTCTATCTCACTTCTTTCCGGCCTCCTGGTTCCAGTCTTGTTCTGTCATTCTTTACTCCAGTCTCACAGTCTTTCTCCGGTCCATCCTGAGCTGCCCCTCTTGGTACCGGCTACCATGTACTCGAACCGCTGGGCCTGCTCCTAACGGTCCCTGTATAGGGGTCGGTTCCACCTGGCAGCTCGCCCGGGGCACCTCGGTGCCACGGTCCAGAGAGTCCACTCCCAGGGTTTCCTGCTCCAGACCACCCACGCTAACAGCCCCAATGTACTGCAGGAGGTGAAAGAAGTTTGGGCATATCCAGGATAGTTGCAGGTAGATGCCAAGATGCTGCAGGAATTGCACATGGCAAAAGACTGCACAAATTCTGTTATGTGCAATGCTTGTGGTGAGGAGGGCCTTAAGTACCGGGACTGTAAGGCCAGGACCAGTCCTATGCCTTATGATAAAGTCTCAGGTGGGGCGCCAGCACCCCCTGCTGCTGTGGACATTCCACATGTTATAATCCTATATCTAATGAGGAACCTGAGCCTCCTGAAATCATGGATGCACATGATGAGGTCCTATCCCAAACATAATCTTCCTTATTATAGACGGTGAGTTTGGAATGTGCTGAAATTGAATGTGAGGTCCCTCATTAGACTGATGTTTGCGGAGATGGGGAGTTGGATGGTTCTCATGGTAAGTCCCCAGTGTATCATGGATAGCTACGAGTTGGCTAGTTTTGAAGATCAAGGTGACTTCACTTCAGTGAGGTTCTCCAAGGACGAGGAGTGTTATGAATGGGTCACCGAGGAGGATGGCAGGAACAGGCTAAGCCACCAGAAGACCAGAGAGGTTGGTAACTAAGCGGATTGCAGACCCCTGATCCTATCCGCACAACTAGTAGTAGCCGTAGAGCGTTCCTACGATGCCCTAGATGCTTCGTCACAGCAAGAGGACTAACTAAGCCTAAAGACAGAAAGATGAAATCTAAACTGCCCCGGAGCAGATTCCCAAAGGAATAGACATCCCCCAAACATATATTGTCGGCAGAGAACAGAATGAGCAAATGGTGGGGCCCAAGCTGTCTAGACAGGACAGGATAGAAAAGATACTGTCTGCAATCATGCACAAAACCCTGAAAAAGTCCAACACTACTGATATACAAAAAACCTGAGATCACACAATCTCACCCCTGCTAGATCAGCACTCTGGTATAAACTGGCAGCAAAGCAAAAAGATACTAACATAACAGGGGACTGAACAAGCTGCAACATATGAAGCAGGGCCCAGCGCTGCCCCCAGCAGGGAGCACGCTGAACGCTAGCAGCAAAACAGAAAGCAAAAAAAAGACACAACCAGATTAGATGCAAAGGATTAGCAAAAGAATCACGTAGCTCAACCATGCAGATTAGGCAGGGGACAAAAGAGGTCCAAATGCACACTGAGGAAATCACCAGCAACCTCCAAGAGCAGCCAGTTCAATTATATGCTCCCAGCCAGTATTCCCAGGTTTCCAATTATCGTCGTCAGGTGGGGAACTTCCATCCACATGGCCAGCTCCACTACTCTCAGCAACGAGCAGAGGGAGCTTCGGCTCAGACCTCCGAGCAAGAGAATTCACAACAGTAACCCACCTTGAGGAGGGGTCACCGAACCCTCATCCACACCACCAGGCCTATCAGGATGGGCCCGGTGAAAGGCACAAATCAATCTCTTGGCATGGCTGTCAGAAACAGAGACCCAAGAAATATCCTCCTGGCCATAACCATTCCACTTGACCAAGTACTGAAGTCTCTGTCTAGCCAGACGAGAATCCAATATCTTCTCTACCTCATACTCCAAATTACCCTTAACCAGTACAGGGTCAGGGGGTGCTGCCATGAGAACGACTGGCTCCACAAACCTTTTCAACAAAGATTTATGAAAGACGTTATGAATCTTAAGCATAACATAACTGGAAGAGCCAAACAAAAAGAAATGGGGTTAAGGATTTCCAAAATCTTATATGGTCCAATAAACCTTGGCTTGAATTTTGGAGATGCAGCCTTCATGGGAATATTTTTTGAGGACAACCAAACCTTATCACCCACTTTAAACCGAGGACCAATGGTCCTATGCCGGTTGGAAAATCGTTGGGCCTTTTCCTGAGAGTGGGACAACTTATCCACAGCTTGGTCCCAAATCTGCTGCATTCTCTCTACCAGAGAATCCACACCTGGGAAAGGCAGAAGCTTCTACCTGCCCTGAAGAAAATCGAGGATGAAATCCAAAGTTACAAAAGAAAGGAGACATCAAAGTGGCAGAGCTAGCCCTATTGTTTAGCGTGAATTCGGCCAAGGGCAAAAATGAGGCCTAATCATCCTGATCAGCAGATATGAAGCATCTCAAATAGGACTTCAACGTCTGGTTTATTCTCTCAGTCTGCCCATTGGTCTGAGGATGAAATGCAGAGGAGAAAGACAACTGAATTCCCAGTTTGGAACTAAAAGCCCTCTAAAATCTGGAAACAAACTGGACCCCTCTGTCTGACACAAAGTTCTCAGGAATCCAGTGCAAATGAACCACTTGTTGTAAAAACAACGGCACCAACTAAGAAGAAGATGGCAACTTTAGGAGTGGTACAAGATGGACCATCTTAGAAAATCTATCACAGATCACCCAAGTAACAGTCATTCTCTGAGAGACAGGGAGATCAGAGATAAAGTCCATTGAGATATGGGTCCATGGCCTCCTGGGCACCGGCAGAGGCATCAACAAACCACTACCATGAGAACAGGGCTTAGACCGAGATCAAGTCCCACCAGGACTGCACAAGATTCCTGACATCACGAGATAAGGCAGGCCACCAAAAAGACCAATTCACCAAATCTCTGGTACCAAAGATACCTGGATGACCAGCCAACACGGGGCAATGAATTTCAGACATTACTCTTTTCCTCCACTGGTCAGGGACATACAATTTTCCCATAGGGCATTGTTCAGGTTTATCCTCCTGAAATTCCTCCAGGGCATGTCTCAAATCAGGATAGATGGCGGAAAGAACTACACCCTCATTTAGAATGGTAGTAGGTTCGTTCACGACAAGAGAATCCGCAAAGAAACTCCTAGAAAGGGCGTCCGCCTTAACATTCTTAGTGCCCGGAAGAAAGGAGACCACAAAATTAAAATGTGTGAAAAACAAGGCCCACCTAGCCTGTCTAGGATTCAAGCTCTTAGCTGATTCAAGATAAATCAAATTCTTGTGATCGGTGAGGACCATAACTTGATGTCTAGCTCCCTCCAACCAATGTCTCCACTCTTCAAATGCCCACTTCTTGGCCAATAATTCCCGATTCCCCACGTCATAGTTACGCTCAGATGGAGAAAATTTTTGAGAAAAGAAGGCACAGGGATTCATCTTAGAGGTTACCGAATCTCTTTGAGACAAAACGGCTCCAGCACCAATCTCAGAAGCATCTATCTCCACCTGAAATGCGAGTGAAAAATCAGGTTGCCATAGAACCGGAGCAGAAGTGAATCTCTGCTTAAGCTCCTGAAATGCCGAGACTGCCTCAGGAGACCAATTTACCACATCAGCGCCCTTTTTGGTCAAATTCGTCAGAGGTTTAACAATACCAGAAAAATTACTTATAAATTTACGGTAGAAATTAGCAAAACCCAAAAACTTCTGAATAGCCTTCAGAAAAGTGGGCTGAACCTAATCATAAATGGCCTGTACCTAGGCCGGGTCCATTTCAATAGCAGATGGGGACAAAATGAATCCCAAAAATAAAATCCTCTGTACACCAAAAATACATTTCGATCTCTTAACATACAGAGTATTTTCCCTCAAAATCCGGAACACAGTCCGGACATGTTCCACATGAGAAACCCAATCAATGGAAAAAATCAAAATATCATCCAGATAAATGATCAAAAACTTATCCACAAGGTCCCAGAAAATATCGTTCATAAAAGATTGGAAGACGGAAGGGCCATTAGTGAGCCCAAAAGGCATCACCAGGTACTCAAAATGTCCCTCCGAAGTATTAAACACCGTCTTCCATTCATCCCCGTGCTTGATGCGAATAAGATTATACGCCCCGCTGAGGTCAAGTTTGGTAAATCAACAAGCACTTTTAACTCTGGAAAATAAATCAGAAATCAGGGGTAACGGTACTGATATTTAACAGTAATTTTGTTAAGGGAATGATAGTCAATACATGGCCTTAATGAGCCATCTTTTTTGGCCACAAAGGAAAAAACAGCACCCAAAGGCGAAGAGGATGCTCTGATATAACTCTTCTCCAATGATTCCTTGATATAAGATCACATATCATCATCTTCAGGTTCAGATAAGTTGAAAAGCCGACCCTTGGGAAATTTACAACCGGGCATTAACTCAATTGCGCAGTCATAACTCCTATGAGGAGGCAAAGACGTGGACTTTCTCTCACTAAATACATCAGAAAAATCAGCCAAATAGTCAGGAACGTCTTGAGACTGGGGAGAGGTGGAGAAAACAGGAGTGTCACTAAGAACACATTGACAACCCCAACTCACCACAGACACAGATTTACAATCTAAAACAGGATTATAGGTTTGCAACCAAGGAAAACCCAGTACAATAGTATCATGTAAATTGTGCAACACGAAAAAATTTACAACTCTCTTGATGGTCCGGGGTGACCCGCATTACCACCTGTGTCCAAAACTGGGGTTTATTCTCCGTCAAAGGGGTAGCATCAATCCCCCTCACGGGGTTCTCAGGGGCACCATGGGGAAACCACAATGCTTGGCAAAGTAAAGATCCATCAGATTCAAAGCTGCTCCTGAATCAACAAAGGCCTTAGCAGAAAAAGTAGACAAGGAGCAGATCAAGGTAACTGCCAACAGGAACTTAGGCTGTACACTGCCCACCGCAAATGAGTGAGCAAAACATTTTTCTCGTTAGTCAGACAGAAATAACATGAGAGGCATCCCCACAAAAGAAGCATAACTTATTACGCCTTCTAAACTCTTGACCTTGCGTCCTAGACAAAACCCTATGACATTGTATGGGTTCAGAAGTTTGTTCAAAAGGCAGCACCGCCTCGCACGTACTTTTACCTTCACGTAAACGTCTATCAATTTGAATGGCCAATGACATGGAGTCGTTAAGACCAGAGGTGACAGGAAATCCCACCATAACATCTTTTACAGTTTCTGCCAGACCTTTCTGAAAGAGAGCTGCTAGGGCATCATCACTCCATTTAGTAAGGACCGCCCAATTTCGGAACTTCTGGCAGTATAACTCCGCAGCATCCTGACCATGGTTCAATGCCAATAAGGTCTTCTCAGCTTGATCAATTGCAAAAAATAAAAAGAGGGGGAGCGCACTAAGGCGGTAAATGAGGGACACCAGCATGTTTAACCCCTTAACCCCCAAGGGTGGTTTGCACGTTCATGACTGGGCCAATTTTTACAATTCCGACCACTGTCCCTTCATCAGGTAATAACTCTGAAACGCTTCCATGGATCCCGGTGATTCTGACAATGTTTTCTTGTGACATATGGTACTACATGATAGTGGTAAAATTTCATTCAAATAACTTGCGTTTATTTGTGAAAAAAAATGGAAATTTGGTGAAAACTTTGAAAATTTTGCAATTTTCCAACTTTGAATTTTTATGCCCTTAAATCACAGAAATACAGCACACAAAAAACTTAATAAGTAACATTTCCCACATGTTTACTTTACTCCAGCACAATTTTGAAACCAAAATTATTTTTTGTTAGGAAGTTATAAGGGTTAAAAGTTGACCAGCGATTTCTCATTTTTGCAACATCATTATATTTTTACGTACCACATCACATTTGAAGCCACTTTGAGGGGTCTATATGATAGAAAATACCCAAAAGTGACACCATTCTAAAAACTGCACCCCTTAAGGTGCTCAAAACCACATTCAAGAAGTTTATTAACCCTTCAAGTGCTTCACAGGAATTTTTTGAATATTTAAAAAAAAATGAACATTTAAATTTTTTTCACAAAAAAAATACTTCAGGTTCAATTTTTTTTATTTTACCAAGGGTAACAGGAGAAATTGGACTGCAAAAGTTATTGTGCAGTTTGTCCTGAGTATGCTGATACCTGATATGTGGGGGGAACCACTGTTTCAGTGCATGGCAGAAGGGAAGGAGCGCTGTTTGACTTTTTCAATGCAAAATTGGCTGGAAATCAGATCGGACGCCATGTCACGTTTGGTGAGCCCCTGATGTACCTAAACAGTGGAAACCTCCCACAAGTTACCCCATTTTAGAAACTATACCCCCCAAGGAACTTATCTAGATATGTGGTGAGAACTTTGAACCCACAAGGGCTTCACAGAAGTTTATAACGTACAGCGGTACAATTAAAAAATCATATTTTTTCCACAAAAATGATCTTTTCACCCCCAATTTTTATTTTTCCAAGGGTAACAGGACCCTAAAAGGTATTGTGCCATTTGTCCTGAGTACGCTGATACCCCATATGTGGGAGTAAACGACTATTTGGGCGCATGGCAGAGCTCAGAAGGGAAGCAGCGCCATTTGACTTTTTTGGCTGGAATTGAGATCGGACACCATGTCACGTTTGGAAAACCCCTGATGTACCAAAACAGAGGAAACCCCCCACAAATGACACCATATTGGAAACTAGACCCCCCAAGGAACTTATCTAGATGTGTGGTGAGTACTTTGAACCCCCAAGGGCTTCACAGAAGTTTATAATGCCCGGGCGTGAAAATAAAAAAAATCATATTTTTTCTACAAACATGATCTTTAAGTCACCAATTTTTTTATTTTCCCAAGGGTACCAGGAGAAATTGGACCCCAAAAGTTGTTGTCCAATTTGTCCTGAGTACGCTCATACCCCATATATGGGAGAAAACTACTGTATGGGCACACGTCAGGGCTCGGAAGGGAAGTAGTGACGTTTTGGAATGCAGACTTTGATGGAATGGTCTGGGGGTGTCATGTTGCTTTTGGAGAGCCCCTGATGTACCTAAACAGTGGAAACCCCCCACAAGTGACCCCATATTGGAAACTAGACCCCCTAAGGAACTTATCTAGATGTGTGGTGAGCACTTTAAACCCCCCAGTGCTTTACAGAAGTTTATAACGACCAGGCGTGAAAATAAAAAAATCGTATTTTTTCAACAAACATGATCATTTAGTCCCCATTTTTTTTATTTTCCCAAGGGTAACTGGAGAAATTGGACCCCAAAAGTTGTTGTCCAATTTGTCCTGTGTATGCTGATACCCCATATGTTTGAGAAAACTACTGTATGGGCACACGTCGGGGCTCGGAAGGGAAGTAGTGACGTTTTGGAATGCAGACTTTGATGGAATGCTCTGTGGGTGTCATGTTGCCTTTGGAGAGCCCCTAATGTACCTAAACAGTGGAAACCCCCCACAAATAACCCCATTTTGGAAACTAGACCCCCTAAGGAACTTATCTAGATGTGTGGTGAGCACTTTGAACCCCCAAGGGCTTCACAGAGGTTTCTAATGCCCGAGCATTAAAATAAAAAAATCGTATTTTTTCCACAAACATGGGTAACAGGAGAAATTGGACCCCAAAAGTTGTTGTCCAATTTGTCCTGAGTATGCTGATACCTCATATGTGGGAGAAAACTACTGTATGGGCACACATCAGGGCTCGGAAGGGCAGTAGTGACGTTTTGGAGTGCAGACTTATTTTTTTCCACAGAAATGATATTTTTGCCCCCAATTTTTTATTTTCCTACGGGTAACAGGAGAAATTGGACCCCAAAAGTTGTTTTGCAACTTGTCCTGAGTAGGCTGGTACCCTATATGTGGGGGTAAAACACTGTTTGGGCGCATGGCAGAGCTTGGAAGGGAAGGATCATCATTTGACTTTTTCAACGCAGAATTGGCTGGAATTGAGATCAGACGCCATGTTGCATATGGAGAGCACCTGATGTGCCCAAACAGTGGAAACCCCCCAATTATAACGCCAACCCTAACCCCAACACACCCCTAACCCAAATCTCAGCCCTAACTCTAGCCCTAACCCTAGCCCTAGCCCTAACCCTAGCCCTAACCCTATCCCTAATGGAAAAATGGAAATAAATACATTTTCTTTTAATTTTATTATTTTTCCCTAACTAAGGGGGTGATAACGGGGGGTTTGATTTACTATTTATAGCGGGTTTTTATTTTTGGCAGCTGTCGCACGCTAAAAGACGATTTTTATTGTAAAAATAGTTTTTGCATTACCACATACTGAGAGCTATAATTTTTCCATATTTTGACACACAGAGTCATGTGAGGTCTTATTTTTTGCGGGACGAGTTGGCGTTTTTACTAATATCATTTTCAGGCACGTGACATCTTTTGATTGCTTTTTATTCCAATTTTTGGGACGCAGAATGAACAAAAACCAGCATTTCATGAATTTCTTTTGGGGGTGCGTTTACACCGTTCCGCCTGGGGTAAAATTGATAAAGCGCTTTTATTGTTCGGGTCAGTACAGTTACAGTGATACCTCATTTAGGTCGTTTTTTTATGTTTTGGCGCTTTTATGCAATGAAAACAATTTTAGATAAAAAATAATTATTTTTGCATCGCTTTATTCTGCGAGCTATAACTTTTTTATTTTTTGCTGATGATGCTGTATCGCAGCTCGTTTTTTGCGGGACAAGATGACGTTTTCAGCGTTACCATGGATTTTTATATGCGTCTTTTTGATCGCGCGTTATTGCACTTTTTGTTCGGCGGTATGATAATAAATCATTATTTTTTGCTTCGTTTTTTATTTTTATTTTTTAAGGGGTTCGCTAAAGGGGTTACTTAATGGGACAGTTTTATAGGGCGGGTCGTTACGGACACGGTGATACCAAATATGTGTACTTTTATTGTTTTTTTTTTATTTCCAAGAAATGAATTTATTAGGGAATATTTTTTATTTTTTATTTATTTAGCGATTTTTTTAAAATTATTTTTAAACTTTTTTTTTTTAACTTAATTACATTGTCCCGGGGGGACATACCTGTCATGTGACAGATCGCTGATCTGTCACATCACAGATCACTGTGACAGATCAGCGATCTGTCACAGGCACTGCACAAGGCTTCCTCCTTGCCTGCGCTTTGCAGGCATGGGAAGCCAGCTCCCTGCAGGCCCCCGAAGGTCCCCGTTGCCATCTTGGATTTGGGGATCTACAGGGATGGAGTCTTCCGCAGCAGCGCTGCACATTGCGCTGCCGTGGGGGGCTCAGGGAAGCACGGAGGGAGCCCCCTCCCTGCCGATGCTTCCCTTTAACCCCTGGTGCACCGCAATCGTGTTTTATCGCGGTGTGAAAAGGGTTAACGTGTTGGGGTCGGTCCATGACTGCCCCTGACACATTGTGCTGGGTGTCAGCTGTGATAATCAGCTGACACCCGGCCGCAATCCGCGGCGCTCACCACGTGGGCGCCGCTGATCGCTGTGACGTACTTTCCGGTCCCTGGGAATTAAGTCCCAGGGCACATGGACGGGATAGTATGTCACATGACAGAAAGGGGTTAACAAAGGTAATCCACTCACCTGATGTGGTTGTGAAGGGTCACAACCGCCTAAGGAAGTTTTGGCCGCTGCAGATCCCGGGATGCAGATAAAACAGTAGAGAAGAGAAGACCCAGGGTTCGTCCGCGCTAGACCACAAGGAACCAACCAAAGATGCAAGAAAACCTTTATTTACATTCAAGCCTTGAATGTGAATAAACGTTTGCTTGCATCTTCGGTTGGTTCCTTGTGGTCTAGCGCGGACATACCCAGGCTTTTCTCTTCTCTACAGCTTGATCAATAGCATTAAGTTCATCATACAACTTCCCCAGGGCCTGAAAAAATGCATCCACCTTAGCCAGAATAGGATCTCCAGGTGTCAGAGAAAAAGCCCAATCCTGGGGATCACCGCGCAGCAGGGAGATGACAATTTTAACCTGCTGCACCGAGCTCCCCGATGAATTAGGCTTCAAGGCAAGAAATAGTTTACAGTTATTCTTATAGCTTACAGTTATTCTTAAAATTCAAACATTTAGACCAATCCCCAGAAAACACATCAGGAGTAGGGATCTTTGGTTCTACAGCAGATGATTGAGCGAGATAGGCAGAAATTCCCCGCACTTCAGCAGCGAGCTGCTCAACACGATCGGATAATTGCTTAGTCTCCATTAAAGAAAAAATCCTCCTACGGCCCCAGAGAAAAAGAGGAAAAAATATATAAAAAAATTCTGACTCTCAGTAACCACCAGAGGGAGTAGAGGGAGCTTTGGCTCAGAACTCCGAGCAAGAGAATTCACAACAGAGTAGCCCAGAACTTCCTGTAAGAAGCCCAGAACACATGGGGCAGATGTTGGTTAAGATAGTGCAAGTATGGAGAATGAATGTAATTACCCTCAGAATGCTTTCTCTTCTGACACCAATGCCTTTTTAGGCATTCCCACACACATAAACAGATTTGAGGAGTTGCAGTTCCAGATGATAGATGAAAATGGCTGAAGAGGAAGTGACTTGCTTGTCATCATGTATATAATACCATTATGTTCCCCAAGCTGGTTGGGGTATTGCGTCTCTGAAAATTAGTTTTAAATCCTGGAGGGCAACATTCATAGATTATATCAAACAGATATATGCTAATATCTTCTGTCCTCAGGAATGTGGGATTGTGGACTGTGTGTTATACACATGTTAGCTATAGGGGGTGATAGGTTAGAATTATTAATGTGTACTGTCCAACAGGGAGGGACACAAAAAATGAGTGGCTGGCTCATTTGGAAAAAAATAGTTTGTTTCTCCTGCACAAAATGCCCACAGTTTTAGATGGGGACTTGGCGTGACCCCCAATTTTTGACAACCATCTAATCTAAAGCAGACAGTTGGGAGCTGGTATTCTCAGGCTAGTAAGGGGCCATGGATATTGGTCCCCCTAACCTAAAAATAGCAGCCTGCAGCCACCCCAGAAGAGGTGCAACTATTAGGTGCACCAATTCTTGCCCCTTGTCTGGCTCTTCCAACTTGCACTGTGGTGGAGGAAAGTGGGGTTCATATTTGTGGAGTTGATGTCACTTTTGTGTTCTGTGGTGACATCAAGTCCACGGCATAGTAATGGAGGCATCTATAAAACTCCTCTCCATTACTAATCTTATAGTTATATTTGTAAATAAACACACACCCAGGATAAAGTCTTTTAATTGAAAGAATGACACAGATTCCTTTAATGAATCTTAATGAAATTATACTAACATCATCAGCCAGGCCACAGAAGCCATGGTCTCCTTTCACAGAATTAAAATAATAAGCCACAACAGTCCTTACGTGTCCACCGAGAAGATAATGATCCATTTGTCTCGTGATGGATGCAGCTCTGCTACATGAAGATGACAGGCTGCATTTTTGCATCATGCGACTATACAGCCTGCCATCTAGCAGAGACACTGAGAATCATGTGCTATAGCTGCTAGGTATCTTGCGGTGAACTCCTATAACCTGACTTATGTCATACTGTGTGTGAGAAAGTTCTCACGCTCACGGTGCCGTCAGAAAAGTCCAGGGAGTTCACAGCCATTGAACTGTTTAACTGAGTGACGTCAGCGCGAGTGCCATAGGAAAAGTTGCAACGGTGCTCATGCTGACATCAGTGAGTTGAACTGAGTTCATTGGCTGTGAACTTCCAGCAACTTTCTGATGGCACCTCGAACGTAATAGCTTTTTCACACTCTCGGTGACATCAGTCAGGTCATAGGAGTTTACTGCGAGACACTGAGCAGCGCTAGCAGATGCGGCTCAGTGTCTCTGCTGGATGGCAGGCTGCATAGTTGCATGATGCAACAATGCAGCCTGCCATCTAGATATATAAGAGCTAGACCAGTTGCGGTATAAATGGATTATTACCTTCTCTGTGAACAGGTGAGGAATATAGTTGTTTATTATTTTAATTCTTTTGCAGAAGACAATGGCTTCTATGAACTGGGTGATGACATGAGTATGGTTTAATTTAGATTTACTAAAGGAATCTGTCATTCTTTAAATTAAAAAACTTTATTCTGAGTGTGTGTGTTTTTTTTTACAGTATGAATATGGGGTTAGTAATGGGGGTGTCTTGTAGGCTCTTTTCCATTACTAACCTCTGGGCTTGATGTCATCTGACAATACAAAGGTGACATCAAGCCCCCAACTATCACTCCACTTGCTACCACACCAGGGCAAAAGGAACGAGAGAGGTTAAGTGCCAAATTTGGCACATCTTATGGATGGACCAGAGTGCTGATATTTTTAGTCTGGGAGTGACCCCTTCCTTGGCTATTAATATCAGCCCGCAGCTGTCTGCCCAACCTTTGCTGCTTATTAAATATAGGGGGACCCTGCATCATTTTTGGGAGGGGATTCCCCATTTTAATAACCAGGAAAGTATAAGTATGCAGCTGAAAGCTGATATTTATCACCTGGGAAACTTTATGAATATTGTCTCTTTCCCAGAATATTAACATCGACCCCAAGTCATAGACTTTCCCTCTGCTGATTCTGAAAATTACAGGGGCCCCCTATGCATTACCTTTTTAATTGTGAACAAGAACAGTAAGGTCAGTTGAGAAAATTCCAGAAATAATATATAAATTGAGGATAATTGCATCATGTGACTACTCCAAATATCCTTTCTAGGTATGTTAATTGGATAGTATGAAACTAAAGAAAATGGAGTGCTGACTTCATAAACTTAAATGAATAAATTTTATTAGTCAAAATCAATCAAAGCAATATATACTGCTAAAAAAAATAAAGGTAACACTATTCCAGTTGCAAATTTCTATTCATTACATAGTGGAATGCGTTGAGAACAATAAAACATAAAAATGACCTATGTAAATCAAAATTAATATCCCATGGAGTTTTGGATTTGGAATGATACTCCAAATAAAAGTAGAAAATCAAATAACAGGCTGTTTGTGTTCCCTTTATTTCTTTAAGCAGTATATATATATATATATATATATATATACATATATATATATATATATATATATATATAAATATACTAGCTGAAGAGCCCGGCGTTGCCTGGGCATAGTAACTAACTACGGTTAGTTATAACAAATTATAATGATTACTTTGCACATAAAAACATTTCACATCATATATTCAACACTACAGATTTGCAACACAAATTAACTAAACAATTACCCAAGTATTGATAGTATTTTATTTTCAACTCATTCAAGAGCCTTTTGATAAACAACATTTTTGGTTTTTCCTTTCGGTGCAAAGATGAACAGATTTTTGGCAGTTCCAACTCTTGAACAGACCACGTAAAGTTGACCATGAGAAAAGCATTGAGATTGCAAATCGATCCCTACTACTTTCAAGGACTGTCCCTGAGCATTGTTAATGGACATTGCAAATAGCAGTTGAACTGGAAACTGGAGACGTTTAAAATCAAAAAACAAATCAGATGAAATAAGTGGAATTCTGGGAATGAAAATGTCCTCTCCTTTGGCACATTCTGTTTCTGAGCTGTGTATCTAACCCTATCCTGGGTGATAATGTCTGCTGAGCTGTGTACCTAATCCTCTCCTGTGTGATACTTTCTGCTGAGCTGTGTATCTAATCCTATCGTGTGTTACTGACTGCTCAGCCATGTATCTAATCTTATCCTGTGTGATACCGTCTGCTGAGCCGTGTATCTAACCCTATCCTGTGTGATACTGACTGCTGAGCCGTGTTTCTTAACTCTATTCTGTGTGATTCTGTCTGCTGAGCCATCTATCTAATACTATTCTGTGTGATACTGTATGCTGAGCTGTGTATCTAATCCTATCCTTTGAGATACTGTCTGCTGAGCCATGTATCTATTCCTATCCTGTGTGATACTGACTGCTGAGCTGTGTATCTAATCCTATCCTGTTGTGAATTCGCTTTCTGGCCTCCCTCTTGTTATTACTGAAGGTAGTGGAGCTGGTCTGATTGACAGAGGTGTTGCGAGTTCTCTTTCTGGGCTCCCTCTGGTGGTTACTGGAGGTAATGGAGCTGATCTGATTGGCAGAGGCTTGCCACCTGATAATGAGGAAGACGATTGGAGATCTGGGGTTTCAGGTTGGGATTTAAGACAGCCGATTCCCTCTATCCCTGCTAGTGATTTTCTTCCTGTGCCTCCTGAGGTCTGATGTCTCCAGCTCTGTCCCTGCATGTTCAGCTAAGTGGTTCATTTGATAATCTGTTTGCATTTGATCTGGTTTTGTCTATCTCTTTTTTGTGCGGGTCAGCCAGCTCTGGCTGGGGCTGTGCTGAATCACTGCCCATATGTTACTGCTTGTGCCAGTTTGTTTTGTCCCATGTTAGATTTGACTATTTTTGCTCTGCTTTCAGAATATACCAGAGTGCTGATATAGAAGGGGGCAAAGTCGTGCGACTTCAGTATTTTTGTGCATCAGACGTGTTGGACTTTTTGCAGGGTTTTTTGCGTGATTGCAGACAGTGTCTTTCCTTTCCTGTCCTGTCTAGTCAGTGTGGGCCCCATCATTTGCTCAGTCTATTTTCCTGCCTGCGTTTGTGTTTTCATCTTGTCTCACCAACAATATATGTTTGGAGGCTATCTATTCCTTTGGGGTATGCTCTGGGGCAGTTTAGATTTCCCCTTTCTTGCTTTAGGCTTTGTTAGCTCTCTGGGTGTGCCGAGGCGTCTAGGATCATTGTAGGTACACTCCACGGCTACTGCTAGTTGTGTGGATAGGATCAGAGGTCTGCAATCTACTTAGTTACCAACCTCTCTAGTTTTCTGTGGCTTAGCCTGGGCCTGCTCTCCTCCTCGGTGACCCATTCATAACACTATTCTGTGTGATACTGACTGCTGAGCCATGTGTCTAATCCTATCCTGTGTGATACTGACTGCTGAGCCGTGTATCTAATACTATCCTGTGTGATACTAGGCTCCCCCTGCAGCCTGTGTCAGAGGGTGGTCTGTGTTGGCACAGTAATAAATTGTGTTATTTCCAGCTTTACAGAAGGACGATAACACCATAGAAATGATACGAATAATAGGCAAAATTGTTTGGTGAATTGGAATGCGCGGGGTTAAAATTTCGCCTCGCAACATAGCCTATGATGCTCTCGGGGTCCAGACGTGTGACTGTGCAAAATTTTGTGGCTGTAGCTGCGACGGTGCACATGCCAATCCTGGACATACACACATACATACAAACACACACATTCAGCTTATATATATATACACACTGCTCAAAAAAATAAAGGGAAAACTCAAATAACACATCCTAGATCTAAATGAATCAAATATTCTCATTGAATACTTTAATACTTTGTTTTGGAGATGGAAGTGGGAGTTTCTGATTATTGAGGATGTTAACCTCAGGTCATTAGTAGAACAGAGGGCGCGGGTAGGGTGGTAGACTGAGACGAGGGAGGAGATGTAGGGTGGTGCTGAGCCGTGGAGAGCTTTGTGGGTGAGGGTAATAAGTTTATACTGAATTCTGGAGTGGATGGGTAACCAGTGTATATCGAGTTGTTTATTACTAACCTGAATGGATATAATAGATGAAAAAAAGAAACACAGTCTCCAAATTAAAGTTCTAATTTAGCTTGTATTCTAAGTCATATTGCAAGGCTCATTAAAAGGTCGCTAGTGACTTGTAGGATCACTGCTTCCAACAAGTGGCACTGAGTTATGGTTCTCTCCTTCTCTAAAGAGGCATTTTGCATATGGTGGGTGTAGTAATTCTGATGCAATTGAGAGGCAATTGGTTGTGCACCTTTGGTTTAAGGCCTGTAAAACACAGTTTAAAGACAAGGCAAGTCAAATCTCACATTAGACCTCTTATTTGTAATAGAGATTAAGTATTTTTAGGTGATTCCAAGAGAGATCATTAAATAGTTTCTCCAACCTAGGGGTGAATAATGTGTCTTCTTACCAATTACTTACTTTACTAACTAATGGAATTTTTCCACTTGCATTTGAAAGGTCATTGCTTGAGGTTCACTGTGAGTAATACAGTACACACAGATTAACTTCTTTCCTTTTCTTTGAAACATTCTATTGATGAAAGTGTCCTAAGATGTGGTCCCTGAAAGTAATACAAAGAAAAGAATCTTTGAAAGTCTTTTCATCAATGTGGTATTTATGGGGGAATATGAAATCATAACCACTTCAAGGTACAATACTGTTGCAGTACATATCTATGGACGTAATTCACAACATCTTCCATTATGCAACTTCCTTACTTAAGAAACCAGGAATAATACCCATGGTTATAGGAGACATTTGGAAAAAATGTCAGATTTCCATCCTTTCTTCTTATAAGGGCAATAATAGAATAATATGAAATATCAAGACTTTTGTAAAAAAAAAAAAAAAAGTGATTTCTAATTATTGCTTTCCAGAAAAAAAAGCATTCGCTATTGTTATATTTTTATAATCAATCCCTTAAGAATTTACAATAATTTTTCTAATTTAAAATGTTCTCCTTCTCCTTCTGCAATGAAAAAAACTAAAACTTAAAGAAATTAAAGATTAACCTTGCTCCTTACTTATTTTAATAATGCACATTTGTATAAGCCCTCACCTAGCCCCATATCACGAAAAATGGAGACGCTATGGGTCTCGGAAAATGGCGCAATTTTTTTTAGCATAGTTTGGAATTTTTTTTCACCACTTAGGTAAAAAAGAACCTAGACATGTTTGGCTTTTATGAACTCATAATGACCTGGAGAATCATATCGGCAGGTCAGTTTTAGAATTTAGTGAAGCTAGCATAAAAGCCAAACAAAAAACAAGTGTGGGATTGCACTTTTTTTTTGCAATTTCACCGCACTTGGAATTTTTATCTCATTTTCTAGTACATGACATGGTAAAACCAATGGTGTCCTTCAAAAGTACAACTAGTCCTGCAAAAAATAAGCCTTCACATGGCCATAGTGATGGAAAAATAAAAAAGTTATGGCTCTGGGAAGGAGGGGAGCAAAAAACGAAAACGCAAAACCGAAAAAAGGTCCGGGAGTTAAGTGGTCAAAGTACTATCATTGCTTCTGTTCCTAAAAGAGTTGTAACCAGTATGACAGATGTGCTTTCACAAATCAAATTTTGTAGTTTATTTCAGAATTTTTAAGTTTGAATGTAGACATAAGTCCATTGAGTTCAATATATATCCTAACATGTTGATCCAGAAGAAAGTAAAAATCACATGAGGAAGATGCTAATTACCCCATTGTAGGGTAAAAGTGTATTCTTGACTTTACGCAAAGCAATCTGACTAGTTCCCTGGATCAACGTCCCATCACAGAATCTACTACCCATGATCTGCAATACTAGAGCTTCCAAGAAAGGCATTCTTAATTTTATTTTTGCTGAATCAACATTACAACATCATGAACATCACGTGGCAGAGAGTTCCAAAGTCTCACTGCTATTAGAGTGAAGCCTCTGCACCAGTGATTATGATTAAACCTTCTTTCCTCTAGACCAGGGGTCCCCAACCTGTGGCTCGTGGGCCCATAATGCATGGTTTGCAGCTGTCTTCCACCTTGGTGCATGAGCACAAGGTCTAGCAAACTGCTATGAAGAGAAGATCTCCATACTGTATGGTGAGCTTTGTGAGTTGCCCATAACTGAAGAAAACTTCTGGATGTGTATACATTAGGGTAGAATGGGAGGGATAAATAAGGTAAGATGGAGACAGCATTATACTGCTATAGTTGGAGATGTGTTAAAGCTGGATGCAATAGTTTGGTGGGACAGCTTCAAGCGAGACTTCTGAATAGGGCAAAGCTTGAATCCCTGGATGTAAGTATACTGCACACAAGGGAGGGTAGCACAAGGTGTTTTCTGTGGAAAGCTTTAGCTGTCATCATTATACTGGTAATCTGGGCTCTTATTAGCATTTCATTTCTATTTTAGGCCAAAAAAAAAATATATATATACAGTATATATTGAATTTTTTTTTTCATTTTAAAAATTACAAAAAGGAAAATGGGCCGAGGCAAAAGTTTGGACACCCTTGGAGATTTATGTGTTCAGAGAACTTTGACCAAAGTTTAAGACCTTAGCTAGCCTGATAAGGTTATAGATTGTTCACTATCATCGTTAGGAAAGGCCAGGTGATGCAAGTTTCCCAACTTTATAAAAACCCAATAAACACAAGGTTCAATGTGAAAAATAATCATATGGAATAAGGAAGAGACCCATCAAAATTAAAATGCAATAAATATTTATTAGAAAAACTGCATTAAAATATATTTAAAAATCGATGCCCCCACCGGAAGAAACAAAAGGTGAAACACTACTCGGTGATTTAAATATATTGTCATGGAGTTTTCTAATAAAGATTTATTGCATTTTAATTTTGATGGGTCTCTTCCTTATTCCATATGATTATTTTTCATATTGTAACTTGTGTTTATAGTGTTAGTTGAAGTGCCATTAATTAATTTACTCTGGGCACATTTTGGTTAATCAGTTTATAAAAACCCAGCCTCCTCTAACCTTTTGACCAAAAAGCAGCAACTTCTGCTACGTCCTAGGTTCTTCTAATCAGCCACCTAGCACTCTAAAAACTGCAATGATGAAGGTGCACAAAGCAGGAGAAGGTTATAAGAAGATACAAAAGCATTTTCAAGTTGCCCTTTCCTCAGTTGGAAATGTAATTAGGAAATGGCAGTTAACAGGAACACTGAAGGTCAAGATAAGGTCTTGAAGTCCAAGCAAAATTTCAGTGACAGCTGTTCGTAGGATTGCTAGAGTGGCAAGACAGAATCCCCGCTTGACTGCAAAAGGCCATAAAATATTTAGCAGAGTCTGGAGTTGTTGTACATTGTTCTACTGTTCAGAGACACCTGCACCAATACAGTCTTCATGGGAGAGTCATCTGAAGAAAACCTCTCCTGCATCCTCACCATAAATTTCAAAGTCAGAAGTATGCAAAAGAACATTTAAACAAACCTGATGAAATTTGAAAACAAGTCGACTGGACCAAAGAGATACAGTAGAACTCTTTGGCCACAATGATCAAAGGTATGTGTGGAGAAAACAGGGCACAGGATTTCAGGAAAAGTACATCTCACCAACCATTAAGAATGGGGTTGATCAATCATGCTTTGGGGTTGTGTTGCAGCCAATGGCACTGGAAACATTTCATGGTTAGAGGGCAAAATTGATTCAATTAAATTTCAACAAATTCTTGATGTACAGTAAACATCTGCAAAAAAAGCTGAAGCTGAAAAGATAATGGCTTCTACGAATGGATGATGATCCTAAACACATGTCAAAATCTACAATTGACTACCTCAAAAGGCGCAAGCTAAAGATTTTACATTGACCCTCAATGCCCCCTGATCTGAACATCATTGAAAATCTGTGGTCAGCCCTCAAATGAGCAGTGCATGCAAGACGACCCAAGAATCTCACAGAACTGGAAGATTTTTCCAAGGAAAACTGGATGACCCATTTTCCTTTTTGTAATTTTTAAAATGTAAGCGATTACATTATAAATTTTTTGGGGGTAAAATACTAAGTAAATATATCATCTTTAACTTTAGGTCTCTTAGAGGTCATTTCTTCTTCAGCTTGCTTTACTGTTCACAATAACAGTAATTTTGACCAGGGGTGCTCAAACTTTTACATGCCACTGTACATTGTAATAAGAACACCCATAAACCTTCATTTTTACAAACTGAATAACACCAAGTTTGATAACCTATGTTGGTATTCCAGTTCACCCATGCTAATCATGTGATCCAGTTACTAATAATATAGTTTATAAAGCTTCTGGAATTTGTTACTGGCAGGAATAGCATTGAAGACAGTTCTTTTCTTCTTGTCTGCAACATTGGAACCATAATTAAATTGAACAGAGCGCTGTCTTAACCCCTTAATGACTTGTGACGGGTGTGGGTGTATGGAGCAGATTTTGCATTTAAATGTGTTCAAATTTACTTTTTTAACTTATAAAATATGTCTTTATAACTGAGTTATCCATTTAAAAAATGAAAAACATAGTCTGCAAGCCTATATTGTACAGTAGAAAAATAAATGAAAGACCGGAAAAGTATATAATTTCACAAATATACTTTTTGTTCTCTATATATCCCATAAAAGTAGATGGATATTCCCTTCTGGTTTTTAGATGCTCTATGTGTCACATAAAATAGATTGTTAAATGCGACCTTCAAAGGGCGATTATGTGATGCAAAAATGTACAGCTAATCCTACTAACCTACTAAAAAGATGACTCTCTACTTATCAGATTGAGGGCTTATAATTCTTTCATGATTCTCACTATATGAATTCTATAGTAGTCAAGTAGAAAACCAGACTAGAATAATTTCATAGCAAGATATGCGAAGATTGAAAAGAGAAATACAGGTTTTAAGGTGATAGAAAATTTTTGATAAAGTTGACGTGCCCATGGGTTAAAACCACCACCCTATAATTTAATTGGTGACTGCATTATTAATTTTGTATAATTACTTTTGTGGTCACCTCATAGAACAATGTACAAGAAGTTTCCACACAATGGTACCTTGTAAAAAACCATCTTTATTTAAATACCAATGTCACAACATTAAAAAGAACATTAAAAAGAAAGGTGCTGGATCAATATGAGAGACAAAACGCATGTAAACACCATATAATGATATATACATGGGAGGCTGCAAAAACAATATGCAGTGTGAACAACAAAGAGATATAAAAAGAAAAAAAAAAATAATAATTTTTTTTAGTAGTTCAATGTCAATTGTTGATTGACTATCATTAAGGAGTTGTTATACACATATGCAGTGTGAGAACCAAGGAAAATTCACTTGCTCCATATCCCTTATTAATTTAACATAAAAGGACATGAGGGACGCTGCAGCAAGCACCTTTATTTATTGGTAGGTTGTAGTGACTTTTTGTCACGCTTAGGCTGGTTTCACATTCGCGCTTTTTAAGCGCACGCACGGCCGGGGGTAGCTCTGCCCCCGAGCCGGCTCTATGCCCGGCGTGCCCGCCCCTTCCTTGTAGCGCCGCCTCCTAGCGCACAGCGGCGCCTGCGATCGGCGCACCCTATCTTTAGCATAGGGTGCGCAGATCGTGCGCAGGCCGTGCGCTAGTTGCGCTTTGACCTGCGCTGCGCACTTTTGACGGTGCGCCGTGCGCGCCAAAATCAAACTTTTCAGATTTTGGCGCGCACGGCGCACCGTCAAAAGTGCGCAGCGCAGGTCAAAGCGCAACTAGCGCACGGCCTGCGCACGATCTGCGCACCCTATGCTAAAGATAGGGTGCGCCGATCGCAGCCGCCGCTGTGCGCTAGGAGGCGGCGCTACAAGGAAGGGACGGGCACGCCGGGCATAGAGCCGGCTCGGGGGCGGAGCTACCCCCGGCCGTGCGTGCGCTTAAAAAGCGCGAATGTGAAACCAGCCTTATATAGTGTTTACATTTCTTAGTTTATAACTATGCACTGTGAAACACTGGTTTCATGAGACTTGATAACCTATTTTATGCATTGTGAAGTATCAGTTGGATGGGATGCTCCTTTAGTGTTGCACCTCTTTACAGATGACTAATTGGTATGGAGCAAGTGAATTTTCATAAATCTCCCCCGGTGCACACACTGTAAATTGATTCAATAGTCCTTTTATGTTAAATTAATAAGGGATATGGAGCAAGTGAATTTTCCTTGGTTCTCACATTGCATATGGGTATAACAACTCCTTAATGATAGTCAACCAACAATTGACATTGAACTACTAAAAAAAATTTGTTGTTTTTTTTTGTTTTGGTTTTTTTTGTGTTGTTTTTTTTTGTGTTTTTTTTTTTTGTTTTTTTTATATCTCTTTGGTGTTCACACTGCATATTGCTTTTGCAGCCTCCCATGTATATATCATTATATGGTGTTTACATGCGCTTTGTCTCTCATATTGATCCAGCACCTTTCTTTTTAATGTTCTTTTTAATGTTGTGACATTGGTATTTAAATAAGGATGGTTTTTTACAAGGTACCATTGTGTGGAAACTTCTTGTACATCGTTCTATGAGGTGACCACAAAAGTAATTATTGGTATGTTGTGGTACTATATCCAGTATTATTTATTAATAGCTGGTTTGGGCAATTTTTGTGAATATATTATTAATAGTGTTGAGCGATACCGTTCGATACCCAAAAATATCGTATCGGATGGTATCGCCCGATACGAAAAAAATATCGGGTATCGCCGATTCCGATACCGGAAGTCCCATTCAAGTCAATGGGACTTCCGGTATCGGAATTAAAAAAAGGCCTTTATTTCCTTGTTGGCTAATTCTACATAATTGAAAACAAATAAGAATCATGTAGAATGTATTGTGGGAGGTGGAGGAGACATTAAAAGCATAGTGGTTTATTCAAATCACATGGCATAGCATTAATTCCAATTTTTTTTTTCAAGACGTTCGGAGTTAAAAAGATATTGACTATGTTAACCTTTTTTATATTTAGTCAGATATGTATGTTTCACAACTTCCATGCTCTTCACCTTCTTTTGTACTTCTCCCACACTTTCTCCTTCATGATCCGCAGCAGTAGCATTTTTTTCATCAACTTTTTCTTCACCTTATTCATCTTCTTCTTCTTCACCTTCTTCCCATTAATTTTTTTTTTTCATTCTTCATATTCTTCTTATTCAGCTATTATTAATTTTCATATGCTATTTCTTCATCTTCTTCCTATTCTTCTTTTTCTTCATTTTCTTAAGGTGACAGGCATTCCTGTAGTACTTATCTATAAAAGTTATAAGATTACGCCTTACGTTCTGCCTGTCACAAAAGATTTACAACAGGATTTGTCCGCGTTCAGTTTGGCCTGCAGCAGCAGGCATTTTCCAGGGGCACCACGAGGAGGAACGGACTCACCCCCATTTACTGCTTAGTCGTCTTCTGCTTATAATTTTGATTTCTTCTATGCTGATTTTTTGTCTTATGCTTAATGTTCTTCTGCTTTCTGTTCTTCTGCTTTTGCTTCTTCTGCTTCTTGTTCTTCTGTCTTTTGTTCTGTATCTTGGTGGTTGTCTTCATGCGAGAACCAGCTGACAGTACTGGAACCCGTAGTGGCAGCAGAAGGAACAATAGCCAATGGCACTACTGAGGAACAGCTGACGGTGCTGGACCCCGGTTACTATGCAGGAGGTACCTGTGCTAGAAACCACTACCAAGGACCCGCTGACGGTGCTGGACCTTGGATACCGAGATGGAGGCACCTAGGCCAAAGGCTGTGGCGAGAACCAGCAGACAGTGCTGGCACCCGGATGGGTAGCAGAAGGAACAAGAGCCAATGGCACTACCGAGGACCAACTGACGGTGCTGGACCACGGTTACTAAGCAGAAGGTACCTGTGCTAAAAAGCACTACCAAGGACCAGCTGACGGTGCTGGACCTCGGATACCGAGATGGAGGCACCTAGGCCAAAGGCTGTGGCGAGAACCAGCAGACAGTGCTGGCACCCAGATGGGTAGCAGAAGGAACAAGAGCCAATGGCACTACCGAGGACCAACTGACGGTGCTGGACCACGGTTACTAAGCAGAAGGTACCTGTGCTAAAAAGCACTACCAAGGACCAGCTGACGGTGCTGGACCTCGGATACCGAGATGGAGGCACCTAGGCCAAAGGCTGTGGCGAGAACCAGCAGACAGTGCTGGCACCCGGATGGGTAGCAGAAGGAACAAGAGCCAATGGCACTACCGAGGACCAACTGACGGTGCTGGACCACGGTTACTAAGCAGAAGGTACCTGTGCTAAAAAGCACTACCAAGGACCAGCTGACGGTGCTGGACCTCGGATACCGAGATGGAGGCACCTAGGCCAAAGGCTGTGGCGAGAACCAGCAGACAGTGCTGGAACCCGGGTGGGTAGCAGAAGGTAACCATTGAAAGCAAAGTAGCCAGGCCGCAAGCCGGCCGCAGTTACCGAAACCCACAGTCCTACAGGGGGTCCATGTCCCATTGGCACTACGGATCCAGCCTTCAGTGCCAGTTCCCGCAGCCCACATAGGAGTCACCTAAACTGCAGGCACCGTAGAGTCGGCTAACCCGGCCGCAAGACGACAGGACAACGGATTGGTGGCATAGTAACCTTGACACTACCCGGAAACAGCAGGTGTGCTGGAACCAGGCTGGGCAACAGGGAGTCCCCGTGCCAAAGACACTGCCGAGAACCAGCTGACGGTGCTGGAACCCAGATGGGTATCAAAAGCTACAAGAGCCAATGGCACTACCGAGGAACAGCTGACGGTGCTGGACCACGGTTACTAGGCAGGAGGTACCTGTGCTAGAAACCACTACCAAGGACCAGCTGACGGTGCTGGACCTCGGATACCGAGATGGAGGCACCTAGGCCAAAGGCTCTGGCGAGAACCAGCAGACAGTGCTGGAACCCGGGTGGGTAGCAGAAGGTACCCATTGAAAGCATAGTAGCCAGGCCGCAAGCCAGCCACAGTTACCGAAACCCACAGTCCTACAGGGGGTCCATGTCCCATTGGCACTACGGATCCAGCCTTCAGTGCCAGTTCCCGCAGCCCACATAGGAGTCACCTAAACTGCAGGCACCGTAGAGTCGGCTAACCTGGCCGCAAGACGACAGGACAACGGATTGGTGGCATAGTGACCTTGACACTACCCGGAAACAGCAGGCGTGCTGGAACCAGGCTGGGCAACAGGGAGTCCCGTGCCAAAGACACTGCCGAGAACCAGCTGACGGTGCTGGAACCAAGATGGGTATCAAAAGCTACAAGAGCCAATGGCACTACCGAGGAACAGCTGACGGTGCTGGACCACGGTTACTAGGCAGGAGGTACCTGTGCTAGAAACCACTACCAAGGACCAGCTGACGGTGCTGGACCTCGGATACCGAGATGGAGGCACCTAGGCCAAAGGCTCTGGCGAGAACCAGCAGACAGTGCTGGAACCCGGGTGGGTAGCAGAAGGTACCCATTGAAAGCAAAGTAGCCAGGCCGCAAGCCGGCCGCAGTTACCGAAACCCACAGTCCTACAGGGGGTCCATGTCCCATTGGCACTACGGATTCAGCCTTCAGTGCCAGTTCCCGCAGCCCACATAGGAGTCACCTAAACTGCAGGCACCGTAGAGTCGGCTAACCCGGCCGCAAAACGACAGGACAACGGATTGGTGACATAGTGACCTTGACACTACCCGGAAACAGCAGGCGTGCTGGAACCAGGCTGGGCAACAGGGAGTCCCCATGCCAAAGACACTGCCGAGAACCAGCTGACGGTGCTGGAACCCAGATGGGTATCAAAAGCTACAAGAGCCAATGGCACTACCGAGGAACAGCTGACGGTGCTGGACCATGGTTACAAGGCAGGAGGTACCTGTGCTAGAAACCACTATCAAGGACCAGCTGACGGTGCTGGACCTCGGATACCGAGATGGAGGCACCTAGGCCAAAGGCTCTGGCGAGAACCAGCAGACAGTGCTGGCACCCGGGTGGGTAGCAGAAGGTACCCATTGAAAGCAAAGTAGCCTGGCCGCAAGCCGGCCGCAGTTACCGAAACCCACAGTCCTACAGGGGGTCCCTGTCCCATTGGCACTACGGATCCAGCCTTCAGTGCCAGTTCCCGCAGCCCACATAGGAGTCACCTAAACTGCAGGCACCGTAGAGTCGGCTAACCCGGCCGCAAGACGACAGGACAACGGATTGGTGGCATAGTGACCTTGACACTACCCGGAAACAGCAGGCTGGGCAACAGGGAGTCCCCATGCCAAAGACACTGCCGAGCACCAACTGGCGTTGTTGGAGCCCAGGGACAATCATGGTGTAGGCCGAGGCCTACTTGGTGGTAGTTTTAGATTGTTTGTAGGCTACAACAGACTGTCAACGTGCTCCAATTAGGCATCTGTCTCCACTCTGTTTCCAGGATTTCACGTGACCACCAACACCGCCAGTTTATGCATACAGTAGCCGTCTGCCCAATCCACACGTGTTGCTGTGTTACTGGGATTCTGTAATGTCAGCAGATCCCCTGATGTGTGTCTGCCACTGTCTCCTGCTCTGTCCACCTTCCCACCGCTTGCAGTGGGAAGGTGGACAGCGCAGGAGACAGTGGCGGACACATATTGGGGGATCTGCTGATGTTACAGAACCCCAGTAACACAGGAACACGTGTGGAATGCGTGGATGGCAACTGTGAGCAGGAACTGGCGGTGTTTGAGGTCAGGGGAAATACTAGAGACAGAGTGGAGACAGAGGCCAAATCAGAGAATGTTTAAATCTGAAGTAGTTACAATTTGGAGGCAGCAGCAGTTTGCCCTCCACACAGCAGGGGATCAGCTGACGTTACTGAACCCCACTTTCACATGAACGAGTGTGTTTTCCTGTGTGGACAGCACTTCCGAGCACCAACTAGCGTTGTTGGAACCCAGGGACAATCATGGTGCAGGCCGAGGCCTACTAGGAGCGAGGTGTAAAGCAGAGGTATTTTGACTTTGGAGGGAGCAGGACACTTTGCTCTCCACACAGCAGGGGATCAGCAGACGTTACTGACCCTCACTTTCACATGAACGAGTGTGTTTTTCTGTATGGACGGCACTTCCGAGCAACAACTGACGATGTTCGAGCCCAGGGATAGTCATTTTGTAGGCTGAGGCCTACTTGGAGGCAGTTTAAGATAAGAAGTTGTTTGAATTTGGAGGCAGTAGCAGTTTGCCCTCCACACAGCAGGGGATCAGCTGATGTTACTGAACCCCACTTTCACATGAACGAGTGTGTTTTTCTGTGTGGACAGCACTTCCGAGCACCAACTAGCGTTGTGGGAGCCCAGGGACAATCATGGTGCAGGCCGAGGCCTACTAGGAGCCAGGTGTAAAGCTGAGGTATTTTGACTTTGGAGGGAGCAGGACACTTTGCCCTCCACACAGCAGGGGATCAGCTGACGTTACCGAACCCCACTTTCACATGAACGAGTGTGTTTTTCTGTGTGAACAGCACTTCCGAGCACCAACTAGCATTGTTGGAGCCCAGGGAGAACCAGGGTGAAGGCCGAGGCCCACTTGTTGGCAGTTTTAGATTGTTTGTAGGCTACAACAGACTGTCAACGTGCTCCAATTAGGCATCTGTCTCCACTCTGTTTCCAGGATTTCACCTGACTACCAACACCGCCAGTTTATGCGTACAGTAGCTGTCTGCCCAATCCACACGTGTTCCTGTGTTACTGGTGTTCTGTAATGTCAGCAGATCCCCTGATGTTTGTCTGCCAATGTCTCCTGCTCTGTCCACGTTCCCACCGCTTGCAGTGGGAAGCTGGACAGCGCAGGAGACAGTGGCGGACACACATTGGGGGATCTGCTGACGTAACAGAACCCCAGTAACACAGGAACACGTGTGGAATGCGTGGACGGCAACTGTGAGCAGGAACTGGCGGTGTTGGAGGTCAGGGGAAATACTAGAGACAGAGTGGAGACAGAGGCCAAATCAGAGAATGTTTAAATCTGAAGTAGTTACAATTTGGAGGCAGCAGCAGTTTGCCCTCCACACAGCAGGGGAGCAGCTGACGTTACTGAACCCCACTTTCACATGAACGAGTGTGTTTTTCTGTGTGGACAGCACTTCCGAGCACCAACTGGCGTTGTTGGAGCCCAGGGAGAACCAGGGTGCAGGCCGAGGCTCACTAGGAGCCAGGTGTAAAGCTGAGGTATTTTGACTTTGGAGGGAGCAGGACACTTTGCCCTCCACACAGCAGGGGATCAGCTGACGTTACTGACCCCCACTTTCACATGAACGAGTGTGTTTTTCTGTATGGACGGCACTTCCAAGCACCAACTAGCGTTGTTGGAGCCCAGGGAGAACCAGGGTGCAGGCCGAGGCCTACTTGTTGGCAGTTTTAGATTGTTTGTAGGCTACAACAGACTGTCAACGTGCTCCAATTAGGCATCTGTCTCCACTCTGTTTCCAGGATTTCACGTGACTACCAACACCGCCAGTTTATGCGTACAGTAGCCGTCTGCCCAATCCACACGTGTTGCTATGTTACTGGGATTCTGTAATGTCAGCAGATCCCCTGATGTGTGTCTGCCAATGTCTCCTGCTCTGTCCACATTCCCACCGCTTGCAGTGGGAAGGTGGACAGCGCAGGAGACAGTGGCGGACACATATTGGGGGATCTGCTGACGTAACAGAACCCCAGTAACACAGGAACACGTGTGGAATGCGTGGATGGCAACTGTGAGCAGGAACTGGCGGTGTTGGAGGTCAGGGGAAATACTAGAGACAGAGTGGAGACAGAGGCCAAATCAGAGAATGTTTAAATCTGAAGTAGTTACAATTTGGAGGCAGCAGCAGTTTGCCCTCCACACAGCAGGGGATCAGCTGACGTTACCGAACCCCACTTACACATGAGCGAGTGTTTTGTCTGTGCGGACAGCACTTCCGAGCACCAACTGGCGTTGTCGGAGCCCAGGGAAAATGAGGTAGTAGGCCGAGGCCTACTTGGAGCCAGGTGTAAATCTGAGGTTGTTTGACTGTGGAGGGAGCAGGACACTTTGCCATACACACAGCAGGGGATCAGCTGACGTTACCGAACCCCACTTACACATGAGCGAGTGTTTTGTCTGTGCGGACAGCACTTCTGAGCACCAACTGGCATTGTCGGAGCCAAGGGAAAATCAGGTAGTAGGCCGAGGCCTACTTGGTGGCAGTTTGCGATTGTTTCTAGACTACTACTAACTGTCAACGTACTCCAATTAGGCCTCTGTCTTCACTCTGTTTCGAGTATTTCCGCTGGCTTCCAACCACGCCAGTTGCTGCTCTGAAATGCCGTCTGCACAACCCACACTTGTTCCTGTGTTACTGGGGTTCTGTAACAGCAGCTTCTCCCTAGAGGTGAGTCAGGCAATGTCTCCTGCTCTGTCCACATTTCCACTACAAGTAGTGGGAATGTAGACAAAGCAGGAGACATTGCCGTGCTCAACTCTGGAGATGAGCAGATGTTACAGGACCCAGGTACCACAGGATCAAGTGTGGATTGTGCAGACAGCACTTGAGAGCAGAAACAGGCGGTGTTGTAGGCCGGAGGAAATACTCAAAACAGAGTGGAGACAGAGGGCAAATCAGAGAACATATTAAATCAGAGGTAGTCAGAAGTTGTAGGCAGCAGGAGACTTTGCCGTACACACAGCAGGGGATCAGCTGACGTTACCGAACCCCACTTACACATGAGCGAGTGTTTTGTCTGTGCGGACAGCACTTCTGAGAAACAACGGGCGTTGCTGTAGCCCAGGAAATAAAGTTCAGGTCATAGAAACATGAACACAACAGGAGACGTGGATCCTGTTACCAGCCAATTATTTATTCTGGAAGAGGACTGGCAAATTCAGGTGAGATCCAGGCCTTGTTCATTTTCACAAAAGTAAGCCGGTCAACATTATCGGCGGATAGTCACGTGCGACGGTCTGTTACCACACCACCTGCAGCACTAAAGACACGTTCCGATAATACACTGGCAGCAGGGCAAGCCAGCACCTCCAATACATACTGGGTAAGCTCTGGCCATGTATCCAGCTTAGAGACCCAATACTTGAATGGGGAAGAGCCGTCTGGGAGAACACTAACAGGGCACGACAAGTAGTCTGTCACCATCTGACGGAAACGTTGCCTCCTGCTGACTGGAGCCGTCTGTGATGGTGTAGCCGTTTGTGGCGGTCCCACAAAACTTTTCCACATTTGGGCCATACTGGCCTTGCCTTGTCCTGCGGCACTGCCTCTGCTACCTCTTTGTGCAGAGCTTCCTCCACTGCCTCTACCCACATGACTGCTTTGAAAAGCACTACCAGCAACACTTGTGGGGGGAATGGAGAACATGATGGCCTGCACAAGTGTTTCTTGGTACTCCCGCATTTTTCGCTCCCGGTTCAACTGTGGTATGAGGCTTTGTAAGTTGTCCCGGTAGCGAGGATCTAGGAGGGTGTACACCCAATAATCAGCCGTGTGGAGAATGTTGGCGATGCGGCGGTCATTTAACAAGCACTGCAGCATGAAATCAACCATGTGCTGCAGACTGCCAACTGGACCGGAAACGCTGTCCCCAGCTTGAGGCAGCATCTCTGCCTGCTCAGCATCACCCCACCCTCGCTGTACACACTGACTACTAGAGCCTTGTGTACCTCCCTCCTCTGGAGAGATGTGTTCCTCCTCCTCCATTGACTCCTCGTCATCCTCCTCACTAAGTGTCCCCTGCCTGGGCCTTTGGAACGTGGAAGCACGTTGCGCAGACTTGCCAGAAGCAGATGGCATTTCTGACTGCTCATCCTCGACCTCTTCAAAAACCTCCTCACTTAGTGCTTGTAAGGTTTTTTGAAGCAGACAGATGAGGGGGACAGTCATGCTGATTAGTGCATCATCTGCACTGGCCATCCGCGTGGAGTCATCGAAGGCACGCAAAACTTGGCAGATGTCCCTCATAGTGGCCCACTCAGTGGTGGTGAAGTGTGTCCGGCGCACAGTGCGACTTGTTTGCGCCTGATGCAGCTGGTACTCCATTACTGCTGCCTGCTGCTCACACAACCACTCCAACATATGTAACGTTGAATTCCACCTAGTGGGGAGGTCACATATGATGCGATGTTCTGGCAGGCGGAATCGGCATTGCAGAGATGCAATGCGTGATCTTGCCATGCTGGAACGCCGCAAGTGAGCACACTCTAGGCGAACCTTGTGCAGCAGTGCATCAAGATCCGGATAGTCCCTCAGAAAGCTCTGCACGACCAAATTGAGCATGTGTGCCAGACATGGTATGTGAGTGAGGTAGCCTAGGCCCAGAGCTGCCACTAGATTTCGGCCATTGTCACTCACTACCAAACCTGGCTGGAGATTCGCTGGCACAAACCACACATCGCTCTCCTGCTTGATGGCATTCCAGAGCTCCTGTGCTGTGTGGCTCCGATTCCCCAAAGAAATTAATTTAAGGATGGCCTGTTGACATTTGGCCACACCTGTGCTCATATCTGGCCTAACAGGCTCACGCAGTGCTGATTCCGAGGAACTAGAGTAGGAGGAGGACTCAATATGTACAGACTGCATTCCTGCAATCCTTGGAGTTGGCAGAATACGTACAGAGCCATTCTCCAGATCTGTACCCGGCTCCACAACATTGACCCAATGGGCAGTGAGGGAAAGGTATCGTCCCTGTCCATGGCTACTGGTCCACGCATCGGTGGTCAGGTGGACCTTGCTACTGACGGCATTTAGTAGCGCATTTTTAATTTTTCCCTCCACATGCTTTTGCAGGGCAGGGACAGCTTGCCTGCTGAAATAAAAGCGGCTGGGCACATTGTATTGTGGAACTGCCAATGACATAAAGTTCCGGAATGTGTCAGTCTCCACCAGCCTGAATGACAGCATCTCAAGGGCCAGTAGTTTGGCAATGCCGGCATTCAGAGCCAGTGCTCGGGGATGGTTTGCCGAGTATGGCCGCTTTTTCTCCCATGCCTGTGCTACCGATTGCTGGTGAGTGGCCTGGGAGGGTGCTGATGACTGCAAACGTGGTTCAGTGGGTGGAATTTCACTGGGTCTCTGGACAACAGTGGCAGTGGTTCTTCCATGGCGTTCCAGTGAGGAAGCCGAACCAGCTGTGTGTGAGCTGGAGGAAGAGGCCCCAACACGAGCTGAAGAGGTGGTAGGTGCTGCTGAAGGTTGGCCTACATCTTCAGTGTGTCTGTGTAACTCCACCTCGTGCTTGGTACGCACATGTTTCCACATATTTGTGGTATTGAGGTTGCTCACATTTTTGCCTCGTTTTACTTTCTGATGACACAGCTTGCATTTGACAAAGCAAATGTCATCTGCAACTGTGTCAAAAAAAGACCACGCACTGCAAGTCCTGGGAGCGCCCGTTTTGTGTTTTGGAAGAGGATTGCTCCTCACGGGTGCCAAAGTGGAGGCTACAGGCAACCAAGTCTGCCCCCGCCCTCTCACTCCTCTTTTGGCCGTTCGGGGAATCTCTTCCTCAGAGCTGCTCCCACCACCTTCCTGTGGCTGACGCCATGATGGGTCAAGGACCTCATCATCTCCACTCCCCTCTTCAAGCACCGGCTGGTCCTGGGTTGTCTCGCCAGCACCGTACGCACCAGAAATTGGCAACTGAGTCTCATCATCATCTGATGCATACTGAGGTGTGCTGACCATAGGCACTGGCCCACCCGCCTCTTCAGATTCAGAGGGACAAAGCAGTTGCGCATCACTGCATACTCCCTCTTCTTCACGCTCTAGAATGCTGCTTGGCTGGCCACCGCTTTCCAAGCCAACAGATTCTGAGAACAGAAGTAAAGATTGAGATGGCTCCTGTCCAGGGCTCTCAGACTGCCTGGGCAATTTGGCAGGAGGTGAAGAGACAGATGGTTGCTCTTCAGTGCTCTGGCCTTGGGAGGATGCGGAAGTCATTGAAGTGGATGCGTTAGCTGCCATCCATCCGACAACGGCTTCAATTTGTTCGTCACGCAGCAGTGGGGTACGGCGAGGTCCTACAAAGCTGCGCATGAAGGACTGTTGCCTGGTAAAAGTGGGGGATGCCAGGTCACTGGTGGCCGCAGCAGACACCGAATCCCCACGTCCTCTCCCTGCTGAATCCCCCCGTCCTCTCCCTGCTGAAATTCCACGGCCACGACCACGTGCCTTACTCCCTGCCTTCTTCATCTTGGTAGACTGATAAAGATAGGCAGAAAAGTAAAAAAGGGGTGGCTTAGTGTTCTTATTCCTGAACACCTGCTAACCAGTATAAGAAACACTAATTTGGCTAAGAGTGTGTGTACTACACTTTAATATGATCTAATGTGGCCTAGACAACTGTAAAGTGGAGTGTTTGGTGAACTTTATTTCCTTTTTTTTTTTTTGGGTGGGGGGAAAGGAAAGGATGTGACCAAAGTTTGAAAGCTATAGTATCACAAACTTTTTGGAGCGATTACAATGCAGGAAGCTAACCTACAATGCAATTGATGAGGCTCCAAAAAATAGGGTGATACTAGCCTGGCTGGCCCTGAAGGGCACAAGCCAGCAAAAAAGGCTCCTCTATCTAATCCTATATAGTGTTTGCAACCAACCAATGACAATGGATGCGGTTGGAAGCACACTAATATAGGAGCAAAAATCTGGCTAAATTTGCTGCAAAAAAAGGACAATGTATGTGGCAGTGACGCACGCTGAGCGGACTACAGCTAGCGGTGGCTGTAGAACACACTGCAACGTGAGCTGCACTCACACACAGAGAGACCTATCAGACAGCCGAAAACAGTGCAGAGAAATGGGCTATAGCACTGAAAGGCTGCTGAAAGGCTCCGCTGTCCACTCCTTTAGTGTTTGCAACCAACGTATATGGATACGTATGGAAGCACACTATACAGGAGAAAAAAAAAGCAGCAATAAAAGAAAAATGTGTATGAGGCAGAGACACACGCTGGCCAGCCTACAAGCAGACGTGCCTGCAGGACACACAACACAGCGTGGGTCTGCACTCACACAGCCCTTGCAGACAGCTGTGAAAACAGCGCTGCTAGGGAAAAGCAAGCTAAAGTGGTGGTTTATGTAGCCTGGATAAAGCACAATATTGTTTTTAGAATCGCTATTTCTAACTGTCCCTCACAGTCTTCAACAGCAGCCTGTCCCTAACTGAATTCACAGCAGAGTGACCAGAAATGGCGGCTGCAGCAGCGCTTTTTATAGTGCATCATGACATCATTTCAGCAGCCAATCACAGCCATGCCAGTAGTTAACATGCCTACATGCCTAACAGGATATGCCCACACTTCTGAGGATCCCCATTGGCTGAATCAAATCGAGCGGGCTCCTAGCATTATGGGAACTTCCGATTCCGGTATTCGATATGAAAAAAGTATCGGAACTAAGTATCGGAATTCCGATACTGCTAATATCGGCCGATACCCGATACTTGCGGTATCGGAATGCTCAACACTAATTATTAATTTTGTGTATTTGCTATCAGTGAACTGACCTAAGCCACATGGTAAGGTAACCTTTTTTGATATAGAAATGACAGAAAGGAAGTTGCTGTGAAAATACAAGTGGTTTCAAGAACTGGAGATAAGCAAATATCGTGAAATGTTATTCAGCTACATTTACTCATGGCAACATAGAGCCCAACAACCTACGATAAACAGTATATTAAGTAAATAAGACAATCAGATGTTTGTGGAAGCAAATGGCCATGGAGTTTTATTAACGGCTACTTTATTTATTTCCATTCATAAATAAATACCATATAATAAAAACTTCTTTAATTAATAACTATTAAACACCAAACAATCTCTTATAACATAAAAACCTTGATTTACTCATGACAAGAGCAATCTTGCCCAAACAGGCAGACATTAAGAATGGCTGCCCACCCCCAAACCTCCAAGCCATCGCTCCACCACTGTCTGAAGACCTAAATTGAAGATATCTAAGCCAATCTCCCCTAAGTGTACTCCATCCCACCTGTAGAGCCCTGGTAAAAAAAACCTCAAATTGGCATGATGGTAGGAAAAGAAACCAGATTACACAGAAATCTTTACATCCTCCTATTCACTCTCTTCCTGATCCCATCCATAGAATGCAGGCGATCCAAACTCCAAATCATGCAGGGAACAACCTCTAAAAAGACAAGGAACACCCCAGGAAAAATGGAATGCAAAAGATTTCATCATACAAAGCAGATCTAAAGTACGGATCCTGCCTAGGTCATTCCCTGCAAGATGGATCACTGTAAGAAGATGAAAGCTTCTTTAAGTAAAGACACAAATTCTCCCACTGCATGCCTCTATACCCATGCCAAAAGATAAGAACACTGGAACTCTCAAAGGAGAGATTCTTGGAATAGGATCGTACTACCACTCTCCTCCTTGCCCAGTGCACATAGGAATGTCCTATTATCCAGAAAACTTTTGCTCCTGAAACGAAAGATTAACAATTAGACAAGAGGTCTGGCCTAATATAAATGTTCATCCTATCAGATTCCCACCTGCCCCATGTTTTAATATCATCTCCTGTCAAACCCAGATGGGTCACCTCAGTGGCCACGCCAATCCGAAATGAGTGAGGGGTCAGTTTTAAATTACTTAAACCCAATTTGCCTAAACATTTCCTCAATTACACGCTGAACTGAAACTTGGTCACTGGCTCCAAAGAACCACGAATAAATAGCGGCCCATCTACAAAGGGTCAAATAGACAACCATCTCAGCATATTGGCGCACGGGCGAAGGAGAGAGCCAGGAATGGGACATAATTTAACAGAAATGCCTTTGCCCAACTGATCCGTTTTGGACCTCCCAACATGGATGAGCATATGCGAAGCACATACAGATATATCAGATAGCATTAAGCCAGAAACCTTAAGCTTACAATATGACACTAGCTCCTCAATCCTAAAGGCTCCAAAAAAGTCGACTACAAAACAAACTTGGAATAAACATTTCCCAAATTTATTGAGGCAAACTTCACGAAGCGTGTTCCATAGCTTGTACAGCAGAGCAGTAGAAAGCGTTCATCTATTGTCAGGCCAGAGCTGCACATTCTTCAAACCCTTCAGGAATTGTCAAACTAGGAAAAGGCCGGTCAAAGGCCTCTGACCATACAATTTTAGGAAGAATGAAATACCAGCCAAAATTTTATTACGGCTGGAAAACTCAGCCCCGGAGATGACATGCTCCTGCAAAAGCTCCAACGTTAATGCAGAATCAGCAGCCAAAAAATGCCAACATGTTACCACACAAAATCTTTTTCATTCTTCTCATGAAGCTACATAAGAGACCCATGTAGTGGGAGCCAGTGAATTTCTGATCAGTGACGGGATCAAATCCCCATCATCCCCCACAGGTCTTGCGGACATGGAATTCCATCCGGCACCACATCTGGAAACTCTCCCCAGCGCTGCTGTGAAATAAAATCACCAGCAGAATTACATAGTTCCTGAATAAATGACTCTTTCAACCATATATTAAATGACAGACAAAGAAGAACAAACTCACGTAAAGCCGTTGAGATAAAGCAACACTTAGAAGACAGCGCATTTATCGCATACACTGCCCCTTTATGATCCAATTGCAAGATAATTCTCCTATTTGCCAAGGCATAGCCCCATAAACGAATAGCGACCAACACTGAAAAAAGCTTCAGGAGAGGTGGTCTGGTTATCAACTCACAATCTACCCAGAATAGCAGCCAGCTTTAAGCTGACCACGATGAATGGAAAAACACTGAACAGTCGTGATGGGAAATCAATCCCACAAACAATTACAAGGTAGCAGAGCTAACAATCTCATCTTGAAAAACACAAATTCCGTTAAATGACAGCAAAAATCGCCGTCAAAAGCCCAGGTCCGCTTTCATGGTCAAAGTAAACTTAATATGATACCACTCTGAATGTACTCCCTTAATCCCTTCATACAACTGTCAGGAAAAAGCACGAGCCATCTGCAAAATCTGCAAGGCAATATTCAAACTCCCCAAAAGAGACTGAAATCCCCTCAGAGTAGCCTTCGGCTTTGACAATATCACATCGATCAAACCCAGCAATTTCAGCACTTTTGCCTGAGGTAGCCGTAGCTCCATGGTGTTGGTGTCGAAAACCATGCCTAAGAACTCAAGACAAACAGAAGGTCGCACAGTTTTATCCATCACAAATGGGACTCTTAAAAAAATCCATGAGCCGAACAAAAGTGTCCAGCAATTTGTGACAATCATTCGTGTCAACGGCTCCCAAAAACAAGAAGTCATCCAAGTAGTGCAAAGCAGTACCAACAGATGCCTCTGTAACCATTGCCCATTCTAAAAACAAGGAAAAGGATTCAAAGTTATAGCACGAAAGGGAAAAACCCCATGGGGAGACATTTGTCAAAATGAAAATGATTTTCAAACAAAAAACCCAAAGAGTTAAATTTGCTAAGGGAAACTGGTAGCAACCTAAATGCAGCTTTTATGTCTGACTTGGCCAGAAACGCATTCCTACGACAACTGCACAGCATGGACACCACCACATCAAAGGAAGTGTAAGAAATCGTACAAGAAGAAGGGTCCACCTCATCAGTCAGAGATGCCCCTTTTGGATAGGAGAGGTGATGAATCACCCTCACAGACTTCAAATCCTTTGTAGAGACAACGCCCAATGGGGAGAGTCTAAAATTAGTAAACAGTGGAGACAATAAGGGACCCGCAATTCTGTCTAACAAAAACTCCTTAGCAATGTGCTCCCTTGACTTCCTTACCAAACAGTCGAACCAACACCCATAAATTGGGGAACAAAAAACCCTTCAAAAATTTGCTAGGCTTTCAGCCGATCTGGGTAATGGTCTAGCTGTGGCACCATTTTTTGCAACTTCACCAGGGCCCGCTCGTTTTAAAACAGGCTCCTTAGACCCTGGTAGCTGCTTGTGGGCAAAGTGATTGGCTTTCTTGTAACATTTCGCAGCAAGGTGAACTTCCCTGCAGAAGGAGCATTCATGGCGAAACCTGCAATTCGCCTGCCATTTGCAAATCGACTCATCGAACACAAAACAATAGCCCTTTCTTGGGGCCAAGTTGCCTTGCTGTTTCGAAGGGACAGTCCACTGGGGCAGCATCAAATTCAACCATAGGGCTACATCTTTCGTACCCCAGCTTAACAAATGATGGACAGCCATTTTTTGGCAAAAAAGACTCATTGTAAGTGAGCCAAGCTGTCCCCCCAAAATTCATATAGGCTTCCAGCACCATATCAAGATGATGGTATAGACCGCTAAACATGTGGGGGTGCTTCTCACTGAGGACCTCATCAAAGATGTTGAAGGCCTGCAACCAAGTATGAATGGATTTATACATCCTCTTCTTATCCCCATCTGAATTCATTCTATCCTCTTTCATAGCAAATTTGCTCCCATAATCTCTCCCACTGGGAAGGAGGAAGAATATGTCTATGTAATCCTGATTCCAAATTTTTTCCTTCACCGATTGACATAAATGAAACCCCAGAGGAGAGATGTGACATGTAATGGCTTCTTTATAAAGGGACTCAGATACCCCTGGGGCCTTAGTAGGCAGCATTGGTGGAAGGGAGCAATGGCTATGTGAACTATCACTGACCCTAAACACCTCTGACACCACCCTACTAAAAATGCTTTGTATGCAATCAACAGAAAAACAGAAAGGTCATCAGAGGAACTAAAAAGAGGAGAAGGGTTCTCACCAATATTGATGTCCTCTGTTGGATCCCAGCTGCTTGCATCCTGAGGCTGCGAGGCATGGGTCAAGTCCACAACCTCAGATCTAGCATATCGGTGCCCAGGCCATCCGTCTGCCCTTGGCTGTGCTCTGTGGGCACCACGGTGGTCCATTCCTGTTTTCTCACATCTGTACTCTACATCAGAAGACGAACTGCCCAAAGGATGGGCCGGAACTGTCGCTTCCCGCCGACCAGCGATAACGGGGTCATGTCTGGATGCAGATTCTTGTCAAATCCCGCTATACCGAGTGGGATCCCTGTGGGCCCTCACTGACATCTCATGAGGGGGCCCCGGAACCTTTGGAAGAAGCTGATAACTTCCGTGTCACACTATGGGAGGGCCTGCGCACTGGGGGTGGCCGTGAATAGAACTCCTTCGCTCTCCTCTTCCTCAGCAGAGTGCATCCCTCAGGTTGGCCAGCAGTGACAACAGCGTGCTCCCTAGCAGCCAATGTCTGGTCAAGTAAAATAGGCTCCATCAGGTTAGTGGGAGATGGATGTGGCTGAGCTAAGCAGTCCTTCAACCAAGCTTCCTCTCCATCCTCCCTCACTCTGGCTTGAAGCTGGGACAGCAGGGCTTCCATCTTCTCCTGACTGAGCAGGTACTGACCACTCCCAGTGAGACCAGTCCTTATATATTTGCTTTTTCCTCCACATTCCAGCTGACCAATCATTTGCAGTTGCTAAGCCACAGCAACAGGTACAAACATCTCCAGCCTGCTCCATAACCATGGTAATATTGTCATGGTTATTCAGGATCTTGGACAAATGGTGCAGGGGTTAACAGGGAGAGCCTCTCTTTAATGCCAGGGAGGGTTTTTATAGCTTCAGGTGAGCACCCCTCCCTGTCATTTATACTCCTTGCTTGAGTGTTGCCGACCCTGCTTCATTTGTGCTCTCTCCTGTCCCTGTGTGCTTGATTGGTATATGACTCGGTTTGGACTACGGTAACATCTCTTGGATTGTGATTCTGTTCCTGCGTGACCTCTTGTGTATGACCCCTGGCTTTGTCTTGACCTCCCTGTGATCGCCCTTCTGTACTATTACTGATGTCCTGTGTATGACCTTCTGCTCTGTCTGACTGATATCAGACATAGGTGGTTTCCTTCATTGGAGACTGCCCTTCCCGTGGTTGTTCCTTCCCGGGCAAAGACCTGGCTGGTCATTGCTTGCGTTGAGAAACATGTGATGGTGTCTCCGCGGCTTCTGTTTTGCATGTTTTACATATTTCCCATAAGGGATGGGGGCAGTGCTCTAGAATCACTGTGTTGAGAAACACGTGATGGTGTCTCTGCAGTGTCGGATGTTGATCTCCATGAGTTCATTCATCCTCCTCTTCATAGTCTTTTTACTAGGCATTGCTCCTACCAGCCAGTTTCCTACTCCACACTGATGAGGGGCAATACCCCGAAACAGCTGTATGTGGATGGATACAATGTTTTGGCATAGGTGGTTTCCTTCATTGGAGACTGCCCTTCCCGTGGTTGTTCCTTCCCGGGCAAAGACCTGGCTGGTCATTGCTTGCGTTGAGAAACACGTGATGGTGTCTCCGCGGCTTCTGTTTTTGCATGTTTTACATATTTCCCATAAGGGATGGGGGCAGTGCTCTAGAATCACTGCGTTGAGAAACACGTGATGGTGTCTCCGCAGTGTCGGATGTTGATCTCCATGAGTTCATTCATCCTCCTCTTCATAGTCTTTTTACTAGGCATTGCTCCTACCAGCCAGTTTCCTACTCCACACTGATGAGGGGCAATACCCCGAAACAGCTGTATGTGGATGGATACCATGTTTAGCATAGGTGGTTTCCTTCATTGGAGACTGCCCTTCCCGTGGTTGTTCCTTCCGGGGCAAAGACCTGGCTGGTCATTGCTTGCATTGAGAAACACGTGATGGTGTCTCCGCAGCTTCTGTTTTTGCATGTTTTACATATTTCCCATAAGGGATGGGGGCAGTGCTCTAGAATCACTGCGTTGAGAAACACGTGATGGTGCCTCCGCAGTGTCGTATGTTGATCTCCATGAGTTCATTCATCCTCCTCTTCATAGCAGTGCTGTTGGAGGCAGGCTGTAAGCCCCGCCCACCTTCTGACACGTGGTCACATGACCGTAAGGTCCTGCGGGCATCAGAGTGCTTTGCTGTCGCTCCTCCCCTACCGCAGGTCCTAGAGCAATGTTTCCATCACTATAGCCATGCTCCTGCCCAAGCAGACAGTGAGTACCATTTCTCTGTGTTACTGTCCATACCTGGTCCCTCTGCAAACCTGTCACTCACACTTGCTGTACTATAAGTGTGACATTATAAGCGACCATACCATTTTCTGTCTCCTCGCCTCTTGCTTTTCCCTGACCGGACGAGTGTGTGTGTGTGTGTGTGGGGGCTTCTGCCACTGTCATGGATCCAATGCAGGCATTGTCTGAGCAAGTGAAACAGCTTTCACAGATGTTCCAAAAGATGAATGTGGAACAACTCAGTCTGGCACACACCCAGCAATAGCTGGTCAGCACTGTGCTAGGGGCTATGGCTCCTGAGAATAGGGATGTAGCTCTCACGTCTCCTGAGTCTAAGGGCAAATTGCCCGATTTCTTTTCCGGAGACAAAAAGGAGTTCAGGGCTTTTCGGGAGGGATGCAAATTATTCTTCTCCCTGAGGCCCCGTTCTTCCGGGGGAGAATTTCAAAGAGTGGGGGTAGTTATCTCCTTGCTGCGGGGTGCCCCTCAAGCTTGGGCATTTTCACTGGCACACACAGCACCCGAACGTATGACTGTAGATGCGTTCTTTGAGGCCTTGGGCCGTATTTACGATGATCCTGACAGAGTACGCCTGGCAGAGGACATGGTGATGAGTGCACGTCAGGGTCGGCACTCGGTTTTGCTCGGAGTTTCGGCGGTGGTCAGCCGAGGTCACCTGGGATGATGCTGCACTCCAGGGACTGTTTTGTAGACGTCTGTCAGAACGCCTTCAGGACGCCCTGGCCCTGCACCCGCCTCCTGACACTCTGGACGAGGCCATGACCCAGGTGGTACGGATGGATCGCAGGAAGAGAGGCAGAGGAGTGATGCACTCTGAAACATCTCTGTTCTCTGGAAGCAAGGAGGTGGAGGCCAGTTCTATGCCCATGGAAATTGGCACCACCTCGATCAGAGAAAAGGAGAGGAGACGTCGGAGTGATATACAACTGTGTTTCTACTGCGGGGAACCAGGACACTGGAGGAGAGACTGCCCGTCTTGTCCGACGTCTGCCAAGCCGTCGGGAAGCTACTAGGTCTGGGTGGTGATCGAGGAGGCTGCCCTGACCCTCAGATAGTTTTTTCCTCATGCCCTAAATTGTTGCATAGCATCGAACTGGTGGTAGACAATAATCGCTTTATTTCTACAGCCTTGGTGGACTGCGGTTCATCCCTGAACTTGGTCAGTTCCAGCACCATCTCCAGGGTCAAGATAGGGACAGTCTGGTTGGAGACCCCCCTGAAAATCGTAACCATTGACTCCTCCCCGCTCACCCTTTCGGGTATCTGTTATGTTACCAATAATTTCATTTTACAGGTTGGTTCCTCCCATATTGAGGACATGAGAAGTTATGTGATGGACAACCTGCCCAAAGGGCTGGTGTTGGGCATGCTGTGGCTTCAACGGCACAACCCGGTAATTGATTGGGTGAAAAGAACAATTGTTAAATGCGGCCCGAATTGTATTGACTGCACCCATAAATCTGTGTGTTGTGTTTCTTCTGCAAAACCTGTCTTTGAGTCTTCTGTTTGTCTGGAGGGTATTCCAGAATACCTGAATGAGTTCGAGGATGTGTTCTCCGAAAGCGAGGCCGAGGCATTACCCCCACACAGGCCGTATGACTGCACCATTGACCTGATCCCTGGGGCCAAGTTACCCAAAGCTCGTCTATTTAATTTGTCAGGACCCGAGCATCTGGCAATGAAAGATTATATAGCGGAAAGTCTCCGTAAAGGTCATATTAGACCTTCGGTTTCCCCGATAGCAGCGGGGTTCTTCTTTGTCAAAAAGAAAGATGGTGGCCTGTGTCCCTGCCTCGACTTTCGGGAACTCAACAAAATCACCATCAAGAATGCGTATCCCTTACCTCTGATTCCAGATCTGTGCAACCAACTCTCGGGGGCAAAGTAGTTCTCCAAATTAGATCTTAGGGGGGCATATAATTTGATAAGGATAAAAGAGGGTGCTGAATGGAAAACTGCTTTTCTCACCACTGAGGGGTTATTTGAAAACCTTGTGATGCCATTTGGCCTCGATAATGCTCCAGCAGTTTTTCAAAACTTCATCAATGTAATATTTGAGGACCTAATTGGCCGCTTTGTTGTCATTTATTTAGACGATATTTTGATTTATTCAACTGACGAGCACTCTCATTTGTCACATGTGAAAATCATTTTTCAGAGACTCAGGGAGAACCAATTGTTTGTCAAATTGGAAAAATGTACATTCTTTGTTCTGGCGCTAACCTTTTTAGGGCTTATCATTTCTCCACAGGAGTTTCGGATGGATCCAAAAAAAAGTGCAGGCCATTGCAGAGTGGGTTCAGCCCCAGGACTTGAAGTGTCTGCAGCGCTTTTTGGGGTTCACAAATTATTATCGGAGATTTATTAGGGGCTTTTCACAAATAGTGAAACCCCTCATCTACCTCACATGTAAAGGGGCTGATATCAAAAATTGGTCCCTCCCGGCCAAACAATCCTTTTTAATTCTGAAAAATTGTTTTATGTCTGCTCTGATACTGGTACAACCTGATCCATCCCTGCTTTTTGTTGTGGAGGTCGATGCTTCCGAGGTGGGGGTGGGGGCTGTTTTGTCTCAGGGGCCAGCTACTCTGACCAATCTCAGACCCTGTGCATTTTTTTCCAAAAAATTCTCTCCGGCGGAGAGAAATTATGACGTGGGAAATAGGGAGCTTCTGGCGATAAAGCTGGCGTTTGAGGAATGGAGACATTTTTTGGAGGGGGCAGAACATCCAATTACGGTCTTCACGGACCACAAAAATCTGGAGTACATTAAAACAGCGAAAAGATTGACACCCTGACAGGCCCGGTGGTCACTTTTTTTCTCGGTTTCAATTCTCTATTACTTTCCAGCCTGGATCCAAGAACGTGAAGGCGGATGCTTTGTCATGAAGTTTTGAATCATTGTCTGCCCCCGAACCACCGTCATCCATTCTTCAACCCGGGGTGGTTATTGCAGAGCTATCTTCAGAATTGGAGCGAGGAGATTGTGGGGGCTCAATCTTTAGCTCCAAGGGCCAAGCCTCCTCATAGATTGTTTGTAACAAAGCATCTACGTTCTGAGTTGTTACGGGAGTTTCATGACTCTAAGTTGGGTGCTCACCCAGGTATTGCGGTCACATGTGAGGCAGTAAAAAGAGTGTTTGGTGGCCAGCTACGTCTACAGAAATTAAGGATCGTGTCATTTTGTGTGGGGTTTGCGCCCGTTCTAAGAGCTCTCATTTCCGGCCGGCCGGGGAATGGGTACCTTTACCAATTCCGAGAAGGCCATGGATGCATCTGTCCATGGACTTCATCACCAATCTCCCTCCATCCCGGGGTAACATGGTGGTCTGGGTAGTCGTGGATAGATTGTCAAAGATGGCACATTTCGTACACATGGCCAAACTACCCTCAGCTGAGGTTCTTTCAAAGTATTTCCTTTCACAAATCATCCGTCATCATGGGGTACCTACTAATATTGTATCCGATAGGGGGACACAATTTATAGCAAAATTTTGTCAAGCCTTTTGTAGGAAGTTGGGGATTTCTCTGTCTTTCTCCTCAGCATACCATCCGGAGAGCAATGGACTAACGGAGCGCACCAATCAGTCATTGGAACAAATCCTCCGGTGTTTGACCTCAACATTGCAAGATGACTGGTGTGACGCACTGCCCTTGGCAGAATTCGCTTTTAGTAACCGAATTAATCAATCCACAGGTAGGTCACCTTTTTTCATTAATCTAGGATTAAACCCGCATTTTGTTGAGTTTTCACGTTTGGATTCAAACTGTCCGGTGGCCGAAGATTTGGTCAGGCAGATTGGTGATCTGTGGGCTAAGGTTCGAGCAAGTATTGGGAAGGCGCAGGAAAAGTACAAACACTTTGCGGATAATAAGAGGGATCTGGGTAAGACCCTACATTGTGGGGACAAAGTATGGCTCTCGACACGAAACATAACCTTAAAATTGCCGCCCGCAAAGTTGGGCCCTAAATTCATTGGTCCATATGTGATAACGGAGGTGATTAACCCGGTGGCTCATCACTTGCTCCTTCCATCTTCTTTAAAATTGCATAACGTTTTTCATAAATCCTTACTCAAACCTGTAGGTTCAGTGAGGGAGGAAACCACACCGTTATCACCTCCAGTATCGGTGGATGGCCATTTGGAATTCGATGTACAAAACATTGTGCATTCCTGTTGGGTTCGCGGGTCTCTGCAGTATCTCGTCCATTGGAAGGGGTATGGTCCCGAGGATCGATCATGGGCACCGGCTAGATCGGTGCATGCAGATCGTCTGGTCAGGGCGTACCATGCGCGATATCCGGGGAGGCCTGGGGGTCCGGAGGCCCCCCGTTGAATGAGGAGTACTGTCATGGTTATTCAGGATCTTGGACAAATGGTGCAGAGGTTAATAGGGAGAGCCTCTCTTTGACGCCAGGGAGCAGTCCTTCAACCAAGCTTCCTCTCCATCCTCCCTCACTCTGGCTTGAAGCTGGGACAGCAGGGCTTCCATCTTCTCCTGACTGAGCAGGTACTGACCACTCCCAGTGAGACCAGTCCTTATATATTTGCTTTTTCCTCCACATTCCAGCTGACCAATCATTTGCAGTTGCTAAGCCACAGCAGCAGGTACAAACATCTCCAGCCTGCTCCATAACCATGGTAATATTGTCATGGTTATTCAGGATCTTGGACAAATGGTGCAGGGGTTAACAGGGAGAGCCTCTCTTTAATGCCAGGGAGGGTTTTTATAGCTTCAGGTGAGCACCCTTCCCTGTCGTTTATACTCCTTGCTTGAGTGTTGCCGACCCTGCTTCGTTTGTGCTCTCTCCTGTCCCTGTGTGCTTGATTGGTATATGACTCGGTTTTAACTACTGTAACGTCTCTTGGATTGTGATTCTGTTCCTGCGTGACTTCTTGTGTATGACCCCTGGCTTTGTCTTGACCTCCCTGTGATTGCCCTTCTGTACTATTACTGACGTCCTGTGTATGACCTTCTGCTCTGTCTGACCCTCCACTGATATCTGTCTCTGTTTCTTCTCACGTCTCCTGTGCATGACCCCCGGCTTGTCTGACAACGTTTTATTCTCCTCTCCCTGCGGTGTCTCTAAACACTGTCAGCAGTGCTGTTGGAGGCTGGCTGTAAGCCCTGCCCACCTTCTGACATGCGGTCACATGACCGTAAGGTCCTGAGGGCATCAGAGTGCTTTGCTGTCGCTCCTCCCCTCCTGCAGGTCCTAGAGGAAGGTTTCCATCGCTATAGCCACGCTCCTGCCCAAGCAGACAGTGAGTACCATTTCTCTGTCTTACTATCCATACCTGCTCCCTCTGCAAACCTGTCACTCACACTTGCTGTACTATAAGTGTGACAAATATGTTCTTATCATCTCCACACACAGTCAAACGAGCTCTTAACTCAGTATTAAGATACCTGAAAGAATAAACTTAGACAGCACATTAAGTCTTATAAGATCATCCCATTAGTGGGTCCATGTTGCCATGAAACCCCCAGACTAAGGGTCCGGTGATTTAACAATATAGGGGAAAAATGTAATCTGTGATAACTAAATAAAATGGTAATGGAATTTGCTGAGATGGGGGAAAAAATCATATACTCACCTTATATTAATCTTTCTATACATTTCCCACCTCTGTCAGTTCTATAACTGGCTCTTCTACTTTTTTTCTGTCTTCTGTCTTATTTTCCACTACAATATGAAGTCTGTGACATGCAACATGTCTGCATGTGACGAGAAGCATGGCAATAACTTAAGTTTTGCCACACATAATGGGGTCAGGAATAGTGAGTGGAGGACCTGATCAGAAGGAAGATTGAAAAAAGGAGATAGATAGAAGACAGAAGAGCTGATAGGAGGAACAGCAGTGATGGAACAGGTATGAAGAGGGCCAAGGAGAGGTGAAAATATGTTATTTTTTAGCCACTGTTACCTTATTTCTGGATTCATCTAAAGCAAATCACAAAAATTTGGATTGTGATGCATTCATCTCCACAAAGAACCTTATATTAATTCCTTGAAAGATTTTCTGAGAAGCAATAGATCACTGTAAAACATGCAAGTAGTTGCAGTAATTCTTAGATGATCCTGCTAAGCCCTATATACTTTTTGTAGGATAAATGTTAAAAAGCTTGAGTAACTCTGAGATAACTGATTACTTTCGAGTTCTAGTTTAGAACAGTGCATTCACTATTAACATTTTAAGCCACATAAAGTACACCCGCTGCTATATTTATTACCTAATGACGCACATACAAAATGCATGTTTTCATGAAACATGATTTCCAAAAATACTTCTGAATGGAGTCTTATTATATGACCTAAAGCTTCAGTTCTTATTTTTTATGCCTAGAATAGTTTGGATATTCATTCCCCTATCACTGATTCCAAAGTAAATGGCATATTTTTTGTGGTTCAGATATGTATGAATAAGTTAATCTAAGGCTTCACCAATTGACTCATATTACCACATATGAAATAAGATCATTCATATATATATATATATATATATATATATATATATATATATATATATATATATATATATATATTCCTATCATTGATTTGTCATAGTTGTTATATCTAGGATCTATAGACTGTCACAAAATCAAACTAAATAATCCACTAGTAAATGGGTGTATAGACAGAAACATTTTCAATTTATGCATTGTTTATTCTACTAAAGTAAATGAGAGTATAAAGAACAGGAAGTGCAAAATAAATGAACAGTTGTGTCAATTGCTGGATGCTCATTTGGCACCTACTATCTGCTCAGTATTTATGATGGTGCTTGAACCTCGAGGTTCAAGCAACATATTGTAATCCGATTTCTTATATTTATAGTGCTTTGAAGAAAACACTATCATGTAATTTGAATGCTGCTAACTTATTCTTCTTCTGCTTCTTCTTCTTATTATTGTTCAGTTGATTTTCCGCAATTAATGCGGCCCGAACCGCTACACGCACAGACTCCGTTGAGGTGTCGTTTCGAAGCCAGCGTCCACGAGTGGTGTGATAAGTAATTTTCGTGTCGATCGGATTTGTAGTTTTTGCACAATTTGCGTTTGAAAAAACATTTTCCTCAATGCTTTTCAATGGGAAAACATGCCCTGAGGCGATTCAAATGGCAGTTAAGCTCATTGATATGCGCAGGCAGACCCAGTTACTATGCCATCGCCTGCGAACTATACATGACCTCTCCAGGACAGAGTTTCTGGCAGATAATATCAGCTCTTAAAGCGAAACCCACAGCACAAATGCAAATCTAGCTTCATCAAATGACACATGCCCCTGAGAGAGAATGTGCGCCAAAGTGGATTTAGAAGCCCAGAGAGCCAAACTGGCTCTTAAAGGGCCGACGCGCCAAAGTGATTCTTAAAGGGCCGGCGCACCGAAATGAGTCGTAAAGGGCCGCCGCGCCAAATCGAAAGCTGAGTGACCCCAGGCTCCAAATCGGAGGCTGAGCCACCCCAGCTTCCAAATCGGGGACTGATCGACCCTGGCCTACAAATCGGAGGTTGAGCCACCCTGGCCTCCAAATCGGACCCAGAGTAGCCCCACTCACCAAATCGGACCCAGAGTGGCCCCGCTCACCAAATCGGACCCAGAGTGGCCCCGCTCACCAAATCGGACCCAGAGTGGCCCCGCCCACCAAATCGGACCCAGAGTGGCCCCGCCCACCAAATCGGACCCAGAGTGGCCCCGCCCACCAAATCGGACCCAGAGTGGCCCCGCCCACCAAATCGGACCCAGAGTGGCCCCACCCACCAAATCAGACCCAAAGTGGCCCCGCCCACCAAATCGGACCCTGAGGGGTCCCGCCCACCAAATCAGACTTAGAGTGGCCCCGCCAACCAAATCGGACCCTGAGGGGCCCCACCCACCAAATCAGACCCAGAGTGGCCCCGCCCACCAAATCGGACCCTGAGGGGCCCCACCCACCAAATCGGACCCTAAGGGCCCCACCCACAAAATCTTACCCAGAGTGGCCCCGCCCACCAAAATCGGACCCAGAGTGACCCCGCCCACCAAATCAGACTCTGAGGGGCCCCTCCCACCAAATCAGACCCCGAGGGGCCCCGCCCACCAAATCAGACCCCGAGGGGCCCCGCCCACCAAATCGGACCCTGAGGAGCCCCGCCCACCAAATCGGACCCTGAGGGGCCCCGCCCACTAAATCGGACCCTGAGGGGCCCCGGCCACCAAATCGGACCCAGAGTGGCCCTGCCCACCAAATTGGACCCTGAGGGGCCTCGCCCACCAAAACGGACTCTGAGGGGCCCCGGCCACAAAATCAGACCCTGAGGGGCCCCACCCACAAAATTGGACCCTGAGGGGCCCCACCCACAAAATCTGACCCAGAGTGGCCCACCCACCAAATTGGACCCAGAGGGGCTCCGCCCTCAAAATCAGTCCCTAAGGAGCCCCACCCACAAAATCAGACCCAGTGGGGCCCCGGCCGCAAAATCGGACCCTGAAGGGCCCCACCCACAAAATCGGACCCTGAGGGGCCCCGGCCACAAAATCGGACCCTGAGGGGCCCCATCCACAAAATCGGACCCTGAGGGGCCCCACCCACAAAATCGGACCCTGAGGGGCCCCGGCCACAAAATCGGACCCTGAGGGGCCCCACCCACAAAATCATACCCTGAGGGGCCCCAGCTACAAAATTGGACCCTGAGGGGCCCCACCCACAAAATCGGACCCGGAAGGGACCAGGCCACAAAATCAGACCCTGAGGGGCCCCGGCTACAAAATCGGACCCTGAGGGGCCCCACCCATAAAATCAGACCCTGAAGGGCACCAGCCACAATATCGGACCCTGAGGGGCCCCACCCACAAAATCGGACCCTGAGGGGTCACACCCACAAAATCAGACCCTGAGGGATCCCGGCCACCAATTCAAGCCCTGAGGAGCCCAGGCCACCGAATCGGATCCTGAGGGCCCCACCTACCAAATCAGACCCTTATGCCAAAGTGGCCTCTGAGAGACCCACAGTTAAAACGGATCCTGAGTTGAAAGTCTTGCAGGGGCAGCAGGCATGTCTCTCTTAAAGGGGCATCCCAGGCACCATTTCAAAGCACTATCTGTACTTCCTTCAGGATATACACATCTAGTTCTTCTTATTATTCAGTTGATTTCCTCAATTAATGCGGCCCGAACCGCTACAAGCACAGACTCCGTTGAGGTGTTGTTTCGAAGCCAGCGTCCATGAGTGGTGTGCACTGCTAAGTAAGTTTCGTGTCGATCGGATTTGTAGTTTTTGCGTAATTTGCGTTTGAAACATTTTTTTTCCCGTCATTGGAATGCACTGTCTCAATGCATTTCAATGGGAAAATGTTGCCACAGAGAAAACATGCCCTGAGGCAATTCAAATGGCAGTTAAGCTCATTGATATGCGCAGGCACATCCAGTTACTATGCCAATGCCTACGAACTTTACATGACGCCCCCAGGACACAGATTCTGCCAGATAATATCAGCTCTTAAAGCGAAACCCACAGCACAAATGCAAATCTAGCTTCATCTCATGACGCATGCCCCTGAGAGAGAATGTGCGCCAAAGTGGATTTAGAAGCCCAGTGCGCGAAACTGGCTCTTAAAGGGCCGACGCGCCAAAGTCATTCTTAAAGGGCCGACGCACCAAAATGAGTCTTAAAGAGCCGGCACGCCAAATCGAAAGCTGAGTGACCCCAGGCTCCAAATCGGAGGCTGATTGACCTCGGCCTTCAAATCGGAGGCTGATCGACCCTGGCCTACAAGGCCTCCAAATCAGAGGCTGAGCCACTCCGACCTTCAAATCGGAGGCTGATCGACCCTGGCCTACAAATCGGAGGCTGAGCCACCCCGGCCTCCATATCGGAGGCTGATCGACCACGGCCTCCAAATCGGAGGCTGATCGACCCCAACCTCCAAATCGGAGGCTGATCGACCCCGGCCTCCAAGTCAGAGGCTGATCGACCCCGGCCTCCAAATCGGAGGCTGAGCCACCCCAGCATCCAAATCAGAGGCTGAGCCACCCCGGCCTCCAAATCAGAGGCTGAGCCACCCCGGCCTCCAAATCAGAGGCTGAGCCACCCGGGCCTACAAATCAGAGGCTGAGCCACCCCGGCCTCCATATCGGAGGCTGATCGACCACGGCCTCCAAATCAGAGGCTGATCGACCCCGGCCTCCAAATCGGAGGCTGATCGACCCCGGCCTCCAAATCGGAGGCTGATCGACCCCGGCCTCCAAATCGGAGGTTGAGCCACCCCGGCCTCCAAATTGGAGGCTGATTGACTCCGGCCTCCAAATCGGAGGCTGAGCCACCCCGGCCTCCAAATCGGAGGCTGAGCCACCCAGGCCTCCAAATCGGAGGCTGATCCACCCCGGCCTCCAAATCAATGGCTGAGCCACCCTGGCCCGATTTTGTGGGCAGACCCATAGGGGCTCCACCCACAAAATCAGACCCTAAGAGGCCCCACCCACAGAATCGGACCCTGAGGGGCCCCGGCCACAAAATCAGACCCCGAGGGATCCCGTCCACCAATTCAAGCCCTGAGGAGCCCAGGCCACTGAATCAGATCCTGAGGGCCCCACCCACCAAATCAGACCCTGAGGGGCCCCACAGGCCAAAGTGGCCCCTGAGAGGCACCCACAGTTAAAACGGATCCTGAGTTGAAAGTCCTGCAGGGGCAGCAGGCAAGTCTCTCTTAAAGGGGCAGCCCAGGCACCATTTCAAAGCACTATCTGTACTTCCTTCAGGAAATACACATCTAGTTTATTATTATTATTATTATTATTATTATTATTATTATTCTACTTCTTCTCCTCATTTTCTGCAATTAATGCGGTCCTAACTGCTCGGCGCAGAGACCCCATTGAGGCGGCGTTTTGAAGCCCTCAGTGGGGACAGGTGTGCAATGCATTTTTGGAGTCGATCCAATTTGTAGTTTCTAAAAAAAATCATATTTTAAGCAAAAATTTTCCCATAGGAATTAATGGCGACCTTTCCATGCCCCCCAACTGACATGAATTGAAGCCACAGCGCAGATGCAGTGACCTTACAAAGATGGCAGCTATGCAAATGCAGCTTCCACACATGACCCGTATTAGCTAATAGAAGCTGACAGATCGCTGATTCAAGGTCTTAAAGGCGCAACACGCCAATAGCTTCTGAAAAGCCGCACCCAGTGATGTCTAACCTTGGCACTCCAGCTGTTGTAAAACTACAACTCCCAGCATGCCCTTGCAACCTGCAGCAGTTGAGGCATGCTGGGAATTGTAGTTCTGAAACAGCTGGAGTGCCAAGGTTCACCAACACTGTGGTTGGACGCCAAAGTGGCTTTAGAAGCCCAGTGTGCAACAGTGGCCCTTGAGGGGTCCGGAGCGCCAAAGTGGCCCCCGAGGCAAGGTGGCAGCTTGTGTCAACATGGCTAAAGTGGCTACCAAGTGACCAAAGTGGCTACCAAGGTGCCGAAAGTGCCAAAGTGGTTACCAAGTGGCAAAAGTGGCTACCGAGTGGCCAAAGTGGCTACTGAGGTGCCGAATTTGCCAAAGTGGCTACCAACTGGAAAAGTGGCTACAGAGGTGCCGAATGAGCCAAAGTGTCAACCAAGTGGCCAAAGTGGCTACTGAGGTGCCGAATGTGCTAAAGTGGCTACCAAGTGGCCAAAGAGGCTACCAAGTGGCCAAATTGGCTACTGAGGTGCCGAATGTGCCAAAGTGGCTACCAACTGGCCAAAGTGGTTACAGAGGTGCCGAATGTGCCAAAGTGGCTACCAAGTGGCCAAAGTGACTACAGAGGTGCCGAATGTGCCAAAGTGGCTACCAAGTGGCCAAAGTGGCTACCGAGGTGCCGAATGTGCCAAAATGGCTACCAAGTGGCCAAAGTGGCTACTGAGGTGCCAAATGTGCCAAAGTGGCTACCAACTGCCCAAAGTGGCTACAGAGGTGCAAAATGTGCCAAAGTGGCTACCAAGTGGCCAAAGTGGCTACTGAGGTGCCGAATGTGCCAAAATGGCTACCAAGTGGCCAAAGTGGCTACCTAGGTGCCGAATGTGCCAAAGTGGCTACCAAGTGGCCAAAGTGGCTACTGAGGTGCCGAATGTGCCAAAGTGGCTACCAAGTGGCCAAAGTGGCTACCTAGGTGCCGAATGTGCCAAAGTGGCTACCAAGTGGCCAAAGTGGCTACAGAGGTGCCAAATGTGCTAAAGTGGCTACCAAGTGGCCAAAGTGGCTACAGAGGTGCCGAATGTGCCAAATTGGCTACCAAGTGGCCAAAGTGGCTACCGAGGTGCCGAATGTGCCAAAATGGCTACCAAGTGGCCAAAGTGGCTACCAAGTGGCCAAAGTGGCTACTGAGGTGCCAAATGTGTCAAAGTGGCTACCAACTGGCCAAAGTGGCTACAGAGGTGCCAAATGTGCAAAAGTGTCTACCAAGTGGCCAAAGTGGCTACCTATGTGCCGAATGTGCCAAAGTGGCTACCAAGTGGCCAAAGTGGCTACCTATGTGCCGAATGTGCCAAAGTGGCTACCAAGTGGCCAAAGTGGCTACCTAGGTGCCGAATGTGCCAAAGTGGCTACCAAGTGGCCAAAGTGGCTACTGAGGTGCCAAATGTGCCAAAGTGGCTACCAACTGCCCAAAGTGGCTACAGAGGTGCCAAATGTGCCAAAGTAGCTACCAAGTGGCCAAAGTGGCTACTGAGGTGCCGAATGTGCCAAAGTGGCTACCAAGTGGCCAAAGTGGCTACAGAGGTGCCGAATGTGCCAAAGTGGCTACCAAGTGGCCAAAGTGGCTACAGAGGTGCCAAATATGCTAAAGTGGCTACCAAGTGGCCAAAGTGGCTACCTATGTGCCGAATGTGCCAAAGTGGCTGCCAAGTGGCCAAAGTGGCTACCGAGGGGCCGAATGTCCCAAAGTGGCTACCATGTGGCCAAAGTGGCTGCCAAGTGGCCAAAGTGGCTACTGAGGTGCCGAATGTGCCAAAGTGGCTACCGAGGTGCCAAATGTTCCAAAGTGGCTACCAAGTGGCCAAAGTGGCTACCGAGGTGCCGAATGTGCCAAAATGGCTACCAAGTGGCCAAAGTGGCTACCAAGTGGCCAAAGTGGCTACTGAGGTGCCAAATGTGTCAAAGTGGCTACCAACTGGCCAAAGTGGCTACAGAGGTGCCAAATGTGCAAAAGTGTCTACCAAGTGGCCAAAGTGGCTACCTATGTGCCGAATGTGCCAAAGTGGCTACCAAGTGGCCAAAGTGGCTACCTAGGTGCCGAATGTGCCAAAGTGGCTACCAAGTGGCCAAAGTGGCTACTGAGGTGCCAAATGTGCCAAAGTGGCTACCAACTGCCCAAAGTGGCTACAGAGGTGCCAAATGTGCCAAAGTAGCTACCAAGTGGCCAAAGTGGCTACTGAGGTGCCGAATGTGCCAAAGTGGCTACCAAGTGGCCAAAGTGGCTACAGAGGTGCCAAATGTGCCAAAGTGGCTACCAAGTGGCCAAAGTGGCTACAGAGGTGCCAAATATTCTAAAGTGGCTACCAAGTGGCCAAAGTGGCTACCTATGTGCCGAATGTGCCAAAGTGGCTACCAAGTGGCCAAAGTGGCTACCGAGGGGCCGAATGTCCCAAAGTGGCTACCATGTGGCCAAAGTGGCTGCCAAGTGGCCAAAGTGGCAAATGAGATGCCGAATGTGCCAAAGTGGCTACCAAGTGGCCAAAGTGGCTACCGAGGTGCCAAATGTTCCAAAGTGGCTACCAAGTGGCCAAAGTGGCTACAGATGTGCCAACTGTGCCAAAGTGACTACCAAGTGGCCAACGTGGCTACCGAGGTGCCAAATGTGCCAAAGTGGCTACCAAGTGGCCAAAGTGGCTATCAAGATGCCAAATGTGCTAAAGTGGCTACCAAGTGGCCAAAGTGGCTACCGAGGTGTCGAATGTGCCAAAGTGGCTACCAAGTGGTTGAAGTGGCTACCGAGGTGCCGAATGTGCCAAAGTGGCTACCAAGTGGCCAAAGTGGCAACCGAGGTGCTGAATGTGCCAAAGTGGCTACCAAGTGGCCAAACTGGCTACCAAGTGGCTACAGAGGTGCCGAATGTGCCAAAGTGGCTACCAAGTGGCCAAAGTGGCTACCGAGGTGCCAAATCTGCTAAAGCTGGCAGCGCTGTTCAAGCACCATGTATTTCCTTCAGGAAATGCCCATCTAGTTTCATTTTGTTCTCTTATATATCGCAAATAATTTCCACAGTGCTTTACAGACATCATCACCACTGTCTCAATTTTGGCTCACAATATGAATTCCATATCAGTATGTTTTTGAAGTGTGGGAGGAATCCTGAGTACCTGGAGGAACCCCACGCAAACATAGGAAGAACCTACAAACTCCTTGCAGATGTTGTCCTAGGTGATACTTCAATCCAGGATCCCAGCACTACAAGACTACAGTGCTAATTACTGAGCTTCCATACTGACCTAGTCACGCAGAAATAAATGAAGCAAGAAAAGAAAAGAAAAACAACCAAACAAAATGTATATATACATACAGTGGTGAGCATAAATGAGTGCATCATAAATCAGATGATAGTGTGAGCCAGCAGCTTGGACTAGCAGTAAAAAGTTTACCTCTGGTCACAAGTCTATGCCTGCTGCCACTAATAACAGACAGAGAAGGTGGCAGCTGATGGACATTTTCATCAACCAATGCTAGTGCTATATATAAATAAATTAATTTAAATTAAAACAGCATGAGTTCCCCTTTATTTTTGATAACCAGCATGGCAAAACTGACAGCTGCGGGCAGCAAACCTTAGCTGTCAGTTTTATCATGTCTGGCTATCAATTCAAGAATAGAGGGTTTTTTTAATTATTTTACATTTTAAAAAACAGTGTTAGGTTTCACTCATTTTTAACAAACAGCCAAGCTAAAGCAGACAGCTGGGGGCTGGTATTCTCAGGCTGTTAAGCGGCCATAGATATTGGTCACTCAGCCTAAAAATAGCAGCCTGCAGCCACCCCATAAAAGGTGCATCTCTTAGATGCAGTAATTCTGGTGCGTTGCCTGGCTCTTCTCATTTGCCTTGTGGAGGTGGCAAGTAGGGTTAACCCCTTCCCAACCTTTGACGCAGCGTATGCATCATGAAATCCTGTGCCATTCTGACCTGTGATGCAGCATATGCATCATGGGGGATTGTGTTCCTGTGTGTCAGGTGACTGGGGTCACTGAAAGGTCACCCAACCCACACATACAGGAGGACTTGTACTTCAACCCGGGGGTGGCTTTGCCCCCCCAGTGGCTACAATGGCTCTGACTGGCTGTTGAAAGTGAAACAGCCAATCAGAGCAATTGTAATATTTCACCAATGAAACTAGGTGAAATACTACAATCCAACCATGGCCGATGCTGCAATATCATCGGCCATAGCTGGAGACCGCGATCTGCCCCCGCCACAACTGACGGGGGCGATTTGCCCCCGCCACTGACTGACGACATTGATCTTCTGCCGCCGTCAGTAATTGCTCCCCTCTGTTCCCCCACCATCCGATTCCCCCCTTCTCCCAGTACCTCCCGAGTCCCGGGGGCCCTCCATCTTCGGGCATTCTCCATGGGCGCCGCCATCTTCTAAAATGGCGGGCACATGCGCAGTGCGCCTGCCGAGATCTGCCAGCTAGCACCCAGCAGATTAGTTAATTTTGATCACTGTGATAGACCCTATCACAGTGATCAAAATAGAAAAAAATAAACACCCCTTTATCACCCCCATAGGTAGGGAAAAATAATGAAATAAAGAAAATATATTTATTTTTATTTTTCAATTAGGGTTAGGGTTAGAATTAGGGTTAGGGTTGGAATTAGGGTTAGGGTTGGAATTAGGGTTGAGGTTGGAATTAGGGTTAGTGAATTCTCTTTCTGGACTCCCTCTGGTGGTTACTGGAGGGAGTGGAGCTGATCTGATTGACAGAGGCTTGCCACCTAATAATGAGGAAGACGATTGGAGATCTGGGATGTTGTGAGTTAATTTTCCCCTTCACCATTGAGGTCTGATGAACTCCCTCTTTTGGTGAAGGAAGGTAGTGAGGCTGATTACCAAGCACCTGAGCAGAATGATGATGGCTGGGTGACTGGAATTGCTGACTGGATATAAGGCAGCCGACGCCCTTCTGCCTTGCGGGTTATTTCTCTGAGGGATTCTAGGAGACCAGTCTGATTCCTGCTCCTCAAAAGCTAAGTTTTCTGCTCTGCTTTTTGCATTTGTGTTATGGTTTTGTTTTGCCTTGTTTTTCTGGATTTCTGCCATTCCCTGCTGGGGTGAGCTGAATTCCTTTTTGCTCTGTCTTCAGAAAATACCTGAGATATAGTCTTTTTGAAGCCTAGCGTCTTCAGGGCTTTTTTCCCTATCAGTCTGTTGGCTCTTGTTTTGATAGGGTTTTTGGCGGATTGCAGACAGCAGCTTTTCTATCCTGTCCTATTTAGTTAGCTTGGGCCCCATCATTTACTCAGCCTATATTTCTATCTGTGAGTGTTTTTTCATCTTGCTTCACCGTCATTATATGTTGGGGGCTGCCTATTGCTTTGGGGTCTGCTCTGGGGCAGTTTAGATTTCCCTTTCTGTCTTTAGGCTATTTAGTTCTCCGGCTGTGATCGAGGGGTCTAGGGCACCGTAGGAACCCCCCACGGCTACTGCTAGTTGTTGTTGATAGGTTCAGGGGTCTGCAATCGATAGCTGCCAACTTCTCTGGTTTTCTGGACTTAGCTAGTATTTCTGTTTTTGCCTCCTACGGTGACTCAATCATAACACTGGGGTTTCTGATTGGTATTTAAGACAGCTGACTCCCTCTATCCCTGCTGGTGATTTTCTTCCTGTTCCTTCTGAAGTCTGAGGTCTCCTGCTCTTTCCCTGCATGGTTCAGCTAAGCGGTTCATTTGTTATTCTGTTTGCATTTGATCTGGTTTTGTTTATCTCTGCTTTGTGCGGATCAGCCAGCTCTGGCTGGGGCTGTGCTGAATCACCGCCCATATGTTACTTCATGTGCCAGTTTGTTTTGTCCCCTGTTATATTTGTCTCTTTTTGCTTTGCTTTCAGAATATACCAGAGTGCTAATATAGTGGCGGCTATGTTTTGCAACTTCAGTGTTTTTTGTGCATCAGACGTGTTGGACTTTTTGCAGGGTTTTTTGCATGATTGTAGACAGTGTCTTTCCTTTCCTGTCCTGTCTAGTCAGTTTGGGCCCCATCATTTGCTCAGTCTATTTTTCTGCCTGCAGTACAACAACTTGGCACTCAAAAGAAAAATTGATTTTACAGTTCCTTTATTGTAAAAGGCATCCAGTTAAATATACTTCTTTTACTTCTTTAAACGTTTTCGGTCATACAATTGACCTTCATCAGAAACAGAATTTTTTCACAGTTGGTTTTAACTGAGAGGAACTGTAATGGAAAATTCCATATATTATTATTAAAGAACCGCTGTCATAAGTAGGCACTATTCAGTACTGGGTATATTCATTAATAATGTGGAGAAACAGACGTCTGGGAAGCAGCAGCTACTGAGGATGAAAGGACACCATTCATGTAGGAAATCACCAGACCCACGGGTTTGACACCTTGGGTTATACAGGGACCGGTAGACACCCACACCAATTATTGTATCTACCGGTCCCTGTATAACCCAAGGTGTCAAACCCGTGGGTCTGGTGATTTCCTACATGAATGGTGTCCTTTCATCCTCAGTAGCTGCTGCTTCCCAGACGTCTGTTTCTCCACATTATTAATGAATATACCCAGTACTGAATAATGCCTACTTATGACAGCGGTTTTTTAATAATAATATATGGAATTTTCCATTACAGTTCCTCTCAGTTAAAACCAACTGTGAAAAAATTCTGTTTCTGATGAAGGTCAATTGTATGACCGAAAACGTTTAAAGAAGTAAAAGAAGTATATTTAACTGGATGCCTTTTACAATAAAGGAACTGTCAAATCAATTTTTCTTTTGAGTGCCAAGTTTTTGTACTACATTGTTAGTTTGCTGGATACCTGACTTGTGCACCTCCCTCCACACTGAGTGCCATGTTTTTTCTATTTTGCAATATTTTTCTGCCTGCGTTTGTGTTTTCATCTTGTCTCACTGACAATATATGTTTGGGGGCTGTTCCTTTGGGGACTACTCCGGGGCAGTTTGGATTTCCCCTTTCTTGCTTTAGGCTTAGTTTGCTCTCTGGCTGTGCCATGGCATCTAGGATCATCGCATGCACGCTCCACGGCTACTGCTAGTTGTGTGGACAGGATCAGGGGTCTGCATCCGCTTAGTTACCAACCTCTCTGGTTCTCTGTGGCTTAGCTTGGGCCTGCTATCCTCCTCGGTGCCCATTCATAACAGGTTAGAGTTGGAATTAGGGTTAGGGTTGGAATGAGGGTTGGAGTTGGAATTAGGATTAGGGTAGGAATTAGGGTTAGGGTTAGAATTAGGTTTAAGATTAGGTTTAGGGGTGTGTTGGGTTTAGGGTTGGGATTAGGGTTAGGCTTGTGGTTAGGGTTATGGTGAGAGTTATGATTGTGGTTAGGGTAAATCCCTACCTCCCTGTCGTGCCCCCGGTATCTGCCGGTATGAAAAAGGGGTTACCGTTCATCTCTTGGGGGTGACACTACAGGGTCCTCTTCGGGCCTGTCCTTGTGAGGACAGGAGCAATATCGTGGGATGACAGGGAGGTAGGGATTTATTGCACACTTATATCCCTCTCCCTTATTTTCTTCCGCATTTCCTCAATTTGGACCCAGTACCCGGCAAAAAATATTTGGAAACAAGACCCGGACCTCTATGTTCATAATAAGTGGTGAGACGGAACCATTTTTTTATTGAGCACTGTTATGCACGAGCACCTTTGTTTGTTGTGCTTAAATGTGTTGTCTCAGGTTTTAATGACTGATTAAAGGTTATGTTTTATAGAGTAGGGAATCCTCCAAGCTATTTATTATTTTGACCCTTGAGGCTTTTTTGTGTGGTGGTAATTAATTTGCACCACAGCTGTTTTTGGTCTCCAAACGCAACATGGCGCCACCATTGATTCCAGCCAATTTTGCGTTCAAAAAGTCAAACGGTGCTCCCTCCCTTCCGGGCCCCAACGTGAGCCCATACAGTGGTTAACCCCACATATGGGGCATCAGCGTACCCGGAAAAAATTGCACAACAATTTTGGGGGTCTAATCTCTTCTGCTAACCTTGGGAAAATAAAAAATTGGGGGCTTAAAAATTGTTTTTGTGGAAAAAAATATTTTTTATTTTCACTGCTCTGCGTTATAAACTTCTGTGAAGCAATTGGGGGTCAAAGTGATCACCACACATCTAGATAAGTTCCTTGGGGGGGTCTAGTTTCCAAAATGGGGTCACTTTTTGGGGGTTTCTACTGTTTAGGCACATTAAGGTCTCTGCAAGTATAACATGACACCCGAAGACCATTCCATCAAAGTCTACATTTCAAAACGTCACTACTTCCTTTCCAAGCCCTGACATGTACCCAAACAGTAGTTCCCCCCCACATATGGGGTACCAGAGTACTCAGGACAAACTGGACAATAACTTTTGGGGTCCAATTTCTCCTGTTACCCTTATGAAAATAAAATATTGCAGGCTAAAAAATCATTTTTTTAAGGAAAAAAATATTTTTTATTTTCACGGCTCTGAGTTATAAACTTCTGTGAAGCACATGGGGGTTCAAAGTGCTCACCACACAAGTAGATAAGTTCCTTGGGGGTCTAGTTTTCAAAATGGGGTCACTTGTGGGGGTTTATACTGTTTAGGCACATTAGGGGCTCTGCAAACATAACATGACGCCCGCAGACCATTCCATCAAAGTCTACATTTCAAAATGTCACTTCTTCCCTTCCTAGCCCTGATGTGTGCCCAAACAGTGGTTCCCCCCACATAAGGGGTACCAGTCTACTCAGGACAAACTGAACAACAACTTTTAGGCTCCAAATTCTTCTGTTACCTATGTGAAAATAAAAATTTGCAGGCTAAAAAATCATTCATTGAGGAAAAAAATTAATTTATTTTCATGGCTCTGCGTTATAAACTTCTGTCAAGCACTTGGAGGTTAAAAGTGCTCACTATGCATCTAGATAACTTCCTTTGGGTGGTCTAGTTTCCAAAATGGGGTCACTTGTGGGGGAGCTCCAAAGTTTACACACACAGGGGCTCTCCAAATGCGACATGGTGTCCGCTAATGATTGGAGCTAATATTCCATTTAAAAAGTCAAATGGCGCACCTTCCCTTCCGAGCCTTGCCGTGCGACCAAACAGTGGTTCCCCCCACATATGGGGTTTCAGCGTACTCAGGACAAATTGGACAACAACTTTTGGGTCCACTTTCTCCTGTTACCCTTGGGAAAATAAAAAAATTGTTGCTAAAAGATCATTTTTGTGACTAAAAAGTTAAATGTTCATTTTTTTCCTTCCATGTTGCTTCTGCGGCTGTGAAACACCTGAAGGGTTAATAAACTTCTTGAATTTGGTTTTGATCAGCTTGAGGGGTGTAATTTTTATAATGGTGTCACTTTTGGGTATTTTCAGCCATATAGACCCCTCAAACGCACTTGAAATGTGAGGTGGTCCCTAAAAAAAATGGTTTTGTAAATTTTGTTGTAAAAATGAGAAATCGCTGGTCAACTTTTAACCCTTATAACTTCCTAACAAAATATAATTTTGTTTCCAAAGTTGTGCTGATGTAAAGTAGATATGTGGAAAATGTTATTTATTAACTATTTTGTCACATACCTCTCTAGTTTAACAGAATAAAAATTCAAAATTTGAAAATAGTGAAGTTTTCAATGTTTTTGCCAAATTTCCGATTTTTTCACAAATAAACACAAAAATTATTGACCTAAATTTACCACTAACATGAAGCACAATATGTCACAAAAAAATTCTCAGAATCGCTAGGATCCGTTGAAGTGTTCCTGAGTTATTACCTCATAAATGGACACGGTCAGAATTGCAAAAAATGGCCAGGTCATTAAGGTAAAAAAAGGCTGGGTCATGAAGGGGTTAATATTTGTCAGTTGATGTCAGCTGCTTTATGACTGCTGACATCAAGCCCACAAGTTAGTAATTGAGAGGCATTATATAACACACCTATCCATTACTAACTTTACACTTACCCTTTATTTGAAATAAAATACACAACGTTTTAATTTTTTATTTAAAAATAAAAAAGTGATACCTTACTTAACAGCTAAAGTCACAAAGAATATGCGGCCCCCAGGAATTCGAAAAAGCATAACAGTCCTTTATTCCATGCTGCAGGACATGGACAAAAACAAGGTGTGCAGGTAACAGAGGCATGCAGGCAGAGACAGAAAGGACGATGGCCAGGTGACTCACCTTACTCCCATTCCATTGAAGCCCTCGTCCCCTGTAAAAAAAAACAGAAAATAATAAACAATAATACTCACAGCTCCTATTCCATTGAAACCTTGATCTCTTGTAAGCAAAAGAAAAATAAAAAACAATTACATCCCTCACCTGTCCAACATACTGTCCTACCCTGTAATCCAAGTCTGCGATAAGGAGTTTCCAACTTGGATGGGGCCAATATGTGACCGTCCAGGCTGAAAACCATGTGAGAATGAGTTTCTGCAAGCATAGTGCCAGTGACTAGCGGTGACATCATTGAGATTACCGCAGGTCACTGAGGCTGTGTTCCCAGTTCACTTCTTTGTGAGCTGGACCACTGAACTGCGGTGACCTCAATGAGATCACAGCTAGCACTGTGATAAAGAGTCTCATGGTGCAGTGCTGATCTCAATAAGTTCAACAGATCATTGTAAGAAATTTCTCTCTGGTCACAACTGCTGGCTCACGTTGTCATCTGACAGCTTGGGAACCGCAGCTCTCTGACTGGTAGTAATAATCTTACCACTGATCAGAGCCCATTTCTGCCACAATGTCATGCAGAATGGCAAACAATGGATGTTTGGGCCCTCCATTCATCAGAAAAATATATAAGAAACACATATTACAAAATATTGTCAGTGATAAACAAGGGATCAATACACAAGTGTACTGTGAGGCAGCGACCGGAGTCATATGTGAGGGTCGCTATGTGTCCCCCAGAATGCGCTCAGAAGCGTATTAGATCTGCGGGAGAGCCCTGTCGTCGCAGCAGTGTGCCTGTGACTTACAGGGCAGAATAAAAGTGAGTTTGAGCCTGGTCAAGTTATTTGGACCAAGGAGTTTATTCTGGAAAACCCGGTATGGGCTTTTATTTTTGAAACGGACTGCAGGAAGGTAGTGGGGTCTGGTCCGTTTCCTCCAGCCCAGGTCTTATAAGTGGCCTATGGCCACAGATTGAAGAAAGGAAAAAAAAACCTGCAGAAATGGTTTTGGGTGTGTCAGTTCTGACTTGCACTGAGACAGAGCAGTGGTCTGCAGAGCTCCCTGTGTGAGGCAACACAGGGCCAAGCTAAGCCCAGGTCTGGCACGGCTTTCATACCCGGGCAACGGGGTCACTCACGGCAACTGGCCATGGACTGTTTTGTTGCTTCCCGCCTGCGATCCGGAGGATACAGCGTGTTGTGCACTGTGAGTGTTTTTTTGTGAATATAAACACAATTTTGTTGTTTGAACTTGCTGGGTCACTGCCTCATCTCTGCACAGTGTGGACGCCGCTGCTTTACCGTACATAATCAAACGATTGGTGTGTCATAGATATAACACAAGTAGGATGTTGAGTTGGGATACTACAAACATTAAAGGCAGGGAGAAATAGAATTGTCAAATAGTGACAACTTACATTTGATAGGGTGCTATGTACCTTGATTGTCTATTGCCTATTTGATTAAGCCACACTCCTATTACATCCCCATGCAATCACTGCTCATGGTGCAATGCCAACAACGCATGTGCAGAAGGAATCAATTCCATTTGACAAAAAGACACCATAGCGTTAGAGCAGGAAAAGATACAAAGTATACTGTTGATGACGCATGCATATAAAAATTTATGCTAAAGGATGAAAATACCTACAGTGTAGGTGCAAGAAAGACGCATAACAATGAGTGGACAAGCCTTTTTGCTTTGAGGCATATGAAATGAACGTTTACATAGTATGATAAATAAAGTACTGTATTTCAAAGAGATAAGGATAGACTTGCTTATTTACAACATTTGTAACTTTATTAAAATAAGACAGCAATGGCACAATTTTAGTGGTGCATACAAAAAAGATATGATGCTGATATAGGAACCAACACAGAACAAGTACAAAAAATATAAGGGCTGGTGAAGCAGCACATAGGATAAACTAACCCCTTAACAACCTGAGGTATTTTTGGTTTTGCATTTTCATTTTTTTCTCCCCTTCTTCCCAGAGCCATAACTTTTTTTTTTGGACAAAATGGCCACGTACGGGCTTGTTTTATGCGTGACGAGTTGTACTTTTGAACGACACTGTTGATTTTACCATGTTGTGTACTTGAAAATGGGGAAAAAATATCCAAGTGCGGTGTAATTGCAAAAAAGTGCAATCCCACACTTGTTTTTTTGTTTTGCTTTACTAGGTTCACTAAATGATAAAATTGACCTGCCATTGTGATTCTTCAGGTCATTATGAGTTCATAGACACCAAACATGTCTAGGTTCTTTTTTATCTAAGTGGCGAAAACAAATTTCAAACTTTGTTTAAAAAAAATTGTTGCATTTTCTGATACCCGCAGTGTCTCCCTTTTTCGTGATCTGGGGTTGGCTGAGGGCTTATTTTTTGCGCACCGAGCTGACATTTTTAACTATATCATTTTGGTGCAGATACAATCTTTTGATCGCCCGTTATTGCATTTTAATGCAATGTTGCAGCGACACAAAAAAAAACGTAATTCTGGGGTTTTGACTTCTTTCTCACTACGCCATTTAGCGATCAGGTTAATCCTCTTATTTATTGATGGATCGGGCAATTCTGAACGCGGCGATACCGAATGTGTATGCTTGGTTTTTTATTTATTTTGAATGGGGTGAAAGGGTGTTTTTTTTTTTTTTTTTTTTACTTTTGGTATGCATCAATAGTCTCCATGGGCGACTAGAAGCTGCCATAACCCGATTGGCTCTGCTACATGCAGGCAATGATCAGATCACCTGCATGTAGCAGAGCTGACTTGCTATGAGAGATGACCACCAGGCGGCACTCATAGAAATCTGGCACTGACAACCATAGAGGTCCCCAGGAGACCTCTGGTTGTCATGCCAACCCACCGGTAACCCGTGATCACGTGACGGGGTCACCGGTGGGCAGATTTCCGGTACGATTACCAGAAGCACATGTTAAATGCCGCTGTCAGAGTTTGACAGTGGCGTTTAACGGGTTAATAGCGGCGAGTGGATCGCGATTCCACCCGCAGCTGTTTCAGGCACATGCCTGCTGTTCAAAACAGCTGACATGTACCTGGAAAGACGTGGGCTCACCGCCAGAGACCACATCAAAGGGAGGGAGTCCGACATCTGTGTAAATGTACGCCGAATGTCGGAAAGAGGTTAAGATACATGTAGGTAACAGCAGGATGCAGTGGCGAGACTGAATTGAACTTTGGCTATAGAACTTTTATGAATTTAAGCCGCTAGGGCTATGCTAAGCAACCAAAAAATAACAGCTATTGTCCTCGCAGGGACTCTGCACAAACAAACACTTTAAAAGTGAACACGACTAATCCGACAAAGGCCGGTTACTATAGGGCCGCGATATGGCAGACTACGGATCCTTATTTCTTATAGTGTCACTTATCCATCCTGACGTCCCTCGGCGTCTCTGATGAGGCTGCGTTGGCATCACAGCTGCTGGGCCCAGCTGCTGAGGATCTGTCATAGTCTTCGGGCGTCCAACGCCCAGGAGGAGATAGGGCACAACAGGCCCTGAGGAAGTCCTTTGATGAGGTGACCCCCTGTAGAAACAGCGGGGTTCTGATTGTAAGTGAGTTCAATGAGACTCCAGTCTCCAAGCAGGGTTGTGTCGCAGTTCACAGGAGTGGCCTTTGGCAGGCCACGTGCACGGCCTGGGCCTAGGCGAAGGAGTAGGCCCCAACTGCCGACTGCAGCGGGGTGATGTTCTCTGCGGCCGATGATGAAGAGGCCGCAGCAGCGGGCTGAAGCGGGGCAGCAGCGTGTGGGCCAGAGCGGAGCGGCAGTGGCCGCGAGGGGTGGCGGACCAGCCACGACAGGCTGAAGCACAGCGGTGACAGGTGTTGACCACCATGGGCAGGAAGCGACCCCGGATCGGAGCGAAGCGACAGCCTCCTGTTGGTAGGTTCAGCGCCCACTCTCTGCAGGCCACAGAAAGTCTCCCCTCTGCCGATGTTCTCCTTTCTGGTCACCGTCTGTTACTCTGGCTCTCTCAGACTCCCACAGTCTCTTGCCTCGTGTCTGCCGCTACGCCACCTGACTTCCCTGCGCGCTCCCTGTCCCTTTTATACTTGTCCCTCCCCTTGCTGTCCTGTCACTCTCAGCAGTCCACTCTCCTCCTTTGCTTCCCGGGCACTGTTTCCTTAGGAACCCAGATGGTGGTCCCCTTGGTTCTGGCCCGGACACTCTGTGGGGGCCCTCCTCCCTACACTCCTCCATCCTGTATGTTTGCCAGTCCTCGGGCGAGGGCCTCAGTATACTTGGGTTGGTCTGTGGAGGTGTCAGTTTTTGTTGCCATATGAACTGGTCCTGTTTGTATCGTTCGGGGGGTTTGCCAGCAGTTGACCACTCAGAGCGTCTTAGTTCGACTAGGGTGGGGTCTTCTGGGGTGGTGGACGGTGGTTGGCTAGCTGGTTCGGGCAGGCTAATTGGGTCAGTTGGTTTGTCATTGAGTAGAGAGCCCCTGGTTACTGTGGAGAAGTCTTGTTCGTCGTCCGGGTCCCAGAACATGGGCAATGGTTCAGAGACCTGAGTAGGTTCAGGTTGTTTCAGGTCGGTGGAAATACATGGGCGTAACATATTACGAAGCACAATGCGTGTAGGCAGCATTTCATCTTTCTCGGGTTGTATTTTGTAAACAGGTCATTCAGGGTTTACATGACATAGGACCCGATAGGGACTCTCTTCTCAGCGTGGCTCTAATTTGTTCAGGGGGTGTTGGTCTAGTGCGAGTACTCGGTCTCCACTTTGGAGGTTGGGAGGTGGAGATAAATTCTTTCCTGGGTGTTTTAAGTCTTGGAGTTTGGTATGTACGATTTGATAAAGATTTTGAAGCCGGTGATTTCGGACCAATGATGATACCCCTCTCCAGGGTTGAGGTTCCTCTGGGTCCAACTCTACCTCCATGATCCCTTTGCCCTCTCGTCCGAATAACAGGGAGTAAGGTGTATAGCCAGTAAATGCCATGTACTCGGTTGTTATAGACCCATACTAATTCAGGGACATATTCGGGCCAACGGGCCTTCTTGTCACTCTCCAGAGTATGCAACAATTGATTTAATGTCCGAATAAATTGTTCGCAGGCCCCGTTTCCCTGCGGGTGGTATGGCGTGGTCCGGGATTTGTCAATACTGTAGAGAAGGTGTAGTTCCTCCATTATTTTTCTCAAAAAACATGCTCCTTGATCGGAATGTATCCATTGAGGGTAGCCATAAACTTGTATGAAGTTTCAACAAATTGCAGAGGCGGCCGACTCCGCGGTCTGATCTCGAGTTGGGGTGACCACAGCAAACTTAGTGAAATGGTCTACCATGACGAGGCAGTGTTCATACCCCTGGAATGCAAAACCAATGGTCAGGTAATCCACCATCAGAAGCTCGAGGGGCGCTGAGGTCATGATTGTTTGTACTGAGGCTCGCTGTGCAGGCGGTTTGGCTAATTCGCGTAGGCGACAGGTCCGGCAAGTCTCATCCACAACAGCATGCAAGTGTGGATGGCAAATTATCTGTTGTAACCATTGCAAGGTCTTTTGAGCTCTGAAATGAGCCCCTTTTTTGTGGGCTTCTCGAGCCAGTTCGTTAAGTTGGGCTCCGGGCGCAACTACTTGCCAAATTGTTATAGATGTTGTTCGTGATGTCGTTTTACGATACAATAGTCCCTTTCGGATAACCAGCCTCTCCCATTGTCATAACATCAGCGACATGTCCTGAGTCAAAGTCTGTCTTTGGGAGTCAGTGGGCAGTTTGGCAGCGGCGACCCATGTCCGGAGAAGTCCAATTTCATCGTCTTCTTGCTGCTGTTGGATCCACTTATCCCGGGATTGCTCCAGCATACCCTTTAGGGTCTCCAAGGGAGGTCCTTTCTGGGTGGCAGCTGTGAGCATGGCAGCGGTGAGGGCGAACGATATCTCTTCCACTCCTAGCTTGTCGTCTCGACTCTTCCCTGGGGTTGTATGTCGAATCCCTGAGAGAGCGTCATCATGTACATTCTTGGCTCCTTTTATAGATGATTTTATAGTTGAATTTCGCCATCCGGGCCACCCATCTTTGTTCCAGAGCCCCTAATTTGGCATTTTCCAAATGAGCCAGCGGGTTATTGTCGGCCTGCACCACTACTTCGGAGTCTGCCAGGCACTCTGCGAACCGCACCGTCATGGCCCACACTACTGCGAGGAGCTCAAGCTTAATGGAGCTGTAATTGTCAGGGTTGCGCTCAGAATCATGGAGTGAGCGGCTTCCATACGCGATCACTCTCTCCCGGCCATCTTGAACTTGTGACAACACAGCCCCCAGCCCATGAAGGCTCCCATCAGTTTGTAGGATAAATGGTTGCAAGAAATCTGCATAAGTTATCACCGGAGCATCCGAGAGCGCAGCCTTAAGGTCTTGGAAGGCCTATTCTTGAGGTTGTTGCCACTGGATTTTTCATCCATTTGCCCCAGCGGGAGCCCCCTTCAGCAGATCGGGCAGGGCTCAAGCTCGACATGCAAAATTCTTTTCGAAACGACTGTAGTATCCGGCCAACCCCAGGAAGGCCCGCACGTCTTTTATCGTCTTGGTGGTAGGCTATCCCTGAATGACAGCAACCTTTTCCCAGGATGGCCTTACGCCCTCTGCTGAGATGACATGGCCCAGATATTTGATCTGGGTGCGAAATAGGTGGCATTTTTGGGGTTTTACCTTCAACCCGTACTTTTGCAGCTGGCCGAGTACCTGCCCCAACCGCTTCAGGTGGTCCTCAAATGTGGCAGCATAGATGATGATATCGTCTAAGTATATCAACGTGGCCTCAAAATTGAGATCTCCCAGACACTGCTCCATCAACCACTGAAAGGTCCCCGTGGCGTTGGCCAGTTCGAATGGCATACGATTGAACTTAAATAGTCCCATAGGCAGTATGAATGCCATCTTAGCCCTGTCTTCTTCTGACATGGGCACCTGCCAGTACCCACTGGCCAGGTCCAAAGTCGAAAAATACGTCGCCTTCCCCAAGGCGGACAAGGATTCTTCTATTCGGGATAGTGGGTATGAGCCTTTAATGGTGCAAGCATTCAGCTTTCGATAGTCCACGCAGAATCGTAAGGTGCCATTCTTTTTGCGGACCAACACAATGGGAGCCGCCCAGGTGCTTTGGCTTTCTCGAATATCTCCCTTTCATAGCATTTGGGCCAGCAAAGTTTTCACCTCTTGGTAGAGTTGTGGAGGAATCTGTCAATATCGTTCTCGGATGGGGGCCGGCCCCTGCCGTGGGATTTCCATGGGTGATGACGGTGGTACATCCAAAATCTTCCTCATGACTAGCAAATACCTCGTGGTACTGTCTGAGCAGTGTTACTATCTAGGAAAGCTGAGCTAAAGTTAGTCCGGAGAGATCTCTGCCCGCATCTGTTCCAGTATGTTTCGACCCTTCTCCTGAGTCGAGATTTCGGTAGCTTGTAGAGTCCGGATAGTTACTTCCCAAGGGTCCTCGGATTGCACTCTCAATTGAACTGCAGGGGCCGGCAGCACTTCTTCCAAAGGCCTTACTAGCTTGGCCAGTTCGGTCTGCGTTTTCAGGATGATGTCTTGGTCTTCAAGGTTGACGCAGCACACCAGGGCGGTCCCTTTTTGCACTGTGGTCAGGGAATGGGCCACCAGTATGCCAGGAGGCAAGTGCTCTGAGTAGCATGGCTCCACCTGCATCTTTATGCCCTCTAAGGGTATTGAGGCTCGAATTGGCAGGGCAATCACCGTCTGCCCAAGAGGCAGTACAAGCAGGGAAGCCACTGGCGTGATGACTTTGCCCAGAGCCTTGCCCTCCAGGCAGTCCTGGTGTACTCGCGCTTCCCGCACCAACTGCTGGAATACCTGTCCTTGGGCTGTGTGGGAACCCCACTGCTTTAGGATCTTGTGCGTGGGATCATTGAGGAGCAGATTGCCAAACTCCCCTAGTATGTTCATGCCCAGAATGACTGGATGCTTCTTATCGGTTTCCCCTTGAGTCAATATCACTCCTCTGAGACCGAGGGATTTACCGCACAGCGTCACCTGTACGCACACCACCCTGGCAACAGGGACCGGTAGTTGATTGGCGGCTAATAGTCTGATCATGGGTCCCCACTGGGGTCTCACTTCCTCGGGGAAATTTTTCCAGAATTAAGTTGCAGGCATAGTTGTCACTTGTGACCCAGTGTCCACTAGGCATCGGACGGCCCGGCCCTCTACTTCTGCACATACCACCAGACATTTTATGACCAAATCTTCGGGACTTCCACCACCCCTAATCGTGGTTTCTGGCTCCGAGCGGCGTCCCCCCAGCCCGGAGCCCTCTAGCTTAATGGCCACCGAGGTGGGTATCTCCCATGCTGTGGACAATCTCTGGCGAAGAGGCCCAGCTCCCCGCACCGGGTCAGCGCAGATCGACCGCCCCGGGGGAAGCGGGGCCCCCAGGGGCCGGGATTGAAACTAGGCCGTCCAGTCCTGGACTCGGTCCTTCTCTTCACTTCGGCCAACTTGCCCTTGATGTTCTTCAATTCTTGTTTCATCTTCTCCACCCATCGAGGCTCCTCAACTGCGTTCACGGAAACCTCCACACTCCGGATCTTTCCCACGGGGACCGCCATCCCTTGCTCTTGCTCTCGAGCGCGTGCTTACCATCCCACCTCTGAAAAGTCTATACTGGGATTCATTCTGACCTGCTCCCGTAATGCCTGCTTTATTAACGGGTCCCGCAGTCCAGTCACCAAGAGGTCGCGTAGGGTAATGTCAGTAGGTCCTGCCCCTACACCGTCCTTTCTTTCGATGGCCGTACGCAACTCTTGGAGGACATTCATATACTGGGTGATGGTCTCCCCCTCTCCCTGCATCCAACTGAACAACCGGGTCCTTAACTCTCCCACATTAGTTGGATCCCCATGGGTCTGTTCTACAATCTGTAAAACTTTATCAAAGGTATTGCGGTGTCCCGGGGGCCTCAACATTACTGAATTCCGAGCCTCCACGTCTAACATCATGAGAGCTACTTCGCCTTCCAGGTCAGGAGTCATCGGGTGCATCCGAAAGAGCCCCCGCATCCGTTCGGTCCAGCTCCATAGCATGGTATTAGAACCGGAAAACCTAGGCAGGTTGCTCAGCAGAGCCCCCAACGAAATGCTGGAGCTGGGGCCCTCGCTATCTGTCGAGTTCACGGCCCTGCCCTGGTCTGGGGCGTCGTTGTCCGCGCTTGGAGACTGCATCCTGCCGACTATGCCAGCAGGTACGCAGGATGCAGTGACGAGACGCGAGACTGAATTGAACTTTGGCTATAGAATTTTTATGAATTTAAGCCACTAGGGCTATGCTAAGCAACCAAAAAATAACAGCTATTGTCCTCGCAGGGACTCTGCACAAACAGACACTATTAAAGTGAACATGACTAATCCGGCAAAGGCCCGTTACTATAGGGCCACAATACGGCCGACTACGGGTCCTTATTTCTTATAGTGTCACTTATCCGTCCTGACGTCCCTCGGCGTCTCTGATGAGGCTACGTTGGCATCGCAGCCGCTGGGCCCAGCTGCTGAGGATCTGTCGTAGTCTTCGGGCGCCCAGCGCCCCGGAGGGGATGGGGCACAACAGGCCCTGAGGAAGTCCTTTGATGAGGTGACCCCCTGTAGAAACAGCGGGGTTCTGATTGTAAGCGAGTTCTATGAGACTCCAGTCTCCAAGCAGGGTTGTCGTAGTTCCCAGGAGTGGCAGTAGGCAGGCCACGTGCACGGCCTGGGCCTAGGCGAAGGAGTAGGCCCCAACTGCTGACTGCAGCGGGGTGACATCCATTGCGGCCGATGATGAAGAGGCTGCAGCCGCGGACTGAAGCGGGGCGGCAGCAGGCAGCCACGAAAGGCTGAAGCACAGCGATGACAGTTGCGGACCACCGTGGGCATGACCCCGTATCGGAGCGAAGCGACAGCCTCCTGCTGGTAGGTTCGGCGCCCACTCTCTGAAGGCCACAGAAAGTCTCCCCTCTGCCGATGGTCTCCTTTCTGGTCACCGTCTGTCACTCTGGCTCTCTGACTCCCACAGTCTCTTGCCTCGTGTCTGCCGTTCCACCAACTGACTCCCCTGCGCGCTCCCTGTCCCTTTTATACTCTCCCCTCCCCTTGTTGTCCTGTCAGTCTCAGCAGTCCACTCTCCTCCTTTGCTCCCCGGGTACTGTTTCCTTAGGAACCCAGATGGTGGTCGCCTTGGTTCCGACCTGGACACTCTGCGGGGGCCCTCCTCCCTACATACACATGAAGTATAAGGTTGTACAATACGATCAATACAACGTCTAAAAGAGTGGTAAGTAAAATTTCAATAAATAACGCAGACCTTCTAAATGTACAGCATTAAAAGCGATGTACATGATACAAGTGTACAAAATCAAAATAGGATGAAATCCTAGTAGAAGGTATGCTAGTAGTATTCATTCGAAGTAGTATTCAATTGAGACAATGACGACTCAATTATGAGTTGTTAAAAGTGCAATAGCACTTATATATGATGAACTTATTTCAGTCATACCAAATAATGGGCATATACTTCAGGTCCACAGTACATGTAGATGTTAAAAGGTAGAGAAGTGCATAACAAAAGAGCATGGAGATGACATAATGCTCTGTAAAATTAATCCAATTGAGAGATCAAAATAAAAATAAATATCTAAACATATATTGAGCATATTTGAAATGGAGAGCTGACATAGGTCCCAAAAAGCAAGATAAGAATTAATGACATAATATGAATAAATAGTATATAAAATAGCAGTTGCAAAAGAAAACGAAAAGAGTGAAAGAATGAACGGTGAACATTGTGCAGGACGTATAGACATACAATATCAATATAATAAAATTACAAAGTCAACAAAAAGTTAATTGCTTGGTCATTTACATGATTATTGACATAGTGACAATAAAAAAGTGAATATAAGTGGCGAAGCATATTGAATAAGTTTGAAAGAAGGGTTTGCATTCAGATGAGACAATGTGGATAGGTAGAAGGGTGACAACATAGTAAGGATAATAAAGAAAGCAATTAGTGTACATGTGAATAATTATAGCCTAACACTCAATGAAAACAGTTAAACATCTCCACACAAAGCCCCCCATACAGCTTCTTCTACATAAAGAGCCCACTATTATGCTCCTTCACAAAGAGCCCCCTTACTGCCCTTTTTCCATTCATAGCCCCCATACACTGCCCCTTCTCAAAACAGAATCACCCATACTGCCCCATCTCTATAAGGAGCCACCATATACTGTCCCATTTTTATACAGAGATCTGCATACTGTCCCATCTCCATTAATAGTCCAACAAACTGACCCATCTCCATATGTAGCCCCTTACCTAATGCCCTTTCACCATACAAGACCCTTCTATACTGCTCTCCATACAAAGCCTCTATATTGCCAATTCTCCATGCAGAGGCACTTTATACAGTCATTTCTCCATACAGAGCTCATCATTCTGCACCATTAAGAACCTCCCTATGCTGCCCATCTCCATTATTATTATTTACTTTTAAAGAACCATTGGTCCCATAGTGCTGTGCATGAGAAGGGATAACATAAAAAACACAGAAATAAATTGCAATGAACTAACTAATAGTGACAGACAGGTTGAGAGGGGAGAGGACCCTCCCCTTGCGTGCTTACATTCTACATGATGCTGCATACTTACGCTGCACCTTCTCATTGCACAGTCCTCATCATCCTCCTTCTTTATACAGAGTCTCTCATACTGTTCCAACTCTGTAGAGATCATCCAATTCTGCCCCACCTCCTTGCAGAGCCCCCATACTGCTCATTCTCCATACAGAGCCCCTCATTATGCACCTTCTTTATACAGAACTTCACTGCACTGCCCCATCTCCTTACAGAGCTCCGTTATACTGCCTCTTTTCCATACAAAGTCCCCATTGCTGCCTCATCCCTATAAAGAACACCTCATACTACCCCATTTGCACACAGAACTCTGCACACTGCCCCATCTTCATACAGAGACCCACACACTGCCACACACTATCTCCATACTGTCTCTTTTGCAACAGAGCCCCAGCCATGCTTCCCCATCTCCATATAGAACCCCTTATACTGACCCCTTTCCGTACAGAGCCCCTCCATATTGCCCATTCTCCGTAAAAAAAAACCCTATATGCTGCCCAATCTCCATGCAAAGACCCTGTATACTGCCCATACAGCTCCTCCCACACATACTGTCTCATTTCTATGCTGCCCTTTTTGCATACTAAGCTTCCACTACACTGCTCCATCTCCATACAGAACCTGTCCATGCTACCTCTTCTCCATACAAAGCCCCTGTGTACTGCCCCTACAACATACAAAGCTCCCTATATTGTACCTTTTCCATACTGAGCCCCTCTATGCTGGCCCCTTTTCATACTAAGCCCCTCTTTCTACAATAGCGTACCCTGTATATTCGGCTCTGCGAAGCGTGCACCTTCTCCCGGCTGACGCTCTCACTTCCTCTCATCCCCTTTGGTGCTATAGTGACATCTGCGGCGTGATGAGGCTACCTTATAGCGCTGCACTGATCCTGGAAGTGTCAGTGCTTGCATTTTCATTTGTACTTGCACTTTACAAACGCGAATACTAATGGATGCTGGGAACTTCTAACCCTGCGCCCCCTAACCCACTCCCCCAAACACCACCATCACCTATGCAGAGAGTTTTTTTCTCTGGCAAACCAATGCCGGACCAAACTATCCACTGTTTTAGACATTGGCATCCCAGTACTAGATGGCAGATGCAAACTTAATTGCAAGGGTTACATTTGCAATGAATTTCACAAAATGAACTAATATGGCTGTTATCGCATTATGATGGAGGTTTGCATTTGGAAGAACAATACAGCAAATCTGCAACTAATATACGGGTGCATGTAGCCTAAGAAATAGTTAAATTACAACTTAATTATTTTGGTGTCTATATTTACTGGTGATGTTATTATTTTATTATTGAGAGGTAAAAATTTTTACTTTTATATTTTTTTTTTTTTTTTTAGTTCGCTTTAAAATGTATCATATACAGTATATTCCATTGGAATTGTGGTAAATGATCACATATACTGTGACATACTATTGACGTGCTGTTGTTGAACAAAACAGGATACAGACTATGAGAAAAATCCTTTTACTAATCTGAACTATTTACTTGCTTGGCTAAAGTCTTCCCTTACTGGTATATTGTGCTTGTGTCGGGGAAACCCTATTTTATGACACTACGTAATAGTTCATTGACAGTATGAATACCACAGCTGTCACTTCCTTGCACGTAATATTCTTTCATGAGAAATATTCTGTCCTTCTAGGCAGATTAATTGGTCTGCTAGCAAAGTGACACAAGCATGGCTGAAACAAGCCATCATTTCTCTTAGAGCGCACACTTGACCCATGTGACACGTCTTATCAAGCACGTTCAACACTCATGTTTTATTTGGTCACTCATAGCTATGACTAGAACAAGCGTGAGTCAGTGCAGGCTGCAGAGTAACATGTTAGCAAACACTGACGGAGCAGATTTTTGGGTGGGAAACACTTAGTAAGCAGACGCCGAAAGGCTAGGATTTTCCTGTAACCTTAGGCTATGATTGTCTGCCTGTTTAGGCCAGTCTAGAAATCTTTTCGAAGAATGTCTACGTTTGTTTCAAATGCTGTCAATTTCCTAACTTTGATGGCTGTCTAGTCAAAAATGTAAAATACCATAAAAGCAAAGTTTCAGGGACTTTAATTTTCATGGAAAGGGATGTATGCTAATATGGATTAGATGTAAAACTAAAGGTTCATATACACAGATTGACCTGTGGGACTAAAAGACCACCTAGAGGTTATATTTACTGCTTCCCAGGGGAACATTTAATAGCCTGTTTAGAAATGCACATGGTAAATGAAGGGCGCTGATAGTTGCGTAATAGACCATTCTTTGCGTGTGGGCTACCATTGCTCTCTGCAGCGCAAGTCCTGGTTACTCGCGAGAACCATGATCTTTTATGCAGCACAAAGTATCATTTTGCTGATAGTTAATCATGAAAGGAACATTTTTAAGAGCCTTCATCCATGATAATCTTTCAGTCTAAATGCACATTTAAAAGGGATCTCCTCACATAGTGTCTTTCCTTAGTATCCTCCTGAAATGATTTGCAGTTTTTTACATACCACAATTTAGTATTACCACTGATCTCCCTTTTAGATTTCAATAGTTCTATCCCTTTTTTTAATACAGGCTGCAGTCAGAGATGTCGGGCAGTGCTTAAAGCTTTTCTTTTCATTAGTATTACATGCAAGCTCATGGGAGAGTAACCAGAGTACTTCTGGCACTTTTATATATCATCTACCTTCATGGGGTATATATTTGTTTATATATGCATATTGCACTTTACCCCTTAATTGTCTGGTATCTCTCCCTGACATTTTGGTATAGATGATTCAATTTTTCTATTACCTTACAACTTTCGCATGATTCAGACAGTGGATTCCACCAGCGATGAACATTTAATTTACATGTTTGACTATACCCAAATGATATTTCATGCTCATATGGTCTCACTTACCCTCCACGTCCAAGGCTGTATATTGTTCCATTTTCAACCCACACCTATCCATGTCTGTCCTTTTGGATTTAAGAAAGAAATTTTGTATTCACTAAAATGGACTGTGTGATTGTCCTTTTCTCTCCCACCCTTGTCATGACAATGTTGACAATCAGTCGTTATTCAGTCCCACTTATTTGATAGAGATAGCTTATCATATATTGTCACTAATATTTTGGTCAATGTCATTAGTTACTTTATTATGATACTTTTTGCTTCTGACATACCAATGCTTGTCATCACCCCTCTTTGGTACTGAATGTTCAGTATAGTGAGAGGGGATTAAGCTGTTGGGTTGGGGTGTAGGGGTGTGCTACAAATATCTATAAGAACTTTGCTAATATATAGTATGTAGTTACTAATGAATAGTTTTTCTCATCTCTATATTTAAAATTTGTGCTTAAGGAGCTTGTCAAATGAAAAAGTACATTTTAACTAATCCATCTTGTAATATAAATAGGTTCCACAATTGGATGTGTTAAAACAATGTTCCTGTGCTGAGATAATCTTATGAATGTGCCCCTGCTGTGTACTGTGTAATGGCTGTGTCTGACCGTACAGGAACATGGTCTAATCATACCACATTTCCTGGGTAGGGGTGGACGTAAAAGAAAATACAGACATTATATTTTTCCAAGACATTTTATTTTTTTTCCAAGCTCTTTCCATTAAAATGTACTTTAAGTAAAAGATTGCCTGAATATTCTCATCACTGATTAGGACTAGCCCACTAACATACCAAAATATGGGATTAAGCTTTAGTATTATAAATAGGGTCAGTCAAACATAGCGGTACAGGTATCCCTTGTTTTCCATGTTGACCACTCGCCTGCACAAGTGGAAATATATATCATATATTTTTCTTGCTAGATTTTTCTGTTTCAACTTTATACTTTTAATGCATACTCATTAAAGTATTTAATGATTTTAATATTTTTCATAGATGGTATTTTTTTCTCTTTAGTTAAAAGAATTATAATGTCCCCTGATGACACCTTTGACCTTTCCATACCATACTTTCTCATTTCATTAATCACTTCTCCTCCATACTTCAAGCCATGTAGGCCATACTCTGCTTTGCTCCATGAATCTTACAGTAGATATCCTTAAAATACATTTTTAAGATCTTATGCACTGATGCAATATGACAGCCTTTAGGTAAATGTACATTATTGTTGAAGTTTGAACACAAACTTCCGTATGTATGACTCATAGAATCAAGACTGCGCAGTAGAAACCTCAAATGACCCTTCACTTCGTTTCTGAATTTATTAAAACTTGTACTTGTTCTAATGTATCATCAATAGAATCACAATTGCTTTGCATTAAAGTTTTTTAACTTTTTCGTAGACCAGCCTTCAAACTTGGAAGATCCGCACGTATGACAGTATAGTAGTATCGATCAACTTAAAAGGGATATTCCCATTTCATAAATGTGTGGCATATTCAATATATATACAAATCCATATTTAACCCCTTTCTGCCATCCGACGTACTATCCCGTCCATGTGACCTGGGCCCCTATGCCCATGGACGGGATAGTACGTCAGCGCGATCAGCGGCGCCCACGTGGTGAGCGCCGCTGATCGCGGCCGGGTGTCAGCTGATTATCACAGCTGACACCCGGCACAATGTGTCAGGGGCGGTCAGGGACCGCCCCCGACACGTTAACCCCTTGCACACCGCGATCAAACATGATCGCGGTGTACCGGGGGTTAAAGGGAAGCATCGGCAGGGAGGGGGCTCCCTCCGTGCTTCCCTGAGCCCCCCATGGCAGCGCAATGTGCACCGCTGCTGCGGGGGGCTCCTTTCCTCCAGGCCCCTGAATCCAAGATGGCGACGGGGGCCTGAGGAAGCTGGCTTCCTCAGTGCCTGCAAAGCGCAGGCATGAGGAAGCCTTCTGCAGTGCCTGTGTCAGATCGCTGATCTGTCACAGTGATCTGTGATGTGACAGATCAGCGATCTGTCACAGGACAGTGATGTCCCACCTGGGACTATTTAATAAAGTAAAAAAAAATAAAAAAAACTGTTAAAATAATTAAAAAAAAAATCGCCAAATAAATTAGAAAAAAAAAAAATATTCCCCCAATAAATCCATTTTTTGGAAATAATAAAAAAAAAACAAAAGTACACATTAGGTATCGCCGCGTCCGTAATGACCCGCCCTATAAAACTGTCCCATTAGTTAACCCCTTTAGCGAACCCCTTAAAAAATAAAAATAAAAAACGAAGCAAAAAATGATTTATCATACCGCCAAACAAAAAGTGTAATAACGCGCGATCAAAAAGACGCATATAAATATCCATGGTATCGCTGAAAACGTCATCTTGTCCCGCAAAAAACGAGCTGCCACACAGCATCATCAGCGAAAAAATAAAAAAGTTATAGCTCGCAGAATAAAGCGATGCAAAAATAATTATTTTTTATATAAAATAGTTTTCATTGCATAAAACCGACAAAAACATAAAAAAACGACCTAAATGAGATATTGCTGTAACCGTACTGACCCGAAGAATAAAACCGCTTTATCAATTTTACCGCACGCCAAAAGAAATTCATGAAACGCTCGTTTTTGTTCATTCTGCGTCCCAAAAATAGGAATAAAAAGCGATCAAAAAATGTCACATGCCGGAAAATGGTACCAATAAAAACGTCAACTCGTCCCGCAAAAAATAAGACCTCACATGACTCGGTGGGTCAAAATACGGAAAAATTATAGCTCTCAATATGTGGTGATGCAAAAACTATTTTTACAATAAAAAGCGTCTTTTAGCGTGCGAAAGCTGCCAAATATAAAAACCGCCATAAATAGTAAATCAAACCCCCCGATATCACCCCCTTAGTTAGGGAAAAATAATAAAATAAAAAAAAAAGTATTTATCTCCATTTTCCCGTTAGGGCTAGGGTTAGGGCTCAGATTAGGGTTAGGGGTGTGTTGGGGTTAGGGTTGGAGTTATAATTGGGGGGTTTCCACTGTTTGGGCACATCAGGGGCTCTCCAAATGCAACATGGCGTCTGATCTCAATTCCAGCCAATTCTGAGTTGAAAAAGTCAAATGGTGCTCCTTCCCTTCCAAGCTCTGACATGCGCCCAAATAGTGGTTTACCCCCACATGTAGGGTATCAGCCTACTCAGGACAAATTGCAAAACAATTTTTGGGGTCCAATTTCTCCTGTTACCCTTAGGAAAATAAAAAATTGGGGGCAAAAATATCATTTTTGTGGAAAAAAATGATTTTTTTATTTTCACGTCCAAGTGTTATAAACTTCTGTGAAGCACTTGGGGGTTCAAAGTGCTCACCACACATCTAGATAAGTTCCGAGGGGGGTCTAGTGTCCAAAATGGGGTCACTTGTGGGGAGTTTCAATAGTTTAGGTACATCAGGGGCTCTCCAAACGCACATGACACCCGCAGACCATTCCATCAAAGTCTGCATTCCAAAACGTCACTGCTTCCCTTCCAAGCCCCGACGTGTGTCCATACAGTAGTTTTCTCCCACATATGGGGTGTCAGCGTACTCAGGCCAAATTGGACAACAACTTTTGGGGGTCCAATTTCTCCTGTTACCCTTGGAAAAATGAAAAAATTGGGGACTAATTGATCATGTTTCTGGAAAAAATGATTTTTTTATTTTCATGTCCTGGCATTATAAACTTCTGTGAAGCCCTTGGGGGTTCAAAGTGCTCACCTCACATCTAGATAAGTTCCTTAGTGGGTCTAGTTTCCAAAATGGTGTCATTTGTGGGGGGTTTCCACTGTTTAGGTACATCAGGAGTTTTCCAAACGCGACATGGTGTCCGATCTCAATTCCAGGCAAAAACGTCAAATGGCGCTGCTTCCCTTCCGAGCTCTGCCATGCGCCCAAATAGTGGTTTACCCCCACATGTGGGGTATCAGCATATTCAGGACAAATTGCACAATAACTTTTACGGTCCTGTTACCCTTGGAAAAATAAGAATTGAGGGTGAAAAGATCATTTTTGTGGAAAAAATATGATTTTTTAATTGTATGGCTTTATGTTATAAACTTCTGTGAAGCCCATGGGGGTTCAAAGTTCTCACCACACATCTAGATAAGTTCCTTAGGGGGTCTAGTTTCCAAAATGGTGTCATTTGTGGGGGGTTTCCACTGTTTTGGTACATCAGGGGTTTTCCAAACGCGACATGGTGTCCGATCTCAATTCCAGCCAAAAACGTCAAATGGTGCTGCTTCCCTTCCGAGCTCTGCCATGCGCCCAAATAGTGGTTTACCCCCACATGTGGGGTATCAGCGTACTCAGGACAAATTGCACAATAACTTTTAGGGTCCTGTTACCCTTGGGAAAATAAAAATTGGGGTGAAAAGAACATTTTTGTGGAAAAAATATGATTTTTTAATTGTACCGCTGTATGTTATAAACTTCTGTAAAGCCCTTGTGGGTTCAAAGTTCTCACCACATATCTAGATAAGTTCCTTGGGGGGTCTAGTTTCCAAAATGGGGTCACTTGTAGGGGGTTTCCACTGTTTAGGTACATCAGGGACTCTCCAAACGTGACATGGCGTCCAATCTGAATTCCAGCCAATTTTGCATTGAAAAAGTCAAACGGCGCTCCTTCCATTCTGAGCTATGCCATGCACCGAAACAGTGGTTCCCCCCACATATCAGGTATCTGCGTACTCAGGACAAATTGCACAATAACTTTTGCAGTCCAATTTCTTCTGTTACCCTTGGTAAAATAAAAAAAAATTGAACCTGAAGTATTTTTTTATGAAAAAAAGTTAGATGTTCATTTTTTTTAAATATTCAGAAAAATTCCTGTGACGCACCTAAAGGGTTAATAAACTTCTTGAATGTGGTTTTGAGCACTTTAAGGGGTGCAGTTTTTAGAATGGTGTCACTTTTGGGTATTTTCTATCATATAGACCCCTCAAAGTGGCTTCAAATGTGATGTGATGTCCTAAAAATAAAATGGTGTTGTAAAAATGAGAAATCGCTGGTCAGCTTTTAACCCTTATAACTTCCTAACAAAAAAAAATTTTGGTTCCAAAATTGTGCTGATGTAAAGTAAACATGTGGGAAATGTTAGTTATCAAGTTTTTTGTGTGCCGTATCTCTGTGATTTAAGGGCATAAAAATTCAAATTTGGAAAATTGCGAAATTTTCAAAATTTTCACCAAATTTCCGTTTTTCTCACAAATAAACGCAAGTTATTTGAATGAAATTTTACCACTAACATGAAGTACAATATGGCATGAGAAAACACTGTCAGAATCACCGGGATCCATGGAAGCGTTCCAGAGTTATGACCTCATAAAGGTACAGTGGTCAGAATTGTAAAAATTGGCCCGGTCATGAACGTGCAAACCACCCTTGGGGGTGAAGGGGTTAATAGATGTAGGTAACATCAATTGGACCTTCATCTACTGCATCTTGATAATGGGCCATAACTTGCGACTCTGTGAATGAAGAGGTGGAATGTCCATTCATTTGTATAGAATCTATGACCTTTTCTCTAAAAGCAGAATGTGACCACATTCTCAAGATCTCATTTATGGATCTGAGCTGGGAATACCTACATAATCCTTTCCCACCGACTCCACCTGGGTGACATTAATTATCATATCACTTTTGTAAGAAGCATAATGATGGAAACCAACAGGCTCTAAGATTTATGACACTAGATCAGATCATCAAAATTTCTGCAAGATTAGGAGACCTAGAAGATTACTTCAAAGAGAAACAAGATGGATTTTTCAACTGAGTAAAATGTCACCGAGGAACCTTAATAAGCAGCTACAATATGCACTTTTTTTATAATTTATCCTACTTCCTTTTATAGCCTCTCCTTTCATTCCTCTCTTTTTAAAGTTTGTATGTTGTACATTGATTTCAAATAATACCCTGCATTAATGTACATAAAACTTATTAGCACTTAATACAATATTACAGATACAGTTGGTAGATAGTGAGTGATTCTTATCACAATTCATTGTCTGCTGCGTTTAACTAACCTTACCTGACTAAAATAATGTATGTAACGGATGGCTTACAAAGTTGTTGCCAAGTAAAGGCCCCCATATGCATTAGAAAAATGTTAGCTGATATCAACAGGATCTGCCAACTGTTTTATGTGATTGGGAGAGATGTTAATCACTCAAGTCTAATTTCGGACTGCCGAACACCTGGTTCTTCCTGAGATTAGCCACCAGATAATGTGTAATTAAGCAGCTTTTTCATAGAGAACACAGCCCTCGGTCGAACTAGTATTTCTGTTCATGGGAGAGGTGGTTTAGATGCCACTCATGTGCATGTAAGAGTTGACTGAGATACCACTTCTGTGCATGGGATAGTCAGCTAAGATAGCACAACTGTTTGTGGGAGAGTTGGCTGAGATAGCTGTCAGCCAAATGATTTGCCGAAGCACTGTTTGCCAGACAGCCATCTAACGTGTATGGCCAGCTGTAACGGTTGTGCTGTGAAGGTGAGGGAACGCTAGAACAACCCGGAAGTGGACCCTCTGGGTCACAGCTCCAGAGCCCCCGAGGGCGAGCTGACCAGGTGGAGCCACCCCCTATACAGGGAGTGTTAGGGGCAGGCCCACAGGGGATGTAACAGTGACAGCCGGAACCAAAGGGGCGACTGGGGTACGCACCAGGGAGACACAGGTGGAGAATCCGAGCTGCAACTGAAGTGAGGAATACAGGGACCATGGACCGAGAGGACCAGGAGCACCGGGGGATGGCGGAGGCTGGCGGCTGCAAGAGAGCGAGATAACAAATAATACAGCGGACAAGAGGGCTCAGAGCGGACAGACAAGGAACCCCACAGGCACGAGGTACACCAGACAGGCGGAGCAAAAGCAGGAGGTGGAGAACACAGAAGCTGCCAGTGGTAGCGCAGGCAGACAGCAAGGTAGCGGTACAGGGCTTGAAGACAGGGCAAGCGCTGGCAGCTAAGATAGCGTCACTGCATAAGATAATCAGGCGCCTTACCTGGCCTGGCACCGAGTAGAAATAGCCGGTGGGCACCGCGATGTTAGGGGCGGAGCCACCGCTCCCAGAAGTCTGAGCGCCGGGTGAGATGTTGGGCGCAGGCCCGACGCCGAGGACCCCGGATGTCGGGAGCGGGGATGTGCTGTGGAGCGGGGGCACACCGGGAGGTGCGCAGAAGATTTGGGACGCGCACGGGACCGCACAGGCGGCGGCGGTAGGGGTCGTGACGGTGCTCCCACCCCTTCCTAATGCTGGTGAGAAATCGTCTCATGATAAGAGGAGCATTAATATTTTCTCGAGGTTCCCAAGAACTCTCCTCAGGTCTAAAACCTCTCCTATCTGTCTTCATGGCGAATATATCCTTCACCTCAAAGATATTGTCAGAAAACTAAGTTGGGGATTTTGAGAAAAGGCCAAGTGGAAGCGGTTAAAGACCGCAGGTTTGAGGAGTGATACTTGAAAGACATTGGGGATTCTCAGCAAGGTGGGCAATTTCAACTTGTAGGCCACATCATTGATACGCCTTAAGATTTCAAAGCGGCCAATGTAACGTGGACCTAACTTATAGGAGGGAATCTTTAGTCTGATATACCATGAGGATAGCCAGACTTTATCTCCGGGGAGATACGAAGGAGCGTCCAAACGTTTTTTGTCGGCATACCACTTAATTCTGCAACTGGCTCTTTCAAGAGCCTCCTTGGTGTCCCTCCAAATCTGCGAGAAGTCCACAGACAAGGAGTCCGCCGCCGGAACACCTGAGGTGGGGGGAAGGGGATGCCGGGATGTTGTCCAAAAACCACAAAAAAGGGAGACTTGGAGGAGGCTTCACTGGGATGATTATTGTAAGCGAATTCGGCCCAAGGGAGAAGAGAAACCCAGTCATCCTGGTGAGCAGTGGAAAAATGCCGGAGGTAGGAAGTCAGGACCTGGTTGACTCGCTCAACTTGACCGTTCGACTGGGGATGATGGGCTGAGGCAAAATCCAGAGTTATCTTCATCAATCCGCAGAGCGCTCACCAAAAATGGGAGGTAAACTGGACTCCTCGATCCGAGACAATATGCTGAGGGAAGCCATGGAGTCGGAAGATGTGGAGCAAGAAAATCTTCGCCAACTCAGGGGCAGAAGGCAGGCTTGGCAATGGAACGAAGTTGGCCATTTTGGAAAACCGATCAACGACCACTAAGATAACAGTACATCTTGAGGAGGGAGGTAAATCTCTGACGAAGTCCATAACGATATGGGTCCACGGGGTCATAGGCACAGGCAACGGATGGAAGAGTCCCAGAGAAAGTGTCTAGGGACTTTGTTCTTGTCACACGAGGGACAAGAAGCGATGAAATCCAACACGTCCTGGGGAAGCGAAGACCACCAATAGTGGCGGGAGACAAGAGAGAGAGTTTTCTTGACTCCAGCGTGTCCAGAAAATTTAGACGAATGACCCCAGAGCAGGACTTTCGGTCTGTCTCCACTATGAACAAAGGTCTTACCCGGTGGTGGAGAAAGTACGCTTAGTGGGGCCACGGTAAGGATTTTGGCTGGATTGATGATATGCGTAGGTCCATCTTCCTTGTCCACTAACAAAAATGACCGGGATAGGGCGCCGGCTTTGATGTTTTTATTCCCTGGTCGAAGTTGAGTTCAAAATCAAAGAGCCCGAAAAACAAAGACCGTTGAGCCTCTGGGCGAACTGAACGTAAGCCAAGTTTTTATGATCCGTGAATATGATAAACGGATGGACGGCTCCCTCGAGAAGATAGCACCACTCCTCGAGGGCCAGCTTTATGGCCAATAGTTCTCGGTCTCCAATGGAGTAATTACGTTCCGGAGCGGAGAAAGCTTTAGAAAACAATCCGCACGTGACCAAGCGACCAGAGGAGGATTTCTGCAGAGGGACTGCTCCTGCTCCCGCTGAAGATGCATCAACTTCGAGGATGAATGGCCTATTGGCGTCTGGGCGGTGGAGCACCGGGGACTTCGCAAACTTTTTTTCAGGGCTTCAAAGGCTGCTTCAGCGTCAGGGGGCCAGGAGTTGGGGTTGACCCCTTTGCGGACGAGAGTAGAAATAGGCTTGGTCAGTGAAGAAAAATGATGGATAAATTGCCTGTAATAATTGGCGAAGCCCAAAAAGCGCTGAATTGCCTTTGCTCCAAGGGGACGTGGCCAATTGAGGATGGCAGAGACTTTCTCAGGGTCCATTTCTAAGCCTGAACTCGAAACAATGTAACCAAGAAAAGGCAACGAAGCTTGCTCAAAGAGGCATTTCTCCAATTTGGCAAAAAGATGATTCTCCCTGAGGCGTTGGAGGACTTGGCGGACATCTCCCCCGACTTGTCCACACATTGTCGAGAAGATCAAGATGTCGTCTAAGTAGACCACAACACAGACATAGTGGAGATCTCGAAAGATGTCATTGGCTTGTTCCTGGAATACTGCAGGCGCGTTGCAGAGGCCAAATGGCATGACTAAATACTCGTAATGACCATCCCGTGTGTTGAATGCGGTCTTCCACTCATCCCCGGACCATATGCAAACAAGGTTGTAGGCTCCTCGCAGGTCAAGCTTGGTAAATACTCGTGCTCCCCTCAGGCGATCAAAGAGTTCGGAGATGAGTGGCAGCTGGTATTTGTTCTTCACCGTGATGCGGTTTAGGCCACGACAGTCGATGCACGGACGAAGGGACCCATCCTTCTTTTTCACAAAAAAGAAGCCCGCTCCTGCAGGAGATGATGATTTCCGAATGAAACCTCTAGCCAAGTTATCCTGAACATACTCCGACAAGGCTTGTGTCTCGGCTAGAGAGAGAGGATAAATCCTTCCACGAAGAGGAGTGGTGCCAGGAATGAGGTCGATGGTGCAGTCATAGGGTCAATGTGGAGGAAGGACCTCAGCTTCTCTTGTCGAAGACATCCGAGAAGGCACTATACGCAGACAGTCCAGAGGGAACAGGGAGAGGACGAGGGACACCTACAGGATGCACCGGCAGCAGACACCGAGCTCGACAGGACTTCCTCCAGCGCAGAACATTGCCATTATGCCAATCCAAGGTGGGCTCGTGGAGCCACAGCCATGGAAGACCGAGGAGGACAGGGTGAGAGATACCAGCTAAAACATAGAACGTAATTCTCTCTTTGTGCAGGATCCCTATTTGCAGCTCAATATCTTGCGTAACCAAGGTAACGGTCTCTTGTAAGGGGTTGCCGTCCACAGACGCAAGGATCTGCAGACTCTCCAGGGTCCTCACGGGGACAGAAAATTTAGTGACCACATCGAGCCTAATAAAATTTCCAGCGGCACCCGTATCCACTTTGGCCGCCAAGGAAACTCTCTTATCACCGACATGCAAGAGGACAGACAAAGTAAAGGGTTGAGAGGAATCATACACACCTAGGGAGGCCTCTCTTACCTGACCTAGGCGGAGAAGTTTTCCGGACGTTCCAGACAGATTCGGAGCAAATGAGACCAACTGCCGAAATAGAAACAGAGACCCTGGGAACTTCTCTCCTTGCGACGCTGTTCGGAGATCCTCAGGAGGTCCACTTGCATCGGCTCAGGTGTGGAAGCAGAAGTAAGAGCCCTGGAGCGGGGACTGGGTGGTCTGCGAGCAGATGCCAATGGGCGCGCATGTCTTCTCTCACGAGCCGGTTCCTGGAACCGGAGATCGATCCGAGTGGCCAGAGAAATTATATCCTCCAGGGCAGTGGGGGTGTCACGACCAGCAAGCTCATTCTTTATGCGACCCGAAAGACCCCACCAAAAGGCTCCCACCAAGGCCTCGTTGTTCCAACCCAAATCGGACAAGAGGGTCCGAAACTGGATGGTGTACTGGCCCACGGTTTGAGAACCCAGGCACAGACTGAACATGGACTCCGTAGTAGAGGCTAGACAGCCTGGTTCATCGAATACCCGATGAAACGTATCCAAAAAAAACCACAGCTGGGTAACCACAGGGTAGTCATGCTCCCAGAGGGGATTCACCCATGCTAAAGCATCCCCTTCTAGATGGGAGATTATGAAAGCCACCTTGGACCGGTCAGTGGGGTATTGCAGGGGCAAAAGTTCAAAATGGAGACGGCATTGGTTCAGGAAACCCCGGCATAGTTTTGCGTCCCCGTTATGCCGGGGTGGTTTGGCCAACCACAGTAGAGGGTGGGGAACAGCAGCTGGAGGAGGGGCAGAGGCGGCCGCCTGCAGGGAGAGCAATTGACCATCAACTGAAGCCATGTAACTGAGGATATGAGTTTGAGCGTCACGCTGCTGGGCCAGCTCCTGTTGTAAACCAGCCAGCTGAGCAGCGTTACCCGGGTCAGAGGATTGGAGAGCAGAGAGGTGCGCGTCCATAGATTTCATAAAGGACATTATGCGTGTTTGATTCTCCCATAAGAAAACTAGCTCTTTCTGAGTAGCCGCGGCTCCGGCGAGATCCATGGCCTGATTATGCTGTAACGGTTGTGCTGTGAAGGTGAGGGAGTGCTAGAACAACCCGGAAGTAGACCCTCTGGGTCACAGTTCCAGAGCCCCCGAGGGCGAGCTGACCAGGTGGAGCCACCCCTATACAGGGAGTGTTAGGGGCAGGCCCACAGGGGATGGTACAGTGACAGCTGGAACCCCATGGGGCGACTGGGGTATGCATCAGAGAGACACAGGTGGAGAATTCGAGCTGCAACTGAAGTGAGGAATACAGGGACCACGGAGTGAGAGAGGCGAGAGGACCAGGAGCATCGGGGGATGGCGGAGGCTGGCGGCTGCAAGAGAGCGAGATAACAAATAATACAGCGGACAAGAGGGCTCAGCGGACAGACAAGGAACCCCGCAGGCACGAGGTACACCAGACAGGCTGCCCGAGAGGGCAGTACGGAGGGAGACACAGGAGCAGGGACAATGACAGGGACATGGAGCAAAAGGAGGAGGTGGAGAACACAGAAGCTACCAGTGGTAGCGCAGGCAGACAGCAAGGAAGCGGTACAGGGCCTGAAGACAGTGCGAGCGCTGGCAGCGAAGATAGCGTCACCGCATAAGATAATCGGGCTCCTTTCCTGGCCTTGCGCCGAGTAGAAATAGCAGATGGGCACTGCCATGTTGGGGGCAGAGCCACCGCGTCACTGCTCCCAGAAGTCTGAGCTTCTGGGAGCAGTGAGTGAGTGAGAAGTGTGAGACGTTGGGCGCAGGACCGACGCCGAGGACCCCGGATGTCGGGAGCGGGGACACGCCATGGAGCGGGGGTGCGCCGGGAGGTGTGCAGAAGATTCGGGACCCGCACAGGATCACGCAGGTGACTAGCGGCGGCGGTAGGGGACATGACACCAGCCTTAAACTACAAATATTTCCTCCACCCACTGAGTGTCATTTTGAGAAGGTGTCACTATCACTCATTGTGAAGTGCTAGAAAAGATAGGTTAAAACTGCATTACTGTCAGAAGGATTGAGAAGACAGGTATCCAAAGTATGCTGTCTATTAGTCAACGTGTTTCAAGCTTCTTCATCAGGACAAACCATGGTGATCACACTGAACTTCACCCTGATGAAGGACGTGGTCCGAAACGAGCATCAGGGTACGTGTAGCACCTACTCAGCACACCATCAGGTAATTATGCCTTCTCTTCTCATATCATGGGTTCACTGACCTTGTTTACATGTGCAGTACCATACCATATGTGATATGCTGTTATTGCAATACTTGCATCTGCGCCCTTACATATATACTTAACCCTTGGTGTACCCTCTCTCGGCTTTGGCATATACTTATCTTTGTTCTCTCTTTCTCTATACCTTCTAGCACCTTAGCACATTCACATTTTTACACCAATGATACTGTATATAACTGCAGTCTAATGATCCAGACTATTTACTCTTGATATATTCTATATACTCTAATTTTGGTTACTAGTCCTCCATCTGGTTAGATTTATCCACTTGGACACTGCTACATTTATTTTATATTATTGCTATTTTTCCATTACCATTATATATGTCTTCTATAGCTTTCTGCTGTTTGTTCGTGCAGGCACTAATGTTAGTTAAGCCATCACTTCACCAATTGTCCTATATAAAGGTGTTTTATTTTCAATCTATTTTCTTTCATCCTTTATTTGACTCCTTCTCTACCCATATTTGGTCTTTCATCTATTAGTGTTCCTGTGTCATAACTCTAGAGCTGGGTCAGAGATGTTGAAGGTCTATGATGTCAGATTCCAGGAGTGGCCCCCCCTTCCTACCGATATGATTTGCATGAGTACTGTCTTGCTTAGCGTTCTGCACACACCTGACTATCATGTCAGTGGCAAACAACGTTGCACTCTGTAGTGCTAAAGCATGTAACTATGAAATATATGAAATATGACTAGAATTACTGCTTTAGATAATAAGAAAAAATGGAGATGCTTAGCACATAATTTGGCAAATTCATGTGTGCCCAGCAGCCAGCAACAAGGTGATCTCCGGTTTTCTGGGAACCTGCCTAATGTGAATACCTCTCTTAGGTTAAAACCTGAATTTATGGGTAGGTAGGATCCTGTTGCAGTTATAGCCGCCACAGGCTGGAGGGCATATTTCTCAGTCAGAGAGCTAATATACAAATAAAAAAAATTGACTGGCACTTCCAAAACAAAAAACTTGTGTGTGCAGGTGTAATAAACGTGCAGGTGCTGGGTATGTCACCACGGTACCGAGACAGATCAAAAGTTAAAAGGTTTTATTTACAGGGATATGATACTCCTTGCAGGGAGAAAGCAGTGGGGGTTAAACTGGTTTTAAAGCAGTATCTCAAACAGTCAAAAAGAATAACAGTTAGAAACAGGTGTTCTTGGAACTTATCAGTCTGCTGAGTACTTGCTTGTAGGGTCGTCTTCTCCCGCGTCAGCGCCATCAGCAGTCGCTGTAGGCTCTGCAGTCTCTAAGGACCCACAACAGGGGTCTCAGGGGTTAATGAAGAAAGGCAGGGGGAACATAAGGCATCCCGGGTCCCCCTGCTATGTGTCTATGCTTCAAAACTAGCAGTCTCTCCTCAGGTAATAATACAAATTTTATTTCTATAGCGCCGACATATTCCGCAGCACTTTACTTTTCAGAGGGGACTTGTACAGACAATAGACATTACAGCATAACAATAATCACATAGATCATAACAGATACCAAGAGGAATGAGGGCCCTGCTCGCAAGCTTACAATCTATGAGGAAAAAGGTAGACACGAAAGGTGGGTGGTAACAATTGCCCTGATTGTATGGACCAGCCATAATGTTAAGTGTGTAACAGTACAGACACAGAGGGCTAATAGATACATAAAGCATGTGGGAACATGATGCGGGGAACCTGGTTATGGTAAAACTTTTCACTGTGCCACACAGGGATAGATTAGGTTAATGTGTTGAGGCGATAGGCCAGTCTGAAATAAATGCGTTTTCAGGGCACACTTAAAATTGTGGGGATTGGGGACTAATCGTATTGACCTGGGAAGTGCCTTCCAAAGAATTGGCGCAGCACGTGTATAGTCTTGGAGACGGGAGTGGGAGGTTCTGAATATTGAGGATGCTAACCTCAGGTCATCAGCAGAATGGAGGGCGCGGGTAGGGTGGTATACTGAAACAAGGGAGATGTAAGGTGGTGCTGAGCTATGGAGGGCTTTGTGGGTGAGGGTAATAAGTTTGAACTGGATTCTGGAGTGGATGGGTAGCCAGAGTAATGACTGGAAGAAGGTAGAGGCACCGGTGTAACGATTAGTGAGGAATATGATCCTGGCAGCAGCATTCAAGACAGATTGGAGGGGGGAGAGTTTGGTAAGAGGGAGACCGATTAGAAGAGAGTTACAATAGTCGAGACGAGAATGAATAAGAAAAACAGTAAGAGTTTTTGCGGAGTAAAGTAAGAAAAGGTTGAATTCTAGAAATGTTTTTGAGGTGCAGATAACAAGAGCGAGCCAGTGATCGTATGTGGGGGGCAAAGGAAAGCTCGGAGTCAAGTATGACCCCAAGACAGGTACGGTGCTCTGTGTCTCTAAGTCTCTCAACAGGAGTCAGGGGCTCTGCACCAACACTACAGGTACCTGGGCTACGCACGGGGGTCACTGTCTCTGCACAGGGATCAAAGCGCACCTCTCCAGTCACTGCAGGCTCTGGTCTCACATACTCACAAGATGCAGTCTCTCTGCACAGTCCCCCTGGATTTGTCCTCTGAACGGGAGTTCTTTCTTCTCCCCTGAGTGCAGCTACAACCTGCCCTGTCCCCTGCACATGCTGCTCAGAGCTTCGTATGCTCTCAGGCTGCCCTCCTTCCTGTTCCTCTCTCCTTCCAGCAGTCACATGACCCAGCACGTCCAGGGCAGAAAGTCTTCCCCCTAGTAAGCCTGCTGTCTGGCCAAGTGGTTCCAGATCAGGAGCGGAGAATGTAACCCCCCTCTGAGTCCTCTTGTGCTTCACCCCCTTACACAGGTGCGAACGAAGAGTAGCCACCTCTATATATAAAAAAACAAAGTTGCACTCAATAGTACAGAACCATGTAAATTGGAAATATATGAAATATGATAGCATTACTGCTCTAGATAATAAGAAAAATTGAGATACTTAGCACCTAATTTGGCTAATTCATGCATGCCCAGCAGCCAATGACAAGGCGATCTCTGGTTTATTAGGAACTTGGGTGTAGTACGTGTGCCGACTGGGGCGTGGTCAATTTCAGCTGCGAGACGGACTGATGACAGATGCAGAAACTCGTTCAACCAGGTCCAACTTTATTGGGTGTCCTTTTGACATCCACAGCAAACACGACAGCTTCTGCTCATAGGCACCTGTCACCTCCTCCTCCTATTTGGCGAAAACCCCTGGGTTCTTCCACCGTGGCTGCCGTTAGACCCACAGCCACAGTGTTTCCCCTTACTGAGTCTGCTCACTGCTGCACTTACTGCTCCTTCAGTGCCCAGCCGTCCGGTACCCCGGACCTCCTTTAGTCAGCAGCTGGCCTGTCAGGGCCACCCCCCTCTGAGTATCTGTCTCTCTCCTCTGTCTTTCCTGAGCTCTTCCTTCCTCCGTCTTCTCCTGAGCTCTTCTCTCTTCTGTCTACTCTTGCGTGTCTGCCCTGCCCCTGGGACTCTCTTTCCTTTTATCTCCTATCTATGGAAATCTCCTTCTCAGTCCTGTAACTCTGCCCACCATGACTCTGTGTTTCCCTAGCCTAAAGCTGCTGTTAAGTCCTTTTCTCACTACCCTATGTCTTCATCTCGTGTCCAAAACCCCGGTACTAAACCATCTCTTATTAATTCTAGCTGTTTCCTTAGACATGTATACAAATTCTCAGTAAACAGTATACACGACATATTTTACATGTTCGTTCTGCATCAGACAGGTCCATAGGTCAGTCCACCCTCCTACATGGGCACACAAGAATTGGCCAAATTATGTGTTAAGCATCTTCATTTTTTCTTATTATCTAGAACAGTAATGCTATTCATATTTCATATTTACATGCTTTAGCACTACAGAGTGCAACTTTATTTGTTATATATAGAAGTGGCTATTCCTAGTTCACACCTATACACACCAGTTTTCCTTTTTGGAAGTGCCAGTTTTTATAAATCACATCAGTGTGAGCAGATATCATATTCCAAATCTCTACAAAATCCACTGCCATCTACCATAGGAATTATCTGATAAAGGGAATTAAAGAATGTGTAGGAAGCATATAATAAATAATTTAGGGTTGAAATAGATGTGTACTTGGCTTTGCAGAGTGGGAGGTGGCGTAAGCAGGAATGAGGGAAAATTTGGCCATTTGGTTACTGTGACTCGTCTTTTGAATGCTTTTCTCAGGGCTCCTCCTGATGAATCTCTGGTTGAAGGTTTTTGGTGAAATCAAACGGATTATTTACAGTGAGCACTACAGTAGTGATGAGCAAGGACTAAAATGTTTGGGGTGCTCATTACTTAAATCGAGCACGTCGGACTGCTCGGGTACTTGACTTGGGAAACAAGTATAATGGAAATCAATATAAAAATCAACCATTTTTCAGGGAGCCCCTCCCAGGAGGTGTGGGGCAGGAAAATAGCTGAAGTGGATGGAAAAATGCTCAAATGGAATGGGAACAGAATGAGGAACATGCCTGGACGCACCTCTAACTAGCAGGTCACTGCTGGGAGCTATGTTGTTAGAGTATTAAAATCCTTTTACGTACTGACAAAATATACCAAACCAAAGATAAAATGGATTTTACAGGAAAAAAAGGTTAGGAAACATTCTTTACAGTATAAAGAATTGTATATAAGGTAAATAGAGACTTAAAAAAGTGCCTTTTCCACCTCTTAGGCTATGTTCTTACATAGCATTTTTTGTGTTTTTGAACTTTCTCATTGCTTTCAATGGTGAAAAAAAGGCTTAAAAAAACTGAAAGAACTGACATGCAGCTGCTTTCAAAAATGCAGCGGTTTTTCACTTCAGTAAGGAAAAGAGGAATAAGGAATCGTGTGCATGAGATTTCTGATTTTATTTCCCCATTTGTCAGGAGTGGGACTCCTAGACTGGTGAAGCCTATGCACTAAGTGCAAGGCCTATCAAAAATTGAAAGGAATGATTGCACTACACCCTGGAATACACGTAGTGGATGGCATCAAAAAACATTTTTTTTTCCCATTTTAAAGGAGTGTGGCTCCTGGACTGATAGAGCGTATGCACTATCTGCAAGGGTTTCCAAAAATTAGAAGGTTCACTCCAATACACCCTGCAGCTCACATAGAGTAGGGCCTAAGAAAACATTTAAACTTAGAAGGAGTGGGACTTCTGTGGCCAATGACATGGAGTCGTGGATTCGAGGCCAGTACTCAGGGTAGAACTGGCCCAACAAGGACCTTCAGGCATTCGACTCAGATTTTGCTTCAGGTAAGGTGGGCGAAACTTCCTCATGTGCCAGCTCAGGGCATCAGGCACCTCTAAGGCTTCAAGTAGATTTAAGGCAGTGTTTCAAAACATTTTTTATACCCTTGGAGATCTTTGCCAATGAAAATTCATGAACCATGTTGAGGAAACTTCTCCAAGCCATCCTGGGTAAAGAACACCACAAGTCCTTTGTCCATTTATTCATACAAGAGGTGCATTTGGGACTTTGTCCCATTGTATGAATGCATCTGTATTTTTATTTTACATTGAATTGAGGCAAATCTAAGGCTTGTAGGCCACAGTTATTGCTCCCTCCTTTCTTAAGTTGATTCAATGGGTTTTTAGTGCCACCGGGGGCATAATGACTGAAAATGCTAACCAGCTTACTGTTCTCAAAATGAATAGGACTTGGATTGTCCCAGACTTCTCAACCCCACCGGATAACAGCAGCAGATCATAAAGCCAACCGAAATGTTCCTTTTTTACCAATTTATTCCCATGCACCCCTTCACACCCAAAAAAAAATTATATACAGTTTATGGTTTAGTCATTTTCTTGTCCTCCTCCTCTAATCCAAAACTATCCTTACACTAAATGCAGTTAACAGCTTCGGGAGTGGAATAGATGTAACAGTTATAAGGACTGTTGGTTTTAGGTTGCAGCAGCAAGGACTGTAAGGCAATAATCTCTGACTAGATGTCTGCAATACACTATCCCTACTCCACCAGCTAAACCTACACAAATTGTAGATAATAGTGGGATTATTAGAGAGTAGAATCTATTTAAATTGTCATTGAAAGGACTTTTATTGTAATGTATGTAATCAAATTGATCTAGAGAGTCATCTTTACAGGTCATTTTTACCGCACAATGAATACCAAAACGTGACCCCCAAAACCATTGCGGTATTGCATTATTTGCACAATTTCACTGCACTTGGATTTTTTTTTCCCATTTTCCATTTTGTAGGATAGTAAAATGAATGGTATCATTCAAAACTACAACTCAGACTACAAATAAACAAGCCCTCATATAGCCATGTGGATTGAAAAATAAAAAAGTAAAAAGAGGCAAAAGACGCAAGAGCAGGAAATCACCATGTTGGGTAAGGATTAAAATAAGCTCTAGCTGCACTGTCCACCATTTTGCCACTTAAAAATGGGCTGATTGGATGCAGGGCTCACATGTCATAACAGCCACACATGAGCCCCGGGAATGTGAATGCCAACATCGCTGGAATGACACTGGGAGGTGAGTATAAGTGTTTTTATTTTCACAGGGGAAAAGATTCATGTTGAGAAGGGGTTGCCTTACTAATGGACAACCCCTTTAACTATAAAGAAGGGAAAAATGAGCAATTGGAAGTATATAGTGATATGTAATATATTATTATTGCAATATAATAAGACAATACAAATTTTGATGGGAGGAGTTATTCTTTAATTATGTGAAACTAAATAAAAAACAATGACGGTATAGAAAATATTTGAATAAAAATAATTTCACATTTCAGCTCCCATTGTGTAAAAAATATAGTGAATCTTAGTCTAAATAGCCAATTATAACGTACACACAAGACAGTTAAAAGCCAAAAATTCCCACAATTGGCTTTTGCCCATAAAAACGCATGCTCAACTTGGCTAAGAGCGCATACATATTCAATGGGGAAAGTGAAGAGAATCACTGCTAGACACCTTTCTTGGTGGCTTACCTATTATAAGAACAAATGGAAATTCAATATGTCTCATCCTTCCCTGACATATTTTGTCTGGGAAGACTTGGGAGGTCTAGATACCCATCTGATTCTTATGAATTTAGTGGATTCAGACAAAGTTCTGAATGTGTATCGGTGACTTTAGAAGATAAATTAAGGACAGTCTTAGGCTACTTTCACACATCAGGTTTTCGGCGTCAGGCGCGATCCGGCGTCGTGCCGGAATGCCGGATCCGGCAAATGTTTTGTAAAACCTGAAGTGCCGGATCCGGTTTTCTGCCGGATCCGTCTTGTTCTTGACAGACAAAACCGGATCCGTCTCATCCGGTTCATCCGTTTTTCTATCCGTTTTTCTATCCGTTTTTCGACGGATTACGCCGGATCCGGTTTTTAAAATTGACCCTTGTGGCCTTCCGAACGGGATTGGCTACTGGAAAACTAGATATAGCATGTTCCTACAGCCCTTCTTTGACAGGTTGTAGAGAAGAAAGTGCAGGTTGGAGAGAAGAGCAAGTTACTGGCGAAGATGGATGTTGTCATTGGAAATATTACCACTAGAAGTTCTGTGACGGTTTCAGGGACAATTTTCCACTATACTTTATGTCACCTCAAGGCAGAGTACACTGGGATGACAGAGTGTGAGAGATTTTTGCCCTAAACTTGTGTACCTTCTGGACCAACAGTATATACCTTTGCCAACCAAAGTTGGCTATCTTGTCATGGTCTTACTATTTTTACCTTTAGGCCACAGGTGTGTACCTGGTTGTGTTTTATGCAAAGTATTTCACCTTTTAACAAAAGTTGTGTACATTGGTAGGAAATCACCAACAATAAACACAACTTTTTCGGTGAAATACTTTGCTTCAAACACAACCAGGAACACAACTGTGGCAAAAAGCTAAAATTTACCCACAGTTATACCTGGTTTTGAATACCTTTTTACCTTTGAAATACCCTGTATTTAACCTTTTTTTTAAAACATAGTTCGCCGCAGAAAGAAATGACAGACAACCATTGTGAAACGATAATTTAACTTTTATTTAAATTTTTTTTTTTTTTGTAAAATGTTTTTAAAGTGCAAAAAACTTTTTTAATAAAGGTTTTAAACCCAATGGACATTTTTATTACAAAAAACACACATTACAATTCTGTGTACTGTGGGGTGGAAATACTGCTGGAGGGGCTGCGGGACACTTCGACACTGGGTGTGTGGAGAGAGGACTGGGATCGTGGTGGGGAAGGAACAGTTAGAGGTGAAGGTGTGGAAAAAACTACAGAATGGGTGGACATGTGGGAAGCAGAAGAGGTGGTGGGTGGTGGAGTGGAGGGTTGGGCAGGGACTGTAGGAGCAGATGATGTTGATGGAAAGTTGTATGGGGAAGGAGTTTGGTACGGGGAAGGAGTTTGGTACGGGGAAGGAGTTTGGTACGGGGCAGGTTGCTGGAAGTGGGGAGATGACTGGTACTGGGGAGGTTGCTGGTACTGGGCAGGTTGCTGGTATGTATTAGGAGGGGGAGGATGGAAAGTGTCTGGAGGAGGTGCAGATGTAATAGGAGGGGGAGGATGGAAAGTGGCTGGAGGGGGTGCAGGTGGAGGAACTACAGTGGTGGGAGGTGGAGGTTGGGAGGTAACCTGCTGTAGAGCACCGTGGCACGAATGCATTACATGCATCTGCTGGGTAGGAGATAGTGTTGCCATGCGCTCCACAACAGACCTGAAAAAGGTGTGGTTTGGCGAAGATCTTGCTTCTGAATGCATGGTTTGCAGAAGTGTCTTCACCTCCAGAATGCTGGAGTTGATCTGCTGAAAGCCTGCGGAGATTTGCTCTGACAAGACTTTGAGACAGTTCTGGAAAGATGCATTCAGATGCAATAACTCTTGCGCATAACTCTTTTCCTGACCCCTCTGCCGCTGCCGCCCAGTACCCGCAGGTGTACTAGAGGCGGCAGGGGCAGAAGGGTGGGGTAAAGGGAAAGCGATCTCCTCACCAGCAGCTTCATGTAATGTAGGCGGCCACGATGCTCCTGTGCTGGTGGATGGGACAGATGGGTCGAATGTGTGGGAAGGCTGGGAAGGTGCAGATGTACCGGGGCGGTCGAAGTGTCCCTCGGTGCCGGTCTCCTCAGGGATCGCCTCAGAAGGGTCCAATCGTGCAGGCTCCCGAGTGCTGCTCACCGTGCTGTGGAATAAAGAGAAAAAAAAACAATTAAAATACTGACATGGTATGGCCCTGGCTGAAAAAAAAAAGTTACATCTAATATTTTTTTTCACATGTGGTGTGTAATATTTACCTTCTGGTGAGCATTGTTTCCCGGAGGAACGACAGGGCTTGTGCGTACTTGTACTTGCTCCTGCGTCCTCCAGATCCACTCGGGGCCCGCATCTCTTTATTGAACTCCTTCTTGAAACGATCCCTCACAGACCGCCACCGATTCACAATTCTGTTCCCTGAAATGAGAAAGGAATGGTTAGTATGCAACATCAGTGTTTCACAAACTCCAGTCCTCATGGTCCCCAGGGGTCATGTTTTCAGGATTTCCATAGTAAATAGAAATCCTGAACACATGATCCGTGGGGACCACGAGGACTGGAGTTCGGGAAACACTGGTTTACATCAAGCAACCGTTACTGTATATACTTACGCTCTTTAATCTGGGCCCGAGCTTCGAGGTCCTCCCAGCGGCCCACAAGGAGAGAACAGATTTCCTCCCAGAGTCGTCGGGTAATGATCAGGTCAGCGTGGCGGCGGTCAGCCATATTCCAGAGCGGCTCCCTTTCTCTGACGAGATCGATGAGGCGGTCCACATCAATCCCTCCATCCTCACCGTCAGAGTCGGGAGCACGCTGTGAAGGCTGTTAAAGAAAAAGACAAAAATAACATAATTAGCCTCCACAAAAGAAATGAAATAAAAAGTGCAAAAAAACAAAGCAAAAATATTTATACTTACACGCTGGTGACCGCCGCGTTGCTGTCGCCGACGACCCTGGGAGGCACTGCGAGGACCTCTTGGCCGAGCACCAGATTGGGAAGACTAGAGAAGAAAACAAAAAATGTTATGTCTTTGGATGTAGGCATTTGTTTGCTGTGTGTGGTCTGCAGAACATTGTTTTCTATGTGTTGTGTGTAGTGTGATGTTGTGTTTCTGCGTTTGATGCAAAAAACTTACGAATTGTGAGCCCACTCCAGGTGTCTGTCCACCCCTTCCTTCTTCTTCTGGGAGCTCCTCTTCATCTTGTGATTCCTGTTTTGAAATAAAAGGCAATGAATAGACATATATTACAGAGATGATGGATTTTGGAAATAAAAACTTACCGTCAAACGCTGACGATGCGAGGGAGGGCTCCCAGAAGAAGATGTGCTGTCCTGTTGATGGCCAGACTCCATGGCTGTGGGTATTGCTGCTGCCAGTGATGCCATTTCTGCTGCTGCTGCTGCTGCATCTCTTTGGCGGCTGTTGAATAAAGAGAAACAAAGGGCCAATGAATATCTTGATATTCCATGGCCCTAGTTTGGAGGAATGGGGGATTTGATAATTACCGTCTCTCATCTGCTTCTGGACTCCCCTCCCGTTCAGCATGCTGCTCCATTTGGGGTGGTGCTGATGGTGCTGCTGCTGCAGATGTCTGCTGCCTTCTCCTGCTCCTGGTTCTTGGCTTGGGTGGCATGTTGGGTGTGGCTGAGGGTCCCATTGTCTTGCTTTTATATATCTCCTGTGGGCAGAGCTACTGAGCATGCTCAGACCAAAAAAACCGGATCCGGCCACCGGATCCGGCTTTCGCCGGATCTGGCGCATTGCGGCGCTCATAGGCTTTCATTGTGTGAAAAAGCCGGACGCGCCGGATCCGGCGGGTACGGCTTTTTCGCCGGAGACAAAAAACGCTACAGTAGACGTTTTTTTCCAGACGCCGGATCGCGACACATTGCGACACATTGCCGGATCCGGCGAAAACCGGATGAAACGCATGGCCATCCGGCGCGATCCGGCGCAAATGCAAGTCAATGGGGGGGAAACCGGATCCGGCATTGCATTTCGCCGGATCCGGTTTCTGTCAAAAGCGCCGGATCGCGCCTGACGGCGAAAACCTGATGTGTGAAAGAGGCCTAAGAAGAACACTAATGTACCTACGTAAACACAAAATATAAACTGCTATGAACAAAAAGACATTGGTCCCATATATATCTGGTATAAAGACTATTAAGTATGATATAAACTATAAAAGACCTTTTCTAGGAATGTATTGTACGATCTGGCATTGAGCTTATTAAAGCAATTTATTAGGGGTCTCTCCGGACACAAGTTATGCACTTTAACCTAACTAACATCAGTGCTTTCTAAACAATAAACTGTGTAGGAGTGGAAGTATAATAGACATAACAGATGAGTCACAAAATTCTGAAGTGTCAAAGGTCTTAATATTTGGCTTGTTACATAATTCAGCTACAACAAACCACTCCCGATTTACTGAAGATAAACACTTGAATTTTCAATTGTTTCCTATCTGGAAGGCAGGAAATGGAATATCAGTTATAAGTATCTGTAATACAAAGAGAAGGAGACCTTCCAGCCAGAACCATATCTCAACAGATCTGGTAGAAGTGTAACAGGGCTTCCTGTGCAAGCTGACCAATGTTTCACTAATGGTAAAAAGCATTCGTGAGTCAACACATAGGGCAGGAAGTCCAGACTATTCATAGTGCTGCTGCTTTTACTGCGTACCTTTGTCAATGTTTAACTTAATATCTGCAGACTACTTTGGGAAACGTACACTATTTACTCTGTGACCTCATAGCCAATGATTCATTGCAAGATAAATGATTGAGTATTTTTACAATATCCTTTTTACCAAAAAAGGAAATAAAATCCATACTGTAGATTCAACATTCATGATCTACAGGGACTCAGACATTTCAACATTTCGGAGTTGAAAACCAAAAAAGCAAGAATACCCAATTTAGAGTACTCACTGTAATCAGATGACAATATTCTTTCAATATGTATATAATAAATAAAGATGTGCAAATGCAGTTTGTTAGTTAATAAAGGAATTAAAGGAAAAAAAAGATTTGGTTATCATGTTAGCCAGATAATTCTCAGTAAAAGACGCAAGATAATAATCTTTTAGATATATTACATTTTAATGGCTAACAAAAATAAATTATATTACAAAGCAAGCTTTCAAGGCTAATTATGTATCTCCATTAGGCATGGTATAACAAAGTATCTAAAGAAAACAGCTGAGACATGGTGTAATAAATGAACACTTAAAAAAAATTAACGAGCTTGGAGAGTAAATACCTAATTAGTTTACATAAGTTCTGTGAATGTTTATCGAAAGGTATCATATCTACAAGATTTTGTTTCTCTTACTGAGAGTAATAAATCTTAAATTAATTAATAAACCATTTAACAAACAATGTAAATGTATTCCTGAGATATTGAAATATTAAAGAGTCAAAAACTGATAGAGCTGCTCTTGCTTTTAAAAAATTCTGAGTATGTATGGCATGGTTACCAATTTATTACATTTGGTACCATGTAATTCCTCATGTAATATTACATTCTTCCGGTTAAGCTTTTTGAGGTAAAAGGATTTTCCAGTTTCAAAGTTTTGCCATCCATAAGCTTGTACAAACAAACTCGTCTTATAATCACCCTCCCCAAGTCCAGTGCTGCTTCTCTGCCACTGGTGCAGGGATAATGTCACAACTACACGGCCACACCTCATCACTGAGCTCAGTAGCTTTGCAGATATAGATGGCATGACATGCTCAGCCCGATGGATATTCTTTGTAAATGAATAGAACAACAACCAAGGTGAGACAAGCTCACTAAGGAATTACAACATTAGTATGGATATTCACTGAAACACAATTGATGTACCTACTCCAAAACGGTGAACAAACCAAATCAAAAAACTGTATATAAAATATATAATTATTAAGTCATATTAAAATATGAAAGACAGTAAAAATACATAAAGGTTGGAGGGAAACCAAATGAAAAAATATACGGAAACCACTGCACACACAGATATGTTAGTAATGGTTATAATGACTGACTAACATAATCATACAAAATAGACTTCCATACAAATAACCTATTAAATAGATATATAAATAAGTGTAGGAAGCAACATACACATCTGAGAAAGGCATAAAAAGGAGGGACATATAATAAGATAGTATATACCAGTAGTTAGTACCCTATGGCTCTTGTGACTCAACGTATGTTTCACCTAGTGGCTTTTTTAGGGAGCATATATTCTTTGTAAATTAGTATTTTAAGTTACTTGACACATACATAGCAATTAATCAGTTTATGCATGCTTTGCCGCTCAAAAATGGTTGTGTTCCACTAAAATCACTATAACCAGTGTAAGTCTATGGATGTGGCCAAGGATGCACATTTATAAGAAATTACTTTTAGCGCTTCACTAGCTTTTGTGGAACATATTGAAGTTATAGAAAACTGAGCGTTAGGAGTCGAGTACCCACCACTGCACAGGGGGAATCTCAAGTTATGTCATCTGTGGTCTCTAGTGTTGAGCATTCCGAAACTGCAAATATCGGGTATCGGACGATATTCGCTGTATCGGAATTCCGATACCGAGTACCGATATTTTTTCAATATCGGATACAGGAATCGGAAGTCCTCATAATGCAATGAGCCACTGTTGTGGCTGTGATTGGCTGCTGAAATGATGTCATCATGATGCGCGGTCTGTGCCGACTGTGGGGGGTCTGTTTGGACCTGCCTAGGGCCTGTGCCGGCTGCTGGGGGTCTGTACGGGCCTGTCGAGGGCCTGTGACGGCTGCCGGGGGTCTGTATGGACCTGCCAGGGGCCTTTGTCGGGGGTCTGTACGGGCCTGCCGGGGGCCTGTGCCGGCTGTCAGGGGTCTGTACGGGCCTGCCAGGGGCCTGTGCCTGCTGTCGGGGGTCTGTACAGGCCTGTGCTGGGGGTCTGTACAGGCCTGTGCTGGGGGTCTGTACAGGCCTGCCGGGGGCCTGTGCCGGCTGCCGGGGGTCTGTACGGGCCTGCTGGGGGCCTGTGCCGGCTGCCGGGGGTCTGTACGGGCCTGCCGGGGGCCTGTGCTGGCTGTCGGGAGTCTGTACGGGCCTGTACCGGCTGTCGGGGGTCTGTACGGGCCTGCCGGGGGCCTGTGCTGGCTGTCGGGAGTCTGTACGGGCCTGTGCCGGCTGCCGGGTGTCTGTACGGGCCTGCCGGGGGTCTTGTGTGTGTGCAGGCATCGTCCAATGTGACAAGAAGTCCCATCGGGCGATGCCTGCTACAATGACAGTGATTGACACATTGGCCAATGATGGGACAGTAGTAGTCCCATCATCCGGCTAATGTGCTGAATGTAAAAAAAAAAACAAACATACATACTACATATATACAACATTCATACTACATTCATACAACATACATACATACTTCACATATACTACATTCATACATACTACATATATACCACATTCATACTTCATATATACTACATTCATGCTACATACATACGTACTACATATATACTACATTCATACAGCATACATACATATATACTACATTCATACAACATACATACTACATACTTACTACATACTACATGCTACAGACATACAACATGAAAAAGGGGGGGAGTGGAAGACCACTCATAAACGACCACAGATCCGATATAAAAAAATATATCTTTATTAGGACATATAAACAGATCCTAGACAAAACAGTGCTTGAAAGTGCATAAAATTAATCCACGCACCATGGAAAACACGGCAGACCTCCCTAAAGCATAAAAATAATATAGTCCAACAAGGACATTGAACTATCCTCACCAAAATGAATGTACAATAGGGACACTATCTCATAATACCCTCAATACTCACTAATTTATTCCTTAATCAACCAGTCCTAATAGCATAATATATACACATCTACACTCACTGGCCACTTTATTAGGTACACCATGCTAGTAAGGGGTTGGACCCCCTTTTGCCTTCAGAACTGCCTCAATTCTTCGTGGCAGAGATTCAACAAGGTGCTGGAAGCATTCCTCAGAGATTTTGGACCATATTGACATGATGGCATCACACAGTTGGCGCAGATTTGTCGGCTGCACATCCCTGATGCGAATCTCCCATTCCACCACATCCCAAAGATGCTCTATTGGATTGAGATCTGGTGACTGAGGAGGCCATTTGAGTACAGTAAACTCATTGTCATGTTCAAGAAACCAATCTGAGATGATTCGAGCTTTATGACATGGCGCATTATCCTGCTGAAAGTAGCCATCAGATGTTGGGTACATTGTGGTCATAAAGGGATGGACATGGTCAGCAACAATACTCAGGGAGGCTGTGGCGTTGCAACGATGCTCAATTGGTACCAAGGGGCCCAAAGAGTGCCCAGAAAAAATTCCCCACACCATGACACCACCACCACCAGCCTGAACCGTTGATACAAGGCAGGATGGATCCATGCTTTCATGTTGTTTACGCCAAATTCTGACCCTACCATCCGAATGTCGCAGCAGAAATCGAGACTCATCAGACCAGGCAACGTTTTTCCAATCTTCTACTGTCCAATTTCGATGAGCTTGTGCAAATTGTAGCCTCAGTTTCCTGTTCTTAGCTGAGAGGAGTGGTACCCAGTGTGGTCTTCTGCTGCTGTAGCCCATCTGCCTCAAAGTTCGACGCACTGTGCGTTCAGAGATGCTCTTCTGCCTACCTTGGTTGTAACGGGTGGCAATTTGAGTCACTGTTGCCTTTCTATCAGCTCGAACCAGTCTGCCCATTCTCCTCTGACCTCTGGCATCAACATGGCATTTCCGGCCACAGAACTGCCGCTCACTGGATTTTTTTTCTTTTTCGGACCATTCTCTGTAAACCCTAGAGATGGTTGTGCGTGAAAATCCCAGTAGATCAGCAGTTTCTGAAATTCTCAGACCAGCCCTTCTGGCACCAACAATCATGCCACGTTCAAAGGCACTCAAATCACCTTTCTTCCCCATACTGATGCTCGGTTTGAACTGCAGGAGATTGTCTTGACCATGTCTACATGCCTAAATGCACTGAGTTGCCGCCATGTGATTGGCTGATTAGAAATTAAGTCTTAACACACAGTTGGACAGGTGTACCTAATAAAGTGGCCAGTGAGTGTATATATGGCCAATAAATAGATGTAAACAAATATATATGTGTATATACATAAACGCTGCATGAGACAATAATATAGCATGAACATGTTGTCAAAAAGCCGCTATAATAGTGGGTAAAGGGTATCACTATGAACATATAGCACCAAATGGTGATATAGCATCCTCATTATGACCATTACATATATTATACAAACGGGCCTTACGAGGAAGATGCAAAAACCATTGAGAAAAAATCTCTCAAACCCTCACACTCTATAGCCATTATATAGTGGTTGCTACCCTACTCAAAATGAAAGACAGCAATAGAACCGGTAATTGTTACCAAAATAGACAGTGGTAGGTGAGGAGTCTCAAGGGAGACCGCGCGTGTACCCCGACGTGCGTTTCCGAAGCTCGTCCTTAGTCAGATTTCTGCAGATCAGGGAGTATATCGGTTGTTTGTTGTTTTCATATTTTTTCACAGATGACACTGGCATCGGGGAGCAAAGTGACAAGTAATGGTGAGTATGTACTCTGTTATATGTACTGTATGTCTATATGTATGTATTGTATGTTGTAGGTATGTAGTATGTAGTTTGTATGAATGTTGTATATATGTAGTATGTATGTTTGCTTTTTTTTTTTTACATTCAACACATTAGCCGGATGATGGGACTACTACTGTCCCATCATTGGCTAATGTGTCAATCACTGTCATTGCAGCAGGCATAGCCCGATGGGACTTGTAGTGCCTGCACACACACAAGACCCCCAGCAGGGCCCGCACAGGCCCCCCGCCTGGCCCGTACAGACACGCACAGTGTCCGCCCACACTCTTCCCTCCTCCCGAACTGGATGTGCAAGGAAAGAAAGGGGTTTTTTAATTCCGATATTTCTGTTCCATTGACTTGAATGCGACTTCCGGTATCGGAATCGGCGATACCCGATACTTTTTGGGTATCGGTCCGATGCAATCCGATATTTCTCTATATCGGATGGTATCGCTCAACACTAGTGGTCTCCCATTCTTCTCCAGCCACAGAGGTTCCTGCTCAGCAGAGAAATCAGTCCCAGCGTCTTTCTCATGCTAATGCTATGTGTTTGGCTGCTGCTGCCGCCCCAGGTTCAGCTATAGCATTCAGCATTAGTCAACGGCGAGCAGAAGCTCCTGGGACTAAGTCCTGCTTTTTCCATCTGAGCATGCCCGTGAGGAGACCGCTCATTGGTGGTCGGAGGTCACATGCTCAGATCCTCAAGCAGCTCGGATGGGCCATTAGCAAGGTCTTGGAAGACTGCAGTTATAAAAGGATCACACGGCCACAAGGCCGTGCGCTAGTATAGACCATGTGGAGTGAGAGTTGTATGCAAGTATGAATGTCTCTGGTGAATGACTGATTATGAAACCCCTACCCTTGGTACGCATGTGTTGATCAGCCTTGCCAGTTAGTGCCTAGGCTGTTAGGGAAGGTATGATGCAGAGTCAGGGACTAGCTTCAGCGCCATGTAGTGGCTTTGCGTGTATGCCACTGTGCACTTGGTATGCACTCCACAGTAGCCAGCGGCTATTAGTGGCGTTCGCAGGTGCAATAATATTTAGGAATAAAATTATTGCAGTGACTAAAATTCAAGTTTTTGGTCTAAACTAAGACCTCTTTTGAGTGAGGCATGTATGGAAGCTAAGTTATTATCATTTTTGAAATTTAGGATTGTGAGGAAAGAGCCTAAATTTGGTATTTAGCTGGGTAGTTATTAGTTTGTTATAACATTTATAATGATGTACAGTTATAGTGAATTGAAGAAAAAACATTAGTCCGTCAAGTTTTTTCATATTAAGAAATGTCAGTTGATTCAAAGGAAAGAAAAACCACATTCACATGTGCACATAGAGTATTTTGATATAAATTCGAAGAAGACCTACATCAAAATCCATATCATATCATGCTGAATTTAAACATCGTTTGAAGCATTTTTTATGTGGATTTTGGAGCAAATCCATCTTAAGCCCCTATTCAAAAAGTTTCATGTGAGCATACACTTACAAAGAAACAAACAAACCAATTTTATCAGTGACGAATATAAGGTAGTAGTCACACACAGACTCATAAGCCCAACAGAGCCCAGTATTAGATATATATGGTAGCTGGGATTATGTTACAAACTTTGCTTTAGTGTCTAAAAGCTTTTGTTACACCTCTAAATTCGACCAAAAGAGGAAGAAAATATTTTCTCATGCTTACTGGCATTCAGACAAATCTTTCTTGTAGTGCTACCAGTAACCCTATGTATTGTATTTTTCAATTTACCCATCTAACTCTAAACTGTTTTAAACATTTAACAATTTCAGACATTACTAAATTATGTGTACGTATGTTCTATAAGTTTGAAAACTGTAGACTTTAGGAACCATGTTTAGTTTTATTTATTGTATTATACAGTAACAGGAAGGACATCTAACATGCCCATCGCGCCCATGAGCATATTATTATTTTATTATACATTTTCATAGCGCCATTTATTACATGGCGCTTTACATGTGAAAAGGGGCAAATATAGACAAGTACAATAAACATGAGCAATACAAGACACACATAAGTACAGAAGGAGTGACAACCTTGCCTGCAAAGGCTCACAGTCTACAGGGGATGGGTGAGGATACACTAGGAGAGGGTAGAGCTGGTCGTGCGGTGGTTCAGTAGACTGAGGATCACTGCAGGTTATAGGCTTGTCTGAGGAGGTGGGTCTTCAGGTTTTTTTTTTTTTTAAGGTTTCCATGGTAGGCGAGAGTCTGATGTGTTGGGGTAGAGAATTTCCTAGTATGGGGGAAGCAAGGGAGAAGTCTTGTATGCGGCTGTGGGAAGAAGAGATAAGAGAAGAGTAGAGAAGGAGATCTTGAGAGGATCGAAGGTTGTGTGTGGGTAAGAACCGGGAGAGCATGTCACAGATGTATGGAGGAGACAGGTGGTGGATGGCTTTGTATGTCATAGTTAGGGTTTTGAACTGGAGCCTCTGGATAATAGGAGGCCAATGAAGGGCTTAACATAGGGGAGAGGCTGGGGAATAACGGGGAGACAGGTGGATTAGTCGGGCAGAAGAATGAAAGATGGATTGGAGTGGTGCCAGGGTGCTATAGGGGAGGCCAGAGAGTAGGAGGTTGCAGTAGTCGAGGCAGGAGATAAGGGCATGTACTAGTGTTTTTGTGGTGTCATGGTCAAGGAATGCACGGATCCAGGAAATATTTTTGAGTTTGATACTGCAGGAGGAGGCTAGGGTTTGGATATGTGGCTTGAAAGAGAGGGCAGATTCAAGGATCACCCCGAGGCAGCGAGCATGCGGGACTGGGAAAGTGAGCAGCCATTGACATTGCATATAAATATACAGAACTATAGAAATAATTCTGTGATTCTGAAAAGAACATAATGATTCAACAGCAGAAATGCATAAACAATAAAAACTGTAGTGCATGATTCAGTTAGAGTTTTTTTTAAATAAAGGTGAAAAAGATCATTTCAAATTCCAAACTAATGAAGTGATACATGGAAAGATATAACATGCAATAAAGAGGGTAACCACTGATCCAATAAAATATATAAGCAATACAGTCAAAAGTAGAGTTGAGCGAAACGGGTCGAAAAATTTCAAAAGTCGCCGACTTTTGGCAAAGTCGGGTTTCATGAAACGAAACCCGACCCTAGGATGAGGTCGGCCACGAGGTCGGCGACTTACGCGCCAAAGTCGCGTTTCAAAAGTTTGTTTTGCGCTCTTTTTCAGCCAATCAGGATCCACGGACACTGTGGGCAACGTGATGACATAGGCAGGGGTCACCACCATCTTTCAGAAGGGCATGCAAGTGATTGGCTTGCTTTGGTGGGCGTCACAGGGGGTATAAAAGGGCGTGCACGCCGACCGCCATCTTACTTCTGCCGATCTTAAATGAAAATTGTGGAATACATAATGTACATGGGACCAAAAGGATCACAATTAGTCACATGGCAGATATATATGACCAGTACACATGCACATGAAGGACAAATGGTCTGGACAACTGCAATCACAAGGAATCAAAAATAAATAAAGGCCAGCAGTCAAAGTGTCACATAAAATTCAATACTTTATTAATAATCTATAATTGGACATGGGTACATGAGAGAGGGGGGAAAGGACTCACCAAAAGGCTAGACAGAGGGCCTAGTATGTCACCCACATCAACTAGGATATCAACCCCATATGGTCATAACACCCAGGAGTTCATACAAAAGTTACCACATGGTTGGTAAATATAGTATGCATCAGCATGATAACCAGGGACACAAAGAACTCACTGGTAGTAGAGAATACATGTAATCTAGAACAAATGTTCATAATGAATAGACCTAGAAGGGGTCTACAATATTACCTGGACGGAGTGGGAGAGACCATACAGCGGCCGGACCCAGATGTGCGTTTCGGAGCGTACTGCCCTCACGCCCCCTGAGGAAGGAGCAGTACGCTCCGAAACGCGCGTCGGGGTCCGGCCGCTTTATGGTCTCTCCCACTCAGTCCAGGTAATATTGTAGACCCCTTCTAGGTCTGTTCATTATGAACATTTGTTCTAGATTACATGTATTCTCTACTACCAGTGAGTTCTTTGTGTCCCTGGTTATCATGCTGATGCATACTATATTTACCAACCATGTGGTAACTTTTGTATGAACTCCTGGGTGTTATGACCATATGGGGTTGATATCCTGGTTGATGTGGGTGACATACTAGTCCCTCTGTCTAGCCTTTTGGTGAGTCCTTTCCCCCCTCTCTCATGTACCTATGTCCAATTATAGATTATTAATAAAGTATTGAATTTTATGTGACACTTTGAATGCTGGCCTTTATTTATTTTTGATTTCTGCCTATCTTAGCATAGGGAGAGGTTGCTGCTGATTCTGTAGGGAGAGCGTTAGGCAGGGAAGAAGAAAAAAAAACTGCTTCTGCTGCTAGCGATTGTGCCTGTACAACACACCAGTCACTGTGTGTGCAGTGCAAGGGGAGGCTATATTGTGGTGTATCAGTGGTGTTGGTTGTTGGGATGCCTTCTAAGGCTTCCTGACCGCTGCATTGCTGTTTACCCACTGCTCTGCAAACTGCTTTTTTTAAAAGCAATCCAATCTCCCTTATCCTCTCGTCACTTTTGTCACAGCTGTGCCATCGAGCCTGTGACATAGCGCTCAGATATCAGTGGGCCTCACACAATCCAAAAGTGTCCAGTGTCCACAAGTGTCTGCAGAAATTCAAAATCTCCCTTATCCTCTAGTCACTTTTGTCACAGCTGTGCCATCGAGCCTGTGACATAGCGCTCAGATATCAGTGGGCCTCACACAATCCAAAAGTGTCCAGTGTCCACAAGTGTCTGCAGAAATTCAAAATCTCCCTTATCCTCTCGTCACTTTTGTCACAGCTGTGCCATCGAGCCTGTGACATAGCGCTCAGATATCAGTGGGCCTCACACAATCCAAAAGTGTCCAGTGTCCACAAGTGTCTGCAGAAATTCAAAATCTCCCTTATCCTCTAGTCACTTTTGTCACAGCTGTGCCATCGAGCCTGTGACATAGCGCTCAGATATCAGTGGGCCTCACACAATCCAAAAGTGTCCAGTGTCCACTAGTGTGTGTAGAAATTCAAAATCTCCCCTGTCCTATAGACACCTTGTACCTTGTTTTACATTACCATATAGTTTGTTGGATTTTGTCTACATTTCTACAAAAAATGAGGAAGTCTGGTGGAAGAGGCCGTGGAATTGGGCCGGGGTTGGCAGCTGGTAATGATGGTGTTGGTGGTGGATCTGATGGTAGTGGCAAGAGCAAAATAGGACCGAATGCAGGAGGTGTTGAGCCTGCGTCATCGTCTGGCTCCATAAGGCTTCGAAGGCTTAGTTTTCTAGGAGTTGGCAAACCGCTTTTAAAGCCAGAGCATCAGGAAAAAGTTTTGTCTTACATTGCTGACTCAGCCTCCAGCTCTATCGCCTCCTCTTCTTCAGTTGTAAAAAGTAAAAGCACTGAGTCGTCATTGGAGGCTCATGTTCATGAACCACACCTTTCCTTGTGTCCTTCACCCCAACCAAGATTGAAGGATGACGCAGGCCATACTACTGATTACTCCATGGAGCTGTTTTCACATACCATGCCTGGATTATCAAGTCAAATGGTGAATTACCCAGGCCAAGATGAATCTGACATGGAGTGCACTGATGCACAGCCGCTGATGGATGATTCTGCTGGTACATTCACTCAGAGCACTACATTGTCCTCGCAGTGTACAGAGCCAGATTCTGACCCTGATGAGACTCAGGTGCCCCTTCCCGCACACTATACCACCATACACGGTGACACAGAGGAAGGTGCACATGACATTGAAGAGGAGGTGATGGATGACCCAGTTGTTGACCCAGATTGGCATCCATTGGGGGAAGAGGGTGCTGCTTCCAATAGCTCAGATGAGGAGCATCCACAGCAGACATCGACATCGCATCAGCTGTTATCTGGCAGGCCTGGAGCACTCCAAAGACAGGTTCCAAAAATCAAAAGAGTTGCTGGACAGCTTGTCCAGAGTGTCAAAAGATCACAGCGTGCTAGGCCGCAAAATGTCTGCCAAAGTAGGAAGAGTGCAGTGTGGTACTTTTTTGAACAAAATCCTCATGATCAGGCCAAGGTTATCTGTAAGAAGTGCGCAAAGACCTTTAGCCGAGGGAAAAATCTGAAAAATTTGAATACCAGTTGCATGCTTAGACATTTAACCAGCATGCACTTGCAAGCGTGGACACAACACCAAACCTCATGTGCAACTGATCACAACGAAGGTAGTCAGCAATGCTACATTGTTTCCCCCACTGTAAGCCCACCGGTTAGCACAGCAGCAAATGTTGAGGTGTCGTTGCAAGGCCACAGCAGTCAGGGAATCCCACTGTTGATATAACGAAAGACTGATTCTAGGCCATCAGAAAGAACACCAACTCCATCACCATCATCAACCCTCTCTGTCCGCCCTGTCCACCGCTACTTCCACCATATGCAGCTCTCAAGTCCAGCTCACCCTCCCAGACACTATGAGTAGGTCAAGAAAGTACTCAGTCTCTCATCCGCGTACACTGGGTTTGAACGCCCACATTGCCAAACTAATCTCGTTTGAGATGATGCCCTTTCGGTTGGTGGAAAGCGCAGCTTTCCGCGAACTCATGGCCTATGCAGTACCACGCTATGACCTACCCAGTCGCCACTTCTTCTCTCGCAAAGCCATCCCAGCCCTCCACCGTCATGTGAAAGACCGCATTGTCCATGCACTCAAGCAGTCAGTGAGCGGAAAGGTGCACCTCACAACTGATGCATGGTCCAGTCGGCATGGCCAGGGCCGTTACGTGTCCATCACTGCGCACTGGGTTAATGTGGTGGATGCAGGGTCCACAGGGGACAGCGGTGGTGGGACAGTGCTGCCTAGCCCACGGTATAGCAAACAGTTGGCTGTAGGAGTTCGACCCTCCTCCTCCTCCTCCTCCTCCAGAAGCGAAAGCTCGTCCACAGAGCGCAGTTGTACGAGCACTCCATCTGCAGCTGCCACTGTTGCACACAATGTGTCCCCCTATCGAGCAGCTAGTGGAAAGTGTCAGCAGGCTGTGTTGCAGATGATGTGTTTGGGCGACAGACACACCGCCGAGGTGCTGGCCGAGTACTTGAAGCGACAAACTGAGTCATGGCTGGGCAGTGTACATCTTGAGGCAGGCAAGGTAGTTAGTGATAACGGCCGTAATTTTGTGTCAGCCATAGCCCTTTCAAAACTCAGCCACATACCTTGCTTGGCTCACACCTTGAACCTGGTGGTGCAGTGCTTCCTCAAAAATTATCCGGAGTTAACAGCCCTGCTCCAGAAAGTGCGAAGACTGTGCGCGCACATCCGCCGGTCGCCTGTACACTCCGTTCGTATGCAGAAGCTGCAGCGATTGCTCCACCTTCCCAACCACCGCCTCATTATCAACATTGCAACAAGGTGGAACTCCACCCTGCACATGGTGGAGCGGCTGTGCGAGCAGAGGCAGGCCATAATGCATTTGTGGGAGGATACACGGCCAGGCACTTTGAGAGCAGACATGGAGTTGACAGGTGTGCAGTGGTCGAAGCTGAAAGACCTCTGTAAAGTCCTTCAGTGTTTTGAGGCATGCACCCGGCTGGTAAGCGCAGACGACGCCATCCTAAGCATGAGCATCCCACTTATGCATCTGCTCATGCAAACTTTGACGCACCTTAAGGAGCAGGCTTCTGCAGCCAATGTTGATGAGGAGGAAGAGGAGGAGGGAATCCTTGATGACATTCAGCCATTGTCTGCTCAGGGACCTCTCCTGGACGAGGTGGAGGAAGAGGAGGAGGATGATGGGGATGATTACTTAGGGGAGGAGGATGCATCTCGTGGGGCAAGTGAAATTGTTGGCGTGCCAAGGTCTGGTACAGGGTTTGTGCGTGACTGGAGGGATGTGGATTTTCCAGAAAGTGCTCCTCCACCCAGCACTCGCAGTGCATCATGGACACCGGGAACATTGGCCCACATGTCAGATTATGCCTTGCAGATCCTAAAAAGGGACCCCTGCATTGCCAAAATGATGAACGATGACGACTACTGGTTGGCCAGCATCCTGGATCCACGCTATAAAGGCAAATTACAAAACATCATGCCACAGGAGAACCTTGACCTAATATTGGCTAATAAACAAGCAACTCTGGTAAATCGGTTGCTTGAGGCATTCCCAGCACACAGCAGCGGTGATGGTTCTCACACGAGCCGTACGGGCCGGGGGCAGCTTGGCAGAGGTGTTCGTGGTGCACACAGCAGAAGTGGCGTTGGAGACAGGGGTTTCATGACAATGTTGTGGACTGATTTTTCAAGTACCGCTCACACAACTGGTAATACTGCATCGATGGAAAGTGACAGGAGACAGCAGTTGTCAACTATGGTTACAAACTACTTTTCCTCCCATATCGATGTTCTACCACACAGGTCATTCCCCTTTGACTATTGGGCCGCTAAACTGGACACCTGGCCTGAATTGGCACAATATGCCTTACAGGAGCTCGCTTGCCCAGCTGCAAGAGTGCTATCGGAAAGAGTCTTCAGTGCAGCTGGATCAATCCTGACAGAAAAAAGGACCCGTCTGTCAACCCAAAATGTGGATGATCTAACCTTCATTAAAATGAACCATGCATGGGTTTCCAAGGATTTTGTCCCACCTTCCCCTGATGACACATAGGGTGACAGAAAAATGGCTTGCTTTGGTCCACCTCTTCCTGGGATTTGGCCTATTTCACCTTTTGCATCAGCTGAATGTCCAACATCAACATATGCCACTTTTTAAAACTCCCTAACTGTGCTGCCTCCCCCCCCATGGCCGGGGTCACCATCTAGTGCACGACAACGTGCGAGTGCCGTTGCCCTGGACAGGTGGGTAGGCCGACTCTTGGACACTGGCACAGGGTCCCTCATAGTGCAATCAAGTGTCTCTGACGGTGGTGGTGCACACCCGCCGTCAGACACACCGCCGTACTATGAGGGGCCCAGTGCCAGTATCGACGCCCACAAGTGGGCCCCCCTTCCTTGGGCAGGTCCCCAGCATTTGCAATCTTTACCTCTCCCTGCTCCTCCGCTGTGTAGTCTGGGCCGTCAAATCCATACTGTGCCTGACATAGGTAGTTGAGGTCTACCTATGATGTAAATTACAGACGCCTCTCATCTTTTTAAGTGGTGGAACTTGCACTATTGCTGACTGACTAAATACTTTTTTTCCCCACTGTACATGTTATCTGGGGATACGGTACCCTTTCTAACCTTTGTGCAATCACGTGCAATCCATACTGGGCCTAACACCGTCTGAGCCTGCCTCCTGATGTATAGACATATATTTTGAATGTGTACGCTATCCATACATGTTATCCGGGGATACGGTACCCTTTCTAACCTTTGTGCAATCCATACTGGGCCTAGCACCGTCTGAGCCTGCCTCCTGATGTATAGACATATATTTTGAATGTGTACGCTATCCATACATGTTATCCGGGGATACGGTACCCTTTCTAACCTTTGTGCAATCACGTGCAATCCATACTGGGCCTAGCACCGTCTGTGCCTGCCTCCTGATGTATAGACGTATATTTTGAATGTGTATGCTATCCGTACATGTTATCCGGGGATACGGTACCCTTTCTAACCTTTGTGCAATCACGTGTAATCCATACTGGGCGTGAGAACGGCTGGCGAGCTGTTAAGCAAGCTACAGCACCTGTGGTTTGCACACGTAAGTTTTTCATTTTTTCAGGAATGACGGTTAGGCCTAATTCCGGAACTGCGGTTGACCTGCACTTACTGGGAAATCATCGTTCGCGGGTAATAATTGTAATCACAGATCCCCATCACTAACGTTGTTCAGCGGGTTATCTGCACCTGAAAGCGACAAACGCTGGCCTTTTCAGTGTAGCGCACATGCAGCCACGGACATGTAAGGGCATGACACACCAGTTATTGGCCAATCTCATGTGCCAGAGCCTCACGTGTCCCTCTAGTAAGCCGGACTCGGACCGCGGGGCATGACGGAGTCTCGTTCGTTAACGGAATTAAGCTTGCAATGTGTGCATCTTTTCTGTAGCTGGCATGGTTGAGGTTTCCCAGGTGGAGTCGAATTTAACCGTAGGCTCCACTCCTGTTGGTGCCCTTCTGGACATTCCTTTAAGGTTCAGCTTTGCAACCATACTGCCCACGTAAAACAAACACTTTGCCTTCATGAACGCTGTTTGGAGGGTGATGACTCGTGGGAATAACGCCGCCCAATCAGTTAACCTGCTAGAGAGATCCTTCGTTGCTCCCAAGCATGACATCACACTCCCTAGGAGGAAGGTAATGCCACTGTGGCGACCGTACTCCTGGGGGCGACACAAGTGCACTGATGCCCAGCCACTGCTCGATGAATCTGCTGGTACATTGACCCAGACCACTACATTCCCCTCGCACGCTACCCGGCCTGAATCTGACCCTGATGAAACTCAGGTTACCCTTCCCATATACAGTTCCATCTTACACGGTGACAAAGAGGAAGCTGCAGGTGAAAGTGCAGGTTCGGCCCACCCGCCATCAGACACACCACCGTACTATCAGGGCCCCTGTGCCAGTGCCGTCGCCAACGAGTGGGCCCCCCCTGCTTGCTCAGGATCACAGCACTTGCAAGGTTGAAATACTGTGCAGTGAGATGGAAGATGGGGACGACGAGGAGTCCAGACTAGTACAGGGATTCCCTAGCGAGGAGACTTATTTGATTGTTTTCAATGTTGGGACAGCAATTTTTGGGGAGCACTATACTCTGGAGAATGATAGATGGGGCCCACCATACACTGGAACTTTCCAAAGGTGGACATCAGACACTGGAGCAGCATTTACAGGGCCCATTATACACTAGAGCATTAGAAATGGGGCCCATTATGTTTGGAGCATTATTTGGGCTCATAAGACAGTGGAGCTTCATCCATGGGGACCAACATATACTGTAGCATTATGTGGAGCGCATCATATACTGTTTCAAACATTATATGGGACCAATGATTCTGTATGGAGAAATAGATGGGCCTCGTCATGAGATGTAAAAAGTGAAGTATTTGTCATTGTACTATACCGCTATTTCTCTGCCTTATCGGAGCATCATGAGTTGTGGTATGTGTTAAAGGGGCGCTCTTTCGCCCAGGGCACATGAAAATCTGGAGCCAGCCCTACCCCCCACAACTTTAGCCAAAAAACCACCCTTTTTTCAGTGCGTAACTAGTATTATGAAGTAAATTAAGGTTGACAAGCTTAAGTAATAAGAATTGATGCTTTTGGCATTCAAATGGGCACTGTAGGTGTGTTTCCTGTCCTCCTCTCACTGCCGACTTTTATTCCCCATTGACTTACATTGGGTTTCGTGTTTCGGGACGACCCCAACTTTTCCCTATTATCGGCCGATCTTGCTCGACCCGACTTTTGGAAAAGTCGGGTTTCACGAAACGAAACTCGACCCTAAAAAACCAAAAGTCGCTCAACTCTAGTCAAAAGTATATACAATACATGATCTAGGAAGCAGCCAGGTGTTCGGAGGTTTTATTATTTTTCTCTACAGATATGGTTGATTATTTAACAACCTGAGATACAACCAGAGAAGAAACCTTCTGTTGTAAGTCATGTGCATTTTTTAGGCTTCACACACAATTTGTGTCAGATGTATGCCTTTCAATCCAGGTCCACCTGGGATAGACCCAACAGGCAATAAGCTGCCATAAGTGCCAGCTCATCTGCTGGAATAAGGTCACACAAAATTTGCTTAATGTGCTTCCAAAAGTGTCTGATCCAAGGGCAATAACACCAGATGTATAAGGTATTACCATTATTGTTACATATTCAGGAAATACTGTGGAGTAAAGCACCAATTATTTTAGAATTTAAAATTGGTTCTTGATATTGTACTACTAGAGATGCAAATAGAAATCTTTCAATTATAGAAGTAATAAAAATGTCATTTTATTTGAAAGTTAATAGAAAACTATGGGAAAAATACAAACAAAAGGAAGAACAAAACACTGAAAACTTGATGAAAAAAAACAGGTGAAAAAGCAATATTGTATCTTGGGCAATGAGTTTTGAATCCTCCAAATGCTAAAAAATAGAAAATATAAGTGGAATGATGACAGGAGTATAAGATCCATTCCTTAGTATCATCAGCAGTTAGTATTTAAACCTCATCATGCCCAACTAATTTTTCATTTTTGTGCTTTTTTATTTCCTCTCCCTCTTCCAAGAAAGACAACTCTTTACTTTTTCTGTCCACAGTCATATTAGGGCATGATTTTCTTTGTGGGACAAGTTGTGGTTTTGAACGGCACAGTTCATTTCACCATGTAATGTACTGAAAAATGGGGGAAAAATTCCTAATTCTCCTATATGTTTAAATGGATACTATATTTGCTAGGCTTTTATATATTTTAATAGAAACAGATCTTTTATTTCTATCTATGTTATTTTTCCATAAATGGAGCTGTATGATAGCACAAATCTGTTTATTTTCTACTTGTTTAACTTTTTGGTGTTTAGTATCAGTTTAAATTTTATATTTTGGCATTTTCCACTTGTATAGATACGATGATACCAATTTCTTTTGTTACTATGTATGCAGTGCTGAGTAGAGTTGAGCGACTTTTGGTTTTTTAGGGTCGAGTTTCGTTTCGTGAAACCCGACTTTTCCAAAAGTCGGGTCAAGCAAGATCGGCCGATTATAGGGAAAAGTCGGGGTCGTCCCGAAACACGAAACCCAATGTAAGTCAATGGGGAATAAAAGTCGGCAGTGAGAGGAGGACAGGAAACACACCTACAGTGCCCATTTGAATGCCAAAAGCATCAATTCTTATTACTTAAGCTTGTTAACCTTAATTTACTTCATAATACTAGTTACGCACTGAAAAATGGGGGTTATTTGGCTAAAGTTGTGGGGGGTAGGGCTGGCTCCAGATTTTCATGTGCCCTGGGCGAAAGAGCACCCCTTTAACACATACCACAACTCATGATGCTCCGATACGGCAGAGAAATAGCGGTATAGTACAATGACAGATACTTCACTTTTTACATCTCATGACGAGGCCCATCTATTTCTCCATACAGAATCATTGGTTCCATATAATGTTTGAAACAGTATATGATGCGCTCCACATAATGCTACAGTATATGTTGGTCCCCATGGATGAAGCTCCACTGTCTTATGGGCCCAAATAATGCTCCAAACATAATGGGCCCCATTTCTAATGCTCTAGTGTATAATGGGCCCTGTAAATGCTGCTCCAGTGTCTGATGTCCACCTTTGGAATGTTCCAGTGTATGGTGGGCCCCATCTATCATTCTCCAGAGTATAGTGCTCCCCAAAAATTGCTGTCCCAACATTGAAAACAATCAAATAAGTCTCCTCGCTAGGGAATCCCTGTACTAGTCTGGACTCCTCGTCGTCCCCATCTTCCATCTCACTGCACAGTATTTCAACCTTGCAAGTGCTGTGATCCTGAGCAAGCAGGGGGGGCCCACTCGCTGGTGACGGCACTGGCACAGGGCCCCTGATAGTACGGTGGTGTGTCTGATGGCGGGTGGGCCGAACCTGCACTTTCATCTGCAGCTTCCTCTTTGTCACCGTGTAAGATGGAACTGTATATGGGAAGGGTAACCTGAGTTTCATCAGGGTCAGATTCAGGCCGGGTAGCGTGCGAGGGGAATGTAGTGGTCTGGGTCAATGTACCAGCAGATTCATCGAGCAGTGGCTGGGCGTCAGTGCACTTGTTTCGCCCCCAGGAGTACGGTCGCCACAGTGGCATTACCTTCCTCCTAGGGAGTGTGATGTCATGCTTGGGAGCAACGAAGGATCTCTCTAGCAGGTTAACTGATTGGGCGGCGTTATTCCCACGAGTCATCACCCTCCAAACAGCGTTCATGAAGGCAAAGTGTTTGTTTTACGTGGGCAGTATGGTTGCAAAGCTGAACATTAAAGGAATGTCCAGAAGGGCACCACCAGGAGTGGAGCCTACGGTTAAATTCGACTCCACCTGGGAAACCTCAACCATGCCAGCTACAGAAAAGATGCACACATTGCAAGCTTAATTCAGTTAACGAACGAGACTCCGTCATGCCCCGCGGTCCGAGTCCGGCTTACTAGAGGGACACGTGAGGCTCTGGCACATGAGATTGGCCAATAACTGGTGTGTCATGCCCTTACATGTCCGTGGCTGCATGTGCGCTACACTGAAAAGGCCAGTGTTTGTCGCTTACAGGTGCAGATAACCCGCTGAACAACGTTAGTGATGGGGATCACTGATTACAATTAGTACCCGCGAACAATGATTTCCCAGTAAGTGCAGGTCAACCGCAGTTCCGGAATTAGGCCTAACCGTCATTCCTGAAAAAATGAAAAACTTACGTGTGCAAACCACAGGTGCTGTAGCTTGCTTAACAGCTCGCCAGCCGTTCTCACGCCCAGTATGGATTACACGTGATTGCACAAAGGTGAGAAAGGGTACCGTATCCCCAGATAACATGTATGGATAGCGTACACATTCAAAATATATGTCTATACATCAGGAGGCAGGCTCAGACAGTGTTAGGCCCAGTATGGATTGCACATGATTGCACAAAGGTTAGAAAGGGTACCGTTTCCCCGGATAACATGTATGGATAGCGTACACATTCAAAATATGTCTATACATCAGGAGGCAGGCTCAGACGGTGCTAGGCCCAGTATGGATTGCACGTGATTGCACAAAGGTTAGAAAGGGTACCGTATCCCCGGGTACCATGTATGGATAGCATACACATTCAAAATATATGTCTATACATCAGGAGGCAGGCTCAGACGGTGTCAGGCACAGTATGGATTTGACGGCCCAGACTACACAGCGGAGGAGCAGGGAGAGGTAAAGATTGCAAATGCTGGGGCCCTGCCCAAGGAAGGGGGGCCCACTCGTGGGCGTCGGTACTGGCACTGGGCCCCTCATAGTACGGCGGTGTGTCTGACGGCGGGTGTGCACCACCACCGTCAGAGACACTTGATTGCACTATGAGGGACCCTGTGCCAGTGCCCGCGCCCAAGAGTCGGCCTACCCACCTGTCCAGGGCAACGGCACTCGCACGGTGTCGTGCGCTAGGTGGTGACCCCGGCCATGGGGGGGGAGGCAGCACAGTTAGGGAGTTTTAAAAAGTGGCATATGTTGATGTTGGACATTCAGCTGATGCAAAAGGTGAAATAGGCCAAATCCCAGGAAGAGGTGGACCAAAGCAAGCCATTTTTCTGTCACCCTATGTGTCATCAGGGGAAGGTGGGGCAAAATCCTTGGAAACCCATGCGTGGTTCATTTTAATGAAGGTTAGATCATCCACATTTTGGGTTGACAGACGGGTCCTTTTTTCTGTCAGGATTGATCCAGCTGCACTGAAGACTCTTTCCGATAGCACTCTTGCAGCTGGGCAAGCGAGCTCCTGTAAGGCATATTGTGCCAATTCAGGCCAGGTGTCCAGTTTAGCGGCCCAATAGTCAAAGGGGAATGACCTGTGTGGTAGAACATCGATATGGGAGGAAAAGTAGTTTGTAACCATAGTTGACAACTGCTGTCTCCTGTCACTTTCCATCGATGCAGTATTACCAGTTGTGTGAGCGGTACTTGAAAAATCAGTCCACAACATTGTCATGAAACCCCTGTCTCCAACGCCACTTCTGCTGTGTGCACCACGAACACCTCTGCCAAGCTGCCCCTGGCCCGTACGGCTCGTGTGAGAACCATCACCGCTGCTGTGTGCTGGGAATGCCTCAAGCAACCGATTTACCAGAGTTGCTTGTTTATTAGCCAATATTAGGTCAAGGTTCTCCTGTGGCATGATGTTTTGTAATTTGCCTTTATAGCGTGGATCCAGGATGCTGGCCAACCAGTAGTCGTCATCATTCATCATTTTGGCAATGCGGGGATCCCTTTTTAGGATCTGCAAGACATAATCTGACATGTGGGCCAATGTTCCCGGTGTCAATGATGCACTGCGAGTGCTGGGTGGAGGAGCACTTTCTGGCAAATCCACATCCCTCCAGTCACGCACAAACCCTGTACCAGACCTTGCCACGCCAACATTTTCACTTGCCCCACGAGATGCATCCTCCTCCCCTAAGTAATCATCCCCATCATCCTCCTCCTCCTCCTCCTCTTCCTCCACCTCGTCCAGGTGGGGTCCCTGAGCAGACAATGGCTGAATGTCATCAAGGATTCCCTCCTCCTCTTCCTCCTCATCAACATTGGCTGCAGAAGCCTGCTCCTTAAGGTGCGTCAAAGTTTGCATGAGCAGACGCATAAGTGGGATGCTCATGCTTAGGATGGCGTCGTCTGCGCTTACCAGCCGTGTGCATTCCTCAAAACACTGAAGGACTTTACAGAGGTCTTTCAGCTTCGACCACTGCACACCTGTCAACTCCATGTCTGCTCTCCAAGTGCCTGGCCGTGTATCCTCCCACAAATGCATTATGGCCTGCCTCTGCTCTCACAGCCGCTCCACCAAGTGCAGGGTGGAGTTCCACCTTGTTGCAATGTCGATAATGAGGCGGTGGTTGGGAAGGTGGAGCAATCGCTGCAGCTTCTGCATACGAACAGAGTGTACAGGCGACCGGCGGATGTGCGCGCACAGTCTTCGCACTTTCTGAAGCAGGGCTGTTAACTCCGGATAATTTTTGAGGAAGCACTGCACCACCAGGTTCAAGGTGTGAGCCAAGCAAGGTATGTGGCTGAGTTTTGAAAGGGCTATGGCTGCCACAAAATTACGGCCGTTATCACTAACTACCTTGCCTGCCTCAAGATGTACACTGCCCAGCCATGACTCAGTTTGTCGCTTCAAGTACTCGGCCAGCACCTCGGCGGTGTGTCTGTCGCCCAAACACATCATCTGCAACACAGCCTGCTGACGCTTTCCACTAGCTGCTCGATAGGGGGACACCTCGTGTGCAACAGTGGCAGCTGCAGATGGAGTGCTCGTACAACTGCGCTCTGTGGACGAGCTTTCGCTTCTGGAGGAGGAGGAGGGTCGAACGCCTACAGCCAACTGTTTCCTATACCGTGGGCTAGGCAGCACTGTCCCACCACCGCTGTCCCCTGTGGACCCTGCATCCACCACATTAACCCAGTGCGCAGTGATGGACACGTAACGGCCCTGGCCATGCCGACTGGACCATGCATCAGTTGTGAGGTGCACCTTTCCGCTCACTGACTGCTTGAGTGCATGGACAATGCGGTCTTTCACATGATGGTGAAGGGCTGGGATGGCTTTGCGAGAGAATAAGTGGCGACTGGGTAGGTCATAGCGTGGTACTGCATAGGCCATGAGTTCACGGAAAGCTGCGCTTTCCACCAATCGAAAGGGCATCATCTCAAACGAGATTAGTTTGGCAATGTGGGCGTTCAAACCCAGTGTACGCGGATGAGAGACTGAGTACTTTCTTGACCTACTCATAGTGTCTGGGAGGGTGAGCTGGACTTGAGAGCTGCATATGGTGGAAGTAGCGGTGGACAGGGCGGACTGAGAGAGGGTTGATGATGGTGATGGAGTTGTTCTTTCTGATGGCCTAGAATCAGTCTTTCGTTGATATAACAGTGGGATTCCCTGACTGCTGTGGCCTTGCAACGACACCTCAACATTTGCTGCTGTGCTAACCGGTGGGCTTACAGTGGGGGAAACAATGTAGCGTTGCTGACTACCTTCGTTGTGATCAGTTGCACATGAGGTTTGGTGTTGTGTCCACGCTTGCAAGTGCATGGTGGTTAAATGTCTAAGCATGCAACTGGTATTCAAATTTTTCAGATTTTTCCCTCGGCTAACGGTCTTTGCGCACTTCTTACAGATAACCTTGGCCTGATCATGAGGATTTTGTTCAAAAAAGTGCCACACTGCACTCTTCCTACTTTGGCAGACATTTTGCGGCCTAGCATGCTGTGATCTTTTGACACTCTGGATAAGCTGTCCAGCAACTCTTTTGATTTTTGGAACCTGTCTTTGGAGTGCTCCAGGCCTGCCAGATAGCTGATGCGATGTCGATGTCTGCTGTGGATGCTCCTCATCTGAGCTATTGGAAGCGGCACCCTCTTCCCCCAATGGATGCCAATCTGGGTCAACAACTGGGTCATCCATCACCTCCTCTTCAATGTCATGTGCACCTTCCTCTGTGTCACCGTGTATGGTGGTATAGTGTGCGGGAAGGGGCACCTGAGTCTCATCAGGGTCAGAATCTGGCTCTGTACACTGCGAGGACAATGTAGTGCTCTGAGTGAATGTACCAGCAGAATCATCCATCAGCGGCTGTGCATCAGTGCACTCCATGTCAGATTCATCTTGGCCTGGGTAATTCACCATTTGACTTGATAATCCAGGCATGGTATGTGAAAACAGCTCCATGGAGTAATCAGTAGTATGGCCTGCGTCATCCTTCAATCTTGGTTGGGGTGAAGGACACAAGGAAAGGTGTGGTTCATGAACATGAGCCTCCAATGACGACTCAGTGCTTTTACTTTTTACAACTGAAGAAGAGGAGGCGATAGAGCTGGAGGCTGAGTCAGCAATGTAAGACAAAACTTTTTCCTGATGCTCTGGCTTTAAAAACGGTTTGCCAACTCCTAGAAAACTAAGCCTTCGAAGCCTTATGGAGCCAGACGATGACGCAGGCACAACACCTCCTGCATTCGGTCCTATTTTGCTCTTGCCACTACCATCAGATCCACCACCAACACCATCATTACCAGCTGCCAACCCCCGCCCAATTCCACGGCCTCTTCCACCAGCCTTCCTCATTTTTTGTAGAAATGTAGACAAAATCCAACAAACTATATAGTAATGTAAAACAAGGTGCAATATGTCTATAGGACAGGGGAGATTTTGAATTTCTGCACACACTTGTGGACACTGGACACTTTTGGATTGTGTGAGGCCCACTGATATCTGAGCGCTATGTCACAGGCTCGATGGCACAGCTGTGACAAAAGTGACTAGAGGATAAGGGAGATTTTGAATTTCTGCAGACACTTGTGGACACTGGACACTTCTGGATTGTGTGAGGCCCACTGATATCTGAGCGCTATGTCACAGGCTCGTTGGCACAACTGTGACAAAAGTGACTAGAGGATAAGTGAGATTTTGAATTTCTGCAGACACTTGTGGACACTGGACACTTTTGGATTGTGTGAGGCCCACTGATATCTGAGCGCTATGTCACAGGCTCGATGGCACAGCTGTGACAAAAGTGACGAGAGGATAAGGGAGATTTTGAATTTCTGCAGACACTTGTGGACACTGGACACTTTTGGATTGTGTGAGGCCCACTGATATCTGAGCGCTATGTCACAGGCTCGATGGCACAGCTGTGACAAAAGTGACTAGAGGATAAGGAAGATTTTGAATTTCTGCAGACACTTGTGGACACTGGACACTTTTGGATTGTGTGAGGCCCACTGATATCTGAGCGCTATGTCACAGGCTCGATGGCACAGCTGTGACAAAAGTGACGAGAGGATAAGGGAGATTGGATTGCTTTTAAAAAAGCAGTTTGCAGAGCAGTGGGTAAACAGCAATGCAGCGGTCAGGAAGCCTTAGAAGGCAGCCCAACAACCAACACCACTGATACACCACAATATAGCCTCCCCTTGCACTGCACACACAGTGACTGGTGTGTTGTACAGGCACAATCGCTAGCAGCGGAAGCAGTTTTTTTGTCTTCTTCCCTGCCTAACGCTCTCCCTACAGAATCAGCATCAACCTCTCCCTACGCTAAGATCGGCAGAAGTAAGATGGCGGTCGGCGTGCACGCCCTTTTATACCCCCTGTGATGCCCACCAAAGCAAGCCAATCACTTGCATGCCCTTCTGAAAGATGGTGGTGACCCCTGCCTATGTCATCACGTTGCCCACAGTGTCCGTGGATCCTGATTGGCTGAAAAAGAACGCAAAACAAACTTTTGAAACGCGACTTTGGCGCGTAAGTCGCCGACCTCGTGGCCGACCTCATCCTAGGGTCGGGTTTCGTTTCATGAAACCCGACTTTGCCAAAAGTCGGCGACTTTTGAAATTTTTTGACCCGTTTCGCTCAACTCTAGTGCTGAGCAGAAGTTTCAGGCAGATATATATATATATATATATATATATATATATATATATATATATATATATATATATATATATACATACAGTGGGGAAAAAAAGTATTTAGTCAGTCAGCAATAGTGCAAGTTCCACCACTTAAAAAGATAAGAGGCGTCTGTAATTTACATCATAGGTAGACCTCAACTATGGGAGACAAACTGAGAAAAAAAAATCCAGAAAATCACATTGTCTGTTTTTTTTTTTCATTTTATTTGCATATTATGGTGGAAAATAAGTATTTGGTCAGAAACAAAATTTCATCTCAATACTTTGTGATATATCCTTTGTTGGCAATGACAGAGGTCAAACGTTTTCTGTAAGTCTTCACAATGTTTCCACACACTGTTGTTGGTATGTTGGCCCATTCCTCCATGCAGATCTCCTCTAGAGCAGTGATGTTTTTGGCTTTTCGCTTGGCAACACGGACTTTCAGCTCCCTCCAAAGGTTTTCTATAGGGTTGAGATCTAGAGACTGGCTAGGCCACTCCAGGACCTTGAAATGCTTCTTACGAAGCCACTCCTTCGTTGCCCTGGCGGTGTGCTTTGGATCATTGTCATGTTGAAAGACCCAGCCACGTTTCATCTTCAATGCCCTTGCTGATGGAAGGAGGTTTTCACTCAAAATCTCACGATACATGGCCCCATTCATTCTTTCATGTACCCGGATCAGTCGTCCTGGCCCCTTTGCAGAGAAACAGCCCCAAAGCATGATGTTTCCACCACCATGCTTTACAGTAGGTATGGTGTTTGATGGATGCAACTCAGTATTCTTTTTCCTCCAAACACGACAAGTTGTGTTTCTACCAAACAGTTCCAGTTTGGTTTCATCAGACCATAGGACATTCTCCCAAAACTCCTCTGGATCATCCTAATGCTCTCTAGCAAACTTCAGACGGGCCCGGACATGTACAGCCTTAAGCAGTGGGACACGTCTGGCACTGCAGGATCTGAGTCCATGGTGGCGTAGTGTGTTACTTATGGTAGGCCTTGTTACATTGGTCCCAGCTCTCTGCAGTTCATTCACTAGGTCCCCCCGCGTGGTTCTGGGATTTTTGCTCACCGTTCTTGTGATCATTCTGACCCCACAGGGTGGGATTTTGCGTGGAGCACCAGATCGAGGGAGATTATCAGTGGTCTTGTATGTCTTCCATTTTCTAATTATTGCTCCCACAGTTGATTTCTTCACTCCAAGCTGGTTGGCTATTGCAGATTCAGTCTTCCCAGCCTGGTGCAGGGCTACAATTTTGTTTCTGGTGTCCTTTGACAGCTCTTTGGTCTTCACCATAGTGGAGTTTGTAGTCAGACTGTTTGAGGGTGTGCACAGGTGTCTTTTTATACTGATAACAAGTTTAAACAGGTGCCATTACTACAGGTAATGAGTGGAGGAAAGAGGAGACTCTTAAAGAAGAAGTTACAGGTCTGTGAGAGCCAGAAATCTTGATTGCTTGTTTCTGACCAAATACTTATTTTCCACCATAATATGCAAATAAAATGAAAAAAAAACAGACAATGTGATTTTCTGGATTTTTTTTTTTCGCAGTTTGTCTCCCATAGTTGAGGTCTACCTATGATGTAAATTACAGACGCCTCTCATCTTTTTAAGTGGTGGAACTTGCACTATTGCTGACTGACTAAATACTTTTTTTCCCCACTGTGTGTGTGTGTATGTATGTATATATATATATATATATATATATATATATATATATATATATATATATATATATATATATATATATATATATATACACACTCACTGGCCACTTTATTAGGTACAACATGCTAGTAAGGGGTTGGACCCCCTTTTGCCTTCAGAACTGCCTCAATTCTTCGTGGCAGAGATTCAACAAGGTGCTGGAAGCATTCCTCAGAGATTTTGGACCATATTGACATGATGGCATCACACAGTTGGCGCAGATTTGTCGGCTGCACATCCCTGATGCGAATCTCCCGTTCCACCACATCCCAAAGATGCTCTATTGGATTGAGATCTGGTGACTGAGGAGGCCATTTGAGTACAGTAAACTCATTGTCATGTTCAAGAAACCAATCTGAGATGATTTGAGCTTTATGACATGGCGCATTATCCTGCTGAAAGTAGCCATCAGATGTTGGGTACATTGTGGTCATAAAGGGATGGACATGGTCAGCAACAATACTCAGGTAGGCTGTGGCGTTGCAACGATGCTCAATTGGTACCAAGGGGCCCAAAGAGTGCCCAGAAAAAATTCCCCACACCATGACACCACCACCACCAGCCTGAACCGTTGATACAAGGCAGGATGGATCCATGCTTTCATGTTGTTTACGCCAAATTCTGACCCTACCATCCGAATGTCGCAGCAGAAATCGAGACTCATCAGACCAGGCAACGTTTTTCCAATCTTCTACTGTCCAATTTCGATGAGCTTGTGCAAATTGTAGCCTCAGTTTCCTGTTCTTAGCTGAGAGGAGTGGTACCCAGTGTGGTCTTCTGCTGCTGTAGCCCATCTGCCTCAAAGTTCGACGCACTGTGCGTTCAGAGATGCTCTTCTGCCTACCTTGGTTGTAACGGGTGGCAATTTGAGTCACTGTTGCCTTTCTATCAGCTCGAACCAGTCTGCCCATTCTCCTCTGACCTCTGGCATCAACATGGCATTTCCGGCCACAGAACTGCCGCTCACTGGATTTTTTTTCTTTTTCGGACCATTCTCTGTAAACCCTAGAGATGGTTGTGCGTGAAAATCCCAGTAGATCAGCAGTTTCTGAAATTCTCAGACCAGCCCTTCTGGCACCAACAATCATGCCACGTTCAAAGGCACTCAAATCACCTTTCTTCCCCATACTGATGCTCGGTTTGAACTGCAGGAGATTGTCTTGACCATGTCTACATGCCTAAATGCACTGAGTTGCCGCCATGTGATTGGCTGATTAGAAATTAAGTCTTAACACACAGTTGGACAGGTGTACCTAATAAAGTGGCCAGTGAGTGTATATATATCTGCCTGAAACTTTTGTTCAGCACTGTGTGTGTGTATATAAAATATATATATATATATATATATATATATATATATATATATGTGTGTGTATATATATATATATGTATACGTGATTACTCGCTAATCCCGCCCCCTGCACAGTAGCTCCACCCCCCACCCCATTACCACTAACAATCCCGCCCCCACCACATTACCACACACAATCCCGCCCCCCACCACATTACCACACACAATCCTGCCCCCCACCACAGCACCACACATAATCCCGTCCCCCACCACATCACCACACACAATCCTGCCCATCACCACACATAATCCCACCCCCCACCACATTACCACACATAATCCCGCCCCCCACCACATTACCACACATAATCCCGCCCCCCACCGCATCACCACACATAATCCCGCCCCCCACCGCATCACCACACATAATCCCGCCCCCCACCACATCACCACACATAATCCCACCCCCCACCAAATCACCACACATAATCCCGCCCCCCCACCACATCACCACACATAATCCTGCCCCCCACCACATCACCACACATAATTCCGGCCCCCCATCGCATCACCACACATAATTCCGGCCCCCCATCGCATCACCACACATAATTCCGGCCCCCCACCGCATTACCACACATAATCCCGGCCCCCCACCACATCACCACACAAAATCCCGCCCCCCACCACATCACCACACATAATAAATCACCACATTCAATAAGATTGGCGTTCTCCTACCTGATCCTGTATTCACACATGGTCAATTATACACTGCATTCTCTAGAGTAACACATTGTAAAGGTCTTTCAGTTCAAATTGTACCTGGTAGAAGTCAAGGAAAGATCTTTGAAAATGACTAAAATGACTATACATTTAATTGTGTTTACAGAGAAATTTTAACTTAATTTATGTTTCGTTATGAAATTTGTTTAGATGCTGGAATGAATAAAAAACACATATCTTACTGAATCCAGTTTGTTTTTGATTTTACACTGTGAATAAAATGTATCATTAGTATTATTCAGATTTTTAATGATTATTAACTTTATTTTAATTTAATTTACCACCTGCGTAAGCGCTATTGAATGTTGTCATTATTTACTTAAGCTTAATCACCAGCAGCGTTAATTAGATAGCAAAGAGCGTGCCGAGCGTTAGCTGGCTGGAAACAGCTAGTGTAACAATGATTTCTAACATAGTAAAGTTAATAGTTCATTTTTTTTCTCAATTAAGAAAATTCAAATTGAATGAACAAAAGATAACTCAATTAACATTTAGTGGAACCACCCTTTCCATACAAAACAGGATGGGAGGTTTAAATCTGGGTGAGGAACAGCCTGCTACAAAGATGATGTTGAAGACATTTTTGGGTGTCATAAATCATATAGCATGGCAAAACTAAGTACAGCAGCAAGGTATTTATATTGTAATGAATCAGCAAGGTGTCTTTCAGTCAAAGATTTGAACTTCGACTTGGGTTCCAAGATGTAGTGTTGAAGTTCTTTTGAAGAAGTACAAAAAATGAGCAACATTGAGCACTCTAGATGCAGTGATTAGCCAAAGAAATATAAGTTGCAAGACACATCATGGTTACTTCCCTTAGAAATTGGAAGATGTCCAGTAATTATATAAGTTCAGAAATTATAACTGCCAGTGGCATCAAGGCTACACAAGCTACACCCAGCAACTGTTTGGAGATGTCTGGCCAAAAATGATGTGCATAGAAGAATTGTGGCCTTACGTTTAACATGGAAACAAGGCCAAGCAGAAAAATATATGAACTGGTGTGCAGAAAAATGGCAGCAGGTGTTCGGAACTGAGAAGATGAAATTTAAAATATTTAGTTGTAACGCAGTTTTTTCACCAAAGAGCTCAAAAGTGGTAATATAAGTGTCTACAGGCAACAGTGAAGCATGGTGGGGGCTCCTTGCAAGATTTGGTCTGCTTTACAGCAAACTGAGTTGTAGATTTGATAAGGATTAATGGGGTCCCAAAGCTGAGAAAATAGAAAGATACTTACCCATCATGATTTAATACCATCCTGGAAGTGTCTGGCTCTAAGAATATAGAATCAAAGAATGGTAGAGTTGGAACGGACCTCCTGGGCCTTCTGGTCCAAACCCCTGCTCAAAGCAGGATTTTCTAAATCATCCCAGACAGATGTCTGTCCAGCCTCTGTTTGAAGACTTATATTGAAGGAAAACTCACCACCTCTCGTGGCAGCCTGTTCCACTCATTGATCACTCTAACTGTCAAAACGTTTTCCTAATATCTAATCTGTGTCTCCTCCCATTCAATTTCATCCCATTGCTTCTAGTCTTTCCTTGTGCAAATGAGAATAAAGATCATCATTCTACAATGTGACAGCCCTTGAGATATTTGTAGACAGCTATTAAGTCTCCTCTCAGTCTTCTCTTCTGCAAGCTAAACATTCCCAAATCCGGCAACCTTTCCTCATAAGACAGGGTTTGCAGACCGGTCACTATTCTGGTCGCTCTTTTCTGAACTTGCTCCAGTTTTTTTTATGTCTTTTTTTAAAATGTGGCGCCCAAAACTGCACACAGTATTCCAGATGAAGTCTGACCAAAGAGGATTAGAGGGCAATAATGACTTCACGTGATCTAGACTGTATGCTTCTGTTAATACATCCTAGAATTGCATTTGCCTTTTTTGCTGCTGCATCACACTGTTGACTCATTTTCAGTCTGTGATCTATTAGTATACCAAAGTCTTTTTCACATGTACTGTTGCTTAGCCCTATTCCTCCCATTCTGTATTTGCTTTTTTCATTTTTATTGCCCAGATGTAGTACTTTGCAATTTTACCTGTTAAAAACCATTCTGTTAGTTGCTGCCCACTGCTCCAGTTTATTTATATCTTTTTGAATCCTCTCTCTCTCTTCTCTAGTATTAGCTATCCATCCTAGCTTTGTGTCATCAGTAAATTTAATCAGTTTACCCTCAATTCCTTCATCTAAATCGTTGATAAAGATGTTGAACAATACAGGGCCCAGGACAGAGCCCTGTGGTACCCCACTTGAGACATTCTTCCAACTGGATGTGCAGCCATTTACGACCACTCTTTGGGTCCGATCACTAAGCCAGTTATGAATCCACCTAACAGTTGCCTTGTCTATTCCATACTTAGCCATTTTTTCAATAAGGATTGTATGAGATACTTTGTCAAAAGCTTTGCTGAAGTCAAGATATTCTGCATTAGGACAATGACCCCTAATGTACAGCTAATTTTATTAAGATCTATCTTCAGAATGTACAAGAACAAGGAGTCCTGAAAGGCATGTTTTGGCCCCAACAGAGCACTGATCTGAACATAATCTGTCTGGGATTAGATGAATGGACAAGAACATTAGGCAATCCAGCAACTGTCCAGTATGGAGCAAGTTCAGCTTTGGACCTGCACCGTGATTGTCACGGTTCTTTTAAAATGTTAAAGGTGAAGAAGAGTAGAAAAACATGGCTGTTTTCTGCCTAGCTACCCACATCACCTTAGGGAGTATAGCATGTCAAGTTAAAGGAAAATGTATACAAAGTCCCTCATGCTCCCCTAAAATAATGATTATGAATAAAATTGTAATTTATGAATTTCACTCAATGTAACATCACATATTGAATTATAATGAACAATCTGCAAGCTACAACACATGTATTCTATCAGCTAAAATTTGTAACAGCAATCAAAGAAAGTAACTTAATACTATTTAAAAAAACTTAAAGCCAGATCTGCATTGAAATGCCAGAAAGTTCCATGCCTATTTTTTATTTTAAGTTTTGCTTAGAACAACTATTTGAATTGTTGCTCCTTACACATGAAACGATGCAAGTAGAAGAAAGGGTATTAATCAATTTACTCTTCAAATGTTTGTGGGATTTTCGCTATTTATAGTTACATGAGGATATTGTCTGAGGTAAACACAGAGATTTTTAAGTACGTATGAAAGCATTTGTCATAAATTAACTCATGATTATTGTATTTATGGAATTCGTAAGTTCTTTGACATGTTCCAAGACTTCTGGGAAGACAGTTTGTTGCACGTCATGTCGGGAGGATGTGATTAATGTGATTGGATGATTTGACTTTTGAATTTCATCTAAGAAAGGGACTATCATGTCAGCATATGTGAAACATTTCTTAGACCATACTAAATTTCCTTTAAAATGTACACATGGAAAGAAATGCCCTTTGACTACCTTCAGAGTACCATATAAGGACTCCAATTTAAGTTATGACTATGTACCAAGGAAATTTGTAGTGATTGTGCAAATGGATTCTACAAAATTTATGTTCCATGAAGTTGTAATTCAGACATTTTTAAGGCAATTATATTGAAATACTAAATATGTATTGTTCAAATTGGTAATCTCTTGTATATTAAAGTGGTCTTCTGGTTTAAATTGTCATTATGTAGGGTTCCTTACATTTAAAATAACAAAGACAACTATACTCACACTTCATCGGTCCAGTGCTGCCTCTCCTCTGATCGCCCAAACTTTGTTGATAGGCTGCAGCAGTGACATCACCAACAGTGACATCACCAACAACACTCATCAGGGCAAATTCTAACTTTTCTGCAGATAAAAAACTGAAGAGGCACCCACTAAACATCCCCTTCCACGCAAAGAATATTCAAAGTCCAAAAAAAAATGAACTGTCCTTCATAACCTTAAATATATATCAGCCTTAAAAAATTGTATACATTAATATGTACCAGCACCGAATAAAGTGCACACATAAATAATTAAGACCAGTTATTGACCCCCAAATGCACAGTTGGATGCTTGCACTCTGTCTAATGACATAGCATCCTGGCATCATGTGCGGAAAGCCTTTGTAAATACTGGTTTCAGTGACTTGGTATCAGCAACTGGGTGATTTCCCTGGGTTCTTCCTCTTTTTCTGAAAACCTCCCTTTCATTCATGGATATTTAGTAAATATGTGTTAATTTGATGAATGCTATTTTCAGGCTAGTGCTATAATGTGACTATTAGTCAAATCCATAGCATTATTAGTTCAATCTTTTTGCATAAGAAGCCATATGGTAATGGAAGCCACAAAGTAGCACCCACCCAATAAAGGTAAACTGTCAGACTGATGTACCCAACTAAAGCAGAGCATGCAACTTTACTTTGTTAGTACAGTGCTTAACACATGTATAATACATGTATTTTTCCGTGCCTATGCATGATTTGAGAGACCCCACCCCTCTCTTGTGTGACATGCACATGAGGAGCTGTCTTGCACCACGTGCCCATACCAGAAAGCGCCTGTCTTAATCCTGCTCATTTAGACACTGGTCATATGTTCAGGTTTTAAATACATTAGATAGGGACTGCTTCAATATGGGTTACCTTGACGTTGGTGAAGCAGCTTGGCATACATTTTTTTGCAAAAAAAGTATCGACTAAATACCCTGTGTTTGTTATTACCTTTTATCAGCACCTGCTAATTACTGTTATATGTCTTATTGCAAGGTATTTTTGCACATTTGTCATTCTGTGCTTTTTGTTTGTGTTTCAGTCTGGGTGGTGTGAACATGGTCCAACAGACTTGTTCACATTGTGCATGTCACATGTGTGTTTTTAATCCATGTATAAAGATGGGCATTCCCACACAGTGAAGTTCAGGGTCTGTACTGAACACCCAATGTTAGGGTTCGGACCACAGACACGGACTTCTCCAGGAAGTCCATGGTACTGTTTGGGTTCTGCACTCCAAACATTGGATTTTTCCCATGCTGTCATCTACATGATAGTACAAGAAAAACCAGTGACTCTGATCTTCGATCAGATGACTGTGTGAGCCAGCAACTGTGACTGCGGTAAAAATTTACTGATTGTCAAAAGTGTCGGCTAATGAGAGCGTACTACTCCCATCAGCCTATGCCTGCCGTCACTGATAACAATGAGAGCCGGCGCCTCTGATGGGAGTATTCATCAGCCAATGCCTGTGGTATAAATAAATACTAATAAAAATGATGTGGGGTCTCTTCCATATTTAATAACTAGCATGGGCAAAATGGACAGCAACGGGCTGCAACCCTCAGCTGTCAACTTTAGCATGCCTAGTTATAAAGAATAGAGGGGTCCCATGCCATTTTTGAAATTATTTAAATAAATAAATGAGATTCCCCCATTTTTGACAACCAACCAAGCTAAAGCAGATAGCTAGGGGTTGGTATTCTCAGGCTGGTAAGGCATCCCAGCCTAAAAATAGTAGCCTGCAGCTGCCCCAGAAATAGCACCAGTTCTAGTATTTTTCCCTGCTCTTCCCACTTGCCCTGGTGCAGTGGCAAGTGGGGTAATGATTGTGGGGTAGATGTCAGCTCTTTTATAGACCCCTCTATTCTGGGTAACCAGCCATGATAAAGCTGACAGCTAAGGGTTGCTGCCTGCAGCTGTCATTTTTGCCTGTGATAGCTATTAAAAATGGAAGAGACCTCACATCTTTTTTTATTAGTATTTATTTATAGCACAGGCACTGGCTGATGTATGCTCCCACCAGTGGCGCCTGCTCTCACTGTTATCAATGACAGCTGGTGTAGGCTGATGGGAGTAGTTTGACTTGTAGGAGCAATGGTCCTCAATGTGCACGAAGACTGAGAATGAAATGCATGTTTAACAATGTATTAACATACAGTAAAGCAGAATAAACCTTATTTAATTAGATTGGACTGACAAGTTCCCTTTACCTATAAATTATGCCACATTACATGGGATGACACTGATAACAAGGGGCCCACACAAATGTGTCCACACACATCAATCGGTACATTCTGCTTTATTCATCTCATCAATGATTGTGTAGCATTTATGTAATACATATCAGTGAAACATTACATACATGCTATGCAGATGTCACACTACATATGTTTGCACAGATCCCTTACATGTTCTTTATATGTGACATGCACCACTTATACATTACATACATGTAGAATATATCACTTGCATATGTGAGGGGTTGACAGGCTTGGCTGTTCTTCGAGGTAGACTCAGGCACATGGGTGGTTAAAGTCTCTCAGTAAATGGTAGCAGAATAAAACAGCCTCTCCTGCTCAAATGAAAGTAAACAGTTCATACACAGTTCTGCCAAGGTCATCTGGGACAACACACGGCAGCTCTCGCAGGAGCTAGCAACCCAGAGGCTTGCTTCCTCCATACACAAGGACAGAACACCGAAAAAAATGGCTGGACATTTAACTCCTCTCTAGCCACACCCTGGAGGGGGACATATGGTGGGTAGGTGTGCCCACCCATCTCTGACCTACCCACCATGAAAGCCATGCCCATATAGCATCTGGATTGCTCTCAGCACATATCATGCTAGAGAAAACACTTATGGCTTTCCCATCACACAGGACAGCAATCTTTGTGACACATATCTCACCTCATGTACGACATCAGTGACCCTGTCATACATATTGCATGCATGTTAAACACATTACTTACATTAAAGTCATATTGCATGCATCACTTACACATTACATGCATGTTGCACACATCATTTACATATTACATACATGTGGCACATAACACTTGCATATTACATATATTTCTCACACATGAATTATTCAACTCATTACATGCATGTTGAACACATCACTTGCACAATTCATACATGTGGCACACATAACTTACACATTACACACATGTGGCACACCTTACTATTACATTACATACATGTGGCACAAATCCCTAATACACTATATATGTGGCACAAATCACTTATGCATTACATATTGTATATGTGACACACATCATAGAATACAAGCATGTGAAACATGTTACTTGTACATTATATACCTGGCACATATCACTTACATATTACATACATGTGGCACACATAACTTACACAATTCATACATTTTGCACCCATAATTTACACATTACATGAATGCAGCACATCACACAATTCATACATGTTTCACTCATCACTTACACATTACATATATGTAGCACGCATTACTGATACATGCATGTAGTATGCAAGCTTTACACATTACATACATGTGGCATGCATCACTTACCCATTATTAATGTATGTTGCATTTATCACTTAGGCTAGTTTCACACTAGCGTTAATTCGACGCAGCGCAAGGTGCCGCTAAGCCCCACCCCCTGCCGGCTCCCTGCCCGCCCCACCGGTCATCGCCGCCTACTATCGCACATGGACGCTTGCGATCTGCGCACCCTATCTTTAGCATAGGGTGCGCTGGCTGTGCAGTAGTAGGATTTTGGCGTGCGCTGTGCACTTTTGAAGGTGCACCCGTGCGCGCCGAACACAGCATGTTGCATTTCAGCACGTACGGTGCACCTTCAACAGTACGCAGCGCACGCCAAAATCCTACTAGCGCAAGGCCAGCGCACGATCTGCGCACCCTATGCTAAAGATAGGGTGCGCAGATCGCAAGCGTCCATGTGCGATAGTAGGCGGCGATGACCGGATGGGGTGGGCAGGGGGCGGGGCTTAGCGGCGCCATGCGCTGCGTCGAATAAACGCTAGTGTGAAACTATCCTAACACATTACATACATATACAACACATCACTTATACATCACATATATATGACACATAACTTACAGATTACATGCATGTGAAACATATCTCTTGTACATTACAAACATGTGGCACAAACAACTTACACATTACATGCATGTCACACATCACACAATTTGTTACCCACATTACATACATGCTGTTCAAAGACTATTTTACTGACCCTACAATTACACTGAATACTTTACCTGTTTTTTTTTTACACTGATATCCCCACTGAGATTCGTTTATTTTCTGATACAAAGGGCTATTATTTGATAGAAAGAGCTATACACTGATATCTTCATCTACAGAATTCGTCACCACTTTACTATAACTAGGATGCAGTTACTACATTACTTCCAGGAAGCGGATGCTGAAGGACTTGGGTGTAAAAGCTACTACTATTACAAATTGATTCTACCCTGAAACACACCAGGTGCATGCAAGTGAACTAAATGTGAATGTATTGTACATATGTTAAACAATTCCATAAATTGCATTGATCTTGCTGATTTCTGGTCACAATTCATATTCATCCTGGAGCTAAAACATATGTGGGATTAAAAATGGAAATTTAATTAAATTGAAAACTTTGATATACTTCTCAGGAAAATACATCCTTATTAAAACTATTTGCATCATTTTACACCAGGTGAACCGCAAAAAACTATTATCAAACAGCCTTATGGCAATTACACAGCCTGGTCATCTCTATTACGTGCATTACATATGGTTTCCTCATAACATTCTTCCCTAAAACTAAAATAAACCTTCAGAAGGCAATGCTTCCAAATCTAAACGATGCCGTATTTCCTTTGTGTAATACATATCAGGGAAAAAAAGATGTTTTATTTTATACAATAATGCCTAGAATAATAAAGTTCTATCATCCCTAGGATTCCACATCTGCACAGTCTGCTATAAACGCTGCCGTAAAATGTAAAGATTCAAGTTACAAATAAGTCAGAAAAAAAGCGTGTGTTTTCCTAGTAACAAGTGCACACTTGTGGTATAGTGATATTTGGTGATACTGTATCTAGGTTTCAAAAATCATCACCTTCTTTTATAAACAGATGGGACATTGAACGCGCCATATTTAAGTATATAGATTGACTCTATGGGCCTATTAAAAAAAAAATATCGTTCAAAAATAGGAGATCGTTCAAAAATTCTAATTATATATTAACTGATTTTATTCATTTGACACAAATTTTGTTTTGGAAGATAATTTAAAAGTTAATGTAAATTTCTATAACCCCTATAATGATATGTCTAAATACTCCCTAATTGTGTAATTGTGTAGATTTAGTGAAATAGCCTACACTCTCTCAAATATAATATACATTTTTGCCAACAGTCCCAAATACCCTGGTCAGGTCACACAGATCCACAAATTGGTGGAACTAAATTAACCCCTTAAGGGCCAAGCCACTTTGTAGGTTAATGACCAAGCCTTAATTTTGAAATCTGACCACTGTCAATTTATGTGGTTATAACGCTGGAATGCTTCAACGTATCCCACTGATTCTGAGAATGTTTTTTCATGACATATTGTACTTTATGATGGTAGTAAAATTTCTTCAAAATTTTTTGTTTACTTGTAAAAGAAAATGTAAATTTGGCAAAAATGTGAAAAATTTCACAACTTTCAAACTTTTAATTTTTATGCCCCTAAATCAGATCATTATGTCACATAAAATAATTAATAAATAACATTTCCCACATGTCTACTTTACGTCAGCACAATTTTTCAAACATCATTTTTTTAGTTAGGACGTTATAAGGATTAAAATTAGATCTGTGATTTCTCATTTTTTCAACAAAATTTACAAAACAAATTTTTTTAAGGACCACCTCAAATTTGAAGTCACTTTGAGGAGTCATTATGACAGAAAATATCCAAAAGCGACACCATTCTAAAAACTTCACCCCTCAAGATGCTCAAAACTGCATTCAAAAAGTTTATTAACCATTCAGGTGCTTCCCAAGAATTGAAGCAATTTTAAGGAAAAAATGAACATTTAACTTTTTTCACAAAATTTTACTTCGGACACAATCTTTTTAAAATATTTTCAAGGGTATCAGGAGAAAATGAACCACTATTTGTTGTGCAATTTCTCCTGAGTACACCAATACCCCATGTGTGAAGGAAGACCACTCTTTAGATGCACAGCAGGGCTCGGAAGGGAAGGAGCACCATTTGAGGTTTTGAACGTAAAATTGGATGGAGTCGAGAGCTGACGCCATGTCGTGTTTGGAGAGGCCCTGATGTACCTAAACAGTGGAAACCCCCCATAAGAGACCTCATTTTGGAAACTAGACCCCCAAGGAACTTATCTGGCTGTGTGGTGAGCACTTTGAACCCCAAAGCGCATCACAGAAGTTAAGAAAGTAGAGCCGTGAAAATAAAAAAATCATATTTTTTCCACAAAAATGATCATTTGCACCAATTTTTTTTATTTTTCCAAGGGTAACAGGAAAAACTGGACCCCAAAAGTTGTTGTGCAATTTGTCCTTAGTATGCTGATACCCCTTAGGGGTAAACCACTGTTTGAGCGCATGGCACAGCTCGGAAGGGAAGGAGCTCTGTTTTACTCTTTCAACGCAAAATTGTCTGGAATTGAGATCGGACACCATGTTGCATTTGGAGAGCCCCTGATGTGCCTAACCAGTGGAAACCCCCACAAGTGACACCATTTTGGAAACTATACCCCCTTAGGAACTTATCTAGATGTGTGGTGAGCACTTTAATGCCCAAGGGCTTCACAGAAGTTTATAACGTAGAGCCGTAAAAATAAAAAATCAAATTTTTCCACAAAAATGATCTTTTCGCCCCAAGTTTTTATTTTTCCAAAGGTAACAGGAGAAATTGGACCCCAAATGTTGTTGTGCAATTTGTCCTGAGTACGCCGATACCCCATATGTGGGGGGTAAACCACTGTGATCGCGTAACTGCGATCTTTGGGAGGCAGAATGAACAAATCCACAAAAGGTGAAGAATTGGTTTTATTTCTTACACCGCTCCTCGTGCGATATAAGTGATTAGGCGACATTATTCTTTGGGTCGGCGTATTTTGAGAGCTATAATTTTTCCATATTTTGGCCAACAGAGTCAGGTGAGGGCTTGTTTTTTGGGGGACAAGCTGACTTTTTATTGCTACCACTTTCTGGCACATGACATTTTTTGATCGTTTTCTATTCTTATTTTTGTGAAGGCAGAATGAACAAAAACCAGCAATGCAGGAATTGGTTTTTTTTTTTTGTGTGTGGTAAAATTGGTAAAGGAGCTTTATTCTTCGGGTCACTACGATTACAGCGATACCTTATTTATAATTTTTTTATGTTTTGGCGTTTTTACACAATAAAAGCTTTTATAGAGAAAAAAATTATTTTAGTGTTGCATTATTCTGAGAGCTATAACTTTTTTCTGCTGATGGAGCTATATATGGCAGCTTGTTTTTTGTGGGATAAGATTGCATTTTCAGTTATACTATTTTTCTTTACATTTGTCTTTGATCGCTTTTTATTCCACTTTTTCCAAGTGGTATGATGTTAAAGCATAATTTGCTACTTTTTTGTGTTTTTTTACGGCGTTCACTGAAGGGGTTAACTAGTGTGGCACTTTTATAGATTGGATTTTTACAGATGCAGCGATACCAACCGTGTACTTTTTTGTTTATATAATTTTTTTACATAAATTGTATTTATTAGTGGATTTTTATTATTATTATTATTATTATTATTATTATTATTATTATTCCTTTTTTTTATATTTTTTTACAACTTTTTTTTAAAAAACTTTTTTTTTTACCTAGTCCCTTTATGGGACTTACACTTTTTTCACTTTGATTGCAGGTATAATGCATTACAATGCACTAGCATTGCAGTGCATTATACCTACACTGAAAGCTTCTAACACCATGCTGTGAGCATGGTCTCAGATGCTTTCCATAGCTTGATGACCTGGGGGTTGTCATGATGACCCCGGGTCACTACGGCAACGATCAGGCCTCGTGATGACGTCGTGGGGATGCTGATCTGAAGGCAGAGGGAGCTCCTGTCCCTCTGCCTTCCTGCTGAATGCTGCGATCACACTCGATTGTAAAAATTAGGGGGTTAACAGCCATGGATGGCATGAACACTGCTCCTGGCTGTTAGTGCAGAAGCTCAGCCACTGGCAGCGCTGAGCTCCTGCACTGACTGAGTGGGAGGTGCTGATATTTCAGCATCTCCTGAGCAGTCATGCTGTGATCAGTCAGTCAGATTGACTGACCAATCACAGCGATCTGGGTGCGGAGACCGATGGCATGGGTCCCTGCACCCGTTGCCGTGCCTCTCAGCTGTCACAGACAGCTGTTGGCATTGAACCACTACATATTTACACGCAGTGGTAGTTTAAATGCATGACGGACACAGTGGCTTACAGCCAATGAAAACTCAAGTCATTATCTCAGTAAAGTAGAATAATTTACAAACCACACCTGCTAAGCATTTAACAAGGTCCCTTAGTCTGTTTCTGTAGGCTCCACAATCATGGGGAAGACTTCTGACTTGACAGATGTCCAGAAGGCAGTCATTGACACACTCCACAAATAAGGTAAGTCACAAAAGGACATTGCTAAAGAAGCTGGCTGTTCACACAGTGCTGTATCGAAGCATTTTAACACTAGAAGTCCCAGAAATCTCGAGCTCCCCCCTGAAGTCCCAAAAGAGGGTCAAATGACCCTTAGTCTGAACTGACGACTCTGATGGCTCAAATTAGCATCCTTTCATTTGTACAGTAAATGTGGCCATTGTCTGAGGAATCTGCAGGGGGAGTAGAGCTGAATTCATCCTCAAAACACTGTGTGAAACACAGGTCAAGAGACTTTGCATTTTGAAGGAACTGACAATTTGTATAAACCACACATTTTGTTTTTAAGCACACGTGAAGTGTTTTGGGAGAGATGTGACCTTTTGCTGCTGATCCGTGATGTTGTGCTGGTCATCTGTTTCAATTTTTCATGTTTTTCTAAAAGAATTTAGTTATGTTTTTCTTTAAAAAAAAAAAAGATGTGAAAGAAGTGGGTTAAAAATGACAGGCAAAAAACAAAACTAATTGTGTTGATCCACCTCAACAAAGGTCTTGTAAAAGAGCAAAAAAATGTAAGCTGCTCCTGATTGTGCCTGCCCACCCCCCAGCTACATTGTTGTGCAGGGGATATGCATAAAGTTGCTAACACCTTAGCAAATTTGCATGCAGCCTTTTGTGCTGTGGGGGATAAATAGGTGACAGCTTCACCTATTATGTTCACAAGAAACAAAATGCAGAGAAGGCTCACCACTCAACTGGCATTGGAACTGATCCTGAGCAACACCAACCCTTGTGACTCAGATGGAGAAGACATAGTCCTTCAATTAATGTTTTATTCCTTGTATTTTTTTTTTTATATCAAAAATAAAAAGCATGGAGACAAATAACAGTTGTTCTTTTGTATATTTTTCACACTGACATTTCAGTCCTCTTGACTTAGACACAAATGCTTCTGGTCATTACTCACAGCTGTACCTTGCTCTAAAATTTCTAATTCTCTATTTAAAATATATAAAAAATGATTCATTGTTTCAGTGCTTTTTTGCTCAAATAAAACTAAATTAAATACAATATGTATAGTCTTTATATTATCAAATACAATAAACTGAATAGAACTAAAGGCCCCGTCTCACTAAGCGATCTCGGTAGCGAGATCGCTGCTGAGTCACATCTTTTGTGACACAACAGCGATCTCACCAGCGAGATCGCTGTGTGTGACAGCGATCAGCGAGTGGCCCCCCTGCCGGTATCACTGATCGCTGAAAGAAACCTCTGGACATTTCTTTTGTCATAGAATCATAGAATTGTAGAGTTGGAAGGGACCTCCTGGGCCATCTGGTCCAACCCCCTGCTCAAAGCAGGATTCCCTAAATCATTCCAGTCAGATGTCTGTCCAGCCTCTGTTTGAAGACTTCCATTGAAGGAGAACTCACCACTTCTCGTGGCAGCCTGTTCCACTCAGCTGGTCTCCTGCTGGCCAGCACGCATCGCTGTGTGTGACAGGCGGGAGACCAGCGATCAGGTGTAAAAAATAATTGAAAAAAATTAAACAAAATAGTTATTCTCACCTTCCGACGTCCCGTTCAGCCATCCTGCCTCTCTCCACGCTCCAGTCCCAGTGATCCTTTGCACGAATGACCACGAGATGTCACGGTCTCGAGGGATAACAAAGTCTCGCGGTCATTCGTGCAAAGGATCACTGAGACCGGAGCGTGGAGAGAGGCAGGATGGCTGAACGCGACGTCGGAAGGTGAGAATAACAATATTTTTTATTTTGATTCTATTTTTTACAGCAATGGCCAGTGATGCGGGGCGCTCGGCATCGCTGTGCTGATCGCTGGTGAAGCTGTCTGTTTGACAGCTCACCAGCGATCACATAGCGACTTACCAGCGATCCAGACACCTTGATATCGGTGTCGGGATCGCTGGTAAGTCGCTTAGTGTGAAGGGGCCTTAACTAGAAACTAAAAGGCTAAACTCAATGGAAAACAACAACCTCCTGTGGTGTGACAGTAGTGGCCTTAATTACAGAACAAAAGACGGTGATTATAGGATGTTAGATAAATCCTTCAGGTCATTAGACCTGTCTCTGGGTTCCAAAGGTAGAAATGTTAAATGATCCCTCTCTGAGACTTCTAGTGTTAATGGAAATTTGAGTGGATGGAAAAAGTCTTTTGGAATTGCATTGATCTGTAGGTTGGGTTCCTGCTAAAGGAAAAAAAATATTTAAATTTTCTTCCTTAGCGAGTGTGAACAAGCGCAGTGTGACCGGAGCATAAGTGTAAACGCTGGTTCAGGACCCAACAAGAAGGGGGGCACTGCTAGACCTAATATTAACCAACAGGCCAGACCACATATCAGCTATAAGGGTTGGTGGTCACTTGGGTAATAGTGATCACAAAATAAGTGTTCATGTATCCTTTAATAAGATGTGTAGTAGAGGGGTTAGAAAGAGGCCAATATCCAATGGTTGAGAGATGATCTAATGCAATAAACTGGGATGATATCCTGAGACATAAAAGTACACAAATAATAAGCATGCTAGAAATAGGGGGAAACCACTATGGGTAAATAAAGCTGTAAGGGGCTCAATAAGTGACAAAAAGTAAGCATTTAGAGAATTAAAAATCCTATAAAAAGCAAATAAAGGCTGCAAAGATTGAGACAGAGAGACTCATTGCCAGAGAAAGTAAAAATTATCCCAAAGTAATCTTTAGCTACATAAATACTAAGAAACTAAAAAATGATAGTGTTGGACCCTTTAAAAATAGTCTGGGTGAAATGGTGGATGAGGAAAAAGCCAATATGCTAAATTACTTTTTTTCAACAGTATTTACACAAGAAAATCCCATGACAGACAACATGATCAGTGATAGCAAAAATTCTCCATTAAATGTCACATGTTTAATGCAGCAAGAAGTACGGCGGCATCTAAAAATCACTAAAGTTGGCAAATTCCCAGGCACGGATGGGATACACCCCAGAGTACTGCAGGAATTTAGTACAGTCATAGATAGACCATTATTTTTAATCTTTAAAGATTCCATAATAACAGGGTCTGTACCACAGGACCGGCATATAGCAAATGTGGTCCCAATATTCAAAATGGGGACAAAAACTGAACTTGGAAATTATAGACCCGTAAGCTTAACCTCTACTGTGGGTAAAATCATGGAGGGTTTCTAAGTGATGTTATACTGGAGTATCTGAAGAAGAATAACCTCATGACCCAATATCAACATGAGTTTACAAGGGACCGTTCCTGTCAAACTAATCTGATAAGCTTCTATAAAGTGGTAAGTTCCGGACTGAACCAAGGAAATGCAGCAGACATGTGTGATGGAGTTAACTGCTCCTACCCCCCCAGGGCCTGTAAGCATATAGAACAAAGCAGGATTTAGGGCTCCAATGTTGAATAGCAAGGTCTTTAGTATGTTAATGAGATATGCCCAAAACAGAACTTCAAAGCCAAGTAAGATCCACGTCAGCATGGGGCAGGGAGGCGCCTGGGGGCTTCAATTAGAATATACCTGCCAGCTAGACACAGAAATACACATCCATTGTCTCTCCCAGCCGCCCCGACTCCATCCTAGGATCATGGATTAGGAGCACATCTTTCGAGTTATGGACCTATGAAAAATATCCGAATGACCCTGAGGAAATCGTGCATCTGGCAGTGCGACTCCTGAGGCGGTGAGGGTTCTGGGACGTGAGATATAGAGATTGGCCCTCCACAGCGACCCAATGGGTCCATGTTTGCTCTCTACACGACAGGCAAAACAAACCACATTCACTGGTACCTCTCATGTCCTGATCCAATCATGCTGTTGAAAGTTACCCCCTTTCTTAGGTATTGGGAATAAGTTCTGCAGGGAGCTACAGGGTGGAGATTATTAGCCCACCCTCTGACACGGGGAGGGAACTAGCATGCTTAAGAACTAGCAACCCATTGCAGGGAGTCTCTCTCTCAAAGAAGAACCAGACGATGATGATCTAAGAAGGAACTGGGGACAAATCTGCCAAGGGGAGCAGTGGCCCATGCTTCGGGGTCTGTCCGGCAACTAAGATTCTTGTACCTGTGGACTGCAGAGCTCCCGGCACCCATGTGCAACCTACAATCTGGTAAACTGACCTCCAGCTTAATATCTGTAAGTCTTGTACCCTTATTGTTATATTTTACTCTGACTGCAAATCCACTGTAATTCCATTGTATAGCTTACTGTATATTTCTGTAATTATCTAGTGCGCCCTTAAGGCAATTAAATCTTGGGCTGATGCTTTTACTCTGATTACGAATATTGGAATACCCAGCGGGTAACAGGACATCCTCCCCGGTGGCCATTTGCTCTAGGTGCAGTTCCCTTACTGACCTGAGAGACAAAGGGTGCGCCGGAGAGCTGTGCCTGTGTAGTTACGTCACATTGGTGACGTGGGAGGAACGGGTCCTGTTTCCTCCACAACATGGTGTATATGGACCTTTCAAAAGCTTTAGATACAGTGCCACACAAAAGGTTGGTACATAAAATGAGAACAATGGGGATAGGGGAAAATATATGTAAGTGGGTTAAGAACTGGCTCAGGGCTAGGAAACAAATGGTGGTTATTAATGGAGCACACTCGGACTGGGTCACGGTTAGCAGTGGGGTACCACAGGGGTCAGTATTAGGCAAGCTTCTTTTCAACATATTTATTAATGACCTTGCAGGGGGCATACAGAGTAGAATTTCAGCATTTGCAGATGACACTGAACTCTGCAGGGTAATCAATACAGAGGAGGACAATTTTATTTTACAGGAGGATTTAAGTAAACTAGAAGCTTGGATTGATAAATGACAAATGAGCTCTAATGGGGATAAATGTAAGGTCATGCACTTGGGTAGAGCAAATAAGATGTATAATTATGTGCTTAATTGTAAAACACTGGGCAAAACTGTCACTGAAAAAGACCAGGGTGTATGGGTGGACGACAAACTCACATTTAGTGGCCAGTGTCAGGCAGCTGCTGCAAAGGCAAATAAAATAATGGGATGCATTAAAAGAGGCATAGATGCTCATGAGGAGAACATAATTGTACCTCTATACAAGTCACTAGTGCGACCACATTTTGAAAACTTTGTACAGTTCTGGTCTCCGGTGTATAAGAAAGACATAGCTGAACTAGAGCGGGTGCAGACATGAGAGACCAAGGGTATTAGAGTACTGGGAGGGTCTGCAATACATAGACAGGTTATTACACTTTGGGTTATTTAGTTTGGAAAAACAAAGGCTTAGGGGTGATCTTATTTTAATGTATAAATATATGAGGGATAGTACAAAGACCTTTCTAATGATCTTTTTACTCTTAGACCTGAGATGGTGGCAAGGGGGCATCCTCTACGTCTGGAGGAAAGAAGGTTTAATCATAATTAGACACATATTCTTTACTGCAAGAGCAGTGAGAATATGAAACTCTCTGCCATATGATGTTGTAATGAGTGATTCACTACTAAAAGGTCCTGGATGCCTTTCTTGAAAATTTAAATATTACATATTATATATACTACATTCCTTGATAGGGCATTGATCAAGGGAATAGTCTGATTGCTGTATGTGGAGTCGGGAAGGATTTTTTTCCCCCAATGTGTAACTTAGTGTTTGCTAGGTGGTTTTTTTTTTGCCTTCCTCTGGATCAACATGTTGGGCAATTGGTTGAATTAGATGGACTTAAAGTCTTCCTTCAACCTTCAAAACTATGTTACTATGTAAAGTGTGGTAGAAAAAGGTGCAAAAGCAACCAGGATAACTGCAGCATTGAAAGGATTGTTAAGAAAAGGCCATTCAAAAATTTGAGGGACGTTCACATGGAGTGGACTGCTGCTGGAGTCATTGCTTAAAGAGAAAACCACACAACAAAGACGTATCCAGGACATGGGCTACAATTGTTGCATTCCTTGTGTCAAGCCACTTATGACCAATAGACAACGCCAGAAGCGTCTTACCTGGTTCAAGGAGAAAAAGAACTGGACTGTTGCTCAGTGGTCCAAGGGGCAATTATTTTCATTTCATTTGGATATCAAGCTCCCAGAGTCTGGAGGAAGAGTGGAGAGGCACACAATCCTCCAGACTCTGGGACCTTGATTTCCAAATGAAATGCAAAATTTACTTTTATCTGAAAACAACACCTTGGATCACTGAGCAACAGTCCAGTTCTGTTTTATCAAGACCAAAGGCAACGCAGCCATCTACCAGGAAATTTTAGAGCACTTCATGCTTCCCTCTGATGACAAGCTTTTTGGAGATGGAAATTTCATTCTCAACCAGGAATTGGCACCTGTCCACACTGCCAAAAGTAACAATACCTGGTTTAAAAACAATATTATCACTTTGCTTGATTGGCAAGCAATCTCGCCTGACCTTAACCCCATAGAGTATCTATGGGGTATTGTCAAGAGGAAGATGCGAGACCCCAGACCCAACAATGCAGACGAGCTTAAGGCTGCTTTCAAAGCAACGTGGGCTTCCATAACACCTCAGCAGTGCCACAGGTTGATCGCCTCCATGCCACGCCGCATTGATGCAGTAATTGATGCCAAAGGAGACCCGACCAAGCACTGAGTGCATGTACTGAACATACATTTGAGTATGACAAAATTTCAGAATTTAAAATCCTTTTTCAAGCTGATGTTATAAAGCATTCTAATTTACTGAGATAATTACTTTTGGGTTTTCATTGGCTGTAAGCCATAATCATCAGCATTAACAGAAATAAACACTTGAAATAGATCACTTGGTTTGTAATGACTCTATATAATATGAGTTTCAATTTTTGTATTGAAAACTTGAAATGCATTAACTTTTTGATGATATTCTAATTTACTGAGAAGCACCTGTATTTATACTAGTATATGTAATAGAGTTGAGCAAAGTTCCCAAATTTTGATTCAGGTGTAATTGTTCAATTCAAAGGGGGGGATTGGGAGCCGGGAGGGAGACAGGGTCGTGTTGGACAAAATCGCTTTCTCTGTCTCATGGCACTATTCGTTATCAGTAGGGATGAGCGATATTGCCCGATATCGTATCGGAATTCCGATTTCCGATATTGAAAAAATATCGGATATCGGAATTTCCGATATCAATGCAAGTCAATGGGAGAAAAAAATCGGAATTACAAAATGACCACTACAGTGCTATATAATGGATAAAATGGAGGGGAAACACCTCAGGATAATGGGGAAGGAGTTGGCAGAGGAGCAAAAAAATCGCTAGAAAAATGCACAGAGCGAAAGCAGTAGCAGGAAAACATCTTCTTAACAGCAGTGTTTTTTCTTTGGGTTAGGATTAGTCGGGGGTAGGGTTAGGGTTTATGGTTAGTAGGGTAAGGATTAGGGTAGGGGTTAGGGATAGTTAGGGTTAGTGGTTTTACATTATTAAATTACTGGTGGTGTCAATATGCCCTTTGACTGACATGTGTCCGCGTTAAGCTCACCTTGCTTTGCAGGGAGTTTCCAGGAGCACCACATGGTGGAACGGATACACTCCCTTTAAACCATGCTTAGTCTTCTTCTGCTGATTAAATTACTGTTATTCTGCATATTGATATTCTGCTTTTGGTTCATGTACATCTACTCCTACTGCTTCCTAAACCTCTGTCTATGGTTATCCTGCTATTGGCTGGTCGCAGAATGTCCCAAACCCAGAGGAAATACGCAGAAGTAACAGTAGGCACAGGAACTTGAGAGAACCAGCTGGTGAGTCTGGAACCCGTATAGGCAGCAGAAATCAGCATACGAGCCAATGGAACTAACGGGCACCAGCAGACGTTACCGGAGGCCAATAACTAAGCAGGAGGTAACCTGTGCCAGAATGCACTACCAAGGATCAGCAGACATTACTGGAACTCGGTTACCACAAAGGAGGGACCTAAGCCATTAACTCTACTGAGAACCAGCTGATGTTACTGGAACCCAGATAAGTAGCAGAAGGTAAAAGTGCCAGTGGCTGTACTTGGCAACAGCTGACATTACTGTAGCCCGGATACCACAATGTAGTAGTGACATAAGCCAAAAGCACTGCCGAGAAGCCCAAAAACCCACCACAAAGATCCAAGTTCAAGGGCAAAAAGACAGGAGTCCGGGGACATCTCCATCTGTCTTCTTGTCTTGGGTCTTCTGCATCTGTCTTCCTGTCTTGTGTCTTCTGCATCTGTCTTCCTGTATTGGGTCTTCTACCGGAGTAATGTCTTCTCGGCAGAAGGTGCAAGAGCCACATTTGCACCCGCAACCCGGACACAGTCTTCTTTACTCCGCAGTCGCAGCAGGTGAGGAGGAGGGCCTACTGGCACTGTCGAGACCAGCCTTGAGCGCCAGGTCCCGGAGTCCACGTAGGGGGCTCCTACACTGCCGACACCACGGATATCAGCAAACTGAGCCGGAATGATATGCGGCGGGGGCGTGGAACAGTGCGGCGGACTCAACCGTGTAACGGCGAGCGTTGTCGAAACACTGTTTGGAGCAGGAGGTACCCATGCCCTTGGGCACTCCTGAGAACCAGCTGGTGATGCTGGAACTCTGTTTACCCCTCGGGGGAGGCACCTGTGTCCGCACTTCACTACCATGAAACAGCCGGCGTGGCTGGATCCCGCCTCTTGTGCTTCTGCCTATAGGTGTTTGGCATCTGTCATTATGGCTGGTCCATACAATCAGGGCAACTGTTACCACCCACCTTTCGTGTCTACCTCTTTCCTCATAGACTGTAAGCTTGCGAGCAGGGCCCTCACTCCTCTTGGTATTTGTTATAATCTACTGTATGTGATTATTGTTATGCTGTAATGTCTATTGTCTGTACAAATCCCCTCTGAAATGTAAAGTGCTGCGGAATATGTCGGCGCTATAAAAATAAAATGTATTATTATTATTATCTGTCGTCCTTTTTTTTCCACTTTGGTCTAACGAGGTATAGCTGGCGTTTCTGTTGCCCAGAAACACAGCATGCTGTGAAAGTGGCAGTCACGGAAATGGGCACTTGCTGTTGGGACTAGAGCCCATGGAAAACAGTATGAGGTTAAAGAGTCAGTCACAGAACCAGGAGCTAGATGTTGGTAGTAGAGGCCAGAGCACTGGCATAACAGATGACGCTGTGTGCAACATAGGCACATGACAGAGCATGCATACTGCTACCAACCATGCATGTAACCTGTCTACTCTGGCCCAGGGCAGCAAAAGTCACCAGAAATCCAGGTCTGGTTCATTTTTAGGAATGTAAGCTGGCCCACATTTGCAGCGGATAGTCTGGTACGTTAGTCTGTTAGTACATTGCCAGTTGCACTAAAGACACGTTCAGAAATCACACTGGCACCAGGACAAGCCAGGACCTCCAAGGCATACTGGCTAAGTTCGGGCCATGTATCCAACTTGGAGACCCAAAACTTGAAGGGGGCAGATCCATCCTGAAGCACACTGACAGGGGTGGAGAGGTGTTGTGCCACCATGTCATGGTAACGTTGTCTCCTAGTGCATTGCACTGTCTGTGCTGATGGTGCCCAAACTGTTTGTGGGTTCAGAAACCGTTGGAACAGGTTGGGTATACTGAACCTGTCAGTAGCAGATGTACTGCTTCTGCTACCGGCTTCGGAACGGATTCCGCTGGGTGCAGGATGCACTGAGGTGCCTGCTAGTGCACGCACATCACTGCTATGCGGTGGAAAAGAGTACATGAGTGAATTAACCGGTGCATCTTGTTACTCCTGCATATTACGCGCCCGGTTCAACCGTGTAATTAGGCTTTGAAGGCTGTCCCGGTAACGTGGATATAAGAGGGTGGTCACCCAGTAGTCATTTGTGTGGAGAAAACGAGCCTTGCATGGGTCGTTTCTCAGACACAGCAGCATGAAGTCACTCATGTGCTGAAGGCTGCCAACTGGCCATGCATCGCTGTCACCAGCTGGAGGAATGTGCTCTGACTGCTCTGCATCACCCCATCCACGCTCTATCTGGTGACTACTAGTAGAGCGCTGTGTACTTTCCTTCTCTGGCTCATCCTCATAGTCCTCATCCTCCTCGCTTGCTGTGTCCTGCCTGGACCTTTGTAAGGCACCCACAGAGCTTTGTACCAACCAGGCCGATGAAGATTGCCTGGTTGGTGCAAGTGTCTCATCATAATCCTCCTCCTCAAGAGAAATCTCGTCCCTTAGTCCTTTAAGTGATGATTCTATAAGGCATTTAAGGGGAATAGTCAGGCTGAGTAGGGCAGCATCTGTGCTCACCATCAGAGTGGAATCCTCGAAGCACTTCAAAATGGTGCATATGTCCTTCATGGATGCCCACTCTGTGGTTGTAAAGTGGGAGGGCTGAGATGTGTGTCGCCTACTTTGTGCCTGCAGCAGCTGCAACTCCATAATTGCAGGTTGCTGCTCACACAACCTCTGCAGCGAAGTCTAATTCCACCTGGTGGGGAGGTCAACAATGATGCGGTGCTCGGGCAGGCCCAATCTGCGCTGCATGGCTGAAAGGCGTGATGCAGCCATGCTTGAACACCGCAAATGAGAGCACTCATATCTGACTTTGTGCAGCAGCTCCTCAAAGTCAGGATAGTTCCTAAGGAAACTCTGCACCACCAAGTTTAGGACATGGGCAAGGCATGGAATGTGAGTCAGACCACCTAGGCCCAGAGCCGCGACCAGGTTTCGGCCGTTGTCACACACCACCATACCTGGCTGGAGGTTGAGCGGCGCAAGCCACATGTCGCTCTGCTCCTTCAGCGTGTTCTACAGCTCGGTTGCGGTGTGGCTAACATCACCCAGATAAACCAATTTCAACATGGCCTGTTGATGTTTGGCCGATGCAGTGCTGAAATCGGGTGTTGTGGTACGTCTGGGTGCAGGCGAGTCTGACGAGGAGTATGAGGAGGAGTCAATTTGTACGGAGGAGAGTCCTGCAATCCGTGGAGTTGGCAGAACCCGCGCACTTGCACTGTCTACGTCAGTTCCAGGCTCAACTACATTTACCCAATGGGCGGTGATGGAAATGTAGCGTCCTGGCCATGCTGACTGGTCCACGCGTCGGTGGTCAGGTGGACCTTGCTACTAACTGCATTTTGTAGCGCATGCATAATTTTATGCTCCATATGCTGTTGCAGGGCGGGGGCGGGGAATCATCTTGGGTGTGATGCTGCCACTCCACAGGGTGCCTCTTCCTGACATGCGTCAACATATTGGTGGGATTAAGGTTGCTGACGTTCTTCCCTATCCGCACAGTTTGTCGACAAAGCTTGCATCTGACTACTGTAACGTCATCTGCAACTTGGTCGAAAAAAGGCCCATGCACCACAACTCTTGGGCGCACCCCTTGTGTTCTTTAAAAGAGCCCTGCTCCTAACGGATGCTGAAGTTGAGGGAGCCGACAACCAATTTTTCCCTCTTCCTCTCCCACGTGGACGGCCACGCTGCGCCACACCTGCAAGCTCTTCCTCTGAGCTATCCCCACTTGCTTGCTGCCCCTCAGCATGCCATGATGGGTCAAGGACCTCGTCATCCAATACACTTTCGTCAGCAGAAACAGGCAGCTGAGTTTCATCATCATCTGCTGACTGGGGTCTAGTCACTGTGGGCACTGGCCCTCCCTCCACTTCTTCCTTAGACGGACACTGGTTGCGCATCTGTGCACACTACCTCTTCTTCAGCTGCAGGAATGCTGTCTGGCTGGTGCACAGATTCCAAGCCAACAGATTCTGAGAAGAGGATTAAGGTTGGCTCCTGGCCCTCTGAATGTCTGGGCAATATAGTGGTCGGTGAAGAAGCAAATGGGTGCTGCTCTTCAGTGGTCTGACCCGATGTGGTGGAGAGGTCCTGGGAGGATGCTGCGCTCATTGAGGTGGATTCCTCAGCTGCCATCCAAGCAACAACGGTTTCTACTTGATCCTCTCTTATCAGCCTATGGCCCTGCGCTACTAACAAGCTGCGCATAAATGACTGCTGCCGGGTGAAAGTAGGTCCTGAGTGACTTGGGCCTGCTGCTTACTCTGGATGTGCACCATGTCTAGCTGCTGATACACCTCTTCCGCGGCCGCCGCGGGGACGTCCCTTATTCCCTGCCTTCTTCATCTCTATCGATGGATTCAGAACAGCAAGAAAGCAATTATTAGGGATTAGTGTGCTTATTCCTGTAGGACTAAAAACAGGTATAAGAAACACTAATGGCACTGTATGATGATGGTGTGTCTGCTACACTTTATTTGAATCTAGTGTGGCCTACACAAAGAGTAACGTGTGTTTGTGGTATTGGTGTACACGTTACGGTCGGCTGTCACAGCGCAGTAAATGACACTGCTGTGATACCAAAAAAAAAGGATTCTCCGGGACTGGGCCAGGTGCTGTGTGGCACCAGCCACAGAGGTTGTTTGGGTCCCTCACAGCACAATCCCTATATAGTGTTTAACTTTTAGGAAAAAATAGGGGAAGGGGATTTAAGGAATGAAAAGAAAAGGCAGTGAGACACACACCACACAGTGCTGCAGCAAGAGGAGCTGCAGCAGCTGCAGTGAATGTGCTCTGCACTGTCTCACTAAGCACCCCACTGAGAGCCTGTACAGCACAAAAAATGAAACTGAGGGGTCAGTGAGGAAAAAGACTGCTTCTGTAACACACGGGCTGCTACAGTCGCTGAAAGACAATTTCTATCGCTCGCTATTAGATCCGAGATCTCTCCCTATCTCCAACAGCAACCTATCCCTATCTGCTTTCACAGTAGAGTGAGGACAAAATTGCAGGCGCAGCCTTTTATACTGCCTGATCACACCAGCCAGCCAATCGCAGCGCAGCCCCTAGCTAGCAAGTTTGGAAGCCTCCTAAAAAAGCTTAGGGGAGTTACACAATGTTGTCAGCAATTCTTCAGCTCCTGATTGGCTCCACGGAGCGCTCAGAGGCTGAAGGATTATGGGATTTCCAATTTCCGATGTGAAAAAAATATCGGAATCGGAATTCCGATATCGCAAATATTTGGCCGATTTCCGATATTTCAATATCGGAAAGCTCATCCCTAGTTATCAGGGCCAAAACGTGAATGTACCTTATGGTTTTGGATTGCGCTAATATTATCATAATTTCTACTGCGTATCATCGAGTCACAAGTTTACATATGCCTATAACACATTTTGGTACCCTTCTCAAGTACCACCTCATTGACAGAGTGATGTATAATATCATCTGCCTTTTTCTGATTAGCTATGATTTTTTTTATGTTTGACTTGTAGGGTATCTACATTCAATGTTTTTATTTTAGGTTATATTTGTCTATTTTTGGCCACAGTGTGAATGGGCACCTACATATTACACTTATGCCAGATGTGCTGGCCATTCTTTTCGCGTTTGCTGTATATGATTGGACAACATCATTATAGGTTGAAAGTACACACCTACAGAGTGGAGCAACATCAAATGCCCAGCTGAGTGATAAAAAATGGATTTAGAGACAGTAATGTTGATACCCTGTATAACCACAACATAGTGGAGAGAAAAAACAAAACTTTTGTATCTATATTCCCTCAGCTGTCTGTAGGAATGTACAGTTTATAAGGCCCAAGTCTGTGAAAGGTATTCAATAAGTCTACTTTTGGATATATTATTGCCTAATTATCAGTTTTTTTAATATAAGGGACTTAAGTACATCATGTTTGCAAAATCTTCATTTTATTTATAGGGATCTGCATTGTTGGCCTTCCAGCTTTCAGACCCCAGCAATCTTAAAACAGTGGCATATCCTGTTTGTTACTTTCTATGAGAAATTCTCTTTATTCCTATTGATAGTCTACAATGTTTTCGAAAGTATTCAGTCCCCTTTAATCTTTCACTCTTTGTTTCACTGCAGCCATTTGGTAAAATCATTCATTGTTTTCTCATTACTGTACATTCTGCACCCCATCGTGACTGAAAAAAAAACCAATGTAGACATTTTTGCAAAAGTATTAAAAAAAAAAAAAACTAAAATATCCTCTGGTCATAAGGATTTAGACCCTTTGCTCAGTATTGAGTAGAAGCACCCTTTTGAGCTAGTACAGCCATGAGTCTTCTTGAGAATGAAGCAACAAGTTTTTCACATCTGGATTTGGGGATCCTCTGCCATTATTCTTTGCAGATCTTCTTCAGTTCCATCAGGTTGAATGGTGAACGTTGGTGGACAGCCATTTTCAGGTCTCTCCAGAGATGCTCAATTGGGTTTAGGTCAGGGCTCTGGCTGGGCCAGTCAATAATGGTCACAGAGTTGTTCTGAAGCCACTCCTTTGTTATTTTAGCTGTGTGCTTGGGGTCATTGTCTTGTTAGAAGGTGAACCATCGGCCAAGTCTGAGGTACAGAGCACTCTGGAAGAGGTTTTCATTCAGGCTATCTCTGTACTTGGCTGCATTTATGTTTCCTTCAATTGCAACCAGTCATCTTGTTCCTTCAGCTGAAAATCACTGCCATAGCATGTTGCTGCCACCACCATGTTTCACTGTTGGGATTGTATTGGACAGATGATGAGCAGTGCCTGGTTTTCTCCACACATACCGCTTAAAATTATCACCAAAAAGTTCTATCTTTATCTCATTAGACCAGAGAATCTTATTTCTCATAGTCTGGAAGTCCTTCATGTGTGTTTTAGCAAACTCTATGAGGGCTTTCATATGTCTTGCAATGAGGAGAGGCTTTCATCGTGCCACTCTGACATAAAGGCCCGACTGGTGGAACGATTTTAGTGATAGTTAACTTTGTGGAACTTTCTCCTTACTCCCTACTGCATCTGTGGAGCTCAGCCACAATCATCTTGGGGTTCTTCTTTACCTTTCTCACCAAGGCTCTTCTCCCACGATTGCTCAGTTTGTAATTAACAAAGAAAAAAGAAATAGGCCACAAAGCAGGGGATCACCCTAGGCAGGAGATGGCATAAACAATTCAAATTTTATTCAACACAGAAAAACAGACAAAAAATCATTAAAAACATTAAAAATGGTCAAACATATGACTAGTGTTGAGCATTCCGATACCGCAAGTATCGGGTATCGGCCGATACTTGCTGTATCGGAATTCCGATACCGACTTCCGATATTTTTTCAATATCGGAAGTCGGCATCGGAATCGGAAGTTCAAAGTTGATTGACAGCCTGACGTCATCATGATGCGCGGTGTGTGCGCATCATGATGCGCCGTCACTTCGGGCCTTCCGGGGGTCTCTGCCGGCCTGCCGGGGGGCTGTGTGGACTGCCCGGGGTCTGTACCGGCCTGCCGGGGGGCTGTGCCGGCCTGCCGGTGGTCTGTGCACCCTGTGGGGGTCTGTACCGGCCTGCCGGGGGGCTGTGCCGGCCTGCCGGTGGTCTGTGCACCCTGTGGGGGTCTGTACCGGCCTGCCGGGGGGCTGTGCCGGCCTGCCTGGGGGCTGTGCTGATGTCCGGGGGTCTGTGCAAGCATCGTCCGATGGGACTACAAGTCCCATCTGGCGATGCCTGCTACCATGACAGTGATTGACAAATTAGCCAATGATGGGACAGTAGTAGTCCCATCATCCGGCTAATGTGTTAAATGTAAAAAAAAAAAAAAAAAAAAAAAAATACTACATGCATGCTACATACATACTACATGCTACATACATACCACATACATACTACATACATACTACATGCTACATACATACCACATATATACATACATACTACATACATAACACATACACTCACTGGCCACTTTATTAGGTACACCTGTCCAACTGTGTGTTAAGACTTAATTTCTAATCAGCCAATCACATGGCGGCAACTCCGTGCATTTAGGCATGTAGACATGGTCAAGACAATCTCCTGCAGTTCAAACCGAGCATCAGTATGGGGAAGAAAGGTGATTTGAGTGCCTTTGAACGTGGCATGATTGTTGGTGCCAGAAGGGCTGGTCTGAGAATTTCAGAAACTGCTGATCTACTGGGATTTTCACGCACAACCATCTCTAGGGTTTACAGAGAATGGTCCGAAAAAGAAAAAAAATCCAGTGAGCGGCAGTTCTGTGGCCGGAAATGCCATGTTGATGCCAGAGGTCAGAGGAGAATGGGCAGACTGGTTCGAGCTGATAGAAAGGCAACAGTGACTCAAATTGCCACCCGTTACAACCAAGGTAGGCAGAAGAGCATCTCTGAACGCACAGTGCGTCGAACTTTGAGGCAGATGGGCTACAGCAGCAGAAGACCACACTGGGTACCACTCCTCTCAGCTAAGAACAGGAAACTGAGGCTACAATTTGCACAAGCTCATCGAAATTGGACAGTAGAAGATTGGAAAAACGTTGCCTGGTCTGATGAGTCTCGATTTCTGCTGCGACATTCGGATGGTAGGGTCAGAATTTGGCGTAAACAACATGAAAGCATGGATCCATCCTGCCTTGTATCAACGGTACAGGCTGGTGGTGGTGGTGTCATGGTGTGGGGAATTTTTTCTGGGCACTCTTTGGGCCCCTTGGTACCAATTGAGCATCGTTGCAACGCCACAGCCTACCTGAGTATTGTTGCTGACCATGTCCATCCCTTTATGACCACAATGTACCCAACATCTGATGGCTACTTTCAGCAGGATAATGCGCCATGTCATAAAGCTCGAATCATCTCAGATTGGTTTCTTGAACATGACAATGAGTTTACTGTACTCAAATGGCCTCCTCAGTCACCAGATCTCAATCCAATAGAGCATCTTTGGGATGTGGTGGAACGGGAGATTCGCATCAGGGATGTGCAGCCGACAAATCTGCGCCAACTGTGTGATGCCATCATGTCAATATGGTCCAAAATCTCTGAGGAATGCTTCCAGCACCTTGTTGAATCTCTGCCACGAAGAATTGAGGCAGTTCTGAAGGCAAAAGGGGGTCCAACCCCTTACTAGCATGGTGTACCTAATAAAGTGGCCAGTGAGTGTATATACTACATGCATGCTACATACATACTACATGCTACATATATACTACATACATACTACATACATACATACTACATATATACTACATGCATGCTACATACATACTACATGCTACATACATACTACATATATACTACATGCATACTACATACATACTACATGCATGCTACATACATACTACATGCATGCTACATACATACTACATGCTACATACATACTACATATATGTAGCATGTAGTATGTATGTAGCATGCAGTATGTATGTAGTATATATGTAGTATGTATGTAGCATGTAGTATATATGTAGTATGCATGTAGTATATATGTAGTATGTATGTTGCATGTAGTATATATGTAGTATGTATGTTGCATGTAGTATATATGTAGTATGTATGTTGCATGCATGTAGTATATATGTAGTATGTATGTTGCATGTAGTATATATGTAGTATGAATGTAGCATGTATGTAGTATGTAGTATGAATGTAGCATGTATGTAGTATGCATGTTGTATGTATGTAGCATGTATGTAGCATGTAATTTTTTTTTTTTTTTTTTTTTACATTCAACACATTAGCCGGATGATGGGACTACTACTGTCCCATCATTGGCTAATGTGTCAATCACTGTCATGGTAGCAGGCATCGCCCGATGGGACTTGTAGTCCCATCGGACGATGCCTGCACAGCCCCCCGGCAGGCCGGCACAGCCCCCCGGCAGGCCGGCACAGCCCACCGGAGCCTGCACAGCCCCCCGGCAGGCCGGCACAGACCACCGGAGCCTGCACAGACCCCCTGGCAGGCCGGCACAGCCCCCCGAAAGGCCCGTACAGACCCCAGAGAGGCTGTACAAGGGAAAAACAGGATTTTTCTTATTCCGATACCGGAAGTCCCATAGACTTGAATGGGACTTCCGGTATCGGAATCGGCGATACCGATACTTTTTTTTTTAAGATCGGCCGATCCATTCCGATCCGATACTTTGAAGTATCGGACGGTATCGCTCAACTCTACATATGACACATATACACATTGCACAAAGTTCATAATGGAGCATATCACCTACCGCTAAACACTCCACAATGGGAAAATGACCCTAGGTCCATGTAAACAACATACCAGAGTGTGAAAAAATACACCCCCTCAAATAGAAATATTTAACCATGCAGAAGGTAGAAAACACTCTGTGTAATAAAGGTGGACAATAAATTCATTACCTTAAAAGAGGGTTAACACTAATACCATAAGTCACCACAGATAGAGATATATAACTCACGGAGTGTCTTGTCCGAATGCAATAAAAAATAATATATTAGAGGCAAATGGTTTAAATCACCCCCTTTGAGAACATATATTGCACTGCTTCAAAAATACACATGAAGCGTACAAATAACCCACATGGTCTAAGCCCCTGAAATAAGGAGAGAAGGGTATAGGCTAAAATAGCCTCCTACAATGATCAGCACATGTTCACATTAGCGATATACAAAACCCATGTAGAGAAAAGTATGGGCAAAAATAGCCTCCTACAGTGGTCAGCACATGTTCACATTAGTGATATACAAAACCCATGTAGAGAAAGGTATAGGCTGAAATAGCCTCCTACAATGATCAGCACATGTTCACATTAGCGATATATAAAACCCATTTAGAGTGGAGCAGGCAGAGTGGAAAGACCCGACGTGTGTCGCCACGCTTGGTGGCTTCGTCAGGGGATTTCCGATTGCTCAGTTTGTCTAAACGGCCTGATCTTGGAAGACTTCTCGTGGTCCCAAACTTCTTCCATTTAAGGATTATGGAGGCCACTGTGCTCTTAGGAGCCTTGAATACTGCAGATATTCTTTGGTAACCTTAGCCAGATCTGTGCCTTGCCACAATGCTGTCTCTGAGCTCCTTCGTCAGTTCCTTTGACCTCATGATTCTCATTTGGTCTGACATGCACTATGAGGTCTTATAAAGACAGGTTTGTGCCTTTTATAAATCAAGTCCTATCAGTTTAATTAAACACAGATGGACTCCAATGAAGGAGTAGAACAATCTCAAGGAGGATCACAAGGAAATGGACAGCATGTGACTTAAATATGAGTGTCTGAGGAAAGGGTCTGAATACTTATGACCATGTGATATTTCAGTTTTTTCTTTTTTAATAAATTTGCAAAAATTTCTAAATTTCTATTTTTTTCAGTCAAGATGGGGTGCAGAGTGTACATTAATGAAAAAAAGAACTTTTTTTGAATTTATCCAATGGCTGCAATGGGGAAAAAAAGGGAAAAATTTAAAGGGCTCATAAACAAAATACTAATCCTAAAAATATGCTTTATTATTGAATGTTAAAACCATAAACACACGAAAAACACCACGCAAACAGCGGAGGTAGGTAGGGTAAAGCTAAGGGCCATACAGGGGCAATTAGGCCACCTATCCCCTTATCCTATTCATCTGTGTGATTAGAGTTCTAATTTGGATTGGCAAATACTTTGCGTGGTGTTTTTCGTGTGTTTATGGTCTTAACGTTCAATAATAAAGCATATTTTTAGGATTAGTATTTTGTTTATGAGCAGTTTTGTGACTAATTCAATTTCTGATATAATTTTTCTGAAAAATTTAAAGGGGTCTGAATACTTTCCATGCCCACTGTATGTATTATTCCTGCTTTAACATACCTTCTAATTTAATATTTCTTGATGGTTTTATTGTAGTTTCTGTGCACAAATCATGTTTGTATCTGATATAAAACATAACTTAGAGGTCATGTACAGACTGCGTTGTATAGATAGTCAGTGGAAAGATGTATACTTTAGCTCACTCAGATGTTCTATGTATTTGCTGCAGTAAAGAAAGGGCTGCAGTGGACGTAGGCCTAAGTGTAGGCCTAAATATCACAGAGATTGGGAAGGAGGTGGCTAGGAAAAGGATAATAGCTCATTTGGTTAGGAAAGGGTTAATAGCTGATTTTCACTTCCACAAAAGAAATTTAGGGGGTGTGGGATTGGAGGTTAGGCCACAGGGAATGGGATTCTGTCTAGGATTGGGTTTGGAAGCTGTAGAGGAGCCGTGGATCCTGCAGATCCAGGACCAAAGAATGACCCACCCACTTGCCCTTATGTTATGCCCTTCTGATTTATTTTGCTAACATAACAATTCTGTTGGTGGTGTGTTGGTTGGCTGTTCTATACTTATGTCATAACAGTTGCAGATGAAGATGTCAGGGATAGCCTTGGTTAATCTGGGATAGTGGTCACATCGGAGGTATGTTGACCCTTCATTGCTGAGCTATGATTTAGTTCCCACTGAGATGGTTCCCGGGGGAAGTGGCAGAAATTTGCATAGGGGACAGCAATGTGACATTTGGCAACCCTGAGTAGGAGCGGTGCAACTGGGGAATATTTATTCTGGTGCTGTCAAGTGGTATCAGGCCATACAGAATCTTCTCAAAAAAATATTTGCATTTATGCGTGTCTGATATCTTGTAATTAATAAAAGCAGCAGTGGCTATTTATTTTCACATCACTTAGTCACTTTACTTATTAATGCCATAGACACTTTACAATTATCGAGTCATGGAATGCATTGTGAATTGTGTTGTGGTTGCTGGACTGTTCCATGCATTGTATAGAAATTACTAACACTTTTCTCCACCTCCATTGAACAGAAATCACTAACATTCCTAATTTATTGAACATTTTTTGTTTCATGAAAGCCACTAGGATGTTTTCTACATTGAGTCATTTTGACTAGAGTGTTTGCTGTATAAAATTAGAAGGAAACAATCATCTTCTCTTTCTTATTCTGACACGTAAAGGATTTGAATATACGCATCACCACTCTATTCATCATCTATGGGACTATCATAAAAAGCTGAGTATAGCTCTGAATGCAATTCCTTTTTACAGTCTGGGGATATGTATTTAGGATATTATGACAGTTAGGCTGTGTGCCCACGATGCGATTTTTAAGCATTTTTGCCACGATTTTTGGCGCGAAAACGTTTAAAAATCTTGTATATGACGTACCCCATGCATTCCTATGGCATTCCGCACATGCTGTGATAATGCTGCGCTTTTTTCCGTGGCGGAATCGCATCGCGGAAAAAATCGCAGCATGATCATTCTTTTGTGCGGAATCGCAAAGAATTGCCGCGATTCCGCACCCATAGGAATGCTTGAGAATCACTTACTTCCCGCATGTGGCTATGCCCACCATGTGGGAAGTTAAGCGTCTCATGTGCGGTTGGTACCCACGGTGTGGAGGATAGGAGACTGTCCTCCAGGCCCTGGGTACCATACCCCTGTAAAAAAAAAAGAATAAAAAATAAAAAATTGCGGTATGTTTACCTTCCGACGTCCTGCGCTGCATTCCCGGGCCTCAGCGTTCCCAGTAATGCCTTGCGGCAAGGTCCTGTGATGATGTAGTCTCGCGTGACTCTAGCGGTCTCGCGAAATCACTATAGTAATGCGAGACCAACGTCATCACAGGTCTCGCAAGGCATCGCTGGGAACGCTGAGGCCCGGGATGGCTGCGCGGGACGTCGGAAGGTAAATAAACCCCGATTTTCCCTTTACCCATGACAGCACCACATGAGAGAGGGATCCGCCCCGCCAGGACAGGAACCTACTGAAACATAAGGGGCGGCACCTCTCCCCCGCTTCAGTTGGGTTCCTGTCCTGGAAAGGAATCCCTCTGACAGCGGCGGTGCCTGTCAGGATGAAAAGACCCAGGGCTGTCCCGGCGTGTGAAGATGCAGGGCTGGCTCACCTGCAACGCTGGCCGTCGGCAGCTGGTAGCGCAGTCCCCGGGGTTTTCCTTGTACGGGCCCCGGGTTCGTGCGGGCACGGTCCGATGTCCTCCCTTCGGAGGTTCCTCGCTGTGCCGCCCTCCCCCTGCGCGCGCGCCCGTTCCTTCCCCTGCATGCAGGGGAAGCCGGGGCGGAGACCGGCGTCTGACGTGGGGCGCGTGACGTCATCTGGACGCGACCGTCATGGCGCCGGGCGCGACGCCGGCCAGGAGAAGCGGCTGGCGGTCGCGGGGGGGAGGGGTAATGAGGGGTTCACTCACCACATAAAGGAAGGAGCAGAAGCGGCTGCAGGGGTGACAATGGCGTCTCAGGAGGATCGCTCACCGTCTCAGGAGGATCGCTCACCGTCCCCGTTGTCCCTGCCCCCATCGCAAGCTTCTGGTCGCAAGAGCCGTTCGAGCGGCAAAAGCAGCAGCCGTCCGAGTCACCGATCGAGGGATTCCTCGAGATCAAGAGAGCGCAGAGCGCACGCTCCTTCGCAGCCCCAGAACCCGGTATTCGTCTTTCCTGGGTGGTAAGTGATCTCCGTGAAAGTTAGACAATAATAGGCCTTCCTATGTCTTGTTTTTTCTCTTTTAGGGAGGCAAAAAAGCTATAAGCAAAAAGAAAAATAGAGAATGTGCCATATTCCACAGCCCTTTAGCAAAAGACTACCAAAAGGACTTATGTGTCAGCTGTATCCAGCGGACTATGGCTGAAGAGGTGCCGAGCCTGGCAACAAACCTCAGATCGATAATAAAATCTGAGGTGCAGGGCTCACTTAAAAAATTATTAAAAAAGAAGGGTAAGAGTAGGAGAGCCTCCCCGAGTTCCTCGTCAGGCTCCTCCTCTTCGGAGTATCATGTTGAGCACGGGTCATCTTCATCCTCAGACAGTGATACGGGGGGCAGACCTTGCTTTCCCGTAGAAGATACGGACGCTCTCCTCAAAGCCATCAGGTCCACTATGGGCCTGCAAGAGGAGAAGGTAGAGAGATCACTGGAGGATGTAATGTTTGGCAGCCTGCAAGAAAGGAAGAAGCGTACCTTTCCGGTCAATGACAAGGTTCAGGCCCTAATCGAAAGAGAATGGAAGAAACCGGAGAAGTCAGGTAGCCTTCCCTCCTCTTCAAAGCGAAGATACCCCTTTGAGGCTAAAGACACGGACGTCTGGGACAAGGTCCCAAAGATTGACGCAGCAGTGTCTAGATCTTCCAAGAAGTCGGCCCTGCCCCTGGAGGACTCAGGGGTTTTGAGAGATCCCCTGGATAAAAAAGCGGACTCATACCTAAGGCACACTTGGGAGGCAGCGGGTCTGAAACCGGCAATAGCCGGCACCTGCACAGCCGGATCATTAATGGTCTGGTTGCAACAACTTGATGAAAAATTAGCCTCCAAGGTACCAAGAGAGAAAATATTAGGAGAAATGTACTTGCTACACGGAGCTGCCGCTTTCTTGGCTGACACCTCCGCCGACTCAATGAGGTTAACGGCAAGAGCAGCGGGGCTATCGAACGCCGCAAGACGGGCGTTATGGCTCAAAGGCTGCCCTGGGGACATTCAATCTAAGGCGAGGTTATGCTCGTTGCCATGTGATGGACAGTTCCTGTTTGGGAAAAACCTGGATGACATCCTGGAGAAGGCCGGTGATAAAAAGAAGGGCTTCCCCAGATTCATGGGTGATCAGAGGAGACCGCCCTTTCGGAGGGGAAAGTTCAATCGGGGCCGTCCCCCGGGAGAGCGGAAAAGGTAGGACGACAAGAGGTAAAAAGAACCAGGGTTCATGCTTGGGGGAACTACCTCAACCGCCAAAAAATCCCTGCAATGACGTCAGCCCTCCGGTGGGGGGAAGATTGAAGCTCTTTTCTCAAGAATGGGAGAAAATATCGGCCAACAATTGGATTCTGAGCATTATAAAGAATGGCCTAAAAATCCCTTTCTTCCAGCATCCGAGAGCTTCATTTGTGGTAACCACCGTCAGAAAGGAACCAGGAGAGCAATCAGCCATAGAAACGGAAATTTTAGGACTGTTGGAGAAACATGTTCTAATAGAGGTCCCAAAAGATCAAGAGAGAAGGGGGTTCTATTCTCCCCTCTTCCTAATAAAAAAACAGACCTTTCCTTCAGAACAATAATAAATCTCAGGCGCCTCAATCAATGGATCATAAACCAAACATTCAAAATGGAATCGGTGACTTCGGCCATAAGGCTGTTACACCACAACTGGTTCATGGCCGTAATAGATTTGAAGGACGCCTATTACCACATCCCGATGCACCAAGAATACCAGAAATACCTGAGGGTAGCCCTATACATCCAGGGTGACCTCAGGCACTTTCAATTTACAGCTCTTCCGTTTGGCATCTCCATAGCGCCAAGGATTTTTACGAAAGTAATAGCGGAAATGACAGCCTTCCTTCGAATCCACAATGTGATTATGGTGCCTTACTTGGACTTTTTTTGGTCATAGGCAATTCAGAACATCACTGCGCACATCAAGTAGAGAAAATAACAGAAACCCTGCAAAGACTGGGTTGGATGATATACTTAAAGAAATCAAAACTTCAACCCCTAAAGAAACAAACATTTCTAGGTTTCGTCTTGGACTCCGACCGTCAAGTTTGTCTCTTGCCAGAGAAAAAACTAGAGAAGGTGAGAGAAATGACCCTTACGGCAATACGGCATCCTCACATGACCCTAAGAAGGGCAATGTCCCTGTTGGGCACGCTAACAGCCTGTATTCCTGCGGTCAACTGGGCACAGTTTCATACCCATCAACTGCAGGCGGAAATCTTGTCAGCCCAGAAACGATTGAAAGGGCGTTTAGAAGGGAAGCTGGAACTTTCCGAAAAGGGGAAAAACTCTCTCACTTGGTGGCTAGACGGCACAAATTTAGCAGGAGGAACTTTGTGGCACAGGCCCGTGTACGATGTAATATTGACGGACGCAAGCTCCTCGGGATGGGGGGCACACCTGAGAGAACAAATAGCCCAAGGGTCCTGGGGTCACCTAGAGCAGAAGGCTTCCTCCAACTTGAGAGTTAAGAGCGGTGAACAGAGCCTTAGAGGCATTCATTCCCATGTTACAGGGTCAAAACGTCCGAATTATGTCAGACAACAGGGTGGCAGTGGCGTATGTCAACCACCAGGGAGGGACAAGGTCAAACTCCCTAATGGACGTAGCCAGAAGAATCTTTCTCAAAGCAGAACAACATCTAACCTCCCTGACGGCCCTACACATCAGAGGGACAGAAAATGTTCAAGCCGACTTTCTAAGCCGCAACAAGTTATAACAGGGAGAGTGGGCCTTAAATCGTGTAATATTCCAGAGGATAGTACAGTTATGGGGGCAGCCAGTGATCAACCTCTTTGCCACCAAAAACAACCGGCAAGTGAGGAGGTTCTGCTCGTTAAACCCAGGGGAAAACCCGTGGGCAGTAGACGCTCTGCAAATCCCGTGGCTGTTCAAACTGAGCTATGCCTTTCCCCCAGTAGCGTTAATCCCGGCAGTGGTAAAAAAGATAAGAGACGAGCAAGCCAGAGTAATCCTCATAGCCCCGTTCTGGCCAAAAAGACCGTGGTTTTCACTACTAAGAATGATGTCTCTCTCGGACCCGTGGGTACTGCCAGAAATCCCAGATTTATTGGCTCAGGGGCCGATATTCCACAAACAAGTCAAGGGGTTCCATCTGACGGCGTGGAATTTGAGAGGGCGCTTTTGAGAGATAAAGGGTTTTCCCCGGGGTTGGTGACTACTCTAATGAAAAGTAGGAAACCAATAACGACCAACATATATGGCAGGACGTGGAAGAAATTTCTACAATTCCTGGGAAAACCGTTAGGTCAAGAGCCCCCAATCGAGTCCATCTTGGAGTTCCTGCAGGCAGGCCTGCAGCTAGGCCTGGCGGTTAATACCCTCAAGGTACAGGTTTCAGCGCTGGGTGCGTTATACAATTGCAATATAGCGGCAAACAGATGGGTAGCCAGGTTCATAAAATCTTGCCACAGATCTAGGCCAGTTTCCCTACCAAAAATAGCTCCATGGGATCTAAATCTGGTACTGGAAGCCCTTACGAAGGAGCCGTTTGAACCCATACAGCAGATTTCAACTAAAAATCTCACCCTAAAAACCATCATTTTGGTAGCTCTAACGTTGGCACGTAGAGTTAGTGACTTGCAGGCCCTCTCGGTCAACCCACCATATACCCAGATATACCAGGATAGGGTGGTTATGAGAACAGACCCTGCTTACTTGCCGAAAGTAGTAACTAACTTTCACCGAAGCCAAGAAATTGTCCTCCCTTCCCCTAGTAGAGTATATGTCTATAACCAGCCAGTGGAGGAGGTCCCAGTCCCTATTCGTAGCCTTCCAGGGTGCTAGGAAAGGTTATGGAGTGTCAAAGGGGACTATTGCCCAATGGATTAGGGAGGCCATTAGTGTAGCCTATTCAGCTAGTGGCGTCCCGGTTCCTGACGGCATCAAGGCTCATTCCACCAGAGCCGTGGCGACCTCCTGGGCTGAGAAAGCAGAGGTATCAATAGAGCAAATTTGTAAGGCCGCTACTTGGGCCTCACCCTCAACCTTCTTTAGACACTATAGACTAAATCTATCCTCTGCTGACTTGACCTTTGATAGAAGGGTGCTGCAAGCGGTGGTCCCTCCCTAAGGTGTTCGAAGTCTCCAGAATCTCTCATGTGGTGCTGTCATGGGTGAAGGGAAAACCACCATGGTTACTTACCGGTAGCCGGTTTTTCCGGAACCCATGACAGCACCCGTATATTTCCCCCCCTTTTCACCGTTTGGGTGTGCACAATAGTCGGGTGTATTTGTGTGATGTGGTGTTGGATAAATATGTAACTAACCGGGAAGTCCTCTCAAATGCTCTGTAATCCAACTGAAGCGGGGGAGAGGTGCCGCCCCTTATGTTTCAGTAGGTTCCTGTCCTGGCGGGGTGGATCCCTCTCTCATGTGGTGCTGTCATGGGTTCCGGAAAAACCGGCTACCGGTAAGTAACCATGGTGGTTTTTTTATTTTTTTTTTTTTATCATTTTTAACATTTTATCTTTTACTATTGAAGCCGCATAGACGGCCTCAATAGTAAAAAGCTGGTCACACTTGTCAAACGCTATATTTGACGAGTGTGACCAACCTGTCAATCACTTTCCAAGCGATGTTTCAAATCGCTTGGAAAGTGCTTGAGAAAATCGCGGCAAAATCGCGGTGAAATTTCTGGGAAGGAGTCCGGTTTTCATTGTGTGTTTTAAAACGCTACGTGGGCTCATAGCCTTACTGCTTTGACCATGCCTATGGTGCACAAAAATGTTTGTTCACCTTGCTGTTAAGTTGCACCACCACTATGGTGCTCAATGGGTGACTCTTGTGTTCCCCTGAAGCAGCTAACAGGTCTCTCAAAGCTTTTCCTTGGCAGCTCACACCTTGCTTGAGTATATAGAAGTTCCCAATCTAGCCACTTGGCAGCTTCCGTTGTGCCCAGCTCACTACCTCCGCTGAGAGAAACTCTTGTCAAGCGAAGTCACATCTTCTCTTTTGCTTCTCTCAAGACTTCGCAGAGACATCCTTTCACGCTACAATGTCATCACATGCTTACATCACAATTTCACCAACAATATTATCAACAGGGGCTTTTCCTATTTGAATGGTGTCACCTTGACATTACAGTCACACAATACAGTGTGACCATAATGTTGCACAAATGACAACTCTTCTAACAACCAATGTTCCCTCAGCCACATTCATGCTGCAAATAATTTTTGACTGATATAAGAGCAGCAACATGACCCAACAAAAAACACTACAATTTATGTTTAGCACAAAGCAACACTGCATGAAAAGAACACTGAAATGTAAACCAGTTTCAGGGGCCATAATGATCACCAGTGTAGTTCTTGTAACCACAGCTCAGCAGTCATTTTTTTTCCTAACTTTGTGTGCACATTGCTGCTAGCCAATCAGGAAGCAGGAAACACCCACAATGTCCTGACACAACGACTTGTGTCATTGGCTGCTGACATCACATGTCCCCCTCCATATAAATAGCTGACATATTGTATTAGCGACTTTTTGACGCTGTAACAGTGCAGAGAGGCTGCTCCTGACACTGCCACTGATGATGATGAGGTGTTAGATCCCAGTTGGTGTGAACATAGAGGCACACAGCTAACAAGGTCATCGGAGGAGGAAGACGAGGAGGTTACATTGCGCCGTCCGTTGCAGATAGATAGTGATACAGCCAAGATGAGCGATGCATCCTCAGCCACAACTATGCCTCTGTCCAACAGTGTCCCGGGTCTGCAGTTCGAAGGGGTGGCAAGGGTTGCCCAGCCTGGGCCTTTTTTGATACTGCAAAGGATGAACCAACTAATCTGCCTACTTTGCAAAACTTTACTGAGTCGAGGTAAAAAGTGCAATAACTTGACTACTAGATGTATGAACCTTCAAATGCGCAATCAACATGTGGGAATCCCACTGTGCAAAAATGTGTAACCAGCGGACATCATCAACCAATCAGCTGCCCCATCAATCACATCTGCTGCTCCTTCTTCCTCCTCTGTTACCGTGCTAACTATTGAGACGCAGGTCTTTGACCGCCGAACCTCGAGTTCTTTACCTGATCGAGTCACGCTGATTGAGATGCCGCCTTCACCTGTAACGGAATTCTACATGCCTGCTGTTTTTGACAGATCTCAGAGAACGATCACATCACAAGTTTCTCAATCCACAGTAACATCTCCACCTGCACCTCTCTCACAGACCAGCAGTTCGTCAAGTTCACCGTAGTCTGCCCTCTCACAGCACTGCAGCCAGCCCACAGTTCTGCAGTTGTGGTCACAGAAAAGATTGCTTCCTCCTACGCATGACAAAGCTAAGAGGTTGAAGTCCACCATCTCCAATTTGTTGGTCATGGAAATGCTGCCTTTCCGCCTGGTGGATACCAACGGTTTCCAAAAGCAGATGGCCATTGCAGTCCCCCAGTACCAATTACCCAGTTGCCATTACTTTTATAAGAAAGCTGTGCCTGCGCTACACCAGCATGTAGCGGACAAGATCACCCGTTCCTTAACAAAATCTCTGCCAGGGTGCATTTCACCACAGACGAGTAATTATGGCCAAGGCGTTACATCTCTCTTGCTGACGGGGCACTGGGTGACTCTGGTGGCTGTGGGTCAGGCGCTGCTCCACAAGTCTTGGAATCCCCAAAGTTTGCAGGCCAAACCTCTACTTTTAACACTTCCTCCACAGCTACTGCCTCCTCTATCTCCTCTAGGGCCTCCACCTGCACCCTTAACCTCTGCTTTCACGAGACATGCATTCCAAAAGTGCATAGCAAACCTCCATGAACCTCTGTACTATGCAGCCAGGGCTCACAGAAATCAGGCAGTCTTAAAATTGAAATGACTTGGAGATTGCAGTCATATAGCTGAAGAGTTGTGAACAGCTCTGCAGGCTGAATTTGATCAATGGTTGACTCCATGGAACCTTCTTACAGGGAAGGCCGTGTCCGGTAAAGGTGTAAACCTGGTGGCGACCCTACAGCAAGGCAAGCTCACACACGTGCCTTGCATGGCTCACGTCCTCAACCTGGTGGTACAGCGTTTTCTCAGCCACTATCCTGGCCTGGGTGGGCTGCTACAGTAAGCTGGTTGCTCATTTCTGCCATTCGCACCCATCTGCTCATCAACTTCCATCGATACAGAGGTCTTTGTCCATGCCAGTTAACAGGTTGATATGCGATGTGCCGACAGAGTGGAATTCCACTCTGCACATGTTGCAGCGACTGTGGCAGCAGCAACAAGCCCTGATGCAGTATGTCATGTCGTATAGACCTGGGCCAATGCAGTACGGCCGTGGCACATATCACATTTACAGAATGGGCACAGATTAAGGACCTCTGAACCCTTCTACACAATTTTGAAATGGCTACAAAGATGGTTAGCGCTGATGACGCCATCATCATCATCACTGTTCTGGACATCTACAGTATATGCTTAAGCAGACTTTGAATAGCCTGTGGGAGGAGATGATGGTCTCAGAAGAAGAGGAGGAAGCCGAGAAGGCTGCAGAAGGGATAACATTATCTCTAAGTTCAAGACTGTTGTCATACAAGTGGGTGCCAAGGAAGGGTGGATTGCTGCAATCAAGGGGGGCTGGTGATAACAGACAAACTGTTTTCAAAAGTGCAAGATCTGAGGAACAAATGGAGGAGGAAGAGGAGATGGGCAAGCCACTGTCAGATGAAGAGGATAATCCTCCCCTCTCTGTTGTTCATGGTTGGTGGGAGGGGATGGAGGAAATGATCCTCATTGTAACCCAGCCACCAACACAGCATAGGCTCGGATAGCATGGGCCTTCTTGCTGCACTATCTGCAACATGATCCCTGTATAGTTATGATTTGGAATAATGCTGACTACTGGGTTGCCACTTTATTAGATCCACGTTATAAAACCAAATTTTGCCAGATTATTCCCACCCTAGAAAGGGACCTGCGAATGCTGGAGTATCGAAACACACTTTTATACAATCTTAAGAGAGATTTTCCCCAAGATAGCAGTGAAGCACACAGTTCGCATAACAGCTGTAAACTTCCAACCTCCGGACCATAAATTCGTCAACGCCAAAACATTAGCAGCAGCAGCAGTGGTGAAAGTGGAAGAAGCAATTTCTGTGAGTCTATTGACACTTTTTTGGACCAACTTATGCAAGTCTTACACATGGTGAACGAATGGAGAGGATGGTGCAGAAGTATTTAGAACTAAATATCAATACCATCAGGGAGGGTTTGGGCTCTTTCACATTTTGGTCTTCCAAAATGGAGGCATGGCCTGAGCCCGCCTCACATGCCTTGGATGTTTTATCATGGCCAGGTGCCAACGTTCTCTCAAAACGTGTCTTTGGAGCTGCTGGTGGTGTCCTGATGCATAAGCGCTTACGTCTGTCCCCCGAAAGTGTAGACCGCCTAACTTTCATTAAGATGAACAAGTCATGGATGTCCAAGGATTTTTGCACCCCAATCACAGACTGTACAGACTAAGTGATATTGCATTTTTTAGTGTGATGCATTAATGTCACGAACTGCACTCTGTGATATCTTTAGTGTTGCTTCGGTGACTGCTGCTGCTGATGTTAGCACAAATTTGTGGAAATGTGAACAGTCATGTATGGTCTACATCTCCTAGGTGAGCAGTAGTGGAAGACATGTCAGTCCAAATTAAACTATTTCTATTCTCGTGACAGTTATTCTACTTCGGTGGTGTCAGGCCCTCATTTGTTTTAAATGTGAACACTCCTGGTTGGGTGTCAATCTGCTGTATTGGGTGCAGTGGAAGAACTGTTGGTCCCTATTATACTTTTTCTACTGTAGTGAAATTGATGCCACTTCTGTGGTGTAAGACCTCATTTCTTTAAATGTGAACACTCCTTGTTGGGTGTCCATCTGCTGCATTGGGAGTAGTGGAAGAACTGTCGATCCCTATTCTACTATTTCTCCTGTGGTGAAATTGATGCTACTTTGGTGGTGTCTGCCAATAATTTTTAGAAATGTGAACACTCCCGGTTGGGTGTCCATCTGTTGGATTGGGTGTAGTGGAAGAACTGTCGGTCCCTTATCTACTATTTCTACTGTGGTGAAATTGATGCCAGTTCTGTGGTATAAGGCCCTCATTTCTTTAAATGTGAAAACTCCTTGTTGGGTGTCCATATGCTGTATTGGGTGTAGTGGAAGAACTGACGATCCCTATTCTGCTATTTTTACTGCGGTGAAATTGATGCCACTTCTGTGGTATAAGGCCCTCATTTCTTTAAATGTGAACACTCCTTGTAGGGTGTCCATCTGCTGGATTGGGTGTAGTGAAAGACCTGTCGGTCCCTATTAGACTGTTTCAACTGTGGTGAAATTGATGCCAACTCTGTGGTGTAAGTCCCTCATTTCTTTAAATGTGAACACTCCTTGTTGGATGTCCATCTGCTATATTCGGTGTAATAGAAGAACTGTTGGTACCTATTCTACTATTTCTACTGTGGTGAAATGGATTCCACTTCTGTAGTGTATGGCCCTCATTTCTTTAAATGTGAACACTCCTTGTTGGGTGTCTATCTGCTGGATTGAGTGTAGTGAAAGACCTGTCGGTCCCTATTTGACTATTTCTACTGTGGTGAAATTGATGCCACTTTGGTGGTGTTTGCCAATAATTTTTGGAAATGTGAACACTCCTGGTTGGGTGCCCATCTGTTGGATTGGGTGCAGTGGAAGAACTGTTGGTTCCTATTATATTATTTCTACTGTGGTGAAATGGATGTCAGTTCTGTGGTGTAAGGCCCTCATTTCTTTAAATGTGAACACTCCTTGTAGGGTGTCCATCTGCTGGATTGGGTGTAGTGAAAGACCTGTCAGTCCCTATTATACTATTTCTACTGTGGTGAAATTGATGCCTGTTTTGTGGTGTCTGCCAATAATTTTTGGAAATGTGAACACTCCTGGTTAGGTCTTCATGTGTGTTGCATGCAGCAGTAGGCCTCCAAGACTGTCAGGCCTCCACTTCCTTGCACTCAACTACCCGTGTTATTATCCTTAAATTTTTCTGACAATTGTAGTCTGCCAAAATGATATTTGTGCCACCTGAGTGTGGCTCAGCATGAAAGCAAGTAGAGGTGTTGCATGTGGTATCATGGCTCCAAGCAAAGGGGCCTTACACTGATCCCTCTCCCACCTCGTCTTACTGTTACGTTCATGTGAAAGCTGTAAATGCTGTCCCAGACCCCGATACCTCATGTCTGGCTGATTGCTGCAGTTCCATGCTGCAATTTGTTCTGGGGGTGAATTGAGGCCACTTTCCTGGTATCTGCCCCTCATTGGATGCATTTTGGCAGCATTTAAGGCCATTCTAAGGTGTTGTGCATGTTTGTTTTTGCCTGCAATTGAGGTGAATGGCGTTCGGTTATGTTCAGTGAACATTCAATGAATTAATATGTGAACACTGCAAATTTGGCGAAAGTAAACCAAACATTGAAATATTCGCTCATCTCTAGTAACAACTCATCCAATCAACACAGACAAAGAATTAAACATTGCTGTTCATAAATTAAGTTATGTATAATAATGAGAAATGACACAGGGAAAAAATATTGCTCACGGAACACCCGAATATCTTCAGAGTACATTAATAATCCTATCAGTTCTATTCCTGTAAGTTGCAATCATTCAGTTCTGTCCTTTATCCTCAGGTTTTGGTCTAGCCCTCAAATGGGCCTGTCTGTCACTGCTAAAAGACTGTATTTATATGTCTTATGTAGTTTTTTGAGAGTTTCCCTTTTGGGTGAATCTCTGTTTTAGATCCACTAGTCATTGATGGAAAGTGGTCAGTGGGTTACAATTTCTCCTAATCCCATTGGGGATACCACTTTTAAGGGATACAGAGGGATGACTTTCATACCTAATAATATTTGTACTTTCTATGGGTTTCCCAAAAAACGCAGGTTAGAAACAAGAAATAAATTTAAGGTCCTCACCATCCATCATTGTCCATGAAGTCTACTGTATCCTCCTTCCAGCATCTTAGTATATATTGGGGAACGGGGCTCCCCATAGCTGTGCTCCTGAACTGGTGGTAATACTTTTCATTGAAGACAAAATAGTTGTGGTGTAAAATATAGTTAAAAAGACAGTGGACAAATAATATCTAGTGTAATGAGTACCTCTAGTTCTTATATCAATCTACTGCTCCTAGGCCAAATTCATGTGCTATATGACTTTATAGAGCTTCAAAATACAGTATATGGAAACCAAGATCATATTATTAACCATAGTAGTATCTCCCAGTTTATTTAATAACTCAGACAACACTTAACATAGAAAGGCAGTGCCTAAACGTTCTGGTGTAAATTCTGGTCTGCAAATGTGACACCCCAGAGTCTGGTTGTCACAGTGACATTGCCTCCCTCTAATGGGTAAAGTCATGCCTGGAGGCAGGAGGGGGCCCCCATGCCAGGTAACAGATTAAATCACAATTCCTGCTGCAGGTCAGAAAAGGGAGTTGCCTTATAAATTCTGGCCAGCAGAGGGGGTTGGTGAGTCACCTAGAAGTGAGCTGAGGGGGTTGTCATGGAAACGAGAGCAGCTGTGCGGAAAATGACAAGACGGTTAAACGTGAGGTAAAAAGATCTTTCTGGAAGATCCTGTCAGTTCAAGACAGGGAGCTGATCGGTGAGGAGGGGAAGGACGATAGCAGAGAGAAGAGGCTTTGGGGAAGCTAAAATACTGCATATAGCAGACCCCTGAGCAAAGCGCTAATAGAGAGAAAAGGGATGTCAGAGTCCTTGGTGGTCAGGAGCTGTATGTCCTGATCGCTGAATCTGAAAGTACAGGGGATTGTAAATTCCTGTGCAACATTGCACACCTGAGGGCATGGCAGCAGATAAGGAGCCCGGGGCTGACAGTGAAAAGGACGGTACCCGTGGAATAGGCTCATGCTAACAGCCGTACAGGTTAGTGAAATCAGCAAGCAATTGAGGGTCGCAGCTTAGTTATAAACAGCAGAGACCCACACACAAAGCGCAGAATGAAGGTCCTAAACCCCCACCTGGCAAGGTGGATCCCCTGAATGCCTCCAGGTGAGCCGGACTCATTCCATCACCTGTATGTGGTACTCTGGATTGCAACCAATTACCAGTAAAAGGTAAAGAAACTGCACCTCTCTGTATCCTCCTCTCATTTCTCTGTACCCCAACGTTCACAGCTATTTTGACTATCTAACATCTTTGCTCTGGGACTATTGCTCTACCTGTGGAGAGCTATTTTCACCTCAGCTGCGCCACATCAACAGTCTCAGGGGAACAACACCGCAGCGCTGGTCACCTCTGACCAGAATACCACAGGTGGTGTCACGTATTTAATCATCTACAAACTTTATCTTCATTTTTACCACATCACAAACAACTTTTCCCCTTCCCCTTTCATCATTTTTTATTTAATGGACGCCCCAGGGCCACGGACCTGGTCGCCGCTGTGACTCCATTCTCCGTTGAAGTCGACGGGCCCGGTACCGAGTACCCCAAGGCCCTGCACCTCGCGCGCTCTCTCACGCCCTCACGCCGCCGCGCGCGCTCGGGCGCTCCACATAGATATCCCCATTTTAAGACAATGAACTAACACCGGACACAAGTGGTCAATTTTTTAGCAGACTAATGCCCTTATGAATTTTCAGTTAATGTATAGAAAGATGGTACTTGTGGATGCTTGCACAGTGAGATAACCATTTAAAATTCCATTGGTGGACCTATAGACTCTTTTCAAAGGAAGCCACAGCTTGTCTCAAGACTTCACAGAGACATCCTTTCACGTTACCATGTCATCACATGCTCACATCACAGTGGCACCAACAATATTATCAGCAGGGGCTTTTCCTATTTGAATGGCGTGACATTACGGTCATACATTGCATTGTGACTATAATGTTCTAAAATTCTTCTAAGATCCTATGTTGCCTCAGCCACATCCCTCCTGCAAGTGAATTTGACCTATGTAACAGCCACATGGTGACCAAAGCAAAACACTACAGCATATGTTTCACACAATGCAAATTCCAGAGACCTTAAAGCTAGCCACTTCTATTCTTCATACTGAGGAGCACTGCAGCCTTTATATATTGGCCTTGGTAGTGTTCATGGACTTTAATGCTAACGCAAAATATACAGTGGCAAAAAGTCCAATCTATGCTCAGTGACAATGAAGAACTTTGCTTCTTATACATCTTTGAGAAACATGTTGATCATTTCCCAATGTATCATGTATTGTTAATATGCATATAAAGAAATCCCAAGTAGTAACATGACACTAGACAAATACCCCTGCAGTTTCTGACCTAGAACAAGGACTTGAAGTGAAGCTTATAAGAACATATTAAAAATAGGGATGAACTGGTTTTACCACTTCAAAGACAATGTCCAAGGGAGATAAAATGGCAGAAAGCCAGTGTTTTTGATACTGTATAAAATAAAGACTATTGAAGCCTTTGAACAGAAAAATCAGGCTTGGCCATTAACTGCATACAATTTACAAATATGGAAGACCTTGAGGGGTAGTCAAGGGCAGCTTGAAAATTAATTCCAGGCAGCGTTAATTAAATGCTCCCGTGCACTATAAGGAACATTAACATACTGAAAATAAAGCAATTCCAGTAAAAAATAATGAAAATGCTGTATAATAGAACACAGGATATTTTATATTGCCGCCAAAGCAAACACAATATTCTTTTCTTTATTAAAGTAAATAAAAGTAGTTAATTACAAACTGTTTTTGTAAATGAAGAGTTTAAACCTGTACAGGTCTGGCTGAAAACATAACACCATGCAAATTAAATGAACATATAAATATAGAATAGACTTGGTGACAGCGATTTCATGCCAATTTATTACACTAAACAATATGATTTATTTCCAAAGTGAATAATGAAAGAAGACAGGATTACTCAGTCAAATTAGGATAAAGATTACACTAAAATGTCATTATTTCTGTATATTATTTTTCAGCCCAGCCAATTTTAAAATATGTTTAAAATATCAAACCAAACAGCCTTTTCTGAAGTCATAATCTTTTAACCCTACTCGAGATAAAGATGGCAGAGATATCAAATGTACATGATTGGAATCAATAATGGTTTCAAGAAAGGCTTGGATGCTTTTTTAGAAGGAATAACATAAATATTTATGCAAAAGTTTAAAGTTCTTATCTGCATATTTGGTCCACTGGATCAACATTTGGAAACCAGAGTGAAAGACTTGCTTATTTCTGGTACACTCTGTTAGGGTTGGCAGATTGCACTAAATAAAATAAAAGATAAACTACAATCGCAACCCGGGGTCCACTGTGCAGAGATGTAACCTGCTGCTAGTGAGAATAATGACGGAACAAAACAGCGAGCGTTACCTCAACCACACTGTGTTAACGCCACACAGTGTGAATGGAACGCATAGTACCAAGCTCAGTTACTTCACTGAGAGGAACTGCCCTAAGTATGGTAAGTAGTATACCCTGTTCACGTCACAGGGATGTGAGCATGTGGATTGCGGTAGCTCTGCAACTAAACTGTACTAACTGCACACATGAATGAAGCAGATGCTGAGCCAGAAGAAAAGAACTCATATGATTCTAGGTACAATACCCTGTTGCCTTCATAGAGAGGTAAAACATAAGGGTTGAGCTTGCTCTGTAACTGAACTGTGCTAATCGCACACCAGAACGAAACAGATGCTAAGCCAAGCGGCTAGTTACTCCAGTCCTTACGCTACCGAATTTGTGCCTGACCGGCACCCTAAGCATGTAGCAGGCTAGAGACTCAGGCATTGAGCCATGGGTACAAAACTGCATAGGTGTTTTACCTGCCTGCCAACGTGCAGAGTCCTTGAGCATAGACAGACACACACAAACTTGCAGACAGAGTGGCAGAGTATCCACCCACACACACCGAAAAAAATGACACTGAGCACAGCTGAGAGCCTTTTATATGCTATGCTCTACCTCACACACTCACGCCTATTCAGTCAGGTCGTCGCCCGCTGGCCAGTCCGGAGTTGCTGCATCACTAGAGCAGCTAACGTCTGCCTACCAATGGGAGGACGCCACATCATGGACATGCTCAGTAAGGTGATCTCTGGACTTCGACTCCAGAGTGCAAGGCTGCACCTGTGTAGCACCGGTTACCATAGATTGGCTGGAGAGCCAGCAGTAACCAAATGTATACCACGAGCCTGAGCAAGATGCTGTGACCAATGTCTGTGCTGAGCAGCAATGGCAGTGGCTGGACGTGAATGAGAGACCGCAAGACCAGATAATGCTTTGTGCAGTGGTTGTGCAAGTGCCCCTTTCATTTGATCTTTCCCATCCCTTGTCAGAATTAGATAGATATTTGTCTATTTTCAATCACATGAGATAACTTGACCAAAATCTCATTCCAATAATTTTTTTGTATCAAGTTTATATCAAACCTTAAAAATTGAAACATTTCTTAAGAATAACACTCTATATACATAAATACATAAATATTAATTCTTCAAAATATCCCATATATTATGATGATGAGCATAGAGATAACGCACAACATTATAACTTCCCGTAAAAAGACGAGAAAAAGGAAAGATCACTTATTTAAAAGATATTAAAAAGAACAAAGGACCGCAAAGCTGCAATACTGTGTATATGTCCTAAACTTGAAAATCTTAGGAGAACAAATGAGTGCTGTGTTGTGTAGAAAGTAATCCATAAAATACAAAGAAACAGTGTTCATTAAAAAGTTGCTTAATACAATTGAATAAGGTAGATACTGAATATCATCATTTTTCACATGGGAACATTATGAATCACTTCACATTGTATGTAATCTTGACTGTTAATATTGTAATCTATTGTGCCTTGTGGTTTGATTGTCACCAATAGGTGTCCTTCAAAATATGGTAAACAGGAACCTAACTGCGTAAGAAATGCTTCCTGAAAAAATTACATTTTTATCACATTTAGGTTTCCTGTAAATATTGCATACTTCCTTGCATCAGTACAGACGTGTCACTTTGAAAACCTATGCTCTTGACACAAGTTCATATCCCAATATGTGCACTATAGTGTTTTGAATTTGTTTTATGAAAAATTTGAATGCTACGTAATACTACTGATGCTTAATTATACAGCACTAGCTTCGTCAGAGAAACTATACATTATTGACAATAGTATTGGGACGTATCTCTTGACCATTTATATCATGTTTTTCACTCAGTCCCATTGCCACAGGTGTACAAACTCAATCAGCTAGCCATGCAGTCTTTCCAAACATTTGTGAATGAGTTGTCCAAATTGAACTTCTCACTGAATTTGAGTGTGGTTCTATTATAGGATGCCAACATTGCAACAAATTGTTTCCGGAGATTTCTTCCCCTTAAATATCCCATTATCAATTGTGAATGTAACTCAAAAGTGGAAGCTTTTAGGAATCGCAGCAATTCAATCACGAGGTGGCAGACCATGTAAAGTTCATAGATGAATAAAGCCAATCTAAAAAAATGCATATGTGTCTTACGTTTAAAAGGCTGTAAATGCAGCACTCTCTGTAATCTGTCTGTGAATGTCGGATAATGATGACCATAGAAAGCCGTGCTCAATGCAGGGAGCATTCTCCCGTTTGCATGTGAAAACCCCCTGTGTAGTAGGCTACAATATGCAGCGGTCAGCCTCGGCCGATGGCGCCGCCATGTCATCATTATCCGACATTCACGGACAGATTACAGAGAGTGCACAGACTACAGATCAGTAAGTACCCTGTTATTTGGTTCTTCGACAGACTGTGCGTGTGTCCCTCAGCATTCCACGCTATCTAGTGTTACTAGCGCAGCAACTAATTATATACATTCATTACTTTTGTAATACTATTTGTCATAATCACCACTATGGAAAAGTCTCACAACTGCACTGCAGGCTTCCAGCTTCCAAGTTGCAGAAAAGACGAAGGTGTGGATGATCCAAGCTGATTACAGAACAATCATTGTAAGAGCAGCAGAAAAGCAGAGACACTGTAAAGGTCTCGTTTCACATAGCGATGCACCAGCGATCCCGACAATGATACGACCTGGTAGGGATCGCTGGTGCATTGTCACGCAGCAGCTATTCTGAACGATTTCAGCCTGCGTCCCTGAGTTCTGCATCGCCAACGAGGTCACTCATCAGTGTCAAACACAGCGATGCTGCTGGCCAGTGGGACACCAACGATGAAAAAATGGCCCGGGACATTCGAGCACGATCAGCAATATTCAGTGGGGAGCTGGTCGCCGCTATGTTTCACCTGTAGCGAGGTCCCTGGCAAGATCGCTGTTGCGTCACAAAATCGGTGATGCATCAGCGATCTCGCTAGCAATCTCGTTGTGTGAAACGAGGCCTTAGACGATGAACAGGGTGCACACCTGCACCGACATTTCGGGGACCTATCCCTTTCTCAAGCCTTGATTATGACAAATAATGTTACAAATGTGTTCAATGTGAATTAATAAAAATGTAGATTTTATAAAGAAAAATCACCTCCGGGTGGCGCTCATAGCAATCCAGCTATGACAACCATAAAGGTCTGCTTGAGACCTCTAGTTGTCATGCCAACCCATCAGTGATCCACGATCACGGGACGGGGTCACCGATGGGCGGGATTTCCGTTGCGCTTCCGTAAAGCATGAGTTAAATGCCGCTTTCAGAGATTGACAGCAGCATTTAACAGGTTAAAAGCCGTGGGTGGATTGTGATTCCAGCCACGGTTGTGAGAGGCACATGTCAGCTGTTCAAAACAGCTGACAAGTGCCGGTAAAGATGTGGGCTCAGCACCAGAGCCCATATCTAAGGGGGAGGCACGACATACGCAGTACATGTACGGCACACTTCATGAAGGGGTTAAACAAGATTTATCAATACTGAAAGAGAAACTGTGGCTTTAATTTTCATTTCATACATCAATAGTACACATGAAAATAAGTAACTTTGTAATATATCTTATCAGAAAAAACACTTTTCTCCAACAGGACTGATTTTTCATTTTCAAAATCCCCAGTTCAGGGGTAAAATCATTTGCTACTTATAAGATTCTATGGAGGAGGTGGGAGGATCTAGAGGCAGACCTACTCCGCTATCTCCTCCCTTCTATATAGAATCTTATCAGCGCTCCCATCTCCTATCTTATTAATGCAAAAGTCTTTCTTCACCGAATACACATTTTACCCCACAATTGAGGATTTTGAAAATGAAAGCTCAGTCCTGAGGGAGAAAGAGAAGATTTCTCTCATAAGATATAATAGAAAATTGCTTATGTGCACTATTAATTTATGACATAAAAGTTAAAACGGTGGTTACGCTTCTGGTAGAGGAAGTTGCTTCTCTTCTGTCAATCACTTAAAATAAGGTGCTCTTTTATTTATTTTTCTTTAAATGGTTTCTCCTGCAGCTGCCAAGAAAATAATCTACAAAACTTTAACCCCTTCCTGACATTTGTAGTATATATTGTATATTCATGGTCGGGAAGTACTTCCGATCAATGCACTATATATACTTCATGGCGATCTCCCGCGCATAGGAGGCTGTGTGTTGGCGATTGCTGCCAGGTTTTCACCTGATATGACAGCTGACATCCGGCACTCACTGCCAGGACAGGTGCATCATCACGACATCAGGGTCACTAGAGCAAACTAACTTGTTAAACCATGCTCGACTTTTTACAGTCGAAACGCGTTGATCTGTCATCAATGTGCAATATACCCGACAATTCATGCCTGTTTCCATGTTTTTTTCAAAATGGATTAAAAATGATTTTTTAACTGCTACTAACTTTGCTGGATCATCCTTCCTGCTTTGCTGTTCATGTTTGCTCAATTGGAACCGTGCTGGGCGTTAGCTGGCAGCTGAAACTCTACACAGTGGTAAGCTGACTATATTTATTTTTCACCATGCTCTGAGCATGGTGAATTAAACGTTTATGTCAATGTAGCAATAACACTTTATGAAGCATTAGAAGTGATCAGAGCTGTCAAAAAGTGCAATAAAACACATTTAAATAGACAAATGTAAATAAAAATGGTATAGCTGAAAATGTCTATCAACATAAAAATAAAGAAATATAACACTCATAATAAAGTGATGCAAGAATAATTATTTTTTAATTTTTTCTATAAAAGAATTTTTATTGTGTAAAAGTGCCAAAACATAAAATATATAAATATAGTATTACTGTAATTGTACTGATCTAAAGAATAAAGCTGCCTTATAAATTTTACCACACGCAGAATGGCATAAAAAAATCTTGAATTGCTGGTTTTTGTTCATTGTGCCTCCCAAAAATCAGAATAGAAATTGATCAAAAAATGTAATGTGACCAAAAGTGGTACCAATAAAAATGTTAACTCGCTCTGCAAAAAACAAACACTCACATGACTGTCTGCCAAAATATGGAAAAAAATTAGCTATTAAAATGTGAGAATGAAAAACTTGTTTTTGCAAAAAAATGCGTCTTTTAGTGTGTAACAGCAGGCAAATATAAAAAAAATATAAATCTAATATCGCTGTAATCACACCCGAAGAATAAAGTCATGTAATCACTTACACTTCATTATCAACTGCAGAAAAAATAAATAGAACCAATTCTTGATATACTGCTGAATTTTTTTTATTCCCAAAGATCACCATAATCCTGCACTCTGCGCTGAGCGCTTATACCCGAGTTTATGAAATACGTGATTTAGACTGAACCACCGGAGGAAGATTTCTATAATGTGGAAGATGGAGGCACAAAGGTTTCATTAGAATCATGTCACATTCAGATGGAAACCCCAAAGTAAGTGCTCAAGCTAGAGCACAGGATAAATGTGATCCCAAACATTATGTAAAATGTTTCCAATAAAAGCTTCAACTCAATCTACAAAAAAAGCAAGTCCCCACTCAGGTCTATCATCTGTCAGTGGAACTATATGAGGCTTCTACGTTACTGGTAGCACAAAGCCTCTAGAAAAGTGGAATAGCTTTTCACCCTGCAAAAGAAATTCAGCAAATTCTGCCCTACCAAATCCAAAGGTCCCCCTCTATACTGAATCCCAGCATGCCTAAACCACATTTAGCATCCACATTTTTGGCATTTCTGTAATGATGAGAGCTAGCCTAATCTATGGGTCCATGTCTCCAGAAGCATGAGCTGGGCACTACCACATAAAGGGCACTACAACGTACTGTGACTACAATGTACTGGGCACTATAGTGGCAGTTTGCAATTTTCATTCAGCAAAAACTTCTTACTATTCCAATAACTACTTGCCCTTATCTTCCTACTCCTACTAATTTCGGGGGACATCTCCCCCCAACACCGGGCCACCATCCTCCAACCTCAACCACTACCCAACCTCATATCGAAACCATAATAATCTTATTTATATTACTTGCACTCCTCAACTCCTTCTTTTAATTGTACCCTCTGGGATCCATGGTCTACATGTAACAAACTTCCTTTCCTGCACAATTACTTTCTGAACAACTCTCTTAATCTCTTGGCCCTCACTGAAACCTGGATTCAGGATTCTGACACCGTCCCCCCTGCTGCCATTTCCCATGGTGGCTTGCAATTCTCCCATTCCCTGAGACCCACAGACTTGGAGGTCAAGTCTAACAAAGTATAGATGAACACGATCAAATGGAGCACTCAGGACATAATGTAGATATATTTTTTTCCTTTAATGCACAATGCGTTTCGAGGGTCAGACACCCTCTTCATCAGGTGGCAGTATAATTATGACCATTAGGCTCTTCCGTCCCCTCTCCCTCAGCGTATCGGTCATATACCAGCCCCCAGGCTCACCCACCCACTTCCTTGACCATTTTTCAGCTTGGCTGCTGCACTTCATGTCCTCAGACCTACCAACCCTTATCTTTGGAAACTTCAACATCCCCATTAACAGCCCCACTTCCACATCTGCATCCCAGCTTCTGTCACTAATCTTTTTTATGCATCTCACAGCTTTCATCCTCTGAGACACACAAGGACAGTAACACCCTTGACCTGGTCTTTGTCCTGCTCTGTTCAATCTCCTACCTAAATAGCTTCCCCGCTCTGACCACAACCCTTATAACTTCCTAACAAAAAAAAAATTTGGTTCCCAAATTGTGCTGATGTAAAGTAAACATGTGGGAAATGTTACTTATTAAGTTTTTTTGTGTGCCATATCTCTGTGATTTAAGAGCATAAAAATTCAAAGTTGGAAAATTGTGAAATTTTCAAAATTTTTGCCAAATTTTCATTTTTTTCACAAATAAACGCAAGTTATATGAATGAAATTTTACCACTAACATGAAGTGCAATATGTCACGAGAAACTGTCAGAATCACCGGGATCCATGGAAGCATTCCAGAGTTATTGCCTCATAAAGGGACAGAGGTCAGAATTGTAAAAATTGGCCCGGGCATTAACATGCAAACCACCCTTTGGAGTAAAGGTGTTAAGGGCATAAAAATAAAATATTTGAAAATTGAAAAATTCTTTAAATTTTTGCCAAACTTTTTATTTTTTCACAAATAAACACAAGTCATATCGAAGAATTGTATCCATTATCATGAAATGCAACATGCCAGACTAACTTAATTTCCTTCTATGACGGAATCACTGATTGGGTGGATCAAGGAAATGCTGTAGATATAGTATATCTTGACTTCAGCAAAGCATTTGACAAAGTCTCTCATACAATCCTTATTGAAAAAATGCCTAAGTATGGAATGGACAAGGCAACTGTTAGGTGGATTCATAACTGGCTTAGTGATCGGACCCAAAGAGTGGTCGTAAATGGCTGCACATCCAGTTGGAAGAATGTCTCAAGTGGGGTACCACAGGGCTCTGTCCTGGGCCCTGTATTGTTCAACATCTTTATCAACGATTTAGATGAAGGAATTGAGGGTAAACTGAATAAATTTGCTGATGACACAAAGCTAGGAGGGATAGCTAATACTAGAGAAGAGAGAGAGAGGATTCAAAAAGATATATAAATAAACTGGAGAAGTGGGCAGCAACTAACAGAATGGTTTTTAACAGGGAAAAATGCAAAGTACTACATCTGGGCAATAAAAATGAAAAAAGCATATACAGAATGGGAGGAATAGGGCTAAGCAACAGCACATGTGAAAAAGACTTGGGTATACTAATAGATCACAGACTGAATATGAGTCAACAGTGTGATGCAGCAGCAAAAAAGGCAAATGCAATTCTAGGATGTATTAACAGAAGCATACAGTCTAGATCATGTGAAGTCATTATTTCCCTCTACTCCTCTTTGGTCAGACCTCATCTGGAATATTGTGTCCAGTTTTGGGCACCACATTTTAAAAAAGACATCAACAAACTGGAGCAAGTTCAGAAAAGAGAAACCAGAATGGTGACCGGTCTGCAAACCCTGTCTTATGAGGAAAGGTTGCAGGATTTGGGAATGTTTAGTTTGCAAAAGAGAAGACTGAGAGGAGACTTAATAGCTGTCTACAAATATCTAAAGGGCTGTCACATTGTAGAAGGATCAACTTTATTCTCATTTGCACAAGGAAAGACTAGAAGCAATGGGATGAAACTGAATGGGAGGAGACACAGATTAGATATTAGAAAAAACTTTTTGACAGTTAGTGATCAATGAGTGGAACAAGCTGCCACTAGAAGTGGTGAGTTCTCCTTCAATGGAAGTCTTCAAACAGAGGCTGGACAGACATCTGACTGGGATGATTTAGCGAATCCTGCTTTGAGCAGGGGGTTGGACCAGATGGCCCAGGAGGTCCCTTCCAACTCTACGATTCTAGGATTCTTTGTCACAAAAAAACAGTTTTAGAATCAGTGGAATCCGTTAAGCGAGTGATTACCACAAAATTGGAAGCTATACAGAATTGAAAAATTTGACCTGGTCATGAAGATGAAAACCGGTTTGGATGTGAAGGGGTTAGTTATGTATGTATGACCATCCACAGTTGATCAATGGCTTCATAATTTTGAAGGAGTGCAGAGGTTCATATGGAGGAACGGTTTTCTGCAAGTACCTGAAGGGATTTTATATGTGATTATATAACAGAATAGTTAATGGGGTTTAACCAGGAGAGCATGCATTGGACTTATGGTCAGGCATGGACCACATGACGGCTGATACAATAAAGATATTAAAAAAGAATGGATGCTACAGAAATTGGTGGAAGCAAATTATACAGGTAGAATACTGCAACATTCCTAGTTATCAAGCATCATATCTGCAATCATCATTTTCCTATGGTGCAACTTTAAGAATACTAGAAGTCACCTTAGGGCTCATTCACCTGGTTAAATTGCTCCTTGTGGTTTTATATGGTCCATGAAAAACTGTGTGATATAAGTTATAGAGGAGGGTCTATTGTCCCATTTATAATTAAGTACATATAATTATCAGAATTGCTTTATTGTTCCTCCTAAGTCTTATTGCTTCTTAAAATATTAATATCATATTTGTCAGTCAGTCAGTGCTATAAGGGTGTGTGTGCACACATTGCGGATTTTGCTGCGGATCCGCAGCGGTTTTGGTCCTGCAGATCCGCAGCAGTTTCCATGCAGTTTACAGTACCATGTAAACCTATGGAAAACCAAATCCGCTGTGCACATGCTGCGGAATAATCCGCGCAGATATGCTACGGTTTATTTTCCGCAGCATATCACTTCTTTTTTGCGGTTCCGCTGCTGCAGTTTCAATCCCGGGACATAAAAATCTCTCTCTCTCCAGAAAAAATCCGCAACATGTGCACACACCCTAAAGGTAGAACGTAATCTATGATAGGTATGATATACTGTATAAGTTTTATGTAATGGGCATAACCATAGAACTTGAAAAGAATCTGTAGAATAAAACACTGAAAATAGAATACATAAAATTAATTGCTTCCTACTTAAACTGACTATTATGTTTCCCAGTGGCATGCTAAATGATTGGAAGTTGATGGGGATTGAAGAGAGTAAAAATAGTGTTCCAGCTACACAGAAACTATGAGTGGTATCTGACAAATTTCCAAGGAAAACACTGTTGTTTACTGCAACCTAAGGCAACATAAATCTATGACTTATACCAAAGTGATTCACATTCCCAATAAAAAGAATTGTAATATTAATGAAATATTGCCATAGGCCAGGCAATGAAATAAATATTATAAGCATAATAAATTCAACCTAGAGAAAAACTGAACTCCTTGTGTTTCCTCCCTCTACTAACCTACCTATTCCAGACATTGCCGTTTCCATGTGTGGTTCCACCATTACTCCCCAGCAACATACCCACTGTCTTGGGGTTATACTTGATTCCGAGCTTTCATTCACCCCCCATATCCTCACTCACAGAGCGGTACAGGTCCAATGGGCATCGCTGGTTTTGATCACGTGCCTCCTCTCTTCTTGCTTCATGTTGATAATGCGTTTTACGTCATCCACATAGAGTCCTCAGCATTGCACTACTGCGCAGGCACACATCTCTGCCCTGCCAAAGAACAGAGAAGTGTTGTAGTGCTCATGCGCAAGGGCTCTTTAGCATTAGAGTACTTTGCTTTACCTTCAGCAGGGCACAGAAGTGCACCTGCACAGATGTGCAATCCCAAGGACCGTGTGTATGTAAAGTTCAGCCAGGATCGTAGTTGTGGCCAAGGACTCTGTGGCGATGGAGTCCTGGCCTCCCCTCACATACACAGGACAGTTTTCTGTCAGCATACTTGTCGCTTTCTCAAGCTCCCCCTCAGGGCTTTCTGTTATGTGCTGCACGTTCTCCTCAGATGATGTGGAACAAACAGAGTCACTGTCCTGTTCAATACTTGAACAATCAACTTTACTGTTTCATTTACAAAGCGCATACACATTCACTCCAGCATTAGCATCAGGGTTGGCAATAGACATTTTCTCCTCTGTCCCTGTCTTTCCCTCTCTCCCACTAAGCTCGCTTCCGGGGCGGACTGTACTCTCCGGTCTTTCAGAATCAACTCTGCTCAGTCTTACTCCAGTAGGAGACTTTCTTATCCATTTAGCCCCGGTCCCAAGAATATCCACAGATGAAAAAAGCTGCCACATTCTGAGTGACCTGCCCGTACTGCCTAGTCTTCTTCTGGCAACTGCAGACCCACTATTTCTGCTCTGTCAGCACTTCTCCTGGTGTTACTCCCCAATGAGACACTGGCCAGAATTCTGTATGACTGAGCTCTTATCTTCAATGTTACAGAGTCAACAGCCCTGTCAGGGCACTCCCGCCCAACTGATTCAAATTCCAGATGCTCCCTGGCTTAACAGCTGTAAGCCCCTCCCACTTTAACTATTTACAAGCTGAGCATCTCTATTCCCATCTAGTGGGCAAACTAGGGAACTACACTTTCACTATCTACAGTATATAACAGTGTCCAATGTTAAATACATATAACAGATACAATAAATAAACATGGCATGTACAAAAAATACGAATAACATTAAAGGGAAAAGGTACATAAGATCTGACATTAAATAAATATATATATATATTTAATGTGTGTGTATATACTGTATATATACACGTATATATCTGTATTCTTATGGACTCTTTTTTGTGTGTCCCTTACCTTCTTCCTTCCTTTTAATATGGCTGTCCCCAATCATTAGAAAATTTTAATAAATACAGAAAATATAATATTAACCTAAAAATACATTATACATAAGGGACTAAATATGGGTCAGATCCATGTTTATTCCAAAGGAGTCTTCCCGAACCATTTACTCAAAAAATATGTAGATTATTATTATTTTTTTATACATACAATACTCCACGCAGGGAGGCGCTTAACATAGTCCAACTTAGATTAACATGAGCAATTTCCTATTTAATTTCTTAGGGACCCGTTACATTTAGCGATGCACCAGCGATCCCGACCACGATATGACCCGGTCAAGATTGCTGGTGCATCACTAAATGGTTGCTAGTGAGCTGCCAAACAGGCAGATCTCAGCAGCGATGCAGCAACGGTCATTACTTACCTGTCAGACGAGGCGATGATGACCTCCTCCGCTCGCGTCCATGCATCGCTCGTCGGTGCCAGCAGGAAGCCGCCGACGAGAAACGGCCCAGGTCGTTCTCGCGCGATCAGCGATAGCCAGCGGGGGAGCCGGTCGGAGGTATCACATGTAGCGATATCGCTAGCAATATCGCTGCTGTGTCACAAAATCGGTGATGCTTTAGCGATATCGCTATGTGTAAAGCCCCCTTTATATTCTTCTTATCAAAGGTGCCTGGCTTGCAGTCCTCCAGATCACCTACAGTCCAATACAACTATCCATGATAAGGAAAATATCTTTCCACGAAAGCGTACGTTGATTATGGTCCCATCCGTCCACAGGATGCAACCATACATACAATAGTATTCTATGTTTAAGGTCCACAGTCCTTAGGGTTGGGCTCCCCCTTCTTTGAGGGCAGCACAGCCCTTTATGTCATGTGTGCTGCCAGTCCGAAAACAGTCTGTTGCTGCAGCCACATGTGATTTAGGATGTAGTCATAGGGCATGCTTCTGCTTCACTTCATTCTTTACCTCACAACTCTTTCTAGGACATGCCCACGAAGGGCGGAGTCACAGTTGTTGTTTTCTTTCCTGTCAGCACTCTCCGCCATCTTTTTAACTTCCACTTTAGTCTCTGAGGCGTTTGTAGTTCCACATAAAAGTTCAGGCACATCCCATAAAGTGGTCACTTTCTGAATTTCAGTCTCTATTCTCTTTGCAGCATCTCCACAAGACAGTATATCAATCCATATTAAATTTTCCAGTTTCCACAGCATCTGAGGTACTTGTCACTTCTCTCAGGTCTCCAGTTTCATTTTTACTGGTCACAATAGTCTCATATTTTCTTATCAAATAAATTTCTTCTTTTCTTGTCACATCAGTGTCATATTTTCTTGTCACATCAGTGTCATCTTTTCCTGTCACGTTCAGGCTACTTGCCTCCTCCAGGACATCCGTTCCTCCTGGACCACAATCTTCTGACACATCACTCTTTTCTTTATTCACGGTCTCTCCACATAGCACAGTGTCTGCATCCTGCCGACAACGCCAAGTGTAAGGTTCAGCCAGGATCATAGTAGTAGCGGAAGACTCCAGGATGACGGAGTCCTGGCCTCCCCTCACATAGACATGACAGTTTTCTGTCAGCATACCTGTCGCTTTCTCCAGCTTCCCCTCAGGTCTTTCTGTTATGCACTGCACATTCTCATCAGACGATGTGGAACAAACAGAGTCACAGTCCTGTTCAATACTTCAACAATCAACTTTACTGTTTCCTTTACACACCACATACATATTAACACCAGCATCAGCATCGGTAATAGACATTTTCTCCTCTGTCCTTGTCTTTCTCTCTCTCCCAGTGAGTTCGCTTCTGGGACAGACCGTGCTCTCCAGTCTTTCAGAATCAACTCTGCTCAATCTTACTCCAATAGAGGACCCTCTTATCCGTTTAGCCCCAGTCTCAAGAATATCCACAGGTGAAATAAGCCGCCACATTTGAGTGACCTGCCCGTACTGCTTAGGCTGCTTTCACACATCCGGTGGTTTTGTTCCGGCGGCATGCGGTGGAAAGCCGGACCGCCGGATCAGGCCTGCAGCGGTGACACCGGATGCAGATGCGGCGCCTGATTCGGCTTGGAAAGCATTTAAAGGAGCCACACCGGGGACGAGAGAGGCAGCGGTATGCGGGGGGAGAGAGAGATACGCGCACCGGGCACTTGTGGGTTAAACCTCAGTGTCCGCGCATGCGCTGTAGAAAAAGCCATTCCGGCGCTGCAAAAAAACGTTGCAGGCAACGTTTTTTGCTGACGCCGGACGGCGCAGGTTTGCCGTTTCAGGCTTAAAATGGAGGCGCCGCATGTCCTTCCGACACGATGCGGTGATCATTAAATTCTATGTGCCAAAACTGGATCCAATTCCGGATCCGGTTTTCACACTTTTTGCAGCAACGTGCCGGATTCAAAAAGCCGGATGTGTGAAAGCAGCCTTAGTCGTCTTCTGGCAACTGCAGACCCACTAATTCTGCACTGTCAGCACTTCTCTTGGTTTTACTTCCTGATGAGATACTGGCCCGAATTCTGTATGACTGGGCACTTGATTTTAATGTTACAGAGACAAAAGCCCTGTCAGGGATGCTCCCGCCCAACTGATTCAAATTCCAGATGCTCCCTGGCTTAACAGCTATTAGCCCCTCCCACTTTAACTATTTACAAGCTGAGCATCTCTATTCCCATCTAGTGGGCAAACAAGGGTACTACACTTTTCCTATCTATATAACAGTGTTCAATGTTAAATACATATAACAGATACACTAAAAAGACATTTACATACATGTGCAATAAATACGAAAAATGTTAAAGGGAAAGGTTACATAATATCTGACATTAAATAAATTATATATATATATGTATATATCTGTACACTTACTGACACTCCTTTGTGCCCCTTACATGTGGATAATGAACACTGCATCATCCACACAAAACAAAATGAGAAGAAGCGCCAGATAAGGAACAGCAACATTCATCAGTCCGGACTGCCATGTAGGTGAGCATAATAAAATCTATTTTTTGTTTCATGGAGCGTGCATTGGGGGCATACAGACAACATTTTAGAATTTTGTATATGAAAGCTTACAGGTGCTGGCCCTATTTTTTATAGGAAAAACCTGATGACAGGTTCCCTTTAGAAATAGATGGGGATGGTGCTGGAAATACGGAAGTCAAATGTGTTTGTGTTGCAAACTCTGCAGATATAAATAATGACTGGAAGATTGCATCAAGGTGGTCTGGACAAGTATTGGACCTCCTTCCATCTCATACTGATGACCTATTCTATGTATGCATCATCATAGTTCAGTCCTGCACAACCACTGTGTCTAGGTCAGCTGAACGTTTGATATTGTTTAAATATGGCTTTAATATTAAAGGGAAGTGAGAGTAATATCTGATTTTATTATTTTAACACAGCGCTGGCTATTAGAAGCCCGAAATCCATGAGTGAATAACTATTTCAAATATGTTTTTTAGGTTTTTTCTAAATGTCACCCTTTGTATTTCAAATAATTCTCAAAATTGTGCAATTCTCACACTAACTATTGAGTCTCATAATAGACACTTTTGATTCTGTGGTGATAAATCCTCACTAGACATCTGGAGGCAATTAAAACATGATTCAACATTGACTGTGATAATGGATGTAGGGCAGCTCACAGATTTCCCTACCCTTTACAGTGACCTCTGCACACGACAGAGAGCGTGCCCAGACCACTGAATTAAGGTGTACAAAGCAATCTGCTATCTGTAGATAATAGGCTTACAACACTGCAGTTGTAGGAACCTTCCCGCACGAACATGTTTTCATCACCATGGTTGTATCTCACTGTTTAAATTAGTCAATCATATTTGTGTAATTCTGTCAAAAACACACTAAATCTAAAAACACTATAGCTAAACCATGTTTGCAAATTCCAAAAAATGTAAGCAATTTTTCTCTGTGTCAAAACTGCATTACAACTGCACCAAGTGGCTTTACCCTAAAAGTCTATTGGTCACCTATCTAACATAACTAGACTGCTGCATAATCAGTAAGCGATCATTTAAATCTTTGAAAGAATCGTTAATATGCTGTTGTCAGGGTAAATAATAGACATGCACACTCTGACATTTACAGCCTTTTCTTTTATATTGAGTACAGGACAAGAAAGCACAGACCAAAAGGCAGAATAAGACTTTAGGGGATTGGTGTGGGCTGAGACTTGAAAACTATACTAATCCCTGAAAAATCCCTTTAAATGATTGTTTTTCAATGTGGAATAATACACCTTGTTCTAAACTCCATTTGGCTAAATTAGTGGTGCAAGTGCATACAGTAAATTTCCCAGCATGTTCTGGCAGTATGAATGGATAAGGAATTATGTCATGTCTGCATCAGTGAGTTTGAGGTTAATACAGACTGGAGATGCCCAGTGTCTCAGGATACAAAATGAGACAGAAGTATCAGTCTTCCTGAGGATTATCATCCAGAAATTTATATAGAATTTTATTTGAATGCCTCTCAAATAGCCAAAGAGAATCTAAGAAGTAGAAATAGGAATTGCGTAAGAAGGACAACATCTGTATGCACATGTGTTTGCTAGGAGGCATTCTGCATAGCTGAGAAACTGGGAAGAGGGCCAAATTTTAAAACATTTCCTCCCTCTATTCATTAAAGGATTTAATAATTTTGTACAGTCAAAAACATGCAAAATGGAAAGGTTATAACATTTCAAGAAGAAGCAAAATGAGCGTCTGTAGTTTGTCTCATTGGAAAGTTAATTGATGGTTGCCTAAAAAGTCTCAATCTGCTTTGATTTTTATTTTGGAATTCTAAATGTTTTTGGTGAGTGCATACATCTCCTGGCTTTACTATACATAGCAGAAATAAGTGAAAGGCTACAGACTTTTGATATTTGTTACATAACCAATACATTTATATTTGGTAACTTTTTATTCACAAGCAATTAATTCACCAGACTTGCTAATCAAATGACACCCTCAGGAACAATTACAGGTGTTGATCTATGTGGAGAACCTATATTTAATGCAGATACGTCACTGTAATCTTAGACTATTGGTTCTTAGTGATGAGCAAATCTTTTTGCAACTAATTAATTTTTTTATGAGTTTTTATGAATTTGTTTAATTTTGTTATGAATTTGAATTGTTAGGAATTCGATTTGCACAAATTTTTACAGATTCAAATTGAAAAAACATGAAAATTGCAACCAGCTGGCAGCCATTTTGCTGGATTCATTTCAGGGCTTTGAAGGGGTGAAAGAAATAATAAATTTTATTTTTATAGCGCCGACATATTCCGCAGCACTTTACATTTCAGAGGGGATTTGTACAGACAATAGACATTACAGCATAACAATAATCACATACAGTAGATTACAACAAATGCCAACAGGAAAGAGGGCCCTGCTCGCAAGCTTACAGTCTATGAGGAAAGAGGTAGACACGAAAGGTGGGTGGTAACAGTTGCCCTGATTGTATGGACCAGCCATAATGTTAAGTGTGTAACAGTACAGACACAGAGGGCTAATGGATGCATAAAGCATGTTGGAACATGATGCGGGAAATCTGAGAAATCTGGTTATGGTAAAACTTTTGGCTGTGCCACACAGGGATATATTAGGTTAAAGTGTTGAGGCGGTAGGCCAGTCTGAATAAATGCGTTTTCAGGGTACGCTTAAAATTTTGGGGATTGGGGACTAATCGTATTGACCTGGGAAGTACATTCCAAAGAATTGGCGCGGCACGTGTAAAGTCTTGGAGACGGGAGTGGGAGGTTCTGACTATTGAGGATGCTAACCTCAGGTCATCAGCAGAACGGAGGGCGCGGGTAGGGTGGTATACTGAAACAAGGGAGGAGATGTAGGGCGGTGCTGAGCCATGGAGGGCTTTGTGGGTGAGGGTAATAAGTTTATACTGAATTCTGGAGTGGATGGGTAGCCAGTGTAATGACTGGCACAAGGTAGAGGCATCAGTGTAACGATTGGTGAGGAATATGATCCTGGCTGCAGCATTCAAGACAGATTGGAGAGGGGAGAGTTTGGTAAGAGGGAGACCGATTAGAAGAGAGTTACAATAGTCGAGACGAGAATGAATAAGAGAAACAGTAAGAGTTTTTGCAGAGTCAAAAGTAAGAAAAGGTTGAATTCTAGAAATGTTTTTGAGGTGCAGATGACAAGAGCGAGCCACTGATCGAATGTGGGGGGCAAAGGAAAGCTCGGAATCAAGTATGACCCCAAGACAGCGGGCCTGTTGCTGGGGAGTAATAGTGGAACCACACACAGAAATAGCAATGTCGGGTATAGGTACATTAGTAGAGGGAGGAAACACCAGGAGTTCAGTCTTTGACAGGATCAGTTTCAGATATAGTGAGGACATGATGTTAGACACAGTGTTTAGACAATCGCCGGTGTTTTCTAGAAAGGCTGGCGTGATGTCAGGAGAAGAAGCGTATAACTGGGTGTCATCAGCATAGAGATGGTACTGGAAACCAAATCTACTGATTGTTTGACCAATAGGGGCAGTGTACAAGGAGAAGAGGAGGGGGCCTAGAACCGATCCTTGGGGGACCCCAACAATAAGGGGAAGGTGAGAGGAGGAGGAACCGGCAAAAGATACAGTAAAGGAGCGGTTGGAGAGATAGGAGGAGAATGAGGAGAGAACGGTGTCCTTGAGGCCAATGGAATGGAGCATAGTGAGGAGGAGCGGATGATCCACAGTGTCGAATGCTGCAGAGAGATCCAAGAGAATTAGCATGGAGTAATGACCATTTGATTTAGCTGTTAGCAGATCATTAGAGACTTTGGTGAGGGCAGTTTCAGTGGAGTGTAAAGAGAGGAAACCGGATTGGAGAGGGTCGAGAACAGAGTTTTCTGAGAGATAGCGGATAAGACGGGAGTGGACCAGACATTCCAGGAGTTTGGAGATGAAGGGGAGATTAGAGACAGGTCTATAGTTAGCGGCACAGTTTTGGTCGAGGGATGGTTTTTTAAGTAGTGGATGTATGATGGCATGCTTAAATGAGGAGGGAAAAATACCAGAAGAGAGAGAGGTTAAATATTTTAGTTAGGTGAGGGGTGACAGCAGGGGACAGGGACTGGAGGAGATGTGACGGAAATGGGTCACTGGTGCAAATAGTTGGGCGAGAAGATGCAAGGAGCCTGCTTACTTCTTCTTCTGTGACTGGTTCAAAATCAGAGAGTGAGCTAGATGCAGTGGGGGAGGGAGGACAGTGCATGGTATGAGGTGATTGGGAGATAATTTCCTGTCGAATCTGGTCAATTTTTTTCTTTGAAGTAATTGGCCAGATCGTCAGCTCGGAGCACCGTGGTTTTGGCCTGTACTCTTGGATTGAGTAGAGAATGAAAAGTGTCAAAGAGACGTTTCAGGTTATTGGACAGTGAGGTGATGAGGGTGTTGAAATAGATTTGTTTGGAGAGGTGAAGGGCAGTGTTGTATGTTCTAAGCATAAACTTAAAATGGATGAAATCTTCGTGTAGATTGGATTTTCTCCACAGACGTTCGGCGCACCTGGAGCACCGCTGCAGGAAACGTGTTTGCACCGTGTGCCAGGGCTGTCGCCGTCTGCGTTGTGGTGTTCTATTTATAGGGGGTGCAAATTCATCCAGGGCACTTTGAAGTGTTTCATTGTAATGCTTCAATGCAGAATCAGGACATGAGAGGGAGGAGATGGGGGCCAATGAAGACTGCAAGTTCTTCATAAGTTTCTGGGTGTTAATGGCCTGTATGTTTCTATAAGTCTGGACAGTGGGGGTGACCTGAGCGGCCTGGCAGTTCTTGATAGAGAATGAAAGAAGATTGTGGTCAGAGAGCGGGAGAGGGGAGTTTGCAAAATCATCCACTGCACAAAGCCGAGAGAAGACCAAGTCGAGGGAGTTTCCGTCTTCATGCGTTGGAGAATTAGTAAGCTGCGAAAGGCCAAATGAGGAGGTTAGAGATAAAAGGTGAGTAGCAGATGGGGAGAGGGGAAGAGCAATGGGGATGTTGAAATCTCCCATGATGAGGGTAGGGATGTCACAGGAGAGAAAATGTGGAAGCCAAGTGGCAAAATGATCCAGGAACTGATGGGAGGGGCTGGGAGGATGATACACCACCGCCACTCGCATGGAGAAGGGGGTGTAGAGTCTGACGGCATGGACCTCAAAAGAAGGGAAGACTAGTGAGGGTACTTGAGGGATAACCTGAAAGGTACATTTTTGTGATAGGAGCAGACCAAAGCCTCCACCTGCTCTATTGTATGATCTTGGGGTATGAGAGAAGTGTAGTCCCCCGTATGAAAGAGCAGCAGCAGCGGTAGTGTCTGACTGCTGGATCCAGGTTTCAGTAAGAGCCAGGAGGTTAAGAGAATTAGAAAGGAAAAAGTCATGGATGAAGGAGAGTTTGTTACACACTGAGCGAGAATTCCAAAGTGCACAATTAAGAGAGACAGATGGCATGCAGGGACTATTAATAAGATTAGAGGGGTTTCTAAGTGTAGCAGGCGGGGGGTTTGACTTTCTATAACATGGGGGACCAGGGTTGGGAGCAATGTCTCCTGCGAATAGGAGAAGGAGGATAGAAAGAGTGAGCAGATGGTTAAGTGATTTGTGAGAGCGTCTCTGATGTTGAATGGTTGGACTGACTGGATCTGTGCAATTTAACAATGTGAAAAGAGCGTGATACATAGGAGAGGAAAGGAGCGAGGGGCCGATATGGATGGAGTGTAGAGAGTTAATGCCAGGGCGGTGGATGTGTGTGAATGCAGCGGCCAAGATAAAAATTACACAAATGCATATGGTATGTATTTGATGTACTCCAAATGTACAGGGAGTAGATGTATATAAAGAAATGATTGTAGTCACTTGTCCAGCGCTGGCTCTTCACTTTCAGTGCCTCGCCTTTCACTCTTCTATTAGGACTTCTATTCTGGATCTTCCAACACTGACTAGGCCTCATGCTGTCACATGATAGAGTCTGGATGACCTGGTAGAGAAGACTGAAGAAAAGATCAACGGAAGGGCCTAGGCAAAGTGAATATTTATTAATCCCTTCCTGACTCCATGTTTATTTTCTTTTGGGGTTTAATGAAAACTCAGGGAATAATTTTATTCAGACTAAAACAAATCTCAAATCTGTTAACCAATTTGAGCAAATCTGTCTGAAACAAATTTTGGGAGCTTTGCTCATGTCTATCGGTTCTAGTTTCTCCCAATGTGGTAAACATTTTTCCTAGGCTTAACATGCTTAACCAAATAGCCCAGTGTTACATAAAAGTCTTGAAGCACAGTGTTAATATCAAGTTAACAACAAGCTTAGATTAAACAAGAGAATATTCTTCCTCTTCGTCTTAAGCGGTAAAAACCTTCCAGAGCATCAGGAAAATATTTGTATATCCTAAACACATGAGTAAATTTTCAGTTATACATATGTGATATGCAGAAGGGACATCATAAAACATTTGACTTGTTAGAATTGTTGATCCTTGGGAAGGGGTGATGTTGAGACCCCCCAACTATCACTAACCTAAAGTCTGTGATTGGCTTTGCCTGGCTCTCTTTTGAGTAGACAGGGTTAGTGGTGTAGGGGTTCATAGAAATCATGAGTCTGTACACAACTAATTCTGAGACCTGAGCAGTGTCAACTGCAGCAAAAATGGGCACAGTGTTTCTGCCCCTCAACATTTGTACCCCCACAAGTTAAATCTTCTCATGTGTCACTTTCACATGTATCAAATGGCAGTTTGATCACTTTCAGGTTTAACCTAAATCTTACAGTCTCTACATATACTAATAAACTTAGAATTATTTTAGCTATAATTAAACAAATCATATCATTTTCAGGTTGAAAAAGACTTTTACTTTAGTCTCTAGATGTCTTCATTATTTATTAAAGATGATAATCGGCTCATCATTAAGTGACCTGTCAAACTTGGCCACCATCTTAAATTTCAGACACTCATACTGTTATTACATTGTGGACATTTTGAATACTGCGCCCTTTTGACAAATGCCGGCTTTATTTACCTCTCTCCAGAAAATGTAGATAGATAGAAGATAGATACTTGACTTTCTATGAAAACCTAAACATGCTAAAGGGGCACACTACTGACCTTATAGCTTCTGCCCTTTTCTTGCCAAGCACTTTATAAATTTATTTTTGTCTGGCCGTGTGACTATTTTAAACAGTGGGTTAAATTTGTCCATTCTGTTGTGAACAGAACCTTCTGTACAGCCTTGATGTGGACCGTACTGTCAAATAAAGGGGAGGTTTATACGTAGAAGGATTAAAGCTACAATGTAATTTGGTGTGACTAAGCACTATATAACACTTTTTATATAATAGGTAGATAATTGATTTATGTATGTAGGCATTTTATATAAACATCGTGTTTGTTTCCAACCAAAAAAAACATAATTGCCTCTGCTATCAAATTAACATTTTACTTCTACTTTATTGAAAGTAGACCTTGCGATGTAATCAAACTGTCCACAATTTGTTATTGTTCTATAATTAGCACTCCACAAAAAAAAAACATGAAACATGTGGTCTCCATGAACAAACAGGATGAAATAACTAAAATTCATTTTTTGGAACGAAAATCCCAGAAATCATGAAATTGGATTTTTGTTTTCTATTACTGGCACGAAAACCACAAAATTTATTTCTGTGTTGTGTTTCTAATATTGTAGTTCCATAATCCATTGCAAAAAAAAGGGGGGGAGACAAAAAGTGCAATAGGGTCTTAACCACGTTACAAAGGATAGAGCATATCATGAAATTTGCTCACCTGGTTTGGATGAGATAGGAGCATGTAGGGAGCAGATGCTGCAGATCCACAGGTCCTTAGTGACCAGAAGAAATGATATATTCAAAGGGAATTCGTAGTTATATTTCGCGCTGCCGCTGCGAATACCAGGTGGTATTTTCTGATAAAGGGGGCATGAGACCCCTGAAATGCGTTGAATAAAACCACTGCAATCCTACAACAATTTCCTGGAATTTGTCTCAGCGGCAGCGTGAAATATAACTACGAACTCCCTTTGAATATATCAGTTCCATAATCCACACATTTAGGATGCTCTTTGCGCTCTTTTGGTTTGCTTTTTTGCATGGCGTAAGGCTACATAACTGGATTGCCCAGTGCCATAGTGTCTTCTTTGCATCACATACTGTGTCTGGGGAATAAGTACTGCTTTTATAGGACTGTTTCCATGGAACTTGAGCAATCTAGGAATGATAGTGCTAAAACTAATACAACAAAATACTTTGCTTTGATATATTATCTAAAGTATCACCTTAGGGTGAAGTCTTTTTTTATCCTAAAAATCAACTAAATTTATTTCATTTTTAGAACATAGGTCACACTTCTCAAGATTGAAATTGCAACAAAGGGCATTAAAAACTACCAGAATAAAGATCACAATCTTTATTGAAAAAATATATGTTAAAAAAGAACACCACCCTCACTGTCAAGCATGGAGGTGGAAACATTATGTTTTGGGGTGTTTCTCTGCTAAGGGCACAGGACTACTTCACTGGGAGAATGGATGGATCCGCACAATTAAGAAATAGAGTTGGGACAACTTTTAAATATGCAGATAATGCTGGAGGAATATGAAGGTAGTTTTGCAAGTCTACAAAATTGCACATAGCAGACAGAATAATAATTATGGTAATGAGTTATAAGTGCATGGAATGAATTAATTAATAGTAAATTCTAGTACCAAAAGTGATAACCACTACACATCAGACATTAACCATAAACAGAAACCATCAAAAGTGGACATTAGCTGAAGAATCATATATACAAGTGCATAAGCATAGCACTAACCACAAGTAGCAATCAAGAATCACACCCCTCCCTGACATGTGCTTCGCTGCGATCTAGAACTCATTTTGATAAAACTAATCCTATTAAATACTTTGCTTTGGTATATTGTCTAAAATAGGTCATTAGGATGAAATTTTTTTTGTCCTAAAAATTAACTTTATTCCTCTTTTAATAACATAGGATACACTCCTCAAAATTGAAATTGCAACACCAAGAAGGAAAAGTCGCTGAATTTTGAAAATCACAGGACTGATATATTACTGATATGTAAATGATGAAAAAATGGATGCAATATTATCAAAACAGCTTGATTTATTCAGTATAGAGTATGAGAAATGAAATATGCAGACTAGGACACATCGGCTGCTATCAATGAGGTTATTAAGGTTGTCTGAGGAATGTTCTGTCACGCTGAAAGCAGTTGGGCATATAAATGAATAAGATCCGCTGTTGGCTGCACCCTTTTTAATTGTCGACCAATTAAGTCCCAGACTTCCCATTTTTCTGTACAGTACGAATTCTTGTCAAAATTGATTAATATTCAATTACTCTCTTATAAATTCTCCAGTGTTACATTTTTAGAGTCAATTTTCGGTGCCCTGATATTTGTACACATTACACAGTAGTAAAAAAAAAAAAAAAGGAAATAAAAAAAATCAAAACTAGAATATGTAATTTCCATGTTATACCAAAAAATTGTGAGAATGGAAATGAGCGTTAAAAAGAAGTTGGCTGCAATGTAAAGCATGCTTTTATAATTAACATAGACAGCTGACTTCATATTGACTTCATATTGATGTGAAACATGTACTTGCAGAAGCAGACACAATAAAGACGTTTATGGAATTTAAGCACATGGGACTGTTTTGTTAAACTCCTCTGGCAAATTACCACTAGAAATGAACAGACAGACACCCGCAAGATGATTCAAGCTACGTTCCAACCACAGCAGACAAACACCTTTGTGAATCGAATGCGTGTCTGCGAGGTGAGTCATCCAGGTATAAGTGCATTCTCTACAGCTGAACTTACTCATTCCTCTTCACATGGGAAAAACAGCAGGAGACATTCCGGAAGCTGGATCCCTTGCCACTTTCAGCCCAGACACACAAAGTGACAGAAAGCCGTCTGTCACCAAAATTGTCATCCCATTTCTTCATACTGTTTGTCATTGCACCATACACATATCCAGTATATGACCGATAACGCTGTATATTTATTCTTATTTTCTGTAATGTCTCGCAACACAATAGCTTTTCCAGTAATCCTGTAATCCTTCTAGGAACAAGTGAAACATAAACATTGAGGGAATTTTGCCGCACTATAAACAGATTTTAGGAGACATAACTAAATACTGTATGATGTCAGATTTTACATAGGAAGACCTCCAATTTTAATAATTTAAGGGATATTATATTGCTTAAGACAAAATAATGGGTAAAACTAACAGGAAAACATAATTATATTCTAAACAACAAGACATTTGTATCAGGAACTTTTTTTTCCAGTTGTCTACTTTGTTTTATCATTTGGGATGTTTATTAAATGTTTAACACAGTAAATGTTGGAAAGTACATAAGAAACTCAATTATGGAATCTATGTATTAATGTAAGCTAATTTCAATTTTAGTTTAACAAAAGTGTCACTTGAGATCCTGAATGGCAAAAAAGTTTTTTGAATAAAATATATTTAGGTATGATTTGTATGTAAATGAAAATATATAGAAAATAGTAGAAACGACTTTTTTAGGTATATTGAAACATTCTTAAATATATTTAATTGGGGCATTTAAGACTATAAGGTCTCAGCTACGTTTGGCCTTGAGTATAAGATTTCCTTTTTTTTTTATTGATGTTGTGAAATGAGAATATTTCCTAAACATAGATATATGAGGATTTGGTTTTGTAGTATGAATTGCAGGTGATATTTTGTGGCTTATAATAAAGTAGTGTTGCACTCATAATCCTTTTGATGAGCAAGAAAATGCTGAAGACAAGCAATTCCGGTCATTATATTTTTCACAAAGTCTATTGATTTTCATAAGTTAATGCTTTGGCATCTTAGAGGTAATTATTGTGCCTTGTCTATTTAACATATTTTATATATAAGATATGAAGGTGTGCAATTTTTTTTAGCTACTAAGTTTAAAGAAATATTATAGAATACATTTCTCATGGTCTTTAAAGGAAATATCACAAAAAAGGGCCTACCATTTAAATCTAGCATATTTTTGTGAAATGTCCTTTTTTATCTTAACAATGTTTTTTATCACATTCTATATACAGCTCTGGCAAAAATTAAGAGACAACTGCACAGTTTTATAACAATCAGATCAGCTTCTCTACATGTCTGACAGCCATTCCATTTCAGTGTCAGTTGAATTCCAACCAGAGTACACCTCATTCTACTTAATGTGCTTCTGATTAGGCGATCTCCTGAACCAAATCTTATTTAATGAAGGAAAGTACAAAAAACTGTGGTGTTCACAATCCTCTTGCAATAGGACAAGCTGGATGGCAAAACAAGTGCTAGTACTATCCCAAAAGTAATAGGAATGAAAAAATAACTTTTAACCATGCCAAAGGAGTTGAAAAGAAAAGGCTTGAGTGAGAAAAAGAAGGGCTCAATTCTGGCTTTACTAGCAGAGGGATACAGTGAGCGTCATGTTGCCTCCATCCTTAAAATTTCTAAGATGACAGTCCATTACAACAAGGTTAAGCAGCAGACAATGGGGACAACAAAGCTACAGACCGCCAGAGGGCAAAAACGACTCTCCACTGATCGGGATGACCGTCATCTTATTCAAATGTCACTCAGCATTCACAGGATGACATCAAGTGACCTACAAAAGGAATGGCAAATGGCAGCTGGGGTGAAGTGCACGGCAAGAACAGTTCTTAACAGGCTCCAAGAGGCAGGGCTCAAGTCATGTAAAGCTAGAAAAAGCCTTTCATCAATGAGAAGCAAAGGAGAGCCAGGCTGAAGTTTGCCAAAGACCATAAGGATTGGACCAAAGAGGAATGGAGTAAGGTAATCTTCTCTGATGAGTCTAATTTTCAGCTTTGCCCAACAACTGGTCATCTAGTGGTTAGGTGGAGACCTGGAGAGCTGTACAAGCCACAGTGTCTTGCACCCACTGTGAAATTTACTGGAGGATCGGATATGATCCGGGGATGCTTCAGCATGGCTGGAATTGGGCAGGTCAATCTTTACAAAGGACATATGAATCAAGCCGATTACAAGATTATCCTGGAAAAAGTTGATTCCTTCTGCTCAGGCAATGTTTGCCAACTCTGATGGCTGTTTTTTCCAACAGGACAATGTGCCATGACCCACAGCTAGGTCAATCAATGTGTGGATCAAGGACATCAAATCCTTGTCATGGCCAGGCCATCTCCAGACCTGAACCCCATTGAAAACCTCTGGACTGTAATCAAGAGGAAGATGGATAGTCACAAGCCATCAAACAAAGAAGAACTGCTTATATTTTTGTACCAGGAGTGGCATAAGGTCACCCAAAAGCAATGTGAAAGACTGGTGGAAAGCATGCCAAGACGCATGAAAGCTGTGATTAAACATTATGGTTATTCCACAAAATATTGATTTCTGAACTCTTCCTAAGTTAAAACATTAGTATTGTTGTTTCTAAATGATTATGAACTTGTTTTCTTTGCATTATTTGAGGTCTGCAAGCACTGCATTTTTTTGTTATTTTGACCATTTTTCATTTTCTGAAAATAAATGCAAAATTTAGTGCTTGGAAAGTCGAAGACATGTTGTCAGTAGTTTATAGCAGTTTTCCCCAACTCCTGTCCTCAAGGCCCACCAATAGGTCATGTTTTCAGGATTTCCTTAGTATTGCCAAGGTGATAATTGCATCACCTGTGCAATACAATGGAAATCCTGAAAACATGACCTGTTGGTGGGCCTTGAGGACTGGAGTTTGGGAACACTGGTTTACAGAATAAAAGAGCAATTTACATTTTACTCAAAAATATAACTATAAAGAGAAAAATCAGACAACTTGAAAATTTTGCAATGGTCTCTTAATTATTGGGAGAGCTGTATAAAGAAAAAAATCTGAATAGGAAGCCACAACTGGATATGAATTAAATGAGATATTTTCTAGGCATGTTCTGATCTGGGCAAAGATTAATGTGCTGAGAAGGGAGGAGGGGAGCTGTGGCCTCACCTGAGGAAAAAGTGAATCATCTGTTATCTACTGTATGTGTAGGTGGTATCTGTCATTGTAATCCTGTTTCTAATGATAATGACTGCTGAAAAATCATTGAGAGAAACTATACACCAAATAAGCTCAAGTAATTATATTGGTGCCTATTTTCACACCATTGTAGTTGTCTGACATAAAGTGACAAATAGCATAATCATAGCAATGTTGTATCCCTTCATCATTCCAATGGAAGTCACAAAATCAATATAGAAGGCTGGATGAAGTAGTCCATTACCTGGGGTAATACTCATCAGTGGTAGACTCTCAGTGAGCCCCCGAGTAGGCAAATGTAGGGGAGAAAACATGGTCCTGGGGTGGTATTTCCAACGGAAGACCTTTAGATGTCTCACATTCAATATGGTAGAATAGGTAGTGAAAAGTCATTTGTACAGAACAAAAAGATTTAGTGGTGAGTGTAAAAATTGTAAGTTTTCCAGAAGTATTTGTTATACAGTGGGTAATGAAGGTATTCAGACCACATTAAATTTTTCACTCTTTGTTTCACTGCAGACATTTGATAAATGCAAAAAAGTTCATATTTTTCTCATTAATGTACACTCTGCACACCATCTTGACTGAAAAAAAAACAGAAATGTAGAAATTTTTGCAAATTTATTAAAAAAAAGAGAAACTGAAATATCACATGGTCATAAGTATTCAGACGCTTTGCTCTGACACTCATTAAAGTCACATGCTGCCCATTTCCTTATGATCCTTCTTGAGATGGTTCTATTCATTCCTTGGAGTCCAGCTGTGTTTAGTTAAACTGATAGGACTTTATTTGTAAAGGCACACACCTGTCTAAATAAGACCTCACAGATCACAGTGCATGTCAGACCAAATGAGAATCATGAGGTCAAAGGAACAAGCCAAGGAGCTCAGAGACAGAATTGTGGCGAGGCACAGATCTGGCCAAGGTTACAAAAGAATTTCTGCAGTATTCAAGGTTTCTAAGAGCACAGTGGCCTCTATAATTATTAAATGGAAGAAATTTGGGACCACAAAAAGTGTTCCTAGACCTGACCATCCAGCCAAACTGAGCAATCGTGGGAGAAGAGCCTTGGTGAGAGAGGTAAAGAAGAACCCCAAAATCACTTTGGCTGAGCTCCACAGATGCTGTAGGGAGATGGGAAAAAGTTCCACAAAGTCAACTATCACTGCAGCTTTCCTCCAGTCGGGCCTTTATAGCAGAGTGGCCTAACGGAAGACTCTCCTCAGTGCAAGACATATATGAAAGCTAGCATAGAGTTTGCTAAAAAAACACATGAAGGACTCCAAAACTATGAGAAATAAGATTCTCTAGTCTGATGAGATGAAGACAGAACTTTTTCGTGATAATTCTAAGCGGTATGTGTGGAGAAAATCAGGCACTACTCATCACCTGCCCAATACAATCCCAACAGTGAAACATGGTGGTGACAGCACCATGCTATGGGATGTTTTTCAGCTGCAGGGACATGACGACTGGTTGCAATTGAAGGAAACATGAATGCAGCCAAGTACAGAAATATCCTGGATGAAAACCTCTTCCAGAGTGCTCTGGACCTAACCTTCCAACAAGATACTGAACGGGAAGCTACTGTGTAAATCTGACATGGAAAAGGACTTGGGGATCCTAGTTATTGATAAATTTACCTGGAGCAGCCAGTGCCAGGCAGCTACTGCCAAGGCAAACAGGATCATGGGGTGCATTAAAAGAGGTCTGGATACACATGATGAGAGCATTATCCTGCCCCTGTACAAATCCCTGGTTAGACAGCACATGGAGTACTGTGTACAGTTTTGGGCACCGGTACTCAGGAAGGATGTAATGGAACTACAGTGAGTACAATGGAGGGCACAAAATTAAAAAAGGGGATGGGGGAATTACAATACCCAGAGATATTAGAAAAATTAGGACTTGGTCAAGAGAAAAGATGACTGAGGGGTGATCTAATAACGATGTATAAGTATATAAGGGGACTATATAAATATCTCTCCGAGGATCTATTTATACTAAGGAATGTGACAGTCAGAAGGGGGCATTCTCTGCGTCTGGAGGAGAGAAAGTTTTTCCACCAACATAGAAGAGGATTCTTTACTGTTAGGGCAGTGAGAATCTGGAATTACTTGACTGAGGAGGTGGTGATGGCAAACTCAGTCAAGGGGTTCAAGAGAGGCCTGGATGTCTTCCTGGAGCCTAACAATATTGTATCTTACAGTTATTAGGTTCTTTAGAAGGACATAGATCTGGGGATTTATTCTGATGGAATATAGGCTGAACTGGATAGAAAAATGTCTTTTTTCAGCCTTGCTAACTATGTTGCAATGACCATAAGCACACCACTAAAGTAACAAAGGATTGGCTTCAGAACAACTTTGTAACCATTCTTGACTGGCCCAACCAGAGCCCTGACCTAAACCCAATTGAGCATCTCTGGAGAGACATGAAAATGGCTGTCCACCAACATTCACAATCCAACCAGACGAAACTGGAAAGTATCTGCAAGGAAGAAGGGCAGAGGATCCCCAGATCCTGGTGTGAAAAACTAGTTGCATCATTCCCAACAAGAATCATGACTGTACGAGATCAAAAGGGTGATTCTACTCAATACTGAGCAAAGATTCTGAATACTTATGACTATGTGATATATCAGTTTTTCTTTTGCAATAAATTTTCAGAAATTTCTACATTTCTGTTTTTTTAGTCAAGATGGGTTGCAGAGTACACATTAATGAGGAAAAAAAATGAACTTTTTTGAATTTACCAAATGGCTGATAGGAAACAAAGAGAAAAATTTAAAGGGGTCTGAATACTTTCCGTACCAAATGTAGATATATAAAAACATCTTTAAAAAAATACATTTAGCATAAAAAGCTGATTTAAACATTAGATTGTTTTCTGATGACATCTTCCTTTTAAAGGGTTTAAAACTAAAGTTTATAAAAATTACTTTTGCCTCCATTAAAATATAATCTTTTGTGTTTAAGATTATGAGTACTACAATACTAGAGATGAATGCACACAAAAGAGAAAATCCAGTATAACTTGCCAATAAAATATATCCTTTATATAACTCACTCAGAGGAACTCACACTAATAATATGCAGAATTTTTCCTAATAAAAGTTAAGGTCACTACTTATCCATAATAGGGGAGTTACCCACCATCAAATAGACCTATGTAAATAGTGCAAATATGAAATTCTTTCTTATAGCCATTTAGATCTCCTATCCCCGGTACCAGTCGTGTCCCAATCAGGCTATTATGAAATAAAATAAACTAGGATAGCACTTACATGCATGGTGGTCTTCTGTGTGTGGTGTCCCCAAGCGCCCCAACACACATTTCGTCCCTTAGTCAGGAGGCAAACTTTTATTAGGAACAATTCTGTATATTATTTGTGTGAATTACTCTGAGTGAGTTAAATAAAGGATATATATTATTGGCACGTTATACTGGATTTTCTTTTTTGTGTGTATTGATATGTATCAGTTTTTGTGCCCTGGTTATTTAGATGGGTTTTGTGCTATGCTAGTAATAGAGATGAGCAGATCTGGCAAAATTTTAATTTTCCAAGTCATGCTGATTTTCCTGGGAAATTTCATTTGCAGGAAAGTTATTCTCCACAAAATGAATATGTCTTACTATGCTCCAAGGTCCTCAAAGACCCCATAGTATAAAAGAAGAAGATGTGAAAAAACTCCTCACTGCACATCTCGGGCCACCCCGCTGCTTGTTGCCCCCATCCAGTCCATAGGGTCTCTTGTGTTTCCTGTCATGTGCTACAACTCTGATGCCTTCACTCTACAATAAGACTTCAAGGTGCGACCAGGCCTCGAATGTCCCTGTACATCTTAAGGTCATGACATCCTGATCTGCCCTGCAACGTTAAGATGTGCAATCACCTCCAGGGAATGGCACAGTGGTGGAAAGACGAGCCTCTAGGAATCCAAGGTTGGACATCAAGCAGCGAAGCAGCTGGAGTGATGTGTGGTTAGGTATTATTTTTTATATTTCATTTTATATACCGTACATACTCTTGTATAAGCTGAGATTTTCAGCACATTTTTTTGTGCGGAAAACGCCCCCCTTGGCTTGTACACGAGTCATTGTCCAGAAAGCCGGTGGGGGAGGGGGGGCGGCGGAGCAGCAACAAGAGAAGGCGGCTGCGGTTGTAACTGTGCCACTGCTAAAGAGAAATTAATATTCATTTCTCTTAAAGCAGTGACAGCTGCAGCCTCCGGCTTCTAGAAGACATCATATTCACCCTGCTCCGCGCCGTCGCTGCATCTCAATTGGTCCTGGCGCCGGCAGCTACTTCCTGTGCTGAGGATCACATGGCACCGCTCATTAAGGTAATGAATATGCACACGTCTCCACTCCCTTAGGCATGGAGCGCATATTCATTACCTTAATGAGCGGTCCCACATGATCGTAGGAAGAGCTGCTGGCACCGGGACGAGATCCAGCAATGGCACCCAGGTAGGACATGGAAAAGGGCATATCTGGAAAGGTACGGGGGGAGCTGTGCTTTCAATGACAGGGACCGAGGGAGCCGTGCATACAATGACAGGGAACAGGGAAACCGTGCATACAATGACAGGGAACGGGGAAGCCGTGCATACAGTGACAAGGACTGGTTGAGTGGGCATACAATGACAGGGACCGGGGGAGCTGTGCATACAATGACAGGGATCAGGGAAGCCGTGCATACAATGACTGGGACCAAAGGAGCAGTGCATTCCAGGATAGGGATGAGGGGATAATGCTTATACTCGAGTCAATAAGCTTACCCAGTTTTTCGTGGCAAAATTAGGTGCCTCGGCTTATAATCGGGTTGGCTTATACCTGAGTATATGCAGTATATAATTCTAAAATTCTGATTCAATTGAATATATCAAAATATTGAGGCTATGTGCACACATAGATTTAGGTACTGCGGATTTTTCCACGTGGATTTGGAAAAATACGCAGGTAAATTTTTAGGTCAAAAGACCTGCGGTCTACCTGTGGATTAGCCTGGGGTTTAGCCCTGCGGTTTCACACCTCTACAATGGAGAAGGTGTGAAACCGCAGCGGAATCCGCACAAAGAATTGACATGCTGCGGATTTGAACCCGCAACAAATCTGCGCGGAAAAATCCGCAGCATGTGCACAGCGTTTTTCAGTTTACCATTGAAAACAATGGTACTGTACAACGCACCTAAATCTGTTGCGGACCTGCAGAGCCTGAAACGCTGCAGATCCACAGCAGAATCCGCACCGTGTGTGCATAGCCTGACAATACCAGACATAGGATTTCTGCAGGGAACATGGAAACACATTTGGAAATGTTCTGCTTTTTTTTGAACCTCAGTTACATATTTGATGACAAAAAAGAAAGAATATACTAACTTGCTCTTTGACAATCTACAATCTGATTTACATCCCCATCATTCCACTGAGACTGCCCTGACCAAAATTACTAATGACCTACTTACAGCCAAAGCTAATGGACAATACTCTATACTCTTCGTTCTAGATCTGTCCTCTGTTTTCTTGACCACTGCCTCTTACTACAGGTCCTTTCCTCTTTTGACAGCAAAGACTTCGCCCTATCCTGAATCTCCTCATACCTTTCCAACCGCACATTCAGGGTCCCCCACTCCCACATTATCTCCTCTTCCTACCCTCTCTCTGTTGGAGTCCCCCAAGGCTCTGTTCTAGGACCCTTACTCTTCTCAATCTATATACTTGGCCTGGGACAACTAATAAAACCCACGGATTCCAGTACCACCTGTATGCTGATGACACTCAGATCTACCTCTCTGGCCCAGATGTCACCTCTCTGTTGTCCAGAATCCCGGAGTGTCTATCAGCCATATACTCCTTCTCCTCTCGCTTCCTCAAACTCAATGTAGACAAATCTGAACTCATCCTCTTTCCTCCATCATACAGATCTACCTTACCTGATCTATCACACTTAATGATATCACGCTTTCCCCGGTACCGGAAGTCCACTGCCTTGGAGTAACTCTTGACTCTGCCCTGTCCTTCAAACAGCACATCCAAGCTCTTTCCACCTCCTGTTGCCTCCAGCTCAAATATATCTTCAGGATCTGTCCTTTCCTCAACCCTCAATCTGTTAAAATGCTTGTGCATGCCCTCATCACCTCTCGCCTTGACTGCTACAACATACTATTCTGTGGCCTCCCTGCTAACACTCTCACACCTCTCCAGTTAATCCTTAACTCTGCTGCCCGACTCATTCATCTCTTTCCTCGCTACTCCTCTGCTTCTCCCCTCTACAAATCTCTTCAATGAATCCAATTCCCTCAGCGTATCCAGTTCAAATTACTAATACTGACCTACAAAGCCATCCATAACCTGTCTCCTCCATATATCTCTGAACTAATCTCCCAATATCTTCCCTCACGTAGTCTCTGGTCCTCCCAAGACCTCCTTCTCTCCTCCACAGTTATTCGCTCCTCACCTAATCGCCTCCAAGTCTACTTCCGAATATCCCCCATCCTCTGGAATTCTCTGCCCCAACTTGTCCGACTATCAACCACATTCGGATCCTTCAGACAGAACCTGAAAACCCACCTCTTCAAGAAAGCTTACAGCCTGCAATGAACTCTTTGCCTCCTCACCACTACCGGAGCTACCGCCTCACCAGCACTTGAGCTGCTGCAACCCCCCAACCTATTGTCTCCTTACCCACCATCCTGTAGAATGTAAGCCCGCAAGGGCAGTGTCCTCTCCCATATGTTTCAGTCTGTTATTGTTAGTTTGTTTACTGTAAGTGATATCTGTAATTTGTATGTAGCCCCTTCTCACATACAGCACCATGGAATCAATGGAGCTATATAAATAAATAATAATATTAATACTCTGTTCTTTTGTTGCAAGTCGCTCTTAATCAGCCATACATTAACTTTTTTGATAACTGTACCTCGGCAAACTTTTACTGATCTTTGTATTCATGAAACGTAAGACACTAAGGTGTTGCTTCAAGCAAAAATTTGTGTTTTTGCAAAAAGGCTGAAAGACAAGCACCATAACATTCCTCAAACTTTAGTTTTTCTTGAAATTCTCAGAATTTTTGTAATTGCTTTGTTAGCATGGGAAAAAGATGACAGGAATGGCACTAATGTAAGTTAATATGGTCTCTTGGGTAATAAAGGTCATTGGCCCTTTATAATGTCGATAGTTATACTGTACTTCATGGTGACTTGCTATTCAGTGGCAGCCACACTGCTCTGTAAAAATGCCATTCAAAATATCCATTTAACACACCAAGCCCCAGTAACTATATTAAAGCAGCCACACTGCCCCAGAGCAACTGTAAATCTGTACAGTAGCAAAATCATTCATACAACACAGCTCAAAACAGTGGACCACATGGTATTCTCACCTAAAGGGTCAAGTGCATCATATGAACATTTAGAGATGTGCATTTTGTCTATATAGCTTCCAAGGGGCAGGTGCAAAATGTCTGGGTCTCCTCCATCAGGACTGCTGGCACATAGAGAAGTGAATTAATTAGAGACCATCCTGATTGGGCAGACATTGTCATGGTAGGATGGCATTTATCCTCGTTGGATCAAAATACTGTCAACCAAGTATCTAAATTATTTACACGTACTACTACTAATTAGTTATTTACTTAAGTAAATACCTTTTAGTATTTTATTTTTATTCTACATTCTGTCTGTTAATGGACATGATGTACTGTAAATGTGTACGTACACATTGCATTTATACCACATGTTCACAGCTTTTTTCTTTGGAGTTGTTTTAGTTTTTTGGTACATTATACAAACAGGGGCGTGGTCCACGTTTTTGGGCTGTGCATTTTGTCTACATAGCTTTACACGGTGAGGTGCAAAATAGTCAGGTCCATTTCTATTTTGAGGCCTACCAGCGCAGAGGTGAAAGGTGACCTACTGTTATGGGCTGGCGGAACGCACCAAATAATAAAGATGGCATTTAGGTGCGTTCGCAGCCCGGGGTCCACCGTGCAGAGATGTTAACTGCTGTTCGGTAATGGCGGACGCGATATGGCGGTATAATGGAACACACAAGGTTAACCTCACCCAATGTGGACAGATGCAGACTCTGTTATCTCACAGAGCCGCACAACCACCAAATAATAAATGCCATAGCCTGTTATTGCTCACAGAGCTCGGCAGTGTGAGCGCTAGCGTATAGTCTCAGAACTCAGCCCTTAGACTGCAGGACTGAAGTCCCTCTAGACCGCTAGCGCTCGGCACCGCCACTGCGTTGCCAGCAAGGGTTAAATAAATTACGCGTGCAAGTGTGAACATGGCCCCTCAAGTGGACGCCACTAATCTCCCTGGGTTGCGCCAGATAAGCACACGGTTGCGCAAGGCATTGCACCGGCGGCATGGCTGTCACTTACCGTGGTTCGATAGTGCCCTGCAGTGGGCGACACCATCGGACGCTAGTGTGCAGATGGCTGGTATGCACTGTGACCTATAGAATAAGCACTGACTCGGACTCTAAACCCTACCAACATATGTATCAGAAGGGAAGGGGTTTCATAATGAGTCAGTCACCAGATACATGTATCCATCAGCATACAGTCCAAACTATTTGAGTCTATACTAGCGCATGGCCGAGCAGTCATGTGACCCCTTTATAGCAGCATCCTTCGAGGACCTTCCTGACCTTCCGAATGGTCCAATCCGAGCTGGAGAAGGAGCAGAGCATGTGACCTCCGATCTCCAATGAGAGATTGTCCCACGGGCATGCTCAGTGGACCGAAAGGAGGACTTAGTCCCTGGAGTAGCTCGCTGCTGACCAGCCTGCATTGCTATAGTTGGACCAGGGATGGCAGCAGCAACTAAACCTACAGAGCTGGTCTGAGCAGAGCACCTGGGTCGACGAGTCTGCTGAGCAGCCTCCTGTGCGGCTGGAGAGGAATGGGAGACTGCCGAATACAAGGCTCGGGATTCCTGCTGTGCAGCGACTGGAACCCAACGCCTAACACCTACAAAAGTTGGGGAGCATCCTGATTATGTTTACCTAGTTGCGGTGGGGTGGCTTATATGCCCATTGATCAAAAAGAATGTCAACTAAGTACCCTATGTTATTTATATGTACTAAAACAATTTATTAATTTTGGGTATTTGCTCATTTTGTTTCTATCCTAGATTCTACTTACTATCATACAGTATCTGATTGACATTATACAGCCAATTCTTGTAGACTGGAATGCATGGTGAAACCCTCACTGACTGCAGTATCAATTATTGACTTGGAACTTATTGCTAGGTGGTGACTTGATCATTTAGTCTGTCTTACCTCAAAAAGAAAAGCTAAAATTCTATATTAGCAAAACAAAAGCAAATTTTATCCCCTCTGTGAGTTCATATAAAACCTTTAAGTCTGAATAGTGATACTGCCATGTCAGAACAATTATTGTGCTCAGGTTTTAGGAGACTATTGATCAGCTCAAGGCTTATGACATCCACTTTGTGAACATTGCTCTTTTTATAGATGCATGCCTCCAGCTAGGCCTCATTTCCGATGTTAACAGATAAGCAGCAGCTACCTGACGGAAATAACCCAACATGACCTACTACTACAGTATATCACATAGTTTATAGCTCAATGTATATGTCTTGTACATTCCACAATGTTATAATCATGTGAAATTGTTTTAAATGCAGGGTCTAAAAGCTATCTCTATCTATAATACTATAAACTGTGCGAAAGGAATACAAATACAGTAAAGAGCTGTTATATTACATGACAAGTTATAATTTAGGTACAGTCTGCTCACTATGTGATTCCTGTGGTTGATTTTTCATGTTTATATTAGAATAGAAGAATTACTTTTGAAGTTTAATATGAAATAATGTGTACATTGGCAACACTATGTAATGTCCATCGTTCTAGTAAATGGCACTTAGTACCAGATGGTGATAACACTTTTTGCTTTCACTTGTAGTAAGTTCCTTAGAATCCCTAGTAATGAGATGAAAAGCATGAGCAAGTCTGAGTTTCACCGGGGAAGGGATGATGTCATAAAGCCATGAAACATCTGTAGGACATGGATCACAGTCTGACCTTTCTCTGTGTAAATTGTGCCACTAAAGTTCGACGTGTCTGCTTTGTACAGTAATCTATCTTTTACTCATTTAACATTTGGAGAGGAAGCATCTTGCAAGAGACCTCACAGTAGGGGCTCATAGGAAACCATGCATCAAGGCTTCACACACTTAAGAAAATAAGTAATTGTTATCCGTTAAGAGTCACGACTGATGTCAAACATCAATGTAGCCACAAGATCTTTTACACCATTCCAGTCATTTTGTTATTATTAGCACGTGGTTTTTTAAGATGACCAGTATTGAAGTTGTGGTTGACATTGGACTGAATGATAATGCAATGACTACATTTGCTGTTGTGGAGAACGGTGATTTATTATTATTGAATCTGCTGAAATTCAAAGTTAAAAGGGTATTCTTATCCCGTAATGTAATAACATATCGCTAGGTTATTCCATCACTTCCTAACTTTCCAACCTCTTGAATCCCCACAAATACTGAAAAGGAAGCTCTAGGCTTTCTCTGGTGTAGCACTATTCAAAAGCAATGAGGACTTCATTCTCAGGATTGGCCCATCTTTTGGTACCACCAACCAAACATAAAGTGATGGAATATCCTAGCTTTATAAACTAGGAATAAAGAATAATTATGAAACAACTAAAATGGTTTTCAAAAAGTTTTATTTCAAACTCATATATACATATTTATGATATAAATATATCATATGGTACCTTGTGTCACACATTTCCAATTGGATTGAGGTCCTGGGACTGAGCTAGCCAGTCAAGAGTAACCAACTTGTTCTTTTTTTTTTTTTTTACTCCGTTACTGTTTTAGCTCACGGACAAGGAGCATTATCATCTTGGAAGACGTAATCTCCTGAAAACAAGTGTTGTGCAGAAGGCAGCATGTTCTTATGAAGGAAGACTTGCCATAATTTCCCAAAATGCAAAAAGAGCTTTCATCTCTAAATAGCCCATTCTTTCACTCCATTTTGAATATTTCAGTGCTTACAGTTTTCCCTTTTGTCTTTGTATGGCTGTCATCAATGGCATCTTCAGAGCTTTGCATGTTCACAAACCTGCTTTCAAACATCTCTTCCTAAAGGCCCCGCCACACACAGCGAGATCGTCAGCGAGATCGCTGATTTTGTGACGCTACAGCAATCTCGCCAGCGATATCACTGTATGTGACATGCATCAGTGACCGGCCCCCCTGCCGGGTATCGCTGATCACGCTCGAACGTCCTGGGCCATTTTTTTATCGTTGGTCTCCCACTGGCCAGCATGCATTGCTGTGTGTGACAGCGAGAGAAAAACAATCAGCGACGCTGGGAAATGGTTTCCAATGTAAACAGCGGGTATCTAAGAGCCGCGCAGCTCTTAGATACCCGCTGTTTGCCTTGGATACCAGCTTGCTCGCTGGTGAGTCTGTCTATGTGACAGCTCACCAGCGATCAGCTAACTATGTCCCAGCGATCCCATCCACGTCGGATCATTGGTGGGATCGCTGAGACATTGATGCATGTATCGGGGGCCCTAACAGTTGATGTTGCTACCTAATCATTGCACTCTTCTTGTCATTATAAGCTAGATGAAATATATGTGATTCACATAGGAAGCAGTGCTACCAGAGGTTCGCTATATTGATATCACTTGGGATCTCAACTTGGGTATCACTTTAATTAAGGAGGCTACAGAATCTTGTGAACTGTAGCAGCAAAAATCCAGTTTTCAAGATCTGGAGAAGCCTTAAACACATACATATACAATGCTTGGTGATTCATATTATGATGCTACTTAAAGGGAACTCTCACCTCGTTTTTCAGCTATAAGCTGTGGCCACTGCGTTTCAGGGCTTATCTACAGCATTCTACAGGCAGAGGAAGCCAGTCACATTAAAGGGTTTTCCCACGAACGAAAGTTCATTTTAAAAATTCTCTGTGTCTGACTGTGTACGGAGCATACCACATCTCCTGGGCAGAATAGGACGCAAAAGACAATACTGACATTACAGCAGGAGATCACAGAGGATTCATTTTGTGAGGTAAAATATTTCACTGAATGTTTTTAAACAATACTTTATCTCACAAAATGTAATATATTAAATATATACACAGTCATGGTCAAAAATGTTATATGTATCAGTGTGTACCGTGGTTATCTGTGTATGTATGTGTGTATATAAACACCAATAACCACAGTACAATATATATATATATATATATATATACAGCTCTGGCACAAATTAAGAGACCACCACATCAAACCACATTATCCAAGGAACAGGACCAGGATGGTGCACTTTATACCAGGAAGGGGACCTGAATGGGGCACATCATCCAAGGAGCAGGACCAGGATGGGGAACATTATATCTCAGGAAGCAAACCAGGATGGGAGATGTTATACCAAAAAAGAAGCAGTGTTGGTAAACATTATCCATGTAAGGGGCTCGGGAAGGGCAACATTATTACTGGAAAGAGGCCCTGGACGTGAGATACTAAACTTGGAAGGGGCCATTCCCATTTTATTTAGGTGTATCCATATAAATGCCCACGCTTTATTTTGGTACCTGAGTGTACAGTAATTATCTGTGTGTCTATCTAACATATATAAAGCTTAATGTGCGTGTGTATGTATGTATGTGTGTATGTCCGGGATTGGCATCTGCACTATCGCAGCTACAGCCACAAAATTTTTCACAGTCACACATCTGGACCCCGAGAGTGTCATAGGCTATGTTGTGAGGCGAAATTTTAACCCCACGCGTTCCAATTCACCAAACAATTTTGCCCCTATGTACATAATGGGGAAAAAGTGTATGTACAGTATGTGTGTATGTCTGGGATTGGCATCTGCACCGCTGCAGCTACAGCCACAAAATTTTGCACAGTCACACGTCTGGACCCCAAGAGTGTCATAGGCTATGTTGTGAGGCGAAATTTTAACCCCGCGCATTCCAATTCACCAAACAATTTTGCCTATTATTCTTATCATTTCTACGGTGTTATTGTCCTTCTGTAAAGCTGGAAATAACACAATTTATTACCGTGCCAACCCAGACCACCCTCTGACACAGACTGCAGGGGGAGCCCAGTATCACACAGGATAGGATTAGATACACGGCTCAGCAGTCAGTATCACACATGATAGGATTAGATACACGGCTGAGCAGTCAGTATGACACAGGATAGGATTAGATACACGGCTGAGCAGTCAGTAACACACATGATAGGATTAGATACACGGCTGAGCAGTCTGTAACACACTATAGGATTAGATACACTGCTCAGCAGTCAGTATCACACAGGACAGGATTAGATACACGGCTCAGCAGTCAGTTTCACACAGGATAGGATTAGATACACAGCTCAGCAGTCAGTATCTCACAGGATAGGAATAGATACACGGCTCAGCAGACAGTATCACACAGGATAGGATTGGATACACAGCTCACCACACAGTATCACACAGGATAGTATTAGATACAAGGCTCAGCAGACAGTATCACACAGAATAGAATTAGATACACGGCTCAGCAGTCAGTATCACACAGGATAGGATTAGATACACGGCTCAGCAGTCAGTATCACACATGATAGGATTAGATACACTGCTCAGCAGTCAGTATCACACAGGATAGGATTAGATACACGGCTGAGCAGTCAGTAACACACATGATAGGATTAGATACACGGCTGAGCAGTCAGTAACACACTATAGGATTAGATACACTGCTCAGCAGTCAGTATCACACAGGATAGGATTAGATACACGGCTCAGCAGTCAGTATCACACAGGAGAGGATTAGACACACGACTCAGCAGTCCGTATCACACAGGATAGGATTAGATACACTGCTCAGCAGTCAGTATCACACAGGATAGGAATAAATACACGGCTCAGCAGACAGTATCACACAGGATAGGATTAGATACACAGCTAAGCACACAGTATCACAGAGACTAGTATTAGATACATGGCTCAGCAGACAGTATCACACAGAATAGGATTAGATACACGGCTCTACAGTCAGTATCACACAGGATAGGATTAGATACACGGCTCAGCAGTCAGTATCACACAGGATAGGATTAGATACACGGCTCAGCAGTCAGTATCACACAGGATAGGGTTAGATTCATGGCTCAGCAGACGGTATCACACAGGATAGGATTAGATACACTGCTCAGCAGTCAGTATCACACTATCACACAGGATTGGATTAGATACACGGCAGAGCAGTCAGTAACACACAATAGTATTAGATACACAGCTCATCAGAAACTATCACACAGGAGAGGATTAGGTACACAGCTCAGGAGACAGTATCACACAGGATAGGGTTAGATGCACAGATACACATGTTGTTTATCAAAAGGCTCTTGAATGAGTTGAAAATAAAATACTATCAATACTTGGGTATTCGCTTAGTTAATTTGTGTTGCAAATCTGTAGCGTTGAATATATGATGTGAAATGTTTTTATGTGCAATGTAATCATTATAATTTGCTATAACTAACCACAGTTGGTTACTATGCCCAGGCAACGCCGGGCTCTTCAGCTAGTAATAAATATATACACACAGTCATGGTCAAAAATGTCATATGTATCGATGCATACTGTGGTTATCTGTTTATGTATGTATGTATGTATACACACACTAATAACCACAGTACACTATATATAAGCACATGTTCCCAGGAAGGGGACCAGAATGGGGCACATCATCCAAGGAGCAGGACCTGGATGGGGCACATTTTATCCCAGGGAGGAAACCAGGATGGGAGACCTTATAGGGTACACTATATCCATGTAAGGGGCTCAGGAAGGGCAACATTATTACTGGAAAGAGGCCCTGGACGTGGGATATTATACCTGGAAAGGGCCACGATGAGGAACATCATTATATTTGGGGCAAATATATGTTTTTATAGGATCTAAATCTCTGCAAGGGACCATTCATCTGGCCAACATGCATATGGGGGCCGAGGTTCAAATTTTGGAAAGTAACTGATAGCATTCTCTCCCACCCACCAATTAATTGAAACACCCTGATAACATCTTATTCCAACCCCTAATTAAATAAGACGTTATCAGGGACTTATAATGAATCTGTGTGTGGTGGGTCGGACATAGAACAGGGACTAACTCTATGTGCGTGCGTTCAAGATTTGTAGCAGTAAAATTCTGCTGTAAATCCTGATGGCAGAAAAAACGAAGCATAAAATATGTGTTTTTAACATGTTTTTTTACATGCATTTTTGAGGCAATTCTTTCCTCACTTTTTAGTATGGGTGAAATATGCTGCCAAGATTTGTCATTACGCAGATTTTAATATATTGTAAATCTACATGGAAAAATAAGCAACTTGGTATGACACTTCAGAAATCTCATTCACTTTGCTTGTACTTTAATACTCTGCATATTTTACACAAATCTTTGAAGGAAAAACTTCTGCACGGTGTTCAAAATTAATTGGTTGAGAGTCAGAGACAGAGTGACTGATCAATTTATATTAATTCGGCACCAGAGACTATAGTAAATGGAGGCACAGTGCTGGCTAATCATTTTATACTTTGATTAATGCATGACTAATATATATTGATCTTGTAGTACATATTTGCAGTCAGGGGGCAACTAATGTATGTATACAATATATTAGATCAGTGTGACAAGATGGGTTGTGGCTGGCAGATGTCGACATTAAGGTCTGACCAGATGGAGAAGAAACAACAGAAAATGTCTTTGATCAGACGAGACGTCAGCAGTTATTAAATGTAATTATTTATTCTTTATACCGTGTAACTTGGAGTAATTCTGCTATTTGTAAAACAACTTCCCTTAGTCTACATTCTCACATTCGTGTGAAATGTCTATGTGCTGTCAAATTTATTTACTGGACAGTACACGGAGTCATAGTTTCACAGATCCATTCACATATCCGTGAAAATCATGTATCCAAGAATGAGATCTGCAAAACTCAGAGCAAGTCCTTTTCTGGTCCGATTTTGAGGATCAGAATAAGACTGCTATCCAAGAAAAAAAAATCAGGCAGCACAATGACACTTCACACAGATACAAAAATGTAGCCTTATGTATACTACAGTCACTTAGTATAGTATATAATGTACTTTCTTGTTATGTATAGTGCCATCCCTTAGTATAGAGTCTACGTTCTTGTTATACATTCCACCATCCTTAATTACATAGTTTCCTCTTTTATTATGCATAACGCTGTCCCTCATGCTTCTTCTTCCTCCAAACATGGCGAGTGAAGTTGATACCAAAAAGTTCTATTTTGGTCTTATCTGACCTCATGACCTTCTCCCATGCATCTCATGGATCATTCAAATGGTCATTGGTGAACTTTAAATGGGCTTGGACATGTGCTAGTGTGAGCAGGGGACCTTTCGGGCCACGCAGGATTTTAATCCATGACGGCGTAGTGTGTTACTAGCGGTAATGTTTGAGACTGTGGTCCTATCTCTGACATTTTTTAGAATTATCCTTACCGCACAACGCCAGATCTTGTCCTGTCCTGTCCTGTGTTGTATCCATGGGGGAGAGGTTGGAGTCAAATTTATTATGTGGACAGAAGTATTCTGTAAGTTGAAACAGGTGTAATTAATACAAGTATTGAGTGCAGAGTAGGAGGGCTTCTTAAAGAAAAACTAACAGGTCTGTGAGAGACTGAATTCTTGTTGGTTGGAAGATGATCAAATACTTATTTCAGGCAGTTAAAAGCAAACTCATTATTTTAAAATCATACAATGTGATTTTCTGGTTCTAATTTTTTGATTCTGCCTCTCACAGTTGAAGTGTAGCTACGATAAAAATTACAGACCTCTCCATTCTTTGTAGGTGGGAAAACTTACAAAATCAGCAGTGTATCAAATACTTATTTTCCCCACTGTAGGTAGATATAGATGTATATTTATTTATTAACAGTTGCTCACTATATTGTACAGTCAGGCTTTTCAGGTGGTTGACTCCTCTGTGCACTTGGTGGATTTAGAGCGAGGCACTGTAGTCTGTTAGTAGCTAAAAGTAGCCCTACATGCTTCATGTAGACACACATTATCAGTAGAAGATTTCAGTTATTTTTGTTGGCAGTAGTATCATAGGCACATAATCCTTCTCAGCTATTCAACAGTACTGACCAAGATCATGTAATATATTCTGTGATTCAGAAGAAGCCAGAAGTGTTTCCTTTCAGCCTTCATAGTTATAAAGCTTCTAAAGAATGATTGGTTGGTGCATTTCCCACTATTTTAATCCTATTACAGTTTTCACTTTGTCTTTGTTTAAAAAAAAGTCTGTCAGCTTATTCATGTTTTGTACTTGTTATGGACCCAAGACAGTTTTGATTTTGTTGTCAAGAAAGCTTATTTGTAACGTAATCATCAAAAACTTGATATTTAATTGGCGATATTATGCTGATAAGATGACAGATATTCTTTTTTTTACCACTTTTTATGCCCTTTTATTTTTAGACTTTTCATTACAGAGACTTAAACTGTGTTTATTGCATTCAGTTTTCTCAAATAGTTTTGATTTATGTTTTTTCTTGTATTTTTATTTTTTCCCTGAAATGTTCTTGGCTTGCTGTAAACCATCTGTTTTCATTTGTGTTTTTTCAATGAAGTATTTTCTTGACAGATTTATTTTGCCATCCTAGATCTACTATCTATGAAATAGGAAGTATTAGCATGGTTATGTGTATAATTTGAAATGATTGGTAAGTGCATAATGAGTCAATTTTATCAATACTGGCTGATTCCTAGACAGTGAAAACTCAGACAAGTCTTGAAATGTGCCAGATTCATCATTGTGGTTTATGCTGCTTCATGAATCTGGCATATTATAAGACCATGTAGTCTAAGTTTATGCTATTAGTTGCCTTTCTGCAAAGTCTGTTAGAGGTCTTCAGCTCAAAAAGGCAACGTTGGACAGAGTTTGTACTAGTCACTTTATCTAGCATATCCCATAGGAACCTTGTTCCTTTTGTTTAACCCTTACACAGATATCTGTATCTACAAGGGAACCACCTGGAATTTGTCCATGGAGAAACTGCCTGCCGGAGGAGCTATTCTAAGGCAAGGCAAGGATGGACAAACTAGCATAGTCAGTAGCAGGAAGACTAAATCAAGGACAGAATCATGAAACAATACTAGAGTTAATAAAATAGCTAAGGCCAGATACCAGAAGTAGAGACAAAAACAAGGCCAGAGAGGCTGGGGTTAAGGTCACGAGGGATAATAGATTTGAGAAGGTCAAAATAAAGTCAGCAATAGGAGAACTAAAATAAGACTAGAGATGTCAGAGGTAAACTTAGCTGAATATCTGGCAATACCTGGCAACTCCCATCTGACTACTGAGATTTTAAAGCTGCGGTGTTTCCCCCATATACCACAGAATAAAATAATTACTCCTGCTGAACTGACGAACAGCACACACACCCATTTGGCCTGACTGAGCTTCAATACAAGTTCAAATAAAATTAGGATCTCTGGATGAAGAGTATCTGCCCCAACCAAAGATATTGGCCAAATAGCGTCACCATCTCCACCACTGCATGCAGAGTGAAAATGGCAGGACATGGTTTCAAAATCAGACATTACTGGAGTAGGTACAGATGGGGCAGTACTCCACCCTCCCAGCCCCTACCCCCTTTTAGATGAGACCTCTAGGTGCTTTGTTTTAGGCTTTTGAGAAAAATACTGATGACATTTTCTGATCAGGTTATTGGAGATGATGTTACTGGCTGAAAACCAGTATTTTTTTTTTATAATGCATAATCCAAGTTGACTGTGATCATTACAGGAGGAAGAGGATCTCTAACAAAGCAGTCAATATAATTTATCTAGAGATTCAAGAAATATATTAGGAATGAGAAAAGATTGAGTAAATTTCAGACAGAAGGCTAAAGAATTAACAACCTCAATGAAGGTTAAATGTCACAGCTTGATACTAGCAACTTTGAGTTTGATAGTTTTGTTGGATAACCTTACATTAGCGCAATAGGGCCTTATCCAGGTTAATAAAGGGAAATCAAAGCAAAGAATATGCTCACCTTTAAAGGTTTTGAAAGGTATAACCCTGGTGATTGCTGAAGAGACAGGCAGCTGCCTGTCCACAAAAGGAGATTTCATGTGCAACTGGAGAAAGTGGAGATAAAACCGTGCTGGCAGTAGTAAAAATGCAGTAGAAAAACCTTGAGAGTATAAATACAGTTTTTATTTATCAGCTCGTTTCAAAGCCCACCTGCTTCTTCATCAGGATAACCTCAGAAGTAAAAAGTACAGCTACTGGATTTTTACTACTGGCAGGAGGATTTCATCTCCACTTTCTCCAGTTATGAAATCTCCAACCCCAAAGCATAGATGCTAAAAAGCATCTCTTTTTAGAAGAGGAGCTGTCTCCTCTGTGCTTCCCTCAAGTTCTTTAAACCATCTACAGATTTATCAGCTTCTACCATGTCCAGCTTGGGCGCTTAAGAAAAACCAAAGCGAGAATGATACCCAAGTTTACAGTTTGACATATCGCTAGGATATTCCATTGGCTGTAAAATTGCCAAAGCAGGGGCGGACATACCGACAATGCAGCCGCTGCAGCTGCACCAAGGACCGGTGGTGAGTGGAGCCCTTGCAGGCACATGTCGGGGGCCCACTTACAATTGGGGGACACCAGCATGATACCGCCCCCATGCTTTAAACTATTTGACGCACTTACCTCTCTGTAGCTCTGTCCTTTCCATGTCTTGTGACTCTCTGATGTCTCAGGGCAGAGGGCATGATGACGTCACTACAGTTCACCCTCTGAGCTGAGCAGTGCAGGGAGTTAGAAGATGCTGAGGAGACTGAAGCTGCAGGGGAAGATGGAGAGGTTAGTATTTGATTTTTTTTTTTATGTAGCATTATATGGCGCCAATCCTGTATGGAGAATTATATGGGGCCCATTCTGTATGAAATATTATTTGAGGCACTGGGCCCATTATTCTGTTTAGAGCATTATATGGAGTCCATTATTCAATATGGAACATTATATGGGGCACATTATTCTGTTGCGAGTATTATATGGGCCCATAATTCTTTATAATGCATTATATGGGGTCCATTATTCTGTATGGAGCATTATATGGGGCCCATTATTCTGTATGGAGCATTATATGGGACCCATTATTCTGTATGTGTAACCACCATGCCAGATCCCTGCTCTGACAAGCAGGGTCTCCGGCATGTCACTTCACTCCCCTGCGCTGTGGTCAGTTCTTCCCTTCTCCATGCTCTGCATGCTTCCAGCCTAGCCTTCAACCATGTCCTTAGAGCATGCACGCGCAGATCCTGCCTGCTGGACTCTGGTTCAGATCCTGCCTGCTGCACTCTGGTGCAGATCCTGCCGGCTGCACTCTGGTGCAGATCCTGCCGGCTGCACTCTGGTGCAGATCCTGCCTGCTGCATTCTGATACAAACTCTGTATACAGCATCATCCAGTCAGTCCTACTGGGTCCAACAGTTGCACGTCCATTGGTCTTTCCTGGAGTGGCACCTGGCATTCATCGGAAGCCAAGTCTAACCTCATCATCAGAGGCTCTAGTGAACAGTCCGGTGCTCTCTTAGTCACACCCCTCCAGGCTGTCCACAGTCCGGGTCACAGTGGTTCCACAAACCACGTACGTGACAGTATGGAGCATTATATGGGGCCCATTATTCTGTATGGATCATTATATGGGGTCCATTATTCTGTATGGAGCACTATGTGGGGCCATAATACTGTATGGAGGACTATATACGAAGAAATTGCAGTTTGTAAATGGAATACTGCTGAGGACAGTTTCTACTGGTAGGGTACATTTATCAATATCCCATTTACCTCTAATATTGAAGGTACTGAAACCCTGAAACTTGTGGACCCTCAATCATCTGAATCCCCTCTGCTGTATGATATTGTAGAATTTATAATGGATATTACTCCTGTAATGTAAAAAGTAAGTAAAATCCTTGGCATTGTACTATACTTATTTTTCTTATCTGTGCATCATGAATTATGATATGTGTTAAAGGAGCGCACTGAGACTGTTTCACCTGGGGTCCAAGAAAACCTGGAGCTGGCCCTGTGCCTGTGCATGTGTGTGTATGTTTATACATGTGGGTGCATGGGTTTTTATGCATGTGTCTATGTATGTGTGTACATATGTTAGTGCATGTTAGTGTATTTACAGTGCCTTGCGAAAGTATTCGGCCCCCTGAAACTTTTCAACCTTTTCCCACATATCATGCTTAAAACATAAAGATACCACATGTAAGTTTTTGGTGAAGAATCAACCTCAAGTGGGACACAATTGTGAAGTTGATCAAAATTTATTGGTTACTAGCTGAAGAGTCCGGTGATGCCTGGGCATAGTAACCAACTGTGGTTAGTTATAACAAATTATAATGATTATATTGCACATAAAAACATTTCACATCATATATTCAACACTACAGATTTGCAACATAAATTAACTAAACGATAACCCAAGTATCCTCTCCTGTGTGATACTTTCTGCTGAGCTGTGTATCTAATCCTATCGACTGCTCTGCCATGTATCTAATCCTATCCTGTGTGATACTATCTGCTGAGTAGTGTATCTAATCCTATCCTGTGTGATACCGTCTGCTGTTCTGTGTATCTAAGCCTATCCTGTGTGATACTGACTACTGAGCCGTGTATCTAATCCTATTCTGTGTGATACTGTCTGCTGAGCCGTGTATCTAATAGACGATAACACCATAGAAATGATAAGAATAATAGGCCTCAGTTGCCACAACTGTCTACAAAGAAAACTGTTGCTCATAGCAACCAATCACAGCTCATTTTTCATCTTTTAAACATCTCTGGGACAGCGTGGCGAGTTTTGAGTGGCGACTTTTGTGTTTCGACTTTTATGTGGCGAGGTTGGTGTATGTGTGGTGAAATGTGTGCTGAGGGTGGTATATGTGTTGAAGCACATGGTAGTGGGTGGCGCATTTTGTGTGTGAGTTCATATCCCCGTGTGTGGTGAGTATCCCATGTCAGGGCTCCACCTTAGCAACTGTACGGTATAAACTCTTTGGCGCCATCGCTCTCATTCTTTAAGTCCCCCTTGTTCACCTCTGGCAGCTGTCAATTTGCCTCCAACACCTTTCCTTTCACTTTTTCCCCATTATGTAGATAGGGGCAAAATTGTTTGGTGAATTGGAACACGTGGGGTTACAATTTCGCCTCACAACATAGCCTATGATGCTCTCGGGGTCCAGACGTGTGACTGTGCAAAATTTTGTGGCTGTAGCTACGACGGTGCAGATGCCAATACATACATACACTTTTTCCCCATTATGTAGATAGGGGCAAAATTGTTTGGTGAATTGGAACGCGCGGGGTTAAAATTTCGCCTCACAACATAGCCTATGACGCTCTCGGGGTCCAGACGTGTGACTCTGCCAAATTTTGTGGCTGTAGCTGCGATCGTGCGGATGCCAATCCCGGACATACACACAGACATATATACAGTCATGGCCAAAAGTTTTGAGAATGACACAAATATTAATTTTTACAAAGTCTACTGCTTCATTTTTTCTAATGGCAATTTGCATATACTCCAGAATGTTATAAAGAGTGATCAGCTTAACAGCAATTACTTGCAAAGTCAATATTTGCCTAGAAAATTAACTTTATCCCCCAAAACACATTTCAACATCATTGCAGCCCTGCCTTAAAAGGACCAGCTAACAACGTTTCAGTGATTGCTCCATTAACACAGGTGTGGGTGTTGATGAGGACAGGGCTGGAGATCAATCTGTCATGATTAAGTAAGAATGACACCACTGGACACTTTAAAAGGAGGCTGGTACTTGGCATCATTGTTTCTCTTCTGTTAACCATGGTTATCTCTAAAGAAACACGTTCAGTCATCATTGCACTGCACAAAAATGGCCTAACAGGGAAGAGTATCGCAGCTAGAAAGATTGCACCTCAGTCAACAATCTATCGCATCATCAAGAACTTCAAGGAGAGAGGTTCCCTTGTTGCCAAAAAGGCTCCAGGGCGCCCAAAAAGACCAGCAAGCGCCAGGACCGTCTCTTAAAAGTGTTTCAGCTGCGGGATCGGGCTACCAGCAGTGCAGAGCTTGCTCAGGAATGGCAGCAGGCAGGTGTGAGTGCATCTGCACGCACTGTGAGGCGGAGACTCTTGGAGCAAGGCCTGGTCTCAAGGAGGGCAGCAAAGAAGCCACTTCTCTCCAGAAAAAACATCATGGACAGACTGATATTCTGCAAGAGGTTTCCTACATCCATGATCTTTTTGTTACTACCAAACTCTCCTTCCTCGCCATCACCGAAACCTGGCTCACCCCTTCTGACACAGCCTCTCCTGCTGCACTTTCGTATGGCGGCTTCCACCTTTCTCACACCCCCCGCCCCAGCAGCAAACATGGTGGAGGAGTTGGTTTTCTCCTGTCAGATACCTGCTCCTTCACCCCAATCCCACTGCCACCCTCTGTTACCCTCCCTTCCTTTGAGGTACACTCTGTGCGCATCTACTCCCCCTCCAACCTCCAACTGGCTGTCATCTACCGCCCCCCAGGGCCAGCCACCACCTTCTTTGACCACTTCACCACCTGGTTACTTCATTTCCTTTCCGCGGACATCCCTACTATCATCATGGGCGACTTCAACATCCCCATTGACACTTCCCTCTCAGCTGCCACTAAACTTCTATCTCTCACTTCCTCCTTCGGCCTCACTCAATGGTCTTCTACAGCCACCCACAAAGATGGCCACACACTGGACCTCATCTTCACCCGCCTCTGCTCCCTATCTAACCTCTCTAACTCACCTCTTCCTCTCTCTGACCACAACCTGCTCACATTCTCTTCCCTCTTCACTCCATGTCTACAATCCCCACCCCACAAACTTTCACACCCTCGCAGGAATCTTAAACACCTTGACCTACACTCATTCTCCGAATCCCTCCTCCCTCTTACAGATATAAGTTCCTTACACAATGCGGATGACGCTGCCGCTCTATATAACACCACAATAGCTGTAGCTTTGGAATCCGCTGCCCCACTTACACATACCAAAACTCGCAAAATCAACAGACAGCCCTGGCACACCAGCCTGACCAAAGAGCTGAGGCGAGCTTCCAGGGCTGCTGAGCGCAGATGGAAAAGATCCCACTCCAACGAGCATTTCATCGCATTCAAACAGTCCCTCACTACTTTCAAGACCACACTCGCCACAGCTAAACAAACCTACTTCTCATCTCTCATATCCTCCCTGTCTCACAACCCTAAACAGTTATTCAACACCTTCAATTCTCTCCTCCGCCCCCCAGCACCTCCTCCCTCCCCACTCATCTCAGCTGAAGACTTTGCCTCATTTTTCAAGCAGAAAATTGATAACATCAGGGACAGTTTTGGTCAACAACCCCCAGAGCCCTTCCTCCCGACTTCCCAGCCCTCCACCTTCAAAACCAACTTCTCCACCATTACAGAAGATCGACTCTCCACTCTACTCTCAAGATCACATCACACCACCTGTGCACTCGACCCGATCCCATCCCACTTCATCCCAAACCTCACCACAGTCTTCATCCCAACCCTAACCCATCTCTTCAACCTATCACTAACAACTGGTGTTTTCCCCTCAAGCTTTAAACATGCCTCCATCACACCTATCCTCAAAAAGCCCTCTCTTGACCCATCCTCTGTATCTAGCTATCGCCCTATATCACTTCTCCCATACGCCTCCAAGCTACTGGAACAACACGTCTACCTTGAACTGTCCTCCCATCTCTCTTCTTGCTCCCTCTTCGACCGCTTACAATCTGGCTTCCGGTCACACCACTCCACTGAAACTGCCCTTACTAAGGTCACCAATGACCTCTTAACTGCCAAGAGCAAGCGACACTACTCTGTCCTCCTCCTCCTGGACCTGTCGGCTGCCTTTGACACAGTGGACCATTCCCTATTATTACAGACCCTCTCATCCCTCGGCATCACAGACTTGGCCCTCTCCTGGATCTCATCATACCTAACAGACCGGACATTCAGCGTCTCCCACTCACACACCACCTCCTCACCTCGCCCCCTATCTGTCGGAGTCCCACAAGGTTCAGTCCTAGGGCCCCTGCTGTTCTCTATTTACACCTTTGGCCTGGGACAGCTCATAGAATCTCATGGCTTTCAGTATCATCTTTATGCTGATGACACACAGATCTACATCTCTGGACCAGATATCACCTCCCTACTAACCAGAATCCCTCAATGTCTGTCCACTATTTCATCCTTCTTCTCCACTAGATATCTGAAACTCAACATGGACAAAACAGAATTCATCATCTTTCCCCCATCTCACGTGACCCCCCCTACGAACCTATCAATTACAGTAAATGACTGCCCACTCTCCCCAGTCCCACAAGCTCGCTGCCTCGGAGTAATCCTTGATGCTGATCTCTCATTCAAACCACATATCCAAACCCTTTCCACTTCCTGCCGACTTCAACTCAAAAATATTTCACGCATCCGTTCATTCCTCACCCAAGAATCTGCAAAAACCCTAGTCCATGCCCTCATCATCTCTTGCCTTGACTACTGCAACCTCATGCTCTGTGGCCTCCCCTCAAACACTCTCGCACCCCTCCAATCTATTCTAAACTCTGCTGCCCGACTAATCCACCTGTCCCCCCGCTATTCCCCAGCTTCTCCCCTCTGTCAATCCCTTCACTGGCTCCCAATTGCCCAGAGACTCCATTACAAAACCCTAACCATGACATACAAAGCCATCCACAACTTGTCTCCTCCATACATCTGTGACCTCGTCTCCCGGTACTTTCCTGCACGCAACCTCCGATCCTCACAAGATCTCCTTCTCTACTCCCCTCTTATCTCCTCTTCCCACAATCGCATACAAGATTTCTCTCGCGCATCACCCCTACTCTGGAACTCTCTACCACAACATATCAGACTCTCACCTACCATCAAAACCTTCAAAAAGAGCCTGAAGACCCACCTCTTCCGACAAGCCTATAACCTGCAGTAACCATCGATCGACCAAACCGCTGCACGACCAGCTCTACCCTCGCCTACTGTATTATCACCCATCCCTTGAAGATTGTGAGCCCTCGCGGGCAGGGTCCTCTCTCCTCCTGTACCAGTTATGACTTGTATTGTTTAAGATTATTGTACTTGTTTTTATGTATACCCCCTCACATGTAAAGCGCCATGGAATAAATGGCGCTATAACAATAAATAATAATAATAATAATAATAATAATAATAATAAAGAGGTACAGGGAGTGGACTGCTGAGGACTGGGGTAAAGTCATTTTCTCTGATGAATCCCCTTTTCGATTCTTTGGGACATCTGGAAAACGGCTTATTCTGAGAAGACCAGGTGAGCGCTACCACCAGTCTTGTCTCATGCCAACTGTCAAGCATCCTGAAACCATTCATGTGTGGGGTTGCTTCTCAGCCAAGGGAATGGGTTCTCTCTCAGTCTTGCCTAAAAACACAGCCATGAATAAAGAATGGTACCAGAATGTCCTCCAAGAGCAACTTCTCCCAACCGTCCAAGAGCAGTTTGGCGATCAACAATGCCTTTTTCAACATGATGGAGCACCTTGCCAAAAAGCAAAGGTGATAACTAAATGGCTCAGGGAACAAAACATAGAGATTTTGGGACCATGGCCTGGAAACTCCCCAGATCTTAATCCCATTGAGAACTTGTGGTCAATCATCAAGAGACGGGTGGACAAAAAAAAACCTTCAAATTCAGACAAAATAAAAGCATTGATTTTTCAAGAATGGAGTGCTATCAGTCATGATTTGATCCAGAAGTTGATTGAGAGCATGCCAGGGAGAATTGCTGAGGTCCTGAAGAAGAAGGGTCAACACTGCAAATATTGACTTGCTGCATTAACTCATTCTAACTGTCAATATAACCGGTTGTTACTCATAATATGATTGCAATTATATTTCTGTATGTGATAAAAACATCTGACAAACACACATAAAAACCAGAGGGCAGCAGATCATGTGAAAATATAATATTTGTGTCATTCTCAAAACTTTTGGCCATGACTGTACACACACACCCACTGCAAGCTTTATATATTAAATTTTAAATTTTTGTAGGAATTCAAAAACTGAAAAGTGGGGCGTGCAATATTATTCGGCCCCTTTAACGTAATACTTTGTTGCACCACCTTTTGCTGTGATTACAGCTGCAAGTCCCTTGGGGTATGTCTCTATCACTTTTGTACATCAAGAGACTGAAATTCTTGCCCATTCTTCTTTGGCAAAGAGCTTGAGCTCAGTGAGGTTTGATGGAGATCGTTTGTGAACAGCAGTTTTCAGCTCTTTCCACAGATTCACGATTGGATTCAGGTCTGGACTTTGACTTAGCCATTTTAACATGAACCATTCCAGTGTAGATTTTGCTTTATGTTTGGGATCATTGTCTTGTTGGAAGACAAATCTCCGTCACAGTCTCAGGCCTTTTGCAGACTCCAACAGGTTTTCTTCAAGAATGGTCCTGTATTTGGCTCCATCCATCTTCCCATCAATTTTAACCATCTTCCCTGTCCCTGCTGAAGAAAAGCAGGCCCAATCCATGATTTTGCCACCACCATGTTTGACAGTGGGGATGGTGTGTTCAGGGTGATGAGCTGTGTTGCCTTTACACCAAACATATCGTTTGGCATTGTTGCCAAGAAGTTCGATTTTGGTTTCATCTGACCAGAGCACCTTCTTCCACATGTTTGGTGTGTCTCCCATGTGGCTTGTTGCAAACTTTAAACAACACTTTTTAATGGATATCTTTGAGAAATGGCTTTCTTCTTGCCACTCTTCCATAAAGGCCAGATTTATGCAGTGTACGACTGATTGTTGTCCTATGGACAGACTGTCCCACCTCAGCTGTAGATCTCTGTAGTGCATCCAGAATGATCATGGGCCTCTTGGCTGCATCTCTGATCAGTCTTCTCCTTGTTTGAGATGAAAGTTTAGAGGGACAGCCGGGTCTTGGTAGATTTTCAGTGGTATGATACGCCTTACATTTCAATATGATTGCTTGCACAGTGTTCCTTGGGATGTTTAAAGTTTTGGAAATCATTTTGTATCCAAACCGGCTTAGACTTCTCCACAACAGTATCACGGACCTGCCTGTTGTGTTCCTTGGTCTTCATGATGCTCTCTGTGCATCAAACGGAACCCTGAGACTATCACAGAGCAGGTGCATTTATATGGAGACTTGATTACACACAGGTGGATTATATTTATCATCATTAGTCATTTAGGACAACACTGGATCAGTCAGAAATCCACAATGAGCTTCTGGAGTGAGTTTGCTGCACTGAAAGTAAAGGGGCCGAATAATATTGCACACCCCACTTTTCAGTTTTTGAATTTCCACAAAAATTTAAAATAACCAATACATTTCGTTCAACTTCACAATTGTGTCCCACTTGTTGTTGATTCTGAACCAAAAATTTACATTTGGTATCTTTATGTTTGAAGCATGTTATGTGGGAAAAAGTTGAAAAGTTCCAGGGGGCCGAATACTTTTGCAAGGCACTGTATGTGTTCATGCATGTGTGTCTGTCTGTATGTATGTGTTTATGTATGTGAGTGTATGTGTGTGTCTGTGGGTGTATGTACATGTTTACGAATGTGTGTGTGGTATATGTGTGTATGTATGTATGCATGTGTGTTTATGCATGTATGTGCAAGTATGTGTTAATGCAAGTGTACTTTTGTATATGTGTGTGTCTATCTATGTGTTTGGATGTGTGTGTATTAGTGTGTATCTGTGTACATGAATGTATGTATGAGTGCGCATGTATATACAGTATGTATGTATAGATACAGAATATGTGTGTTTGTATGTATGTGTGAATATATTTGTTTTTGGTTCATGTATGATACTGAAAATGTAAAGAATATGGAAATCAACCTGGCTCTTTAAAGGGTTATTCACCAAATAATCAAATTTATCTTTGATCTATTGGGTCCAACCACAGACCCTTCCCCCAGATATTCTGAGAACTGGAGTCTGCAGTCTTGTCCTGAATGGAGCATGGTTGTGGATGCATGGCCTCTGCTCTATTCGTTATCTATAGAGTTAGTGAGCGGGAGGTGACCCCAGACAAATTTCTTGCACAGGGACCCCAAGCTATCAGTGTCTGATCATGTGTCAGAATAAGGGCAGAAGCTGATGACAGTTAACAAACAAAGTATGCTTGCTTTCTCAAACTGAACATGGACAAAACAGAATTCATCATCTTTCCCCCATCTTACTCTACCCCTCCACCAGACCTATCCATGAATGTCAATGGCTGCTCGTTTTCCCCAGTCCCGCATGCTCGGTGCCTTGGGGTGATCCTCGACTCTGCCCTCTTTTTCAAACCAAATATCCAAGCCCTTGCCTCCTCCTGCCGCCTCAAACTAAAAAATATTTCCTGGATCCGTGCATTCCTCAACCATGAAACCACAAAAACACTAGTGCACTCCCTTTTCATCTCCCGCCTCGACTACTGCAACCTCCTACTCTCTGGCCTCCCCTCTAGCACTCTGGCACCACTCCAGTCCATCCTACACGCTGCTGCCCGACTAATCCACCTGTTTCCCCGTTATTCCCTAGCCTCCCCCTATGACAGGCCCTTCACTCGCTTCCTATTGCCCAGAGGCTCCAATTCAAAACCCTAACCATGACATACAAAGCCATCCACAACCTGTCTCCTCCATACATCTGTGACATGGTCTCCCGGTACCTACCTGCACGCAACCTTTGATCCTCTCAAGATCTCCTTCTCTACTCCCCCTAATCTCTTCTTTCCACAACCGCATACAAGACTTCGCCCGCGCTTCCCCCATACTCTAGAACTCTCTACCCCAACACATCAGACTCTCACCAACAAGGGAAACCTTCATGAAGAACTTGAAGACCCACCTGTTCTGACAAGCCTACAGCCTGCAGTGATCCTCAGTCTACTCAACCACCGCACAACCAGCTCTACCCTCTCCTAGTGTATCCTCACATATCCCTGTAGACTGTGAGCCCTCGCAGGCAAGGTCCTCTCTCCTTCTGTACTTGTGTGTCCCTTGTCTTACACATGTAACCTGTCTATATTTCCCCTTTTCAGATGTAAAGCACCATGGAATAAATGGAGCTATATAAATGTAAAATAATAATAATAATAATTAAATATTTTCTTTTTTTCATTGTTTATTTACACTTATATTTACTTATTTGTTTTTTATTTTTGTTATGAAATTGACTTAAAATAACCTATCATTTACAAAACTAAAACTAGCTATCTAAAGCAACAAGGCATAGGTCCAAGTGGAGGAAGAGGTGGATGTGGTGGTATGGATGGAAAAGGCAAGGGAGGAGTCATCCAACATTTTTTTTTTGTTATTTTTGTATTTTTTTTCTTTTTTTCTTTGTCAATTTTTTGTATTTTTTATGGAACTGAATTAAAACAATATAGAGTTGACAAAATTAAAAATAGCTATGTAGAACCACAAGCCGTAGGTTCAAGAGGAGGAAGAGGTAGGTAAGGCAGTATAGGTGGAAGAGGTAGAGGAGGTAGCCAACACATTTGTTTGAACTTTTCTTATGGCTGGGTGCAGCTGCTATTGTTGTCTACCCATCCAAAGATATGGCCAAGTCCTGTGGTATCCATGGCTGATTTTTTTTAAGGAATATTAATTTCCCCACGTTGCATGTGGACAGATGGATGCGCCTGTCTATGATGACATCCCCTTGCATGCTAAACACATGTTTCAACATGACACTTGCCACAGGGCAGGCCAGCACTTTCAAGGAATAAAGAGCAAGCTCAGGCCATATGTCCAATTTGGAGACCCAGAATTTAATTCGGGCACATCTATCTGTTAGTACAAGGAAACCTATGGAAATGTATTCTTCCACTATGTCATTATAAAGCTGTCTCCTGCTAATACGGACTCTATTACATGGTGGTGATGTATGTTGTGGTGTGCTCATACAGCCACATTTTGACCATGCAAACAGTGCCTTCTGAGTTGATGGCGGTACTCTAGCTGTGTTGGCAACTTCTTCCTCCTCCTCTGCTTTGTTTTTCCACTGAGCCCCTGCTGTCAAGCCATCAGTAGTTTCTTTTCAAATATTTTTTATTAGCTTTTAAAACAGTTATATAGGAGGGAAAGTATGGGGAAAGGAGAGGAAAGACAAGGGCAGGGTATCTTAAAAGAAAAAATTGAGAATTCAAACTATCTACATAGATATTTAGACCTAAAGATAACCATATATGAACATTAGTAATTATAACAAGCATAATGTTACAAAATAAATAAAGAAACCATCAGTAGTTTCAACTGTATTCAAGCAGTTGGCGCTCCCGCATCAGTGATGGAAGTGATGATGGTGTGTTGTCCTTGTACCAACTCAGCTGTCATTGTGCAAGCACTGCAGCATGTCTTGGCTCAAGTGTGCCAGGTTGCCCATAGGCACCGGCAACGTGTCCATGGCGGGAGGTGTATCACCTGGGTACTCGGTATCCCACCAGCCACGCTACAATGATTCCCATCTGCTGATCTGAGTGCCACCCTACTGTGAACATAGGTGTTCCTCCTCATCATCATCATCCTCATACTCCCAGGCTGTATCTGGCTGTACAGTTGGGTACCTGACCGATGTTGAGACGATAACCCACCCACCAAGCCATGTATGGATAACAGGCCTGATAGCAGTGTGAATTAGCTTTGGTACTCCTGCTCCTCTTCCTCCGATGCCACCACCTCATCCATCACGGCCTGATTTGTTTTTCCCAGGAGACATATACAGTAAGTTGTATAGTAACGCAGATGATGGCATCATTAGTGCTGGTCATTTTGGTGGAATATACAAACTGATGCGTTTCGAGCGATCCAACTGCTCTTATTCATAGCAAGTGTGCATTTTTAAATTTTTCATTGGATCTTCAATAAAGCAACTTTTTTATGCTATCCATGGATGGTTGTGCAGAAATTCCTCATCAATTGCCTTGAAATCCAGATGCCTCGTCATACAGGTGGTGCTCAGGTTCAGAACATTTATACCCGACTTAAGAGTCTGATAGCACAGCATGCAAACTACCTGCCACTTGTCAGCAGCACATTCTCTAAATAATTTACATACCAGGGAGCTCTTTTGAGCTCTTTTTAGTGAGTTGATTTCAGTGGCGTTGTGAGCAGTAGCTGCTAATGTACTGGCTACGGGCCGCCCACTGTGTCTTTGCACCCTGCTCCATCTTTTGCTGTGCTGTTGTGGCAGCATGGCCAACTCCTCTTCTTCAAAACTGTGCACCTCACTAAGATGGCCTCTGCTCCATGTGGGGTCTAGGACCTCAACATCCCTCACATCATCTTCCATCAACTCCTCAACCCTGCCCTCCTTGCTGGTCTGCACACTGCAAAAAGATGCTGCAGCGGGCAACTAAGTTTCGTCAACTTCTGACATGTGCTGCGGTTGTCCACTGACAGTGTGCATTAACCCTCCTATGTACTCATCCTCCTACCTAAAAAGTGGTTGTTCATCAGTGCACTCAGTCTCTTTCATTTCTGGCATGGCAGGAAAATGAGCCACAGAACCACGGACAATGGAGTCATCCAAAAGCAGAAGAGACTTGGGTCTCAGACTGCTTGACTGACTTGCAAAGAGTGGAAGATGGATGACCATCATACTCAATTGCCAACTATGCACTTTCTGCATTGGATCGGGTGGAAGATAATGCAAAGGAACTGGAGGCACTTTCAACCATCCAATCAAACACTATTTGGTCTCACCGTTGCTGACGGGGTATTTGTCCTACAATAGGACGCATAATGTCCTTTGGCCTGCGTGCACCAGAGGAAGGTGTTGTATATGGGCATGTAGCAGGCACAGAACAACCACATCCTCTCCCTGCACCAGCTGCATCACCACCACCATCAGCAGCTACAACAGCACCACCATGGCCACGTTCATGTCAACTATTTGATGCTCTCCTCAGTTTTGAAAGTGGCTTCACTAAACACTACTCACAAAGAGATGGCAGATGCCAATTATTTATTTGCAACTCTACTAAAAACACACAGTGGTCCTGAAAAAAATATTTCTTTGCCCTAAAAAATGGCAACACGCCAGCTGATGCCATTTTTTATTTCCCAGACTGCTAGAAAACATACACCTGTTTAGAAAAATTATTTCTTTGGCTTAGAAATTACAACAATATGGTTGATGCCAATTCTGTATTTCCCAGACTACTAGAAAACACACACAGGTTTAGAAAAATTATTTCTGTGGCCTATAAATGGCAATGAGAAGTGAATTATTTATTTGCCACACTACTAGAAAAGACAGCGGTAAAGAAAAACTATATGTTTGGTATTCAAATGGCAATGAGATTGATGATATTAATTATTTACAGTATTTGCATCACTAATAGAAAACACACAGCCGTGAAAAAATATTTCTTTGGCCTATAAATTGCAGTGAGCTGGCTGATGCTAATTACTTACTGCCCACACTGCTAGAAAACACAAAGGTTTGTAAAAATGATCTATTTGGCCTAGTAAAAGGAATGAGACTGCTAAGGCAAATTATTTCTTTCCCAGACTACTAAAAAAAACTTAGCAGTCCTGAAAAGTTATTTCTTTTGCCTGTCAATGGCAAAAAGATGACTGATGCCAAGTATTTATGTCACAGACTACTAGAGGACACACTAGAGACAAAAAAACAGTACCATAATAGTTAATGGGACCATGCACCGAATAGGTGCCAATAAGTCACATTTAAAGAACCACTTCAACACATATTTTTCAAAAGAGGAGAAAATTTGAACAATATAGGTTTAAAAAACTTGTATTTTTATTATTGGACAAAGGTAGCCAAACGTTAAAAAGCATGTACAAAAAGATAGTGTAGTACAGTCTGTAAGGTTCCACCATGTGAGTGGACAGGGATTACTCACTTAGCAGGTCTTGGAGGCAAACACTGGCACGCTCAGAGTTAAAATGAAGCCATTCAGTTTATTACTAAGACAGTTCCAGCAGCCATTTCACTGTCTATTAAACATTCAGCTTTAACACGTGAATATAGATACAGTCTCTCACTGACCCCGGTCAGTATAACATGGACACCTGTCCGTTACCTGCTGGTGTCGGCCACACAGGTTCCGGATCCCTCTTGTCCTTAGAGGTATCTGTAAACATGGAACAAAATACAGTCTTTTCCTGAACAATACTTCTTACTGACCCCGGTCAGTATAACAAACGGTTGATAAGACCGTTACCTGTTGGATCGGCCACACAGTTTCTCGGATTCCTCTTGTCCTCAGAGGCATCCGATAAATGTCCATTCACACACAGTCTCTTTCTGACCCCGGTCAGTATCACACGGTTTTCAAGACCATTACCTCAGAGGTATTCTGTACACATTTCTCTCTGACTCTGGTCAGTATCACATGGTTTTCAAGACCGTCAACTCCTATTGGCTCAGAGTCGCCGGCACGGCTTCCCCAGGCTGTGCGATGTCCGAGCCTGGAACATAGGAGCTCTATACACACTGACAGACTCCTAGCACTCTCACACATGTGCAACACACCTTCCTTAGATAGCCTGTAACCACTCCCATTTACCTACCACATAGCTAGTCACCTCATCACAGGTCCTACAGATTCACAACCACATACATATCTTCAGATAAAACGGGGTACAGTGAGACCCCTCACCACAGTGTATGGTACATGGGTAGCCAGACCCTCCCAACTCTCAAAGCGACCCCTAGCCCGGACCCAAATGCGAACAACATCTACTTAAGAAAACACTCCTGGCTACATCATAGGGAGCTGCCATCCCTGTGACACATACCTTCCATTAACCACGCAACCACCAGTCACACCACAAGTCAGAAAGCTAAACCCGGTTTTGTGCACTGTGCCCACTCGTCCCACAGGGTAAGATGCCTCTATACCTCCTATATTGAATGTATCATCCTGAAATATAGGACTACGTACGGTCAACAAAAAAATTGGTCACTATTATTTGATTAGCATTTAGCTTTCCGACTGTACTACACTGACCATTGCTTTATATATATATATATATATATATATATATATATACAAACGCTATTTTGTTCACTTATATTGTGAATACTACTCTGTTGGAGAGGAGACAATTTTGTTACTATTTGATGTGTCAATCTGTCTTTTTGTACATGTTTTTTAACTTTTAGGAAAAAGATCATTCTAAGGTAGTTGTCACACTTTTATAAAGACAAATAAGTCCAAATAAGAGCTCTGGAGATCTACCGTATATACTCGAATATAAGCCGAGATTTTCAGCCCGTTTTTTTGGGCTGAAAGTCCCCCTCTCGGCTTATATTCAAGTCATATACACCGGGGGGTCGGAGGGGGAGAGGGGGCGGGGGTGTCAGGTCATACTTACCCGTCCTGACGCTGTCTCTTGAGCCCCCAGCTTCTCCGCGCTCTCTGTTCCTGCCTTCAGCGGTCACGTGGTACCGCTCATTAAAACTCATGAATATGCGCATATTCATGAGTTTTAATGAGCGGTATCACATGACCGCTGAACGCAGGAAGAGAGAGCGCGGAGAAGCTTGGGGCTCAAGCGACAGCGTCAGGACGGGTAAGTATAGCGATACTCACCTGTCCTGCGTCCATGGCTGCTTGCTGCTGTCTGTCATCGGTCAGTGACTTGAGACAGCAGAGGGCGCAGTGACGTGATTAGTGCGCGCCGCGCCCCCTGCAGTCTGAACGTCACTGACTGATGACGTGGCAGATAGCGGTGAGCAGCCATGGACGCAGGACAGGTGAGTATCTGACACCCAGCGACGGAGAGGTGAGTATGTCATTTTTTTTATTTTTACATGCTGCAGCAGCGGCAGCACATGGGGGAATAATCTTAAGGAGCTTCTAATGGGGGCAGCATATGGGGGAATAATCTATGTAGCTTCTAATGGGGGCAGTATATGGGGGAATAATCTATGGAGCTGCTTATGGGGTCAGTATATGGGGGAACAATATGGAGCTTCTTATGGGGGCAGCATATGGGGGAATAATCTATGGAGCTTCTAATGGGGCAGTATATGGGGGAACAATCTATGGAGCTTCTTATGGGGGCAGTATATGGGGGAATAATCTATGGAGCTGCTTATGGGGGCAGTATATGGGGGAACAATATGGAGCTTCTAATGGGGCAGCATATGGGGGAATAATCTATGGAGCTTCTAATGGGGGCAGCATATGGGGGAACAATCTATGGAGCTTCTTATGGGGGCAGTATATGGGGGAACAATCTATGGAGCTTCTTCTGGGGACACCATATGGGGGAATAATCTATGGAGCATTTCCCACCCTAGGCTTATACTCGAGTCAATAAGTTTTCCCAGTTTTTTGTGGCAAAAATAGGGGGGTCGGCTTATACTCGGGTCGGCTTATACTCGAGTATATACAGTAGTTTAACTTTAGACTTCCAAACAACTTTTTGTCCCGTCGATCATCAACATAATATACATTATATTTTTTTAAACACCTGCATTTTTCTGGAATATTGAGTTGAATTCTGGACATCAGAGAACAATTTGGGTTTAATTCCATGCCTGCAGTTTTTGTTCTAGTTTGTCATTATGAAGTTGTGCAATTTTTGTAACAGACCATATCTTCAAAATATATATTGCGTTATTAATCTTTCATTGTTGTCTAGCCAGGGAAAAACCTCAACTGGAAGCTTGCTTCTTTACAACAATGTGAATAATTTTTATGGAGCCTGGATTCTTTGACTGGATTTGACATGATAATACACTAATACGTATTCAACATTCTTATGTGACTAGTTCATCATCTACTTTGAGTATTTGCTATGACCCATTGAGTCTGGAATCACACTTCTTACACGAGTCTGTATTAGGTAACTGCTAAAAGCTGCACTTAATACCTTTCAACTTCATAGCCTGCACATTAGAAATGTCTATTATTATGCCTTTAATGTTATATTCTACTATGCCCGCATTGAAAAATAAAACACTTACTTATGGCAAGCTTAACTTTAAAGCTGTGCCTATTAAGAACAATAATACATTTTTTCTATTCTATAATTTACACATGTTAAAGTTTAACAAATATGTTCACCTTTCTATGTAATTTTACATGCATCATATATTGTACATACATTACATACATTTCCATACATTTTTGTATAGATATAATCCACATAATATATTGAATAACTTTGTAAGAACATTTACATTTTTCTGCACTCGCTCTGAGTTACAGTTTATAATATAGTCCAAATATGCATTTATAGTTCTGGCTATCCTTAAAAATAAGCTTATCTAACTTCTATAATGCAATATTAGATTTAGTCTTTACTACGTCAAACTACTTTATCTTGTCTATTTGAAAAAATGAACTGCTCTTCTTAGAGTCAGTAAAAGTACTATAAAGGGTCTGCCGACATTTACCAGTGAGTGATAATATTAGATTACAGCTCTTAAGGTACTGTCACACTTAGCGATGTACCAGCGATCCCGACCAGCGATATGACGCGGTCAGGATCGCTGGTACATCGCTAAGTGGTCGCTAGTGAGCTGCCACACAGGCAGATCTCACCAGCGACATCGCTGGGGACGGGGGTTGCTACTTACCTGTCACACTAGGCGATCCTGACGTCCTCCCGCCCGGCTCCACGCTCGTTGCTCGTCTCTCCACAGGAAGCGCCGCAGGAAGCTGATGACGAGAAGCGGTCCAGGACATTCTCGCGCGATCAGCGATAACCAGCGGGGGAGCGGGTTGTAGGTAAGTATCAGACACAGCGATATCGCTAGCAATATCGCTATAACGTCACAAGTTATAGCGATATTGCTAGCGATATCGCTTAGTGTGACAGTACGTTTAGGCCATGTACACACATTGAGTATTTGTTCAGAATTTATAAGCCAAAAACAGGTGAGGAACAATCAGAGGAAAAGTATAATCGACGCACGTCACCACTTCTGCATTTTTTACACACTACTGGTTTTGGCTCATAAATATTGAGGTAAAAACTGAAGAAATACTCAATGTGTGCACATGGCCTTAAAGTGTTACTGTCATTTAAAAAAAAACTTCTAATAGTTACCGTATATACTCGTGTATAAGTTGAGTTCTTCAGCACATTTTTTTTGTGCTGAAAATGGCCCCTTGGCTTATACAAGAGCCAATTGTCCCAGAGTGCCGAAGGGGAGGGGGAGTGGAGGAGCAGGAAGTTACAGGAGGTAGGAGCCAGCGGCTGCAGCTGTAGCTATGCCCGCTGCTAAAGAGAAATGAATATTCATTTCTCTTATAGCGCACAGTGACACCCGCAGCAACCAGCTTCCAGAAGACATCCTACTCACCTTCCTGCACGCCCTTGCTGCATCTCGTTGGTTTCGGCGCCAGAAGCATTTCCAGACTAGCGATCATGTGGTCCCGCTCATTAAGGTAATGAATATGCACGCTGCTGGCACCGGAACAAGATGCATCAGGGCGCGTAGGACGGAGAGTAGGATGTTTATTTTTTTAAAAGGAAACATGCATGCAAGGATAAGAAAGCCATGCATACAGGGACAGGGGAGCCATGCATAAAGGGACTGGGGATAAGTAGCCATGCATACAAGGACAGGGACCGGGGAGGCATGCATACAGGGACCGGGGATAAGGAGCCATGTATGCAAGGACAGGGACCGGGGAGCCATGCATACAAGGACAGAGACAGGGAGCCATGCATACCAGGACAGCGATGGGGGAGCCTTGCATACAAGGACAGGGATGAGGGGACAATGCATACCCCGCTTAAACTCAAATCAATAAGCTTATCCAGTTTTTCATTGCAAAGTTAGTTGCCTCGGCTTATACTCAGGGTGGCTTATACTCGAGTATATATAGTATTTCAGAAGTATTAATTTTTGGGGGGTACAGATGCTGAGTGCCATTTTATTCTTGTTCGGTATGCGTATGGATAGGAGGTCAGAACACACATCTTTGGGTTACGAACAAACCTATAGAACTTATCTAGTTTGCACCATGGAGACTGCCTATGCATATATTTTCTGGGCAAGCAGAGGATTTTTAGCATTGCAATTTGCGGTGAATAATCTCTTTGGTAAAATTAGGTGAATCTGGTGAATCTGAATATCAAGAGATCCTCTCATTGTTACCTATTACCATTATGGGAATGCCTGCTTTATTTAATAAAAAAGTGGGCAACCCCAGGCAGGTGATTTTTATAAAATATCAGTTTTCAAAAATGCTCATAAGTAACCATTATAACTCTTTGAAAAGGCACAACTTTCAAGCAAAAGTGGGGCACATACTTCCTAGTTGTAGCACCTTGGCATGCAGAACAGGATCCCACACACATCTGTAGTCACACTCACAGTGTAAGAGTGAGATCTCACAAGATCTCACTCAGTATGAATCCAAACAACCCTGAGGATCGGGAAAAAGGGAACAATGCCGCACACTATCTAAGTGCAGTAGAAACTAGGTGTAAATTGCACGCTTATTTAATTGCATTCACTTAGTCAAAGGCGAAAATTAAGCATTGATAGGGGATCCGACAGGAATCCAAGGGGAACGGTCTGCAGTTTGGCCGACTAGGCACACGGAAAAGGCCCTTAGACATCCATGTTAAAACAATAAATAGCTAGGAAAATCCCAGTATGTAGTCGGTGCTCCCGTATAGAGATTCTCATAAATGTTATATATAAATATCTTCTTTATTGAGGTAATAAAAAATTACACGACAATACGTTTCGACTCCTACACCATGGAGTCTTCTTCAGGTCATTAAAAAGTAAATAATTTGAAAAGATCAGCCACACTCTCTTTTTATACCTTCAACTTCCAAATGATCAAATAGGGCGGAGTACTGGAGATGCTCTAAAGCCCCACCCAGATAAATGAAAAAACCAACCAATACCAAAGGGACAAATCCTCCCAGTACATGTTCTCATTAATGCACTAATTTGCTTGTGTCTGTATATACACTGTGTATAAGGAACTAGTGTACCATATAGAAAAAACATTTTCAAATCAAAATTTTTCAAAAAACAATTAAACTTTTTTTTTAAAAAAATCCCCCCCCAAAATTTTTCTTTTTCCTTTTTTTACTCATCCCTTCTTTTTCATTACATTTCTCTTTTTCTTTCTTTCCTTTTTCACTCTCCTTTCAATTTCTTAAATACAATCAAATATTTATAATAAAATAATCATAAAAAGAAGTATTCAACCAATATCAAAACCTTTATACTGTCCCTTCTACAATATTATTCAGACTTTCTCTACCACATAATTTAAACCATTTGGAAGCAACGTTTGGAGCTGATAAATCCACAAAGATTCTTTCCTTTTTAGCACTTGGTTCCGATTTGGTGTATTTTTTTAAGGAACATGTTCTACAGGAATCACAGCAATATTAAACTTTTTTTGATGTTTAATTAACAAGTACCTAGGTATACTGCGTTGGACTAAGCCGACTTTAGTGTTGTGGCGATGTCCATTCATTCTAGCACGTAGTGTTTGGATTGTGCGGCCGACATATTGAAGGCCACACGAACAGATGACTACATGAATCACAAAAGTGCTTTCACAGGTTAAATGTTGCTTTAACATAAATTTATTTCCTGTACTGTTAGGCCTGTTTCACACATCAGTTTTTTCTGTCACTTGTAATCCGCCAAAATGGCGGAAAACGGATCCGCCTGCGTACGGACATGAACATGTGCCACCGGACGTTTTTTTTGACGGATGCGGCGAAGGAAGAAATTTAAAGGAACCACTGTCTAGGGAGGAGAGAGAGAGATTTAGGGTTAAATTTACTGCAAAGCCAATTCTGCTGGGTATGCGCAGTGTAAAGTGCGGATCCGGCCAGCCAGAAAAACGTTGCATTGTCCGTCCAGTCTTGTCAGCGGACGCCAAAATCTTGGGGGATCCGCAAAAAAACGGATCCAACGGATGGCCATCCGTCAAGATCCGCCGGTAATGCAAGTCTATGGGGAAAAAAACGGATCCGCCAAGAAAAATGGCGGATCCGTTTTTTTGCAAAACGGCGGATCTTGACTGATGGACACAAACTGAAGTGTGAAACAGGCCTTAGATGTTATTGATTTTGCTCCGTGCTGAATAATGGTGCAGGTGCAGCAATTTTTTGATCTGCATTTGTATACTCCTGAACTTTTTGTTTGTCTCATAGGGTAAGAACCCCCATTTTTCTGGGAACATTACTGGGAGCTATTAGATTTTTAATTGTGTGACCCCCCTCCTAAAAGTGATACCAGGCTGATTTGGTAGAATATTTTTTAAAAAAGAATCCTTTAATACCAAATGCGAGTGTTTATTTAAAATACTCCTTATGAGCTTATTTCCTTTATTAAAACCTGTGATGAAGTTAAACTTAAAACAACTGATTTTTTTTTTTTGGGGGGGGGGGTTTAGAATTTTTTTCTTTACAATTTCACCCCCTTCTTTGGGTTCCTGTTCAATATTCACCAAACATTCCCATTGTGTTTTACTCAGATTTTTTTCAAAAGCAAAATTTATTACTTTCTCTGAATATTTTTTATCCAAAAATCTCTTTTTAAGGATTTCAGACTGTGCATTATAATATGAAGCTTTACTGCAGTTTTTTTGTATCCGTCAAAATTGGCTGTATGGAATATTTCTTTTCCATTTGGTTTAATGTGCACTTCTGAAATCTAAGTAAGCGTTGCTATCCACTTTTTAAAAAAATGTTTTTGTAACAATCTTATTGTCTTCATGAGAGATATCTAAATAAATCTAAATATATAATTTTATTGCTATTGACACTTGCTACAAAAGAAATCTCCTAATCATTACTGTTAACATTGTCGATTAATTCCCTTGTTTTTTCAGAAGTGCCCCGCCAGAATATAACTAGGTCATCTATGTACCTTTTATATAGCAAAATAGCGGGATCATTTTTATTTATTTATTTTTTTGGCTTTTTATTTTTATGGTATTCTATATGGTAGTTCCTTATACACAGTGTATAAACAGACACAAGCAAATTAGTGCATTAATGAGAACATGCCCTTTTGAGGATTTGTCCCTTTGATATAGGGTGTTTATTTCATTTATCTGGGTGGGGCTTTAGAGCACCTCCAGTACCCTGCCCTATTTGGTTATTTGGAAGTTGGATGTATAAAAAGAGAATGTGGCTGATCTTTTCATATTATTTATTTTTCAATGACCTGAAGAAGACTCCAGGGTGTAAGAGTCGAAACGCGTTGTCGTGTAATTTTTTATTACCTCAATAAAGAAGATATTTATATATAATATCTTTGAGAATCTCTATACGGAAGTTCCGGCTACATACTGGGATTTTCCTAGCTATTTAAGATCTCACTCGGTGCTCTACTCCACGTACTTCACTAAGCTGTTGCCAAACAGCTCTGATGATGATACCATGTTGTTACAGTTTAGTAAAGTTTTCGGCAATGCTAATTTAGTGCAATGAGTGAGATCTCGCTTTTTCACTACAAAAGGGTCACAGAGGGCTATGGGTTCCCACTCTGAATGCAGAGATTTCAAAACATTGAATTTCGGGCCTGACTTTTGCCAGAAGATCAGGATTTTTGGGGTGGGTAAGTGTTTGTTGTTGATGAGTTCTGATTGATGATCTATTTATAAGATCTTTTATGACCTCTTGGGGAATATTAAATAGTAAAATATATAACATATGAAAAATGTTTTAAAAATGCAATAAAAAACGCCCCTTTCCTCTAAAAAAAAGGTGAGAGAACATACAATTTCCTTTGTAATAAATAAATACAACTAGAAATGAGCGAACATTTCAATGTTCGGTTCGAATTACATTTGCAGAATTTGCAATATTCGCCGATTTATTTGTCGAATATTCGCTGAGCATAGCCAAACACCATTCACCTCAATGAGAGGCAAAAACAAACGCATGCACAACACCTTACAACAGCCCCAAATGCCACCAAAACACATCAAATGAGGGACAGACACCAGGAAAGTGGCCTCAATTCACCTACAGTACAGATTTTAGCATTGCACTGCAGCAATCAGCCAGGCATGAGGTATTGTGGTCTGGGCTAGCATTTGCAGTTTTCAATTGAACGTCAAGGTAAGTCAAGGTGGGTGAGGGTTCGGTGTAGGGCCCCTTTGCTGGGAGCCCTGATATCGCATGCAACACCTCTACCTGCAATCAGGCTGAGCCACACTCAGGTGGCACAAATATCAGTTTTGTAGACTACCATTGTCAGAAAAATTTAAGGATAGTAACACAGGTAGTTTAGTCCAAGAAAGTGGAGATCTGACGATCTCAGAGGCCTACTGCTACAGCCAACACGCATGAAAGAGACCCAACCTGGAGTCTACATATTTACAAAAATTAGTGGCAGATACCAACAAAGTGTCATCAATTGCAATAAAGTAGAATTAGCATAGCGGGGACCAACACCTCTTCCACTACAGCCAACCCAGTAAATGGAGACTGTAACAGGCAAGGTTGTGGAATCAATGTTCCAAATCCCTATGAAAGCCTGGAACGGGCGTAACTAGGTGGCCTTGCAAATCCCTACTCGGACAAGTGGCAGCAGGCAAAAACTGTGACCCGAGGAGGTGCAGAGTGGTGGCACCAGGTGCTACTCCATGGCTGACCTACAGAATGTGGCAGCTGACCCCCTACAGCAGGTAAGCTGCTAAGGCTCAAAGGAGGGATGATAAATGCAGGCAGGCACTGTAGGGACTCTGGAAACACTTGTGCAGATGGGACCGGCTGAGGAACAGAAAAGCACTGACAGGTGTGGGCTGGACCGGGTGTTAAGACAGATGGGTGCTGGCAGGTGCGATCTGGACCAGCTGATGGACAGAAGAGTACAGAAAGGTGCAAGCAGATGGGCATAGAAATGTAAAAGCAGATGGGTACAGGGTAAACAAGCAGACAGACGGGACCTGGGGAACCTGACAACTAGCAAGCATGCAAGGCAAACTAACAATGTAGCTCAGGCACTTCCATATTGGAGGAGAAGCCTTAAATAGAAGGTGTCGCCCAGCTATAAGTTGGGAATACCTTAGGTTGATGCGGGTGGTCCCTTTAAGCGAGTGGGAGCATGTGAGTGTGCCCTCTAGGCATGGTTTCTGGTCCTACAACTGAACCTTGGTGGACACCGACACATAAGGGGTGAGATGAGGAGGTGGTGTGTGAGTTGGAGACACTGAATGTCCTGTCTGTTAAGTACAAGGACATCCAATAAAGGGCCAAGTCTGTAATGTCAACAGATCAGAAAGTCTGTAGTAAGAGGGAATGGTCTATTGTGTCAAAGACAGATGCCAGGTCCAGGAGAAGGAGGAGGACAAACTTGCATCGCTTTCATTTGGTGGATAGTAGAGTTGAGTGAAACAGGTCGGTCAATTTCAAAAATCGCCGACTTTCGCCAAAGTCGGGTTTCATGAAACGAAACCCGACCATAGCGTGAGGTCGGCCATAATGTCGGCGACGCGAGCGCCAAAGTCGCGTTTCAAATGATGCTTCCAGCGCCTTTTTTCAGCCAATGATGGAGGACGCACACTGTGGGCAACGCGATGACATAGGCAGCAGCCAGCACCATCTTAGGGAAGGGCATTGAAGTGATTGGCTGGCTTTGTGTGGTGTCACAGGGGGTATAAAAGGCTGTGAACGCGGACCGCCATCTTACTTCTGCCGATCTTACAATAGGGAGAGGTGCTGCTGCTGATTCTGAACAGGGAGAGCGTTAGGCAGGTAAGAAGAAAAAAACTGCTTCTGCTGATAGCGCTTTTCACTGTACAGTTAGTGTGCCGTGAAAGGGGAGGATTTTTGTTGTGTGCAGCAGCGCTGGTGGTGATTAGGCTGCCTTTTAAGGCTACCTGCTAGCTGCATTGCTGTGTGCACACTGCTGTTCAAACTGCTTTTTTCAAAGCACTCCAAATTTTATTTTTTTGTCCTGGTGAGTTACTGAGATTGATTTTTTTACACATCGTCTAGCGGTGTACGCTCCTCACACACTACCGTGTATTCCGGCTGGTATCTCGGACAAAGAGAAGCTATCTGGGTGTGACTCTGGAAGAAAAAGCTGAGGAGTTTTTCCGTTTTTCCAGACCTACACCTTAGAGTTCTGTCCGTTTTTCAAACAATTTTGTATATATGCTGCTTGATTACAGTCAAAACTAGACAGACACAGCGTGTTGTGAGTTCATTTTCCCCTTCACCATTGAGGTCTGATGAACTCCCTCTTCTGGTGAAGGAAGGTAGTGAGGCTGATTACCAAGCACCTGAGCTGGATGATGATGACTGGGTGACTGGAATTGCTGACTGGATATAAGGCAGCCGACGCCCTTCTGCCTTGAAGGTGATTTCCCTGAGGGATTCTAGGAGACCAGTCTGATTCCTGCTCATCAAAAGCTAAGTTTTCTTCTCTGCTTTTTGCATTTGTGTTTTGGTTTTGTTTTGCCTTGTTTTTCTGGATTTCTGCCATTCCCTGCTGGGGTGAGCTGAATTCCTTTTTGCTCTGTCTTCAGAAAATACCTGAGTACTGATATAGTCTTTTTGAAGCCTAGCGTCTTCAGGGATTTTTTCCCTATCAGTCTGTTGGCTCTTGTTTTGATAGGGTTTTGGCGGATTGCAGACAGCAGCTTTTCTATCCTGTCCTATTTAGTTAGCTTTGGCCCCATCATTTGCTCGGCCTATCTATCTATCTGTGTGAGTGTTTTTTCATCTTGCTTCACCGTCATTATTTGTTGGGGGCTGCCTATTGCTTTGGGGTCTGCTCTGGGGCAGTTTAGATTTCCCTTTCTGTCTTTAGGCTATTTAGTTCTCCGGCTGTGATTGAGGGGTCTAGAGCACCATAGGAACCCCCCACGGCTACTGCTAGTTGTTGTTGTTAGGTTCAGGGGTCTGCAATCCGATAGCTGCCAACTTCTCTGGTTTTCTGGACTTAGCTAGTATTTCTGTTTTTGCCTCCTACGGTGACTCATTCATAACAGAATCACCAGCCATACCGCAGATCCTCGGGTACTCAATAGCAGGAAGGAATAGAAAAAAAAAAAGGTGTGTATACTTTTTCCTCTATATCTCTGAGGCCATAGGGAGAATTTTTTTTTTCTCTCATGGAGATAAAACAATTGTCTGATCGTGTGGAGCAGCTCGCTGCGGAAGTGCGGGGAATTTCCGCCTACCTTGCTCATTCACATGCTGCTGAACCAAAGATCCCTACTCCTGATGTGTTTTTTGGGGATCGGTCTAAATTTTTGAATTTCAAAAATAATTGTAAATTATTTTTTGCCTTGAAGCCTAACTCGCCAGGGAGCTCTGCGCAGCAGGTTAAAATTGTCATCTCTTTGCTGCGAGGCGATCCCCAGGATTGGGCGTTTTCTTTGAAACCAGATGATCCTATTCTGACTAATGTGAACGCATTTTTCCAAGCCTTGGGGTTGTTGTATGACGAACCTAATGCTATTGATCAGGCTGAAAAGACCCTGTTGGCATTGAGCCAGGGTTGAGATTCTGCAGAATTGTACTGTCAAAAATTCCGAAAATGGGCGGTCCTTACTACCTGGAATGATAATGCCTTGGCAGCTCTCTTTCGGAAGGGTTTGTCAGAAGCCGTAAAAGATACTATGGTGGGATTTCCTGTTCCCTCTGGTCTTGACAATTCTATGTCATTAGCCATTCAGGTTGATCGGCGTTTACTTGAACGCAGGACTGCACGAGAGGTGTTCCCACCTGTTGAACAAGTGTCTGAACCTATGCAATGTGATAGAGTTTTGTCCAGGGAGCAACGTCAGGAGTTCAGAAGGCGTAATAAGCTGTGTTTTTTTGTGGAGATGCCTCGCATATTATTTCTGTCTGTCCTAAACGAGAGAAACGTTTTGCACACACGTTTTTTGTGGGTGGTGTTCAACCTAAGTTTCTTCTGGCAATTACTCTGATCTGCTCCCTGTCCACATTTTCCGCCAAGGCTTTTGTGGATTCGGGAGCAGCCCTGAACCTAATGGACTTGGATTTTGCTAAACGTTGTGGATTTCCGATGACACCTCTGCGGACGTCTATCCCTTTGAGGGGGATTGATGCTACTCCTTTGGCGAAAAATAAACCTCAGTTTTGGACCCAGGTGGTAATGCGGGTCGCCCCAGACCATCAAGAAAATTGCAGATTTTTGGTGTTGCATAATTTGCATGATACCATTGTTCTGGGGTTTCCCTGGTTACAAATTCATAATCCAGTTTTGGATTGGAAATCTGTGTCTGTGGTGAGTTGAGGTTGTCGGTGTGCCCTTAGTGAGGCTCCGGTTTTTTCCACCTCTCCTCAGTCGCATGATGTTCCTGACTATTTGGCGGACTTTTATGATGTATTTAGTGAGAATGAGTCTGCTTCTTTGCCTCCTCATAGGAGTTATGACTGTGCAATTGAACTGAGCCCGGGGTGTAAATTTCCCAAGGGTCGGCTCTTCAATTTATCTGTACCCGAGCACGAGGCTATGCGATCCTATATTAAGGAGGCGTTGGAGAAGGGTCATATTAGACCATCCTCTTCACCCTTAGGTGCTGGGTTTTTTTTCGTGGCCAAAAAGGATGGTTCATTAAGGCCTTGTATTGATTATCGTGCCCTCAACAAAATTACTATTAAATATCAGTATCCGTTACCCCTGATTTCGGATCTATTCTCCAGAGTTAAAGGTGCTTGTTGGTTTACCAAGCTTGACCTCAGGGGGGCGTATAATCTTATCCACATTAAGCATGGGGATGAATGGAAGACGGCGTTTAATACTCCGGAGGGACATTTTGAGTACCTGGTGATGCCTTTTGGGCTCACTAATGCCCCTTCTGTCTTCCAGTGCTTCATGAATGACATTTTCCGAGACTTTGTGGATAAATTTTTGATTATCTATCTGGATGATATTTTGATCTTCTCTAAGGATTGGGATTCTCATGTGGAACATGTTCGGACTGTGTTCCGGATCTTGAGGGAGAATTCCCGGTATGTCAAGGGATCGAAATGCCTTTTTGGGGTACAGAGAATTTAATTTTTGGAATTTATTTTGTCTCCGTCAACTATTGAAATGGACCCAGCCAAGGTACAGGCCATTTATGATTGGGTTCAGCCCACTTCTTTGAAGGCCCTCCAGAAGTTTTTGGGTTTTGCTAATTTTTATCGGAAATTTATAGCAAAATTTTCTAGTATTGCCAAGCCATTGACTGATCTGACTAAGAAGGGTGCTGATGTGTTGAATTGGTCTCCGGAGGCTGTTTCTTCCTTTCAGGAGCTGAAGCGAAGATTAACTTATGCCCCGGTTTTGCGGCAACCTGATGTCTCACTCCCGTTCCAGGTAGAGGTGGACGCTTCTGAGATTGGTGCAGGAGCTGTTTTGTCCCAAAAGGATCCTGTAACATATAAAATGAATCCCTGTGCTTTCTTTTCCCGAAAGTTCTCTCCATCTGAACGTAACTATGATGTGGGGAATCGGGAACTGTTAGCCATGAAATGGGCATTTGAGGAGTGGAGACATTGGTTGGAGGGAGCTAAACATCAAGTCGTGGTCCTCACTGACCACAAGAATTTGATTTACCTGGAGTCGGCCAAACGCTTGAACCCTAGACAGGCTAGGTGGGCCTTGTTTTTTACATGTTTTGATTTTGTAGTCTCTTTTCTTCCTGGCACTAAGAATGTCAAGGCTGACGCTCTCTCTAGGAGCTTCTTTGCTGATTCTCCTGTGGTGACCAAGCCTGCTACCATCTTAGGCGAAGAGGTAGTTCTTTCTGCCATCTCGCTCGATTTGAGACGTGCTCTGGAAGAGTTCCAGGAGGACAAACCTGAGCATTGTCCCTCTGGAAAGTTGTATGTTCCTGACCAGTGGAAGAAGAGAGTGATGTCTGAAGTTCATTGCTCTGCATTGGCTGGTCATCCAGGTATTTTTGGTACTAGAGATCTGGTGAGTCGGTCTTTTTGGTGGCCCGCCTTGTCTCGTGATGTCAGAAATTTTGTGCAGTCCTGTGGGACTTGCTCCCGGTCTAAACCTTGTTCTCGCTCTAGTGGCTTGTTGAGGCCTTTGCCGGTCCCCAGGAGGCCATGGACCCATATTTCAATGGATTTCATCTCTGATATGCCTGTCTCTCAGAGAATGACTGTTATTTGGGTGATTTGTGATAGGTTCTCTAAGATGGTTCATCTTGTATCACTCCCTAAGTTGCCATCTTCCTCTGAGTTGGTGCCCCTGTTTTTGCAACAGGTGGTTCACTTGCACGGGATTCCTGAGAACATTGTATCTGACAGAGGAGTTCAGTTTGTGTCTAGATTTTGGAGGACTTTCTGTTCCAAGCTGGGAATTCAGTTGTCCTTCTCCCCTGCTTTTCACCCTCAGACCAATGGGCAGACGGAGAGAATAAACCAGAGCTTGGAGTCGTATTTGAGATGTTTTATATCTGCTGATCAGGATGATTGGGTTTTATTTTTGCCCTTGGCTGAATTTGCTTTAAATAATAGAGCTAGTTCTGCCACTTTGATGTCACCTTTTTTTTGTAACTTTGGGTTTCATCCTCGATTTTCTTCAGGGCAGCTGGAGCCTTCTGCCTGCCCAGGTGTTGACACTGTGGTGGAGAGAATGCACTAGATCTGGGACCAAGTGGTGGATAAGTTATCTCTCTCCCAGGAAAAGGCCCAGCGGTTTTCCAACTGACATAGGACCATTGGTCCCCAGTTTAAGGTTGGTGATATGGTTTGGTTATCATCAAAAAATATCACTATGAAGGTGGCTTCTGCTAAGTTTAAGCCTAGATTTATTGGACCTTACAAGATTTTGGAGATTATTAATCCGGTCTCTTTTCGTTTGGCTCTTCCTGTCACATTTAAAATCCATAATGTGTTTCATAAGTCCTTGTTGAAGAGGTTTGTTGAACCAGTTGTTCCTGGGGTGGCACCTCCGGACCCTGTATTGGTTGAAGGTAACATGGAATATGAGGTAGTGAAGATACTGGATTCCCATCTGGCTAAACGGAGACACCAGTATTTGGTTAAGTGGAAGGGTTATGGTCAGGAGGATAATTCCTTTGTCTCTGCCTCTGATATTCATGCCAAAAGGTTGGTGCGTGCCTTTCATCGGGCTCACCCTGATCGCCCTGGTGGCGTGGATGAGGGTTCGGTGACCCCTCCTCAAGGGGGAGGTACTGTTGTGATTTCATTTTCCCCTTCACCATTGAGGTCTGATGAACTCCCTCTTCTGGTGAAGGAAGGTAGTGAGGCTGATTACCAAGCACCTGAGCTGGATGATGATGACTGGGTGACTGGAATTGCTGACTGGATATAAGGCAGCCGACGCCCTTCTGCCTTGCTGGTGATTTCCCTGAGGAATTCTAGGAGACCAGTCTGATTCCTGCTCATCAAAAGCTGTTTCCTTCTCTGCTTTTTGCATTTGTGTTTTGGTTTTGTTTTGCCTTGTTTTTCTGGATTTCTTCCATTCCCTGCTGGGGTGAGCTGAATTCCTTTTTGCTCTGTCTTCAGAAAATACCTGAGTACTGATATAGTCTTTTTGAAGCCTAGCGTCTTCAGGGATTTTTTCCCTATCAGTCTGTTGGCTCTTGTTTTTGAGAGGGTTTTGGCAGATTGCAGACAGCAGCTTTTCTATTCTGTCCTATTTAGTTAGCTTGGGCCCCATCATTTGCTCAGCCTATCTTTCTATCTGTGTGAGTGTTTTTTCATCTTGCTTCACCGTCATTATTTGTTGGGGGCTGCCTATTGCTTTGGGGTCTGCTCTGGGGCAGTTTAGGTTTCCCTTTCTGTCTTTAGGCTATTTAGTTCTCCAGCTGTGATTGAGGGGTCTAGGGCACCGTAGGAACCCCCCACGGCTACTGTTAGTTGTTGTTGTTAGGTTCAGGGGTCTGCAACCCGATAGCTGCCAACTTCTCTGGTTTTCTGGACTTAGCTAGTATTTCTGTTTTTGCCTCCTATGGTGACTCATTCATAACATTTCACATTTCTCTGTACACAGGCCCCGATACCCTCACTTCCTTTGTAACTATAATCGTGGGGTCTTCTGTGGCTCTTCCACTGTGGCTGGCCTAGGCCCAACCACCACAGCGCTGCACCAGTCTGAGCACACCGTCCGTATGATTGCCCCAGGCCATCTTCGTCTGCGGCTACCGTCCTCTTGCCCACCCCCCCGTGACCGCCTCAACTGTCAGTCCTCTCTGGAGCCTTTCCACTGTCTCTATTTCCTCAGCAGAACTTCCTCTTTACTGTGCTCTCTTTGCTGACTGACTCTTCCAGAACCTTCCCTCAGCCTTTTATACTTCCAGTTCTGGTAACTCAGCCCACCATCACCTAACAGTTTCTCTGACTAATGGCAGTTATTCAGTCCCACTCCTCCACTCTACACTGCCCTCCAATGGGCAAGCTAAAACACTGCACCCTTTCTCTTTATCTTAGTGGTTTCACACCTACACTGCGCTACACCTCTGCTTCTCACTACAGGGTGGTTTGTCTGTCAGTCCACCTTCCCTACATCATCCATAGTGAGTGAGTGTGTGTGGGTTATGCGTTATATATATACGGTGAATCGGAGAAACAAATTGTTACACTATACTCGATACAGCTTGTATCTTGTTATACAGTACTTTTGTTCGACATTTAGCATTACGGTCCAATCCATACTGTGTAAGCGCCTGAGAGTGACTACGGGACTATTTATATGGAGATTTAATTGTCCCCTAAAAATATATACTTGCTATCTTGTTACCCAGGAACTTTTTTACAACATTTTTTATTATGGTCAAAAGTGAGCGTCTGAGGGTGACTACGGAAATATATACTGATATTTTCAATTTGGCCAACACTGTATACAGCAGAACGCTTCTAATACAGTTATCTTTTTAGCTATTTAGATTCTGGTGTAATCCATAATGAGCCTGTAAACGTCTGTCTGTTACTGCGGCAATATATTTGGAACTTTAAGATTACCCCAACACTGTATACAGCTGTACGCTTGTTTTAAATAACCCATTTACAACTTTTCATATTCTTGTGTAATCCATACTGGGCCTGAGAGCGTTTGTGTCTGCCTCCTGAAATGTATACGGAGAATCAGAATGTTTACACTATACTATATATACCTTTTATTTGGTGATACTGTAACCTTTTTCAACTTGTTATTTTATTGAGTAATCCATACTGAGCCAGTGAGCATCTGTGTATGCCTCATGAAATATATACAGAGATTTACTGTTATCCATAGACTGTATAGAGCTGTACGCTTATGATACAGTACCATATTTCTGCTGGTATTTTGGGTCCACTTTTTTAAAACATGAGGAAGTATGGTGGAAGAGGACGCGGATGTGGGCGTGGAGGGCCACCTGGTACTGATGGTGGTGCATCTGCTGGTAGTGCCAAAAACACAATAGCAGCTAAGGCAGGAGGTGTTGAGCCAGCATCATGGTGTAGCTCTGGAAGGCCTGTAAGACTCCCTTTTCTGGGAGTAGGTAGACTGCTTTTAAAGCCGGAGTATCAGGAACTGTTTGTGGCTTACATTGCTGAAACAGCCTCCAGCTTTATCGCCTCCTATTCTGAAGTTGTAAAAATGCAAGCATTGAGTCGTAACTGCAGGCTTCTGGTCAGGAGCAACCCCTTTACTTGTGTCCTTCACCCACACCAAAAGTGAAGGATGTGGAAGCACACACCTCAGATTACTCCATGGAGCTCTTTTCACATACCATGCCTGGGTGAATTAAAAATAGGGCCAATCATGTACTGGAGCAATGTAAATGGGGCAGATCACACACTGGAGCAGCATCTAAGGGGCACATACACTGGAGCATATCAAATGTGGCCCATTATATATGGAGCATTATTAGAGCCCATCATACACTGGAGCAGCATCCATGAGGCCCATCATGTACTGGAGCAATGTAAATGGGGCAGATCAGACACTGGAGCAGCATCTAAGGGGCACATTATACACTGGAGCATTACAAATGGGGTCCATTATATATGGAGCATTATGTGGAGCTCATCAGATACTGTATGGAACATTATATGTGACTAATTATTTGGTATGGAGAAATATATGGGGCTCATTATTCTGTATGGCGCATGAGGTGGTGGCCATAACACTGTATGGAGTAACATACTGTCCTGTTTTTGAGCTATTGTACAATTTAAAATGGATCAGTCATGTCATCTAAGCAGTGAAGTATGTGTCATTGTACTATACCTATATTTCTGTGGCGTATTGGAGCATCATGAGTTGTGGTATGTGTTAAAGGGGCGCATTGACACTCTTTGGCCCAGGGCACATGAAAACCAGGAGCCAGCCCAACCCCCCCCACAACTTTAGCCAAATAACCCCCAGTTTTCAATGCGTAACTATTAGGAAGTAAATTAAGGTTGACAAGCTTCAGTTATAAGAATTGATGTTTTTGGCATTGAAATGAGCACTGTAGGTGTGTTTACTGTGCTCCACTCCCTGCCGACTTTGCTTCCCCATTGACTTGCATTGGGTTTCGTGTTTCAGTCGGCCTCCTATAGTCTATACAAACTTGGCACACACAGTATGTATGATTTCCAGTGAAAAATGATTTTTAATATACAGTACATACAGTATAGACGTTTCGGTCACATTGACCTTCATCACAGTACTATGTATTGTACTGCTGTCATTTGCATAATGCTCAAAAGAGGGAGAGCCAAAAGGTAAGTGGTCCCCCCGGGAGTAGGGACAAAAGGCAAAGCCGCGGTGGATGCCGTGTCCTTGCCCTACATGCTGCATACTGACCAGACTGACTCTGCAAAGCTTTGCCTTTTGTCCCTACTCCCGGGGGGACCACTTACCTTTTGGCTCTCCCTCTTTTGAGCATTATGCAAATGACAGCAGTACAATACATAGTACTGTGATGAAGGTTAATGAGACCGAAACGTCTATACTGTATGTACTGTATATTAAAAATCATTTTTTCACTGGAAATCATACATACTGTGGTGCCAAGTTTCTATATTCATATGATTACGGACTAGGATCCTACTTGTTGCACCACCACTTTATAGCTGTGCTAAATGGTTTTGTGTTATAAGGTTTTCCCTATAGTCGGCCGATTTCGTTCGACCCTACTTTTGCGAAAGTCGGGTTTCAAGAAACCCGACTCGACCCGAAAAAAAGCAAAGCCGCTCATCTCTAGTGGATAGTAAGTCGTTGGTGACTTTAGTCATGGCAGTTTCCATGGAATGGTGTGGTCTGAAGTCAGATTGTACACTGTCAAAGAGGGAACAGGAGGAGAGGTGGGAGGACAGTTAAAAATGGACATGTTGTTCCAGTAGCTTGGTTGCATAGGGGAGAAATGATATGGGGTGATAGGTAGACACAGAGGTCAAGGGTGGGCTTTTTGAGGATGGGTGTGATCGAGGTGTGTTTCAATCAGGATGGAAGTCACCAGTTGTTAGTGAAAGAAAAAGAGGTGGGCTATGCTTGTGATGAAGACTGTGGTAAAGTTTGGAATGAGATGGGACGTTATTGTGTCAAATTCACAGGTGGTGAGGCAAAGTATTCAGCTGAGATGAGAGGAGAGGGAGGGGGAACTGGTTGAATTGAAAGTACTGAATAGCTGTTCAGGGTTGTGAGACAGGTATGATATGAGGGATGAGAAGTCGGTTGTTTTGCTGATGAGAAGTTGATTTGTTTTGCTGAAATCAGAATTTGCGCAGCATTTTTACAACTTCTGTTACTGGAATGGCAACTCCACTCCCTTTCTTTGGCAGCTGTACAACGGTATGCTTTGCAGATGAGGGACAGAAAGAAAATGTGCTCCAGTAGATAGCAAGCACTGCATCAAGTGACCTCTGCTCCTCTTCCTCCACCTCAACATCACACACAGTACAGTCCTCAGTGGTGGCACCCCGACTAACCTTTTTTTCCTCCACATCACAACACTCCAAGCGCCCAACTGATTGTGGGGAACCACAGATGGGTCATTCTGCAGAGCTTATTCACACATTCTATTCCATGGGTATCAGAGGTCTGCTCTAAATATTCACAGAGTCAAGAGGAAGAAATCATCTGCACTGATGGCCAAATTTTTTCTGACTTAGAGATATGGCCAGACTAAGATTTGTCCGAGCATAAATCAAATCCTCTTCAACAGACATTTAGCCCTTTGGGTGAAGGTGATCCATTTGTGATGAGACTCAGATATTTGAGGTGTCCGTGGACTGTACTGTGCTGTCAAGGCAGGAAGAGGAGGAGGGTGACTCTCAGGGCGAGATGTGGGAGAACAGAGAGGATGATGATGTGGTAGTAGATCACACTTGGCATAAACGCAGAGGCATGCAGCTGAGTAGCTCAGCAGAGGAGGAGGAAGATGAGGAGGTTATGCAACCACGACAACAAATGCATCCTGAGGCTCAACTCTGACAGTGTGTTACGGGGTTGAGGAACGCACCAAGTAGTAAAGATGGAATAAGGTGTGTTCGCAGCCCGGGGTCCACTGTGCAGAGATGACAAACTGCTGCTCGGTAATGGCGGACGCTATATGGAGTAGTACTAACTAACAGAGGTGGGTAACCACTGGCCTGGTGTGAAAGGAAGCAGACTCTGTTACCTCACAGAGCCGCACTACCACTCAACGTAAATGCCGGAGCCTGTTAACCTCACAGGACTCGGCAAGGTGAACACTAGTTAAGAGACACAGGACTCTGCCCCAAGGACACAGGATTAGAGTCCCTCTAGTCCCACTAGCGTTCAACACAGCAACTAAGATGCCAGAACTAATAATATAATTGCACCACGTATGCACTGCACCGGTTCAGCGGACGCCACTAACCACCCTGAGCAGGGAGGTTGGCACTTGACTTGCGCACGGCGCCGCTGTGAGGAACGCTGTTGCTCTTGAGGTACAGTAGTGCCTTGTGCTGAATGGCAATATCTGGCGCTAACGCTTGTGTGGAGAGCGGGATGCTTTGTGGCACATAGCTTATGACACTACTGGCGCTGACTCTATCACCCTAAACTCTAACTCATGCACAAATGAGGGTAGGGGTTTCATAATGAGTCAGTCACCAGTCTCATACATCCATCATCACACACACAACTAGCCATTAGAGTCTATGCTAGCACATGGCCGAGCGGCCATTCAACTCTTTTATAGCGGCGTCCTTCCGGGACCTTCCCAGTGGATCAATCAGCAGGAACGGGACCTGGCAATGTGACCTCCGACCTCCAATGAGAGGTCGTCCCATGGGCATGCTCAGTAGGCAAAATACAGGACTTAGTCCCTGGAGCATCTGCTTGCTGCTGACTCAAGCATGGTGTTACAGCAGAGCCTGAAGGAGCAACCAGATGCCAAGCATTAGCCTGGACAAGACTCCGAGACTGGCCTCTCTGCTGAGCAGGAATCTCTGCCACTGCAGAGGAACGGGAGACAGCAGAGGACATGGCTTGAGATTCCTCCTGTGCAGTGGGGGAAACTTGATGCCTAACACAGTGGACAGCAGCATTCACAGTTCTGCAGTTGCCTAGCTTGGGTCTTTTTTCAGATTGACAAAAATCTAAAAAAATCATGCTATCTGTCAACTTTTTTTAAAAAGCAACCTAGTAGAGTAACAAAAATGAAATCATTTCAGTACTACATGCATGACCTGCCACATGCGTGATCAAAATGCATTAATCTGTTAATGTCATTGTGCTAAAATGCAGACTATCGGGTATCGCCAACCTCCGTCCACACCATCAACGGGATCTGCTGTTTCTTTCTACTCCCTCACCATGGCAAGTGTTGTCACACAGGTCTCTGGTTGAATAACCTCCACTTGTTTACCCCTACTGTTGGGGTTATTGATAACTGATACGGAATTGGTCATGCTTGCTGTTATTGACTGATCTTACATACCAAGCACACCTCATCTTTCTCAATCCACCATAACATCCCTACCTGTACCTCTCTCACACTCCAGCAGCTTGTCATGTTCACCCTACTCTACCCTTTGTTGGCACAGCAGCAAACTTTTGTTTGTGCAGTTGTGCTCACATAAAAGATTATTCATTCCTACACATGGCACAGTTAACAGTTTGAATTTCACCATCTTCCATCTACTAATAATAATAAACTTTTTTTTATATATTACAAACACATTATGCATAGCTTTACGAGTCAGAAGTTCATGTAAAACAGTCAAAAGTTACCAAGTTTAAGATAATCAAACAATTCAAGCAAAAATAATGACAACATTGCTCTTCAGAGCTTTCAATCTACAATGAGATGGGGATGACACCAATTACAGGTGCTTATTTACAATGATGGTACAACTATCTTGAGGAAATGGGGCTAGATAAAGGCTGTATGAGCCTTTTGGGTACGGTTGAATTTGATGGTGAATTATGTTCAGAGAAGTAGAGAATAAGCTATATATATATAATAAGGACTTTGATTAGGGAACGTGATAGGCAGCCCTAAACACATGTGTTTTTAGGGAGCACCTAAAAATGTCTAAGTTGTAGTTATACTTCTAGTTTCATGAGAGACAAAGGGTAAGAGGTGAGTCATCTACGTAGGAGATTGAACTGAACCGGAGAAAGTCCTGATCAGGGGTGTTACCGTCTTTGTGTGTCTCAGAGTTTGAAAGTTGTGAAAGGCCATGAGAATTGGCTAGAGATAGAAGATGGGAAGCAGTTGGGAAGGTGAAGCTGTTGAAGTCTCCAAGGATAAGGGTTGTCAATTCTGAGGACATGAAGTGTGGCAGCAATGCATAGAAATGGTCAAGGAAATAGGTGGGTGAGCTTGGGGAGCCGGTATATGACTGCTACTCTGAGGGAGAGGGGATGGAACACTCTGATGGTGTGAACCTCAAAAGAAAAATGACGTTCAATCGGCCTGCATTTATTTATTGTATTAAAAATAGGATTATTGTTGGCAGCAAGGAGTGTAGGGTTATCGTGGAGTTAGCAGTGATTGTACAGCTGGATATACGCATATTCCATGTGTTGTAATCTGAATGTGGATAAGCCTTATGCTCACTATTACTTTTCTGAGAACTAATTATTGTGAACAGCCTGAGGCCTTCTCAGATGATTCATGGCCCAATTGTGTCATTGACTCATGGCCTGTGATGTCTGTGATTATTGCAAGGCCACTCCAATCTATTGGCCACAGAAATGCAGCCTTTACGCCTTATAGATACAGATGGTTTCCAAAAGCTGATGGCCGTCGCAGTCCCCCCAATACCAGTTGCCCAGTCACCATTACTTTTCTAAGAAAGATGTGCCTGCGCTACAGGAACAAGTCACAGACAACATCACCCATTCCCTGAAAAATTCTATGTCTGCCATGGTGCATTTGAACAATGACACCTGGATGAGCAAGCATGGACAGGGGAATTACAGCTAGATGACTGGGCATTGTGTGACTCTGGTGGCTGTAGGGGCAGTTGGGGAAGACGCTGCTCCACAAGGTTTGCTGTCCCCAAGGCTTGCTAGTCACTTTGGGATGGAAAAATAAATCACTACACAACATGAGATGGATAGCTAAACTACTAGACAACAGGGGTTGGAGAAGTAAACTACTAAGCAGCTAGGGTTGTAGAACTAAACCACTACACACCATACAATGTTTAACTAAACTAATAGACAAAAGGGTGGAGAACTAAACTACTAAACAGCTATGATTGAAGAACTAAACAAATACACAGCAGAACATGGAGAACTAAACTCCTAGATAACAGGGGTTGGAGAACTAAGGGTCCCGCTACATTTAGCGATGCACCAGTGATCCCGACAACGATACGACCTGGTAAGGATTGCTGGTGCATCGCTAAATGGTCGCTAGTGAGCTGCCAAACAGGCAGATCTCCCCAGCCATGCAGCAGCGATAAGTGATCCGTAGGCGGTCGCTCTTACTTGTCACACTGCAGCGATGATGACGACTTCCGCCTGCGTCCATGCGTCGCTAGTCATCGCCAGCAGGATGCCAACGAGGAAAAAATGGCCCAGAACATTCCAACACAATCAGCGATATGCAACGGGGGGGCGGTCGCAGGCACGTGTCACACAAAGCGAGATTGCTAGCGTTATCGCTGTTGCGTCACAAAATCGGTGCCACTTTAGTGATATCGCTATTGATCTCGCTATGTGTGAAAGGCCCTTTAACTACTAAACAGCTAGGGTTGTAGAACTAAACCACTACACAATATACAGTATGATGGATAACTAAACTAATAGATAACAGGGGCTGGAGAACTAAACTACTAAACAGCTTGAGTTGGAGAATTAAGCTACTACACACCAGGGGGAGGAGACTTAAAGCACTAGACAGCAGGGTGTCACTAGACACCAAGTCTTGGAATCCCCAGGGCTTGCACAGCAAACCTCTGTATCTAATACTTCCCCCAGTGCTTCTGCCTCCTCCACCTCCTTAAGGGCCTCCACCTGTGCCCTCAACCTCTGCCTTATAGAAACAGATGTTAAAACACTGCAGAGGGAATACTGTTATGAGCTCATTTTCTGCTCTTCCAGTTGAGAGTTCTCCTTCCGTTCTCCCTCTGGTGTTGACAGGAGGTAGTGAGGTTGGTTTAAGTGGTAGTGATCTGCCACCTGATGAGAAGGATAACGATTGGATCTCTGGAGTATCAGACAGGATATAAGACAGCCGACGCCCTATCCTGCTGCTGGTGATTTAGTCTGATTCTCAGGTCTTGGACTTCAGCTCTCTTCCAATCTTCTTAAAGTTAAGTTTGTTTTTTGCTAATGTTCACACTTGCGCTTGTTGGTCAATTGAGTTTCTTGTGTGGTCAGCTTGCCCCTGCTGGGGCTATGCTGAATGGCCACTCCTATTTATCTATATTTGCCAATTTGCCTTTTTGTCCCTTATTAGATTGACCTCTTTTTGCTCTGTTTCAGAATATTTCAGAGTGCTGATATAGTGGGAGAAGTCTAGTGACTTCAGAGTTAATTTTGCTATCAGACGTGTTGGACATTATTTTTGGTAGGGTTTTTTGGCAGATTGCAGACAGTGGCTTTTCTTTCCTGTCCTTTCTAGTTAGTCGGGCACCATCATTTGCTCAGCCTATTTTCCTGCCTGTGTATGTGTTTTCATCTTGCTTCACCGTCAATACATGTGTGGGGGCTGTCTTTTCCTTTGGGGTCTGCTCTGGGGCAGTTAGTTTTCCCTTTTCTTTCTTTAGGTTTATGTGTCCTCCGGCGGTGACAAGGTGTCTAGGACCAACATAGGAACGCTCCACTGCTACTATTAGTTGTGTGGATAAGATCAGGGATCTGCAATCTGCATAGTGACCAACCTCTCTGGTTTTCTGGGACTTAGATTTTTGTTGTTCCTCCTCGGTGACCCATTCATAACTGAATACCCCCACCTCTGTACTGCGCAACCACAGCTTACCACAATGAAGCAGTGTTTAAATTAATATTCATTGGAGATCACAGTCATACAGATCATCAGTTGTGGACAGCTATCCATGCCGAGATTGAGCAATGGCTGTCTACACTCAACCTGGAGCCAGAGAAGGCCATGTGCGATAAGAATGCAAACTTGGTGGTGGCCCTACACCGGGCCAACATTACACACATGCCTTGTATGGCTTGCATCCTCAACCTGATGGTTCAGCAATTCCTACACCACTGTCCCAGCGGGGATGCGCTGCTGTAGAAAATACTGACGCAGTGTGTTCACTTTTAGCATTCCCCTTAATTTGGTATTGATATCTTTTGGACTACTGGTTAACCGATTGATATGAGAAGTGACCACACTGTGGAATTCAACTCTGCACATGCTGATAATGGAATTCAATGATTCCATCATCAGCATCACTATTACTGTCAACTAAATGCTGGACCACATTTTAAATAGTCTGAGTGAGGAGGTGGTGGTGGTCCCGAGGGAAGGCGAGGAAGCAGAAGAGGATGTCTTTAGGGTTAACAATATCTCAAAATTCAGGTGTGTCATCTCACAGGCGGTTGCCATGGGAGGAACAAACAGACGATGAACAAATGGAGAAGGACCATAAAAAGGACGAGAAGGAAGAGGTGATGGACACGCACCAGTTAGGAGATGAAGAGGATAATTATTCCCTCACTTTTGTCCATGGTTACCACAAGGGGATGGAGGAAGAAATCTTGAGTATTATCCTGCCACCAACACACTGTGGAGTTGGACCTCATGAAAGAGACTGACTCATGTGCATCTTCTTGCAGCACTATCTGCAACATGATTGCCCATATAGATATGATTCAAAATAGTACTTACTTCTGGATGCCAGTGTGTTCTATCCATGATACAAAAGTACATTTTGACAGTTGCCTCCCCACCTGAAAAAGGGACGTGCCCATTCTGCAGCATCAAAATATGCTTGAAGACAATCTTGACAGTGTTTTTCCCCAAGACAGCAGTGACGACGACAGTTTGCATCACAGTGATAGGTTTCCAACCACAGAAACATTGAGTCGTCAACGCAAAAACATTAACAACCTTGCAGCACTGGAGTCCTGTGTTCCAACCCACCTTTTACAGCATCTGCAAAGAGTTTGTATGTTCTAACTGTGTGTACAAGGGTTTCCTCCCAGTACTTATTATTCTACACACACTCCAAAAACATACAGATATTAAATTCAATTGTGAGTCCCAATGGTGACAGTGGCAGTAATGTCTGTAAATGTCTGTAAAGCGAATGCTGAATTATTGCCGCTATACAAGTGATAAAAAAAAATTGAAATTGATGCTCAGCCACACTCAGATTACACAAATATCAGTTTTGTTGATTACTAGTGTTGGAAAAATGTAAGAGCAATAACATGGGTAGTTGACTCACTGAGAGTAGAGGACTGCGGGTCTCAGAGGCCTACTGCTACAGGCAGCACACATGAAGGAGGATCGACCAGGAGTCGACACATTTGTCGACACAGGATTGTTCACATTTCCAAAAATTAGTGGCAGACACCAAAAAAGTGGCTTCAAATTCACCACAGTAGAATTATTGTAATATGAACCGTGACCTATCCTGAATCTCCTCATACCTTTCCAACCGCACACTCAGCGTTTCCGTTTCTGTTGGAGTCCCTCAAGGCTCTGTTTTACGACCCCAACTCTTCTCAATCTATGCACTTGACCTGGTGCAACTCATAAAGTCCCACAGATTCCAGTACCACCTTTATGCTGATGACATTCAGATCTACCTCTTTGGCCCAGGCGTCACCTCTCTGCTGTCCAGAATCCCAGAGTGTCTATCAGCCATATCCTCCTTCTTCTCCTCTCCCTTTCTCAAGCTCAATGTGGACAAATCTGAAGTCATCATCTTTCCTCCATCTCACAGATCTTCCTTACCTGACCTATCTATCACAATTAACGACATCACGCTTTCCCCCGAATTGGAAGTCTGCTGCTTTGGAGTAACCTTTAACTCTGCCCTGTCCTTCAAGCCGCACATCCAAGCTCTTTCTACTTCCTGTCGCCTCCAGCTCAAAAATATCTCCAGAATCCATCCTTTCGTCAACCCTCAATCCACTAAAATGTTGTGCATGCCCTTATCTCCCGCCTCGACTACTGCAACATCCTTTTCTGTGGCCTCAGTACTAACATCCTTGCACCTCTCCAGTCCATCCTTAACTCTGCTACCTGACTAATTCATCTCTCTACTCACTACTCCTCTTCTCCCCTCTGCAAATCTCTTCACTTGCTCCAATTCCCTCAGCATATCCAGTTCAAATTACTAATACTGACCTACAAGACCATCTATAACCTGTCTCCCCCATATGTCTCTGAACTAATCTCCCAATACCTTCCCTCACGTAATCTCCGGTCCTCCCAAGACTTCATTCTCTCCTCCACACTTATTCGGTCCTCACCCAACCGCCTCCAAGACTTCTCCCGAATATCCCCCATCCTCTGAAATTCTTTGTCCCAACATGTCCGACTATCAACCACATTTGGAACCTGGAAACCCAGCTCTTCAAGAAAGCTTGCAATGACCCCGCTACCTCCTCACCACTACCGAAGCTATCGCCTCAACCAACACTGAAACTGCTGTAACCCACCAACCTACTGTCTCCTTCCCCACCATCCTGTAAAATGTAAGCCCCAAAAGGCAGGGTCCTCTCCCCTCTGTATCAGTCTGTCATTGTTATTTTGTTTACTGTAAGAGATATCTGTAATTTGTATGTAACCCCTTCTAATGTACAGCACCATGGAATCAATGGTGCTATATAAATAAATAGTAATAATAAAAAATAACAATGAACCGACAGCTTCCACTACACCCATCTCAGCAGATGGACAGATGGACACCCAATAGGAGCGCTCACATTTAAAAAAATTAGTGGCAGACACCACCAAAGTGGCATCAATTTCAGAAGAGTAAAAATAGTATAATGGGCATCGACATCTCTTCCACTACAGCCAACCCAGCAGATATACACCCAACCACGAGTGCACACATCTACAAAAATTAGCTTGAAACACCAACAAAGTGGTATCAATTTCAAGAGAGTAGAAATAGCATAATAGGGACGGACACATCTTCCACTACAGCTAACCCAGCAAATGGATACCCAACCAAGTGTGTACACATTTCCAAAAATTAGTAGCAGACACCAATAAAGTGGCATCAATTTCACCACCTACCCCATTTTGACCTTGAACTTCGAGAATAATTCCCCTTCCACCAAGACCTCGCTTTTTCCCAGTCATGTTGCTCACAGAGTGTGCTATGAGCACAGTATTAGCAAATAAAAATTAGATTTTATACTGTGAACCACCTCTGCACAGCTGAATTTTAGTGGCACTAAATGAGTAGGTGAAATATGGCATGCTGAATCGAGTGTCACAGAAAAAAAATTCTGTGTAGATGAGGCCTGTTTGACAAAGAAGATGTGCTCCAAACAAATTAAAACTGAGATCTCCCCTACTGTATGACTTTAGTAACAGAAGAATTTTGGGGGGCCTGTCGATAAGGTCTGTATAAGATTGAGTGGATGCTCCAAACAATTTAAAAGTCACATGTTCCCTACTGTATGACGTTAGTAACAGAAGAATTTTTTGAGGCCTGTCAATAAGGCCTGTATAAGAATGAGTGTATGCTCCAAACAATTTAAAAGTGACATGTCCCCTACTGTATGACATTAGTAACAGAATATTTTTTGGGGGCAGGAATGAGAGCGTACAACAGGATCAATAACAGGGCGGTTACAGGAAGTACAAGATCCAGGATCCAGCCTATAACTATTATTCATCTACCCAACACCATTTAGCAGAGAGAGTTTGATGCTTGTCAGAAGTTTCGTGTAACAGATGCCTGTCTCAAGCAAGGTATAAAAGACGCCCGTGAGAAATTGGATGCCAAAAGTGCACATAATCTAGAAGACAGCCTCCAAACAAATTAAAAGTGACATGTCCCCTACTGTATGATGTTAGCTACAGAAGAACTTTTTTGGGCCTGTCGATAAGACCTGTATAAGATTGAGTAGATGCTCCAAACAATTTCAAAGTGACATGACCCCTACTGTATGACGTTAGTAACATAAAAATTTGGGGGGGCCTGTCGATAAGGCCTGTGTAAGATTGAGTGGATGCCCCAAACAATTTAAAAGTGACATGTCACCTACTGTATGACGTTAGTAACAGAAATTTTTTCTGGGTGGGAATGGGAGCGTACAGCAGGGCGATTATGGGATCCAGGATCCAGCCTGAAACTATTACTTATCTACCCAACACCAATTACCAGAGAGCATTAGATGCTCATCAGAAGATAGTTGTAACAGATGCATGTTTCAAGTGAGGTATATAAGATGCCCGTGAGAAATTGGATGCCAAAGAAGCACATAATCTAGAAGATACGCTCAAATCAATTTCAAACTCAAATCTCGCCTGCTGTATCACATTTGTAAATTAATTTTAATGTGCAACAGTTCTGCACACTGAACAATTTCAACGCCACTAAATGAAAAGGTTGGATATAGGGGGCTATATCACTTTTATCAACAGAAACAATTTGAATTTTTTAATGCGCGTTAGGTCTGCAGACAGGTTCATATCACCACCACAACATGACAATGTGGGATACGGCGGGCTATATCTCATTCAACAAAAGAAAATATTCTGTTATTTTTAGTGTGCATTAGGTCTGCAGACAGGTTGATATCACCGCCTCAACATGACAATGTGAGATATGGCAGGCTGTATCTCATTCAGCAAAAGAAAATATTCTAATTTTTTTTAATGTGCCTTAGGTCTGTAGACAGTTTCATATCACCACAGCAATACATGACAAGGTGGGATAGAGCAGGCTTTTTCACATTTAGCTATTGAAAAAAATATCCCGGTCCGAAGCTGCCACGCGATGATCACACTCCCTTCTCAGGCTGGTGTGGCAGGTTCGGCGGTGGTGCTCTGTGGTGTGGGGGAGGGCTTCACCATTATCTTGTGAAAGCCTGGAGGTTCCGCACATCCATTACTGTGATGCAGTGGCCTCCGGGAAAATGGATGAGATCTCAATCTCAGCAGCCATTTTCCCGGAGGAAACCGCATCGCACTAATGGATGTGCGGGTCCTCTGGGCTTTCACAATATGCTGGCAGAGCCCCCCTCACACCACAGAGCACCACCGCCAAACCTGCTGCACCAGCCACACCAGCCTGGGATGGGATTTCCCAAAGTCCACCGCACCTACAGCACCAGCCTGGGATGGGAGTCAGTCTTATCGCCGGACCACCGAACATCTCCTGTGACTCATCAGTGCTGCTGATTCCTCCCGGGTAAGTTGAATTCGGACTGTAAGACAGACCCCCATTTGACACATTAATTTTTTTCCCTATTTTCTTTCTGAAAATTTGGGGTGTGTCTTATGGTCCGGTGCATCTTACAGTCTGAAAAATACGGTATTTAGAATGCTATACTTGTGCATGGAGCACATTAGAAGCAGGGCACAACACACTTGTAGGAGATCTGCCCTGCTGGCTTTGTCTGTGAACCTCAGTAATGCCCCCGCCCAAAAAATTCCAGAAGGTAAATTTTACAGCCACACTGGACACTATCTCGCTACACTATCTGACTGATATACCACCTCCTAATTAACTAGCTAAAATCTTACTGTTAACAGTGGCAGCATCAGGAGCAACCTCTCGGCACTGTTACAGTATCAAAATGATGCTAAAACAAGATGTCCGCTATTTATATAGAGAGGGACATGTGACTTCAGTAGCCAATAACACAAGCCATTTTGTCAGGACATTGTGGGTGTTTCCTGCACCCTGATTGGCTAGCTGCAATGTGCACACATAAAGTTAGGAGAAAAAAAATGACTGCTTTGCTTACAAGAACGCCGCTCCTCTGAGCTCTGCAAACCCCCTCCCCTCATCAAACACGTGCCAAATGCTCATGATACACCACCATTATCATTGCTAAAGTGTTGAAAATATTTTTGTGGCAACACAACTATTTTCCCTTACATTTACCGAATGTTACCGATTTTTACCGATTTTATAAAATGTTGCTCGGGTTTCCCATCACGAATCTGAATGTGCCATATTAGTGCCGAATTTATGTTTGGCGATGGTTTTCTGTACAAATTCGCTCATCACTACATACAACATAAAAAAACTAAATTTATATCAACACTACAGTAAAATCCTGAAGATAAATATCCAGTGTAAAACAAAGAATAGAAATAACAATATATACTTTATTTAAAGGCCACCAAAATAGTACCGAAAATAATAATACAATTTACCCTATAAATAATAAAGTCTTATACAGTGGGTATGGAAAGTATTCAGACCCCTTTAAATTTTGCACTCTTTGTTTCATTGCAGCCATTTGGTAAAATAAAAAAGGTTTATTTTTTTATCATTAATGTACACTCTGCACACCATCTTGGCTGAAAAAAAAACAGAAATGTAGAAATTTTTGCAAATTTTATTACAAAAGAAAAAACTGAAATATCACATGATCATAAGTATTCAGACCCTTTGCTCAGACACTCATATTTAAGTCACATGCTGTCCATTTCCTTGTGATCCTCCTTGAGATGGTTCTACTCCTTCATTGGCATCCATCTGTGTTTAACTAAACTGATAGGACTTGATTTATAAAGACACACTCCTGTCTATATAAGACCTCACAGCTCACAGTGCATGTCAGACCAAGTGAGAACCATGAGTTTAAAGGAACTGGCCAAGTAGCTCAGAGACAGAATTGTGGCAAGTCACAGATCTGGCCAAGGTTACAAAAGAATTTCTGCAGTACTCAAGGTTCTTAAGAGCACAGTGGCCTCCATAATCCTTGGAACCACCAGAAGTCTTCAAAGACCTGGCCATCCAGCCAAACTGAGCAATTGTGGGAAAAGAGACTTGGTGAGAGAGGTGTAGAAGAAACCCAAGATCACCAGGAAAGATCTTTGAACAAATTATTAAACAACATGTATGTCAATACCTGGATAAGAATGAAGTGATCAAACAGAGTCAGCATGGGTTTGTAACTAATAAGTCATGTCAGACTAGCTTAATTTCCTTCTATGACGGTATCACTGATTGGGTGGATCAAGGAAATGCTGAAGATATAGTATATCTTGACTTCAGCAAAGCATTTGACAAAGTCTCTCATACAATCCTTATTGAAAAAATGACTAAGTATGGAATGGACAAGGCAACTGTTAGGTGGATTCATAACTGGCTTAGTGATCGGACCCAAAGAGTGGTCGTAAATGGCTGCACATCCAGTTGGAAGAATGTCTCAAGTGGGGTACCACAGGGCTCTGTCCTGGGCCCTGCATTGTTCAACATCTTTATCAACGATTTAGATGAAGGAATTGAGGGTAAACTGATTAAATTTGCTGATGACACAAAGCTAGAAGGAATAGCTAATACTAGAGAAGAGAGAGAGAGGATTCAAAAATATTTAAATAAACTGGAGAAGTGGGCAGCAACTAACAGAATGGTTTTTAACAGGGAGAAATGCAAAGTACTACATCTGGGCAATAAAAATGAAAAAAGCATATATAGAATGGGAGGAATAGGGCTAAGTGACAGCACATGTGAAAAAGACTTGGGTATACTAATAGATCACAGACTGAATATGAGTCAACAGTGTGATGCAGCAGCAAAAAAGGCAAATGCAATTCTAGGATGTATTAACAGAAGCATACAGTCTAGATCACGTGAAGTCATTATTTCCCTCTACTCCTCTTTGGTCAGACCTCATCTGGAATATTGTGTCCAGTTTTGGGCACCACATTTTAAAAAAGACATCAACAAACTGGAGCAAGTTCAGAAAAGAGCGACCAGAATGGTGACCGGTCTGCAAACCCTGTCTTATGAGGAAAGGTTGCAGGATTTGGGAATGTTTAGTATGCAAAAGAGAAGACTGAGAGGAGACTTAATAGCTGTCTACAAATATCTAAAGGGCTGTCACATTGTAGAAGGATCAACTTTATTCTCATTTGCACAAGGAAAGACTAGAAGCAATGGGATGAAACTGAATGTGAGGAGACACAGATTAGATATTAGAAAAAACTTTTTGACAGTTAGAGTGATCAATGAGTGGAACAGGCTGCCATGAGAAGTTGTGAGTTCTCCTTCAATGGAAGTCTTCAAACAGAGGCTGGACAGACATCTGACTGGGATGATTTAGCGAATCCTGCTTTGAGCAGGGGGTTGGACCAGATGGCCCAGGAGGTCCCTTCCAACTCTACGATTCTATGATTCTATGATTCTATGATTCTATGATCACTGTGGCTGAGCTCCACAGATGCAGTAGGGAGATGGGAGAAAGTTCCACAAAGTCAACTATCACTGCAGCCCTCCAGCAGTCCGGTCTTTATGGCAGAGTGGCCTAACAGAAGCCTCTCCTCAGTGCCAGACATATGAAAACCCGCATATAGTTTTCTAAGAAACACATGAAGGACTCCCAGACTGTGAGAAATAAGATTCTCTGGTCTGATGAGATGAAGATAGAACTTTTTGGTGATAATTCTAAGCGGTATGCGTGGAGAAAACCGGGTACTGCTCATCACCTGCCCAATACATTCCCAACAGTGAAACATGGTGGTGGCAGCATTATGCTATGAGGGTGTTTTTTAGCTGCAGGGACAGAACGATTGGTTGCATTTAAAAGAAACATGAATTCTGCCAAGTACAGTGATATCCTGGATGAAGTCCTCTTCCAGAGTGCTCTGGACCTCAGACTTGGTCTAAGGTTCACCTTCCAACAAGACAATGATTCTAAGCACACACCTAAAATAACAAAGGAGTGACTTCATAACAACTCTGTGACAATTCTTGACTGACCCATCCAGAGCCCTGTCCTGGAGTGACCTGAAAATGGCTGCTCACCAACGTTCACCATCCAATCTGACGGAACTGGAGAGGATCTGCAAGGAAGAAGGGCAGAGAATCTCCAAATCCAGGTGTGAAAAACTTGATGCATCATTCCCAAGAAGACTCATGGCTGTAATAGCTCCAAAGGGTGTTTCTACTCAATACTGAGCAAAGGGTCTGAATACTTATGACCATGTGATATTTCAGTTTTTCTTTTTTAATACATTTGTAAAAATGTCCACATTTATGTTTTTTTCAGTCAAGATGGGGTGCAGAGTGAACATTAATGAGAAAAAAATGAACTGTTTTGAATTTATCAAATGGCTGCAATGAAACAAAAAGTGAATACTTTCCGTACCCACTGTACAGCCATGTCAGTGACAGAATATAAAAGTTAAAGTTGCTTACTGGAGATGGTCAAAAACTAAATTGACCAGTCATTAATGGATTATAATGTCAATATTCTTCATTCGAGCATGAATTTAAACCCTTTTAAGGAACATTTTTTTTTTTTACTATGTCTTGATACACAAAACAATAGCATTAAAAAATGATGTACTTAGGTTTTCTCTTAAATGTGGATCCAGAGGAAATCTTCAACCTTTACAGATGGAATCTAACTTAGCCTTAGCGTTAGTGAAAGTGGATTGCCCTTACTGTTTTATGGCAAAATTTGTATTCAGCCAGGCACTGACAAATGGGGTGAAAGGCAACACTTAAGCTCTTCACAACCTTAGATATTTCCATACATCCAGGCTGGGAAGTATATTTCGACCTTGGACCTACTGTATATATTGTGCTCCCATAAATAAGTATTTTTGTGAAAAAAAAAACATGTGGTATTGCCGCATCTGTAACGACCTGATCTATAAAACTGTCCCACTAGTTAACCCCTTCAGTAAACAAATAAAAAATGAGGCAAAAAAATGTGCTTTTTCATTATACCACTGAACAAAAAGTGGGATAAAACGCAATGAAAAAGCGAATGTAAATAAAAGCGATATTGCTGAAAACTTCATCTTGTCCCACAAAAATCAAGCTGCTAAAAAGCTTTATCAGTGAAAAATTTGAAAAGTTATAGCTCTCAGAATAAAGTGATGGAAAAATATATCTTTTTTCTATAAAATAGACTTTATTGTGCAAAAGCGCCAAAACATAAAAAAATTATATAAATGTGGTATCACTGTAATTGTACTGACCCAGAGAAAAAAGCTGCCTTATCTATTTTACCACACGCAGAACAGCATAAAAAAATTCCTGAATTACTGTTTTTTTGTTCATTCTGCCACCTAAAAAATCAGAATAGAAAGAGATCATTAAATGTCACTTGTCCAAAAATGCTATGAATAAAAACATCAACTCGTCCCACAAAAATAAGCAAGCCTTCACATGACTCTTTCTGCATAAATATATAAAAAATTACAGGTCTCAAATTATGGCATTGCAAAAACTTGTTTTTGAAAAAAAAAGTGCTTTTTAGTGTGTGAAGCAGCCAAATATAAAAAATAATGTAAATCTGGTATCGCTGTAATCATACCGACCCGAAGAAAAAAGTAATCTAATCACTTATACGTGCATGAGGACAAATCTTGATCTGCTGTTGTTTTGTTCATTCTGCATCCCAAAGATTGCAGTATGGCTTGGGTTACATTTATCCTTCACTCTCTGCTGATCGCTTACACTGGGGTTTCCATGTAAATCTGTGAAAAACGTGACTTAGATGGAACCTCCGGCTAAAAATTACCTATAATGAGGCAGATGGCACTGTGGATGCAGTCTGGCCATTAATCCAGTGGTGTTTGACTTTTTAAATGTGCATAAAAGTGCGGTCAGCCACAGATTTGTGTACCTCAGAAAAGAAGGTCACCACTGAAGATAGGCCAGATGGAGTCGAGAGTAAATCTGCTTCTTCATTATAGTGAATGGATCCTTTAGGGGTTTCATCTGAATCATGTAATTCAGAGATTTAGATTATAACCCCAATTTAAGTGTTCAGCATAGAGTGCCAGATAAATGTGATCCCAAATGTTATGTAAAATGTTCTCAATAAAATCTTCAACTCAATCCACGAAAAAAGTAAGTCCCCACTCAGGTCTGTCATCTGTTAATGGAAATATAGGGGGCTTACATGTTGCTTTTAGTACAAAGACTCTGGAAAAGCACTATGGTTCCCAATAAGAAATCCAGAGAATTCTGCACTCCCAAATCCAAATGCCCCTCTCTTTTCTGAGCCGCACAGTGTGCCTAAACCACATTTAGAGTCCACATGTATGGAATTTCTGTAGCAATGAGAACCCACTTAATTTATGGGTGTATGTTTCCAGGAGCACGAGCTGTGCATATGATACTGGGTATTACAATGTACTGAGCACTACAATGTACAGGCACTAAAATAGCAGATTTGCGATTTCTAATAAGCAACATCTACTGCTATTTGCTTCTGGAAAACACCCATGGAGTCAAAATTATAACTACACTTGTAGATAAATTACCAAAGAGGTATAATTTCCAAAATGGGGTCACTTGTGGGGGATTCCAATGTTCAGGCAAATCAGGGGCACTTCAAATGTGACATGGCTTCGGTTAATGATTCCAGCAAGTTTTACATTCAAAAAGTCAAATGTCGCTCCTTCCCTTTTCAAGCCCTGCCATGTGACCAATCAGTACTTTTCTTTCACATAGTTGGTATCGGCATACTCAGGAGGAATTGCAGAGCAAATTATATAGTGGATATTCCCCTGTTATCCTTGTGAAAATGCAAAATTTGAGGCTAAAAAATATTTTTGTGGGAAAATTAGATTTTTTTATTTTTACAGCTCTACATTATAAACTTCTGTGAAGCAGTGGTTCAAAGGGCTCACTATACATCTAAATACATTCCATTTTTTAGGTTTCCTATACTGAGGTGGAAATGTGGAATGAATATAAAATGTCCCTACTAGGGCTTCCCTGAAAATAATTTTCAAGGAAATCTTCCCAAATTGTTTAACTTTCATTTAAGAAGAATCAGTAATGCAGCGTGTCAGAAAGAGGAAGCTACAGAACACAATCTGACATTTCACAGTAGCCAATGTTGCAGCTGTTTCTAATAAGAAATTATTTTTAAAGTACATACACTGGTAGAGTTAAAATGTGCAATTGTTATGTGGGAAAAGGACATTTACCAACCATGAGCAGTGTGGTATCCCCTTACAAAAAGGATCTTTTGTCTGCCCACACATTGCACATTATTTTTCATAACATTCATCTTGTGTTCTGAACAGATGTTGACCAAAATAGGATCCAATATGGAAATTTGTTGATTAAAAACAGCAACTACATTCAAAGATATAAAGTCAAGACACAAACATAGCAACATCATCACCAGAAAACAGGGTGTGCAACTAAGCTCATCACCAGCATCATATGACTAGGGTAAATGTGACTTGTATTAAATGTCAGATTTCTTTGGAAAACAAGTTCTTTTCAGAAGGCTGTACACTTCAATCTCATAGAAAACTTAAGGAAATGGGGTTCTCAACTTTTTGACTATATCTGAAATAAATCAGCAAGTTCTCCAGGGCCATATTTCAAGAATGTACCCATATACCTTGGTTAGAAAACCATTTAAGCAAAAACTGTGCTACATAAAGATATTTTTCTACTTATTAGAGCTATTTAATTCCAGACACAGCCACATTTAAAGATTAACAATTCATTTTTACCCATAAAGTAATAGTATACATACAAATAAGAAAGCTTTTAATATACTTTATTAAAGAAATACTTCTGGACTGATCATTCAGTCTAAAATTTCCCAATTCATGGGTAAAATCTGGCTTTAGTGAATACACATTTTCCAATAAATGAAATATGAAATGACAGTTGGTGCTCATAAAGTTCTGTGGAGAACTGTAAAGCCCCCGTCTCACATAGCTAGATTGCTGTTGTGTCACCGATTTTGTGACGCAACAGCGATCTCTCCTGCGATCTCGCTATGTGTGACAAATAGCGCCGATCAGGCCCCTGCTGTGATGACGCTGATCGTGCTCGAATGTCCTGGGCCATTTTTTGATTACTGGTGTCCCGCTGGCCAGCATGCATCGCTGTGTTTGACAGGGACAACGACGAACGACCTCAATACTACAGGTCTGGGAGACAGAGTTCCAACGACCGTCGCATCGTTCTGTATCGTTGCTGCGTCGCTGTTGAGATCTGACTGTTTGACATCTCTCCAGCGACCTCGTAGCACCAGCGATCCCTACTAGGTCTCATCATTGTCGGGATCGCTGGTGCGTCGCCAAGTGTGACGGTACCCTAACTCTCATTTCAGGATCGTTTGCAGCAGAAAGTCTGTTTCTTCAACTAGCTCCTTCCATCTCCTTCACTTTCCAAAGAATCTTATAAGCACCAACTATCATCTTCTGTCTCCATAATTGGAAAATTTGTCTTCGAAGAATACAGTTTTACCCTTGAATTGAGAGTGAGAGGTGAATCCAGTAGGAGAAAGATGCAAATATTACAAAAGTGCTTTTTTCATGTGTTCATGTGTACTAATGATTAACTAAACAAATTAAAACAATGGTTACATTTTAAGGAAGGACATACAGTACCAATAGGCATAGATAAAAATGAAAGTAGCTGAGACTTTCTAACATTTACAGTGGCATGTAAAAGTTTGGGCACCTCTGGGCAAAACTGTGAATAGTTAAGCAAGTTGAAGATGAAATGATCTCTAAAAGGCCTAAAGTTAAAGATGCACATTTCCTTTGTATTTTAGGCAAAAAAATATATATATTTTCATCTTTTACATTTTAAATATTACAAAAAGGAAAATGGGTTGATGCAAGAGTTTGGGCACCCTGCATGGATTGGACCTGGTAGCACCCCCTTTTGAAAGTATCACAGCTTGTAAATGCTTTTTGTAGCCAGACAAGAGTCTTTCAATTCTTGTTTGCAGGATTTTCATCCATTCTTCCATTGAAAATTCTTCCAGTTCTGTGAGATTCCTTGGTCGACATGCATACACTGCTCTTTTGAAGTCTAGCCACAGATTTGCAATGATGTTCAGATCAGGAGACTGTGAGGACTATTGTAAAAACTTCAGCTTGCTCCTTTTGAGGTAGTCTTTGTGGATTTTGACGTATGTTTTGAGTTATTATCCATTTGTAGAAGTCATCCTCTTTCCAACTTCAGCTTTTTTCCAGATGGTGTTACCTTTACACAAAGAATTTTTTTAAATTTCATTGAATCCATTCTTCCCACTTCCTGTGAAATTTTCCTTGTGCTATTGGCTGCAACACAACCCAAAAGCATGATTGATCTACCCACCTGCTTAATTATTTGTGTTCTCAAGAGTCTGTACCCTTTTTTCTCCACACAAAGCTTTGCTCATTGTGGTGAAAGAGTTCTATTTTATCCTCATTGGTCCACAGTGTTTGTTTTCAAAATGCATCAAACTTTTTTAGATGTTCTTTTGCATTACTTCTGAAGATGAATTTTATGGTGAGGATGTAGAAAATGTTTCTCTTGATGACTCTTCCATGAAGGCCATATTTGTGCAGGTGTCTGTGAACAGTAAAACAATGTACCACAACTCCAGTGTCAGCTAAATCCTTCTGAAGGTATTTGTGACACCCCAGAGTCTGGTTGTCACAGTGACATTGTCTCCCTCTAAGAGGTGAAGTCATGCTTGGAGGCAGAAAAGGGACCCCCATGCCAGGTAGCATAGATTAAATCACAATTCCTGCTGCAGGTCAGAAAAGGGAGCTGCCTTATATATTCTGGCCAGCAGAGGGGGTTGGTGAGTTAGCCTGAAGTCAGCTGAGGGGGTTGTCATGGAAACGAGAGTAGCTGGGAGCTGTGAGAAATGACAAGGCAGTTAAAAAAAGTGAGGTAAAAAGATCTTTCTGGAAGATCCTGTCAGTTGAAGACATGGAGCTGATCTGAGAGGAGTTTAAGACAGGCAGCTGATCTGACAAGAGGAAAAGGACACGAGCAGAGACGGAGAGACTCTGGGAAGCTAAAACTGCATATAGCAGACCCAGAGCGAAGCGCTAATAGAGAGAGAAAAGGGACGTCAGAGTCTTTGGTGGTCAGGAGCTGTATGTTCTGATCACCGGATCTGAAAGTACAGGGAATTGTAAATTCCTGTGTGACATTGTACACCTGAGGGCACGGCAGCAGATAAGGAGCCCGGGGCTGATGGTGAAAAGGACGGTACCCATGGAATAGGCTCATGCTGACAGCCGTACAGGTTAGTGAAATCATCACGCAATTGAGGGTCGCAACATTGTTATAAACAGCGGAGACCCACACACAAAGCGCAGAAGAAAGGTCCTTAATCCCCACCTGGCAAGGTGGATCCCCTGAATGCCTCCAGGCGAGCGTCATTCCATCACCTGTATGTGGTACTCTGGATTGCAACCACTTTCAAGTAAAAGGTAAAGAAACTGCACCTCTCTGTGTCTTTCTCTCATTTTTCTGCACCCCAACCTTCGCAGCCATTTTTACTATTAATTTAACATTTTTGCCCTGGGACTATTGCTCTACCTGTGGAGGGCTACTTTCACCTCAGCTGCGCCACATCAACAGTCTCAGGGGAACAACACTGCAGCGCTGGTCACCTCTGACCAGAATACCACAGGTGGCGTCACGTATTTAGCCATCTATAAACTTTATTTTCATTTTTACCACATAAATACCACACAACTTTCCCCTTATCTATTACTGGACGCCTCTGGGCCACGGACTGGGTTGCCGCCGTGACACCGTCCCTCATTGAAGTCGATGGGCCCAGTACCGAGTACCCCCCAGGTCCCGCGGGGCGCTCCATATTTAGCCATCAAGTGGGGGTCCTGATTTGCCTTTCTAGCAACCCTACAAGCAGGTCTCACAGAAATTTTACTTGGTCTTTATAGACCTTATCTTGACCGCCACCATTCCTATTAGCTACCATTTGTTACGGTAATTATATTTGTAACTGAGGAAAGGACAGCGTGAAAATGCTTTGCTATCTTCTTATAGTCTTCTCCTGTTTTGTGGGCCTCCACCTTTTTCATTTTCAGAGTGCTATGCAGCAGCTTAGAACAATTCATGGCTGCTGTTTATTGGCAAAATGTTAGTGGAGGCTTGGTTTGCTTAAAGCTTAGAATTTGCATCACCTTGCCTTTCTTAACAATGATAGTGAACAAGCCATAACCCCAACAGGCTGATTAAGGTCTGAAACCTTGGTGAAGGTTATCTGAGCACAACATTTTTTAATGGTGCCCAAACTTTTTCATCTGCCCATTTTCATTTTGCAGTTCTTAAACTGTAAAAAATGAAGTTTTTTTGCCTAAAATACAAAGAAAATGTATCATCTTTAATTTTAGCCCTTTTAGAGGTAATTTAATCTTCAACTTGCTTAAAGGGAATCTGTCACCCTTTTTTTGGCCTTTCAGCTGCCGGCATAGACATCGGGGGCTTATCGTCAGCATTCTGTAATGCTGTAGATAAGCCTATGATGTAACCTGAAAGAGAAGAAAAACAAGTTATATTTAACTCACCGAGATGGGCGGTCCGGTCTGATGGGTGTCGCCATCCCGTCCGGCGCCTCCCTTCTTCATACGATGACGTCCTCTTCTCCCATCCCGTAATGGCTCCGGCGCAGGCGCAGGTGTCGGGAGAGGTCTGGCGCCTGCGCACTGCAGAATTCTGCTCTGCCCTCAAACGGGCAGAGAAATGCATCTGCACCAGAGCCATTACAGGACGGGAGTAGAGGACGTCATCGCATGAAGAAGGGAAGGGAGGCATCGGACCGGACCGCAACACCCATCGGACTGGATCGCCCACCTCGGTGAGTATAATATAATGTGTTTTTCTTCTCTTTCAGGTTACATCGGGGGCTTATCTACAGCATTACAGAATGCTGTAGATAAGCCCCCGATGTCTATGCCGGCAGCTAATAGGGCAAAAAAGATGACAGATTCCCTTTAGCTGTTCACAATAGCAGTTATTTTGATTAGGGGTGCCCAAACTTTTATATGCCACTGTATCTGATGGTGATAGTCCATAGGAGAGGTCATTAATGAATGATTCTTAAAATCACAATAAAAGTATGGAAATATAAAAATAGATAAATTAATAAAAATTTAAACTTAAGTAACTACGAGGTAATAGTATTCGAATATAAGATAAATAAGATTAGTTTTTTTTTCCTAAAATGTCATATCACACATCACAAACAGTACAATAACTTGGTCACATTATTAACCTTAAGGCTATGAATATAAGACCGGAGTTCTATTATCTTCCACTTAGTATTTTACAGTTAGGTCCATATATATTTGGACAGAGACAACATTTTTCTAATTTTGGTTCTAGACATTACCACAATTAATTTTAAACAAAACAATTCAGATGCAATTGAAGTTCAGACTTTCAGCTTTCATTTGAGGGTATACACATTAAAATTGGATGAAGGGTTTAGGAGTTTCAGCTCCTTAGCATGTGCCACCCTCTTTTTAAAGGGACCAAAAGTAATTGGACAATTGACTCCAAGGCTATTTCATGGACAGGTGTGGGCAATCCCTTCGTTATGTTATTCTCAATTAAGCAGATAAAAGGCCTGGAGTTGATTTGAGGTGTGGTGCTTTCATTTGGAAGGTTTTGCTGTGAAGGAAACATGCGGTCAAAGGAGCTCTCCATGCAGGTGAAACAAGCCATCCTTAAGATGCAAAAACAGAAAAAACCCATCCGAGAAATTGCTACATTAGGAGTGACAAAATCTACAGTTTGGTACATCCTGAGAAAGAAAGAAAGCACTGGTGAACTCATCAATGCAAAAAGACCTGGGCGCCCACGGAAGACAACAGTGGTGGATGATCGCAGAATAATCTCCATGGTGAAGAGAAACCCCTTCACAACAGCCAACCAAGTGAACAACACTCTCCAGGAGGTAGGCATATCAATATCCAAATCCACCATAAAGAGAAGACTGCATGAAAGTAAATACAGAGGGTTCACTGCACGGTGCAAGCCACTTATAAGCCTCAAGAATCAAAAGGCTAGACTAGACTTTGCTAAAAAAAATCTAAAAAAGCCAGCACAGTTCTGGAAGAACATTCTTTGGACAGATGAAATCAAGATCAACCTCTACCAGAATGATGGAAAGAAAAAAGTATGGCGAAGGCAAGGTACACCTCATGATCCTAAGCATACCACATCATCTGTAAAACACGGCGGAGGCAGTGTGATGGCTTGAGCATGCATGGCTGCCAGTGGCACTGGATCACTAGTGTTTATTGATGATGTGACACAGGACAGAAGCAGCCGAATGAATTCTGAGGTATTCAGAGCCATACTGTGTGCTCAGATCCAGCCAAATGCAGCCAAACTGATTGGTCATCGTTTCATACTACAGGTGGACAATGACCCAAAACATAAAGCCAAAGCAACCAAGGAGTTTATTAAAGCAAAGAAGTGGAATATTCTTGAATGGCCAAGTCAGTCACCTGATATCAACCCAATTGAGCATGCATTTCACTTGTTAAAGACTAAACTTCAGACAGAAAGGCCCACAAACAAAGAGCAACTGAAAACCACCGCAGTGAAGGCCTGGCAGAGCATCTCTCTCTCTCTCTCTCTCTCTCTCTCTCTCTCCCCGGCCAGCATTTCCTTTAAATTTCCGCATTTTCAGGATCCGTCTAAAAACGGATCCTGTGCCATCCGTTCACATCAGTTAACAACGGATCCGCTTGTATGACTTTTTGGCGGATTTGAACTGATGCAAAAAACTGAAGTGTGAAAGAGGCCTTAAGGAGCTGAAACTCCTAAACCTTTCATCCAATTTTAATGTGGATTACCTCATAAGAAAGCTGAAAGTCTGAACTTCAACTGCATCTGAATTGTTTTGTTTAAAATTCATTGTGGTAAAGTCTAGAACCAAAATTAGAAAAATGCTTTCTCTGTCCAAATATATATGGACCTAACTGTATTCAGTAATATTTTACATTATTCATTTTGCCCCTGAAATGCTTTGTTCATGGTAACTATCCTTACTGAATCTTGACATTTTAATCAATACCCTCAAGAGAGAATTAAGGAATGATGCAGACTACTTGGCATGACTTGTTTGGAAAGTTTTTGATCGGCTCAAAATAATATCTTTCTTTATGCTTGTCCTCACTGACCTGGTCTTATATTTTCTGGTTATATTGTCTTCAGAGTATGCATGTCTGCTTTAATAAGTCAGGAGACATCTCACAATCGTAGATTACTTTGGTATGGTTTTGCTGGTTTTTCTCTGCTGTTGAGTGTCCAAACTATTTTGACCAAGTGCACATGTTGTATTATATGTGAGAATTGTTTAATGTAGGTTGATTATTTTCATATGTTTCTAAGTACCTAATTTGTCTTGCAGGGTGATTTTGCATACATTTTAATTGTATTTTGAGATGTTATACAGCATCTATGTTGGTCATGAAGTGCATAGCATAGCTTAAATATGCATTGTTACAAGCAAAGTTTGATATATTATGGTTCAATAAAAGTTTATTAAACCATCTGAATTGTAAATGAAACATAATGACATCCAATATGTACAATATGACATAAGGGAATGTGGTCTCATGGTCGCACATAAGACATCCATGAAAGCAAGTGAAACAAGTGGATGAAAAGTGAGCGCTATTCTGAGTGACAAATCAGTATATATGAATATGTAAATATCTATACAAATATATAGCAAAAAATCATTAGTTTCAAAACATGCAAAAAAGCTATGAACATCTGTCTATAGATAGGTCAAGAAAATATACACTGATATAATGGTAATAAGAAACTAGTGGACACACAGCCATGGGAGACCACATCAATATAATGCCCAGCTCATAGGAAAGGCAGGCCACACCTTTATATGCACATGATGCAAATAGACAGAAAAAAACCAAAAGGTATGAACTGGGATATAAACTGGTGTGCATGCACCATGTAAGCGCACGTTCACATTGGCCACTGAACATAAAAAAACAAAGAGAGAAACATAATGATTAAATACCCTGTAGTATAGCCTGGACATTATATTGATGTGGTCTCCCATGGCTATGTGTCCACTAGTTGGGGCCAGTCCTTCTCAGCCCTTATACATATGCATGTCATTTAACAAATGGTAAGGTTTTTAATATAAGGGTTAAGACTGCCCCAATTACGGTCACCGTGAAGTGGTGGGACAGCTTTCACATATTTTGATCAAAAAACATGTTAACTAAGTACTGTGTTGTGAATTCTCTCTCTGGCTTTCCTCTGGTGATTACTGAAGATACTGGAGCTGGTCAGATTGAGAGTTTTCTTTCTGGGCTCCCTCTGGTAGTTACTGGAGGTAGTGGAGCTGATCTGATTGACAAAGGCTTGCCCCCTGATAATGAGGAAGACGATTGGAGATCTGGGGTTTCTGATTGGGATTTAAGACAGCTGACTCCCTCTATCCCTACAGGTGATTTTCTTCCTGTTTCTGCTGAGGTCTGATGCCTCCTGCTCTTTCCCTGCATCTTCAGCTAAGTGGTTCATTTGCTATTCTGTTTGCATTTGATCTGGTTTTGTCTATCTCTGCTTTGTGCGAGTCAGCCAGCTCCGGCTGGGGCTGTGCTGAATCACCACCCATATGTTACTGCATGTGCCAGTTTGTTTGGTCCCCTTTTATATTGGTCTCTTTTTGCTTTGCTTTCAGAATATACCAGAGTGCTGATTTAGTGGGCGAAGTTGTGCGGCTTCAGTATTTTTGCATCAGACGTGTTGGACTTTTTGCAGGGTTTTTTGCGTGATTGCAGACAGTGTCTTTCCTTTCCTGTCCTGTCTAGTCAGTGTGGGCCCCATCGTTTGCTCAGTCTATTTTTCTGCCTGCGATTGTGTTTTCATCTTGTCTCACCGACAATATATGTTTGGGGGCTATCTATTCCTTTGGGGTCTGCTCCGTGGTAGTTTAGATTTCCCCTTTCTTGCTTTAGGCTTAGTTAGCTCTTCCGCTGTGCCGAGGCGTCTAGGATCATCGTAGGTACAATCCACGGCTAATGCTAGTTGTGTGGACAGGATCAGCGGTCTGCAATCTACTTAGTTACCAACCTCTCTGGTTTTCTGTGGCTTAGCCTGGGTCTGCTATCCTCCTCGGTGATCCATTCATAACAGTACTGTATATTATTTCCATGCACTATGCTATTTATTTATTTATTGCAGGGTATTTAATCATTATGTTTCTGTCAGTTTAATCACTATGTTTATATCAACGTTATAAACTTCTGTGAAGCACCTGAGGGTTCAATGTGCGCAACACACATCTTGATCAAGTCAATGAAGGCTCTAGTTTCCAAAATGGTGTCACTCGTTGGGGATTTTTACTTCTGTCAGTTGTTCCTGCAAATATTGCACTCAAAAAGTCAAATGGCGCTCCTTCCCTTCCGAGCTCTGCCGTGCGCCCAAACAGTGGTTTTCTCCCTCATATGAGGGGGTCCATTTTTCCCGCTTCCCTTGCAAAAATAAAAAAATTGGATCTGAAGTAATTTTTTTGTGAAAAAAAGTTAAATGTTCATTTTTTTTTTTCAAAAAATTCCTGTGAAGCACCTGAAGGGTTACTAAACTTCTTCAATGTGGTTTTGAGCACCTTGAGGGGAGCAGTTTTTAGAATGGTGTCACTTTTGGGTATCATCTATCATATAGATCCTTCAAAGTGACTTCAAATGAGATGTAGTCCCTAAAAATAAAATGGTGTTGTAAAAATGAGAAATCGCTGGTCAACTTTTAACCCTTATAACTTCCTAACAAATAAAATTTGGTTTCCAAAATTGTGCTGATGTAAAGTAGACATGTGGGAAATGTTATTTATTAGCTATTTCATGTGACATATCTCTCTGATTTAAGGCCATGAAAATTCAAAGTTTGAAAATTGCTACATTTTTATAATTGTCATCAAATTTCCATTTTTTCACAAATAAACGCAAGTCATACCGAAGAAATTTTACCACTATCAGGAAGTACAATATGTCACGAAAAAATATTCTCCGAATCACCGGGATCCGTTGAAGAGTTCTAGAGTTATAAACTCATTAAAATGACAGAATGGCAAACAATTGTCCAGTCAATAACGTGCAAACCACCCTCAGGGGTTAATGGGTTAAAGGACATTTTTTTTGTAGCTTAATTTTTTTTTTCTAAAACTTGGATTTTGGGGAGATTATTTTTCTGTCTTTAAATTCGTAACAATATTTTTTCCCTTTTGAAATATTTATAAATCCCTGAAGTAGACTTGATCATGTGACCCTACGATCACATAAGTAACACACTACACTACATTTGTTATTCAATTCATTATTTAGACTGACACTGTTTGACTGACAGGGAAGAATATCAGACCCTACATCCAGTGGCATCTGTCAAGCTGTAATTTATGGCAAACAGAGACCATTTCAGGCCCCTGGTTGCCATTGGAATCCATTTTCTCCCCATTATTGCACAGTGTTGATGTGGATTGGTTGACAGAGGAAGAGCTCTTCCTCTTTTTAACTCTTCATGTTCCACTGTCACTATTGACAGCTGTATATGATGGGATAAACTTGTAGGATATTAACCTTCTAAGCTTCTAATAGTGATAGAAAGAATGTTGTTGTGAATGTCAATTACTGTAAGTTCCTGCAGCTAATTACACCCGTACAGAAAATGTACTGTGTGAACAGCATAATGGCTATATTTGTCATGGAGATATGTGCTCATGATGTATATATCCGTCACATAGAAATAAAGGTGTTACCTGGTCTTTTGATGGAAGTCTGAATGCACTTTGTGTCTGCAGATTTCTGAATCCATACAGTGTTTTGCATCATGCTTGCGTTTTCTTTTTTTCCCTCTATGCATCTTACTGAATTTATTGAATTAATTTTATATGTTCATAGATAAGACTTTTACACATGCAATGATCCCATGTTTTTTATTTTTTATATTTTTAACCACTTTATTTTAAATAAGGGAACATGGCGGTGATTCAAATTTGGTATTTTCATTTTCGTTTTTTAAACCTTTTTTTTTTCTACTTTTCAGTGTATGTGTTAGTACCTTTGGAGCCTTTGCACTGCAATTGTCTTATTACTTGAACTACATGCAGGAATACTCCAGTATTCCAGAATATAGCACAATTATGGTCCTATTTGGAACCCTGTAATGACAGGTTTGGGTGTCTTCAACAGAACAACAGATGGCATAGCAACTCATCGGCACCACATAGAATAATGCACCGCATGACAGTGGCATTTAACTAGTTAATAGTCAAGCTCCATCTGTGACTGTTTGGGGAGGTACAGGGGAGGGTATATTCTACCACCTGAGAGAATTTGGTCAATTATGCAAATCACACTCTGATGAGAGTTTGATCAGAGTGTGAGCATAGTGGGATCCAATTCTCTTGGATGAGGATAAAATGGACAAAGAAAATTCTACATCTTCTTCATCTTCTCAGTCTGTGGAAATCAGATTTCACTCAGATGTCTTCTGAGTCTAGTCTGATGGTTTCCATGGACTTATTTGCTTGCATGGCAATAAGAATATCGGATTCTACTCGTTTTTTTTTCCTTTGACCAACTTGGCCTGAAATTAAAATTTGACATGTGCATGGCTCCTTAGAAAAAAATTAGTCCAGATGCAATCCGATCTTTTGTCGAATCACACTCATACACAAAATTTTTTCTTCTGCACTTGCCCTTAGAGTTAAAACCTTAGCGACACAGGCCAGTTATGGGCAGGCTCAGGCTGCTCCTTAAGCAGGCTCCGATGCTGCGTAGTACAATTACAGGGGATGTCAGGAAGGAGTAAAAAGGTTTGTACTCTCCCAGGAAATATTGCTTATGGGGTGCATTTTAGTATAAAAAAATAAACTATAATGTTGTTCAGGTCCAGATTTGACCTTCTCCCACTGCTCCCCATGTCAGGCATTTGCTGTGATAAAGAAATCAGGTTGAAATTTCAGTAGACAATCAGTGAGTTAAGCGGTTCGGAGAAAATTGTTCCATCTACACTGGCAGTGCTAATGAACTTAGTGATTGGTTGTAACATAATGGATGTGATGTTAACACCACAGTAAATTCAAGACATCAGGAGCAGCAGCAAAACTTACTGGTTGACACAGGCATGATGAATATTGTGTGTTTATCTTTTATTCAACATTGCACATAACAATCAAGGTTTCATGAAAGGGGATAACCCAATTAAAGTGAACCTGTCAGCAGTTTTGGCCGATATAAGATACGGCCACTGTCTTTCAGGGCTTATCTACAGCATTCTATAAAGCTGTAGATAAGCCCCCAGTCCGACCTGACAGTCCGATGAGCATTGCAGGTCCGGGTCTGACACCTTCCATCTTCTTGTGATGCCGCCTTCCTGTTGCTTCATCACTCCCGGGCATCTGCTCCTTCGCAGGCTCCTTCTGCCTTATTGAGGGCAGAGTAAAGTACTACAGTGGGCAGGCGCTGGGCCTCTCCAACCTTTCCCATCGGACCTTACCGCCCCCCCCGGGTGAGTATAATAAAACTTATTTTTCTTATCTTTCAGGTCGGACCCGGGGCTTATCTACACAGGTGGTGCACAGGTGCACAGGTGGTGAGGCATGATTTGGAAAGGAGATGAGTAAGCTCTCCTTCAGTGATGTTGGAGAGGGAGGTTATTAGGGAAGGGCAGAGGTCTGGTATGTGGAGTGGTTGGGGTGGTGGAACTGTAAAGGTTTGCCTTGTTTGGTGAATCTTGCTTTTGAAGTAGGTGGCAAAGTCCTCAGCAGAGATGAGGGGAGTTGGATGTGGCAGTGGTGGGAGGAGGAGAGAGTTGAATGTGCTGAACAGTTGTTTTGGGTTGTGGGATAATGAAGAGACAAGGTTTGTGAAATAGGTTTGTTTAGCAGAGGTGAGGGCTGATTTAAAGGCAAGTGTAGCTTGCTTGAAAGCAGTGAAGTCGTCTGGCAGGTGTGTTTTCTTCCAATGCCGCTCCGCGACCCTGGATGCTTGTCGAAGATTTTTGGTGAGGTTGTTGTGCCAGGGTTGCCTATTAGTTTGTCGCACTTTGCCATGCATGAGAGGAGCGACTGAGTCTATGACTGATATGAGGGTGGCATTGTAGAAAGCAATGGCACTGTCCGTGTTGTGGATTGAAGATATGGAGGACAGAGGTAGAAGAGAGTGAGAGTCTGTAGATGTCTAGGTTTGCGAGGTTTCTGTGAGGATGTGCTAGTGGCTGGACATGGCGGGCAGGTGAGAAGGACAAGGATGAGAAGGTGAGTAGATGGTGGTCAGATAGGGGGAAGGGAGAGGTTGTGAGATTAGATAGGGAACAGAGGCGGGTGAAGATGATGTCTAATGTATGTCCATCTGTGTGGGTGGCTGTGGAGGACCACTGAGTAAGTCCAAAGGATGAGGTAAGTGACAGGATTTTGGAGGCTGCTGGCTGAGGGGTGTCAATGGGGATGTTGAAATCCCCCATGATGATGGTGGGGATGTCAGCAGAGAGAAAGTGGAGGAGCCAGGTGGAGATTTGGTTGATGAAGGCAGTGGCTGAGCCCGGTGGTCGGTATATGACAGTCATTTGGAGATTAGAGGGAGAGTAAATGCGGACAGAGTGAACCTCAAAAGAAGGGAGGAAAAGGGAGGGTGGGGGTTGGATAGGGTTGAAGGAGCAGTTTTTAGAAAGGAGGAAACCCACTCCTCCACCTTGTCTGTTGCCTGGGCGAGGAGTGTGGGTAAAGTGGAGGACGCCATAACTCAGTGCGGCCAGGGAGGCCGTGTCAGGGGGTGTCAGCCAGGTCTCAGTGAGGGCCAGGAAGGAAAGGTTATGGGAGGTAAAGAGGTCGTGGATCACGTGGAGATTGTTGCAGATGGAGCGAGCATTCCAAAGTGCTCCAGAAAGAGGGTGCAGGAGGGATGGGGTCAGTGGCACAGGTTTTAAGTATGAGGGATTGCGGTAGTGTGAGAAAGATGGGGGTGGGGATTAGTGGGATGTATGAGGCAGGGGGGCCAGGATTGGGGGATATGTCACCAGCAGTGAGAAGAAGCAGAGAAAGGGAAAGCAGGTGGGTGAAGGAGAGTGATCGTCTTGTATTTTATTTTAGTAGGAGAGGTCTGAGGTTAAGGAGTATGTCTGCAGATAAAGCGAGGTGGGGGGTAAGAGAGAGGGGGAGATAGTTATTTGGTTCAAGGGTACAGTGGTCTGGGGATAGCGAAGGAGAGTGAAGATTAGTGGAGCAAAAGCAGTGAGGGCAAATGTGAGCATGGTTAAAGAGCAGAGTAAAAAAAAAGCAAGTAAATTAAGAAAGCAGTGGTTAGTCTTTCTGTCTGACCGATGTCTGGACTATTTATGTTATATTTCTCATGTATCACTTTAAATATGTCACTTCAAATGATGTCACAACTGACCAAGGTCATATCTGACCAGCGCTGTTCAAACTTATACCATTCAAAAGTCCATGAAATGAAGCCAGGTGAGTGAGGGAGGGAGGAGGAGAAGGGGGCCGGAGGACGGTTCACAGCAAGGAGCAATTAACAAAATGCAGTTAATGGGACATTTGACTAGCACCAAAGTTGAAGAAAGAGGTGGGATAAGATGGAAAGATGGAAGGTGTGAGGAGCATGGGTATATCAATATGCATACAGTCAATTTGGAGTATGATACATGGAATTAAAGTCAGGGGAAAAAACAGAGTGCAGACATACCAATTAAAAACAGAGGGTGAACAGTGCATGAGGGTTCAGGGGTTCAGTGAGTATTCAGCAGACATATCTGTGGATGAAAGCAGATGGATCAGGACATGGCAGCATGAAGGAGAATATACCATGGTTTATCAGTCTGGTATATTTCTCATGTATCACTTTAAATATGTCACTTCAAATGATGTCACATCTGACCAAGGTCATATCTGACCTGGTCTGTTCAAACTTACACAATTCAAATGTCCATAAAATGAAACCAGGTGAGTGAGGGAGGGAGGAGGAGAAGGGGGCTGGAGGACGGTTCACAGCAGGGAGCAATTAACAGATTGCAGTTAATGGGACATTTGACTAGCATCAAAGTTGAAGAAAGAGGTGGGATAAGATGGAAGGATGGAAGGTGTGAGGAGCATGGGTATATCAATATGCATACAGTCAATTTGGAGTATGATACATGGAATTAAACTCAGGGGAAAAAACAGAGTGCAGACATACCAATTAAAAACAGAGGGTGAAAAATGCATGAGGTTTCAGGGGTTCAGTGAGTATTCAGCAGACATACCAATTAAAGACAGAGAGTGAGCAATGCATGATGGTTGAGGGGTTCAGTGAGTATTCAGCAGACATATCAATTATAAACAGAGGGTGAACAATGCATGAGGGTTCAGGGGATCAGTGAGTATTCAGCAGACATACCAATTAAAAACAGAGGGTGAACAATGTATGAGGGTCCGGGGTTTCAGTGAGTATTCAGCAGACATACCTTTGGATGAAAGCAGATGGATCAGGACATGGCAGCATGAAGGAGAATATACCATGGTTTATCAGTCTGGTATATTTCTCATGTATCACTTTAAATATGTCACTTCAAATGATGTCACATCTGACCAAGGTCATATCTGACCTGCTCTGTTCAAGCTTATACCATTCAAAAGTCCATGAAATGAAGTCAGGTGAGTGAGGTAGGGAGGAAGAGAAGGGGGCCGGAGGACGGTTCACAGCAGGGAGCAATTAACAGATTGCAGTTAATGGGACATTTGACAAGCATCAAAGTTGAAGAAAGAGGTGGGATAAGATGGAAGGATGGAAGTGGGTCACCCTCCCAGGGCTGTGGGGTACTCGGTACCAGGCCGGTGTCAGGGGAATGTGTCACAGCAGCGGTAAACCGGTCCGTGGCCCTGGGAGCCCAAGTAATGGGGGAATGTAGTTAATGAAATGGAATACTTCGTGATGCCACCTGTGGTGCTCGGCAAGGGAGGTGTTAAGCCGACGCTGCATGCAGATCCGCTGGGACTGATGGTAGGGTGCAGCAAGGGTGTAAAAGCTCCTCACAGGTGAAGCTATAGTCCCAGGGCAGTGAAGAGGTGGTTGGCACGGGGATGTAGCAGTGCCGTAAGGGTAGAAAGCAGACAAGACACAGCGGGGTGCAATTTCTGTACCTTTACTTGATAACTGCAGTCCAGGGTCCTGATTACAGATGGTAACGGAGCAGGCTAGCCTGGAAGCAACTCAGGGATTCTCTTTCAGCAGATGGGCTGTGCAATCTCCTTCCTAGCGCTTGTTTGATTGAAGTACTCCAGTACTAATTTACTCTAAAGTTCCTCCTGCCAGATGTTCCCAAGAACCTTACTTGCACGGCAGACAGCTGTAGCCTCTCTCGGAGTCTCCTCTCATGAGTCCTGGCTCTCTATCCAAGCTGCTGTTGTGCCTCAAGTCTTAGATGGGAGTAGGGCATTTACAGCCTCCTACTTTTCTGGTATCTGCTGTCGGACCATTAGTATCCGTACAGCCGTGGAGACCAGGCTCCAGTTCTTGCGCTCTCGCTGCGAGGGAGCTCTCCTTTCCTAGGTCAACCTCCAGCAGCTCTCTACACATCTGCACACTTCACCCTCCGCAGACTAACTGACTCCCCTTTCTCCGGGCCCTCAGAGAGCACTCCTCCCCTTAATCCTGGTTCAGAGTTCCCCCTGCTGGCCTGGAGTGGAACTGTGTTGCATGTATGGATTGACTGCGAGAGAGACCCATCATTGCCTCCAAGCCTGGCATTAGCCTCGCCTGGAGGAACGCAAAGCCACTGTGGCGGCCTGTTGGGAGTTAATTTTCCCCTTCGTCACTGGGGTCTGGTGAACTCCCTATTCTGGTAAAAGAAGGTAATGAGCCTGATTATCAGGCACCTGAGTCTAATGAGGATGACTGGCTGAGTGGAGTCACGGACTGGATATAATGCTGCCGATGCCCTTCTGCCCTGTGGGTGATTTCTCTGTGGACTTCTAGGACACCAGTCTGATTCTTGCTCCGCTCAAGCTAAGTTTTCTGTTTTGCCTGTTAAGCTTTTGGTTTTGTTTTTTGTTTTCCTTGCTTTTCTGTATTCTGCCATTCCCTGCTGGGGTGAGCTGAATCTCCTTTCGCCTGTAGCTCTGTCTTCAGTATATTCCTGAGTACTGACATAGCTTTTTTGAAGCCTAGCGTCTTCAGGGCCTTTTTCACTGTCAGTCTGTTGGCTCTTATTTTTATAGGGTTTTTCACGGATTGCAGACAGCAGCCTTCCTGTCCTTTTCTGTCTAGTTAGCTTGGGCCCCTCTTTGCTCAGTCTATCTTTCTGTCTGTGTTAGTATTTTCATCTTGCTTCACCGTCATTATATGTTGGGGGCTGCCTATTGCTTTGGGGTCTGCTCTGGGGCAGTTTAGATTTCCCCTTTCTTTCTTTAGGCCTATTTAATTCTCCGGCTGTGATCGAGGGGTCTAGGGCATCGTAGGAACCCCCCACGGCTACTGCTAGTTGTGTTGATAGGTTCAGGGGTCTGCAATCCGATAGCTGCCAACTTCTGTGGTTTTCTGGACTTAGCTAGCATTTCTGTTTTTTGCCTCCTACGGTGACTCAATCATAACAGAATCACCCGCCATACCGCAGATCCTAGGGTACTCAATAGCAGGAAAGAATTGTGTTTAAAAAAAAAAAAAAAGGTGTGTGTATATTCTTTCCTCTATATCTCTGAGGCCGTAGGGGGAATTTTTTTTTTCTCTTTTTTTCTCTCTCAATGGAGATAAAGCAATTGTCTGATCGTGTGGAGCAGCTCGCTGCGGAAGTGCGGGGAATTTCCACCTACCTTGCTCGTTCGCATGCTGTTGAACCAAAGATCCCTACACCTGATGTATTTTTTGGGGATCGATCTAAATTTTTGAGTTTCAAAAATAATTGTAAATTATTTTTTGCCTTGAAGCCTAATTCGTCAGGGAGCTCCGCGCAGCAGGTTAAAATTGTCATCTCTTTGCGCGTGGCGATCCCCAGGATTGGGCGTTTTCTTTGAAACCAGATGATCCTATTCTGACTAATGTGAACGCATTCTTTCAAGCTTTGGGGTTGTTGTATGACGAACCTAATGCTATTGATCAGGCTGAAAAGACCCTGTTGGCATTGAACCAGGGTCGAGATTCTGCAGAGTTGTACTGTCAAAAGTTCTGAAAGTGGGCGGTCCTTACTACCTGGAATGATAATGCCTTGGCTGCTCTCTTTCGGAAGGGTTTGTCAGAAGCCGTAAAAGATACTATGGTGGGATTTCCTGTTCCCTCTGGTCTGGACGATTCTGTCATTAGCCATTCAGGTAGATCGGCGTTTACGTGAACGCAGGATTGTACAAGAGGTGTTGCCACCGGTTGAACAGACATCTGAACCTATGCAATGTGATAGAGTTTTGTTTAAGGCGAAACGTCAGGAGTTCAGAAGGCGTAATAAGCTGTGTTTTTTCTGTGGAGATGCCTCGCATATTATATCTGTTTGTCCTAAACGAGAGAAATGCTTTGCACACACGTTTTCTGTTGGTGGTGTTCAACCTAAGTTTCTTCTGGCAATTACTCTGATTTGCTCCCTGTCCACATTTTCCGCCAAGGCTTTTGTGGATTCGGGAGCAGCGCTAAACCTAATGGACTTGGATTTTGCTAAATGTTGTGGATTTCCGATGACACCTCTGCAGACGCCTATCCCTTTGAGGGGGATTGATGCTACTCCTTTGGCTAAAAATAAACTTCAGTTTTGGACCCAGGTGGTCATGCGGGTCGCCCCAGACCATCAAGAAAATTGCATATTTTTGGTATTGCATGGTCTGCATGATGCCGTTGTTCTGTGATTTCCCTGGTTGCAAATTCATAATCCAGTTTTGGATTGGAAATCTGTGTCTGTGGTGAGTTGGGGTTGTCGGTGTGCCTTTAGTGAGGCTCCGGTTTTTTCCACCTCTCCTCAGTCGCATGATGTTCCTGACTATTTGGCGGACTTTTATGATGTATTTAGTGAGAATGAGTCTGCGTCCTTGCCTCCTCATAGGAGTTATGACTGTGCAATTGAACTAAGCCCAGGGTGTAAATTTCCCAAGGGTCGGCTCTTCAATTTATCGGTACCCGAGCACGAGGCTATGCAGTCCTATATTAAGGAGGCGTTGGAGAAGGGTCATATTAGACCATCCTCTTCACCCTTAGGTGCCGGGTTTTTTTTTATGGCCAAAAAGGATGGTTCTTTATGGCCATGTATTGATTATCGTGCCCTCAATAAAATTACTATTAAATATCAGTATTCTTTACCCCTGATTTCGGATCTATTCTCTAGAGTTAGAGGTTCTTGCTGGTTTACCAAGCTTGACCTCAGGGGGGTGTATAATCTTATCCGCATTAAGCAGGGGGATGAATGGAAGATGGCGTTTAATACTCCGGAGGGACATTTTGAGTACCTGGTGATGCCTTTTGGGTTCACTAATGCCCCTTCTGTCTTCCAGTGCTTCATGAACGATATTTTCCGAGACTTTGTCGATAAATTTTTGATTATCTATCTGGATGATATTTTGATCTTCTCCAAGGATTGGGATTCTCATGTGGAACATATTCGGACTGTGTTCCGGATCTTGAGGGAGAATTCCCTGTATGTCAAAGGATCGAAATGCCTTTTTGGAGTACAGAGGATTTCATATTTGGGATTTATTTTGTCTCCGTCAACTATTGAAATGGACCCGGCCAAGGTACAGGCCATTTATGATTGGGTTCAGCCCACTTCTTTGAAGGCCCTCCAGAAGTTTTTGGGTTTTGCTAATTTTTATCGGAAATTTATAGCAAAATTTTCTAGTATTGCCAAGCCATTGACTGATCTGACTAAGAAGGGTGCTGATGTGTTGAATTGGTCTCCTGAGGCTGTTGCTTCCTTTCAGGAGCTGAAGCGAAGATTTACCTCCGCCCTGGTTTTGCGGCAACCTGATGTCTCACTCCCGTTCCAGGTAGAGGTGGATGCTTCTGAGATTGGTGCAGGAGCTGTTTTGTCCCAAAAGGATCCTGTAACATCTAAAATGAATCCCTGTGCTTTCTTTTCCCGAAAGTTCTCTCCATCTGAACGTAACTATGATGTGGGGAATCGGGAACTGTTGGCCATGAAATGGGCATTTGAGGAGTGGAGACATTGGTTGGAGGGAGCTAAACATCAAGTTGTGGTCCTCACTGACCACAAGAATTTGATTTACCTAGAGTCGGCTAAACGCTTGAACCCTAGACAGGCTAGGTGGGCCTTGTTTTTTACACGTTTTGATTTTGTGGTCTCTTTTCTTCCTGGAACTAAGAATGTCAAGGCAGACGCCCTCTCTAGGAGTTTCTTTGCTGATTCTCCGGTGGTGACCAAGCCTGCTACCATCTTAGGCGAAGGGGTAGTTCTTTCTGCCATCTCGCCCGATTTGAGACTTGCTCTTCAAGAGTTCCTGGAGGACAAACCTGAGCGTTGTCCCAGTGGAAAGTTGTATGTTCCTGATCAGTGGAAGAAGAGAGTGATGTCTGAAGTTCATTGCTCTGCATTGGCTGGTCATCCAGGTATTTTTGGTACTAGAGATATGGTGAGACGCTCTTTTTGGTGGCCCACCTTGTCTCATGATGTCAGGAATTTTGTGCAGTCCTGTGGGACTTGCTCCCGGTCTAAATCTTGTTCTCGCTCTAGTGGGTTGTTGATGCCTTTGCCGGTCCCCAGGAGGCCATGGACCCATATTTCAATGGATTTCATCTCTGATATGCCGGTCTCTCAAAGAATGACTGTTAATTGGGTGATTTCTGATAGGTTCTCTAAGATGGTTCATGTTGTACCATTCCCTAAGTTGCCATCTTCCTCTGAGTTGGTGCCCCTGTTTTTGCAACAGGTGGTTCGCTTACACGGGATTCTTGAGAACATTGTATCTGACAGAGGAGTTCAGTTTGTGTCTAGATTTTGGAGGACTTTCTGTTCCAAGATGGGAATTCAGTTGTCCTTCTCCTCTGCTTTTCACCCTCAGACCAATGGGCAGACAGAGAGAACAAACCAGACCTTGGAGTCGTATTTGAGATGTTTTATTTCCGCTGATCAGGATGATTGGGTTTCATTTTTGCCCTTGGCCGAATTTGCTTTAAATAATAGAGCTAGTTCTGCCACTTTGATGTCACCTTTTTTTTGTAACTTTGGGTTTCATCCTCGATTTTCTTCAGGGCAGCTGGAGCCTTCTGCCTGCCCAGGTGTTGACACTGTGGTGGAGAGAATGCACCAGATCTGGGACCAAGTGGTGGATAAGTTATCTCTCTCCCAGGAAAAGGCCCAGCGGTTTTCCAATCGACATAGGACCATTGGTCCCCAGTTTAAGATTGGTGATATGGTGTGGTTATCATCAAAAAATATTGCTATGAAGGTGGCTTCTCCTAAGTTTAAGCCTAGATTTATTGGACCTTACAAGATTTTGGAGATTATTAATCCGGTCTCTTTTCGTTTGGCTCTTCCTGTCACATTTAAAATCCATAATGTGTTTCATAAGTCCTTGTTGAAGAGGTTTGTTGAACCAGTTGTTCCTGGGGTGGCACCTCCAGACCCTGTATTGGTTGAAGGTAACATGGAATATGAGGTAGAGAAAATACTGGATTCCTGTCTGGCTAGACGGAGACTCCAGTATTTGGTTAAGTGGAAGGGTTATGATCAGGAGGATAATTCCTGGGTCTCTGCCTCTGATATTCATGCCAAAAGATTGGTGCGTGCATTTCATCGGGCTCACCCTGATCGCCCTGGTGGCGTGGTTGAGGGTTCGGTGACCCCTCCTCAAGGGGGAGGTACTGTTGTGAGTTCATTTTCCCCTTCGTCACTGGGGTCTGGTGAACTCTCTATTCTGGTAAAGGAAGGTAATGAGCCTGATTATCAGGCACCTGAGTCTAATGAGGATGACTGGCTAAGTGGAGTCACGGACTGGATATAATGCTGCTGACGCCCTTCTGCCCTGCGGGTGATTTCTCTGTGGACTTCTAGGACACCAGTCTGATTCCTGCTCCGCTCAATCTAAGTTTTCTGTTTTGCCTGTTAAGCTTTTGGTTTTGTTTTTTGTTTTCCTTGCTTTTCTGTATTCTGCCATTCCCTGCTGGGGTGAGCTGAATCTCCTTTTGCCTGTAGCTCTGTCTTCAGTATATTCCTGAGTACTGACATAGCTTTTTTGAAGCCTAGCGTCTTCAGGGTCTTTTTCACTGTCAGTCTGTTGGCTCTTATTTTTATAGGGTTTTTCACAGATTGCAGATAGCAGCCTTCCTGTCCTTTTCTGTCTAGTTAGCTTGGGCCCCTCTTTGCTCAGTCTATCTTTCTGTCTGTGTTAGTATTTTCATCTTGCTTCACCGTCATTATATGTTGGGGGCTGCCTATTGCTTTGGGGTCTGCTCTGGGGCAGTTTAGATTTCCCCTTTCTTTCTTTAGGCCTATTTAATTCTCCGGCTGTGATCGAGGGGTCTAGGGCATCGTAGGAACCCCCCAAGGCTACTGCTAGTTGTGTTGATAGGTTCAGGGGTCTGCAATCCGATAGCTGCCAACTTCTCTGGTTTTCTGGACTTAGCTAGCATTTCTGTTTTTTGCCTCCTGCGGTGACTCAATCATAACAGCAGCCATACTCCTGGGGGCGCCACATTCCCACCTAGTGCAAGTCAGCACTCCTGGGCTGAACAAAAGAAAACATGAACATATAAACAGTTAAACAATAAGAATTGTTCAAGATTTAAAAATGAGAAATGTACAAAGACCAAGTGCTTCAAAAATGCTCCTATGATGGCAAGTCCAACATCAATGTCCATGGTCCATTCCTGGGCAAATGGTGAAAGTTTTTGACCACACACAAGTCCTGTGGTTCAGTGTCCATAAAACAAATTCCAAAGGAAACTCTTACAGGTTACCTGTAGGCACAAAACTTGAGAACAGTTACATATTTACAGGTACAGGTGAACATTACTTTAACTTATTTATATGCGATATCTAAGGGGTGGTATAACTTGTGTGGTGCAGGTAGACCTGCGTAAGACTGGTGTAGTGGGTAATGTACTGGATACACTACTTGGGGTTCTATGTAGAACAGGGATACTGGATTGTCTGTGACTTCTTAGACTCACCAAAGGTACAACAGGTTCACCACTGGCAGGGCGAGGGTTCTCTGGCTCCATTGCTGGTGTGGTATCTGCTACCCGATTTTCCTGATTCTCTTGAGTCACATCTTCCTGTGCTACCAATTGGGGAAACAGCAACACTGACACCACTATAGCATCGTTCACTCTAGTCCAATTCGCAGGGAATTCTCCAAGCACTGTGCTGACCTTCTCTTCTTCTACCATGGGTTGGATATTATCTGGTTCTTCTTTCCTTTCCTTCAACTGTTGCAAAAAAGGGGGAGACAAAAAAGCGCAATAGGGTCTTATCCACGTTACAAAAGACAGTATATCATGAAATATGCTCACCTGGTTAGGATGAGATAAGAGCGTGTAGGTAGCGGCTGCTGCAGATCCACAGGTCTTCAGTGACCAAAGAAATGATGAATCCAAAGGGAGTTTGTAGCTATATTCCGCGCTGCCGCTTTAGACAAATTCCAGGAGAATGCTGTATGATTGCAGTGGTTTTATTCTACGCGTTTCAGGGGTCTCATGCCCCCTTCATCAGGTGGTATTTCCTGATGAAGGGGGCATGAGACCCCTGAAACGCGTAGAATAAAACCACTGCAATCATACAGCATTCTCCTGGAATTTGTCTAAAGCGGCAGCGCGGAATATAGCTACAAACTCCCTTTGGATTCATCTTTCCTTCAACTGGTCAGGACTAGTGTTGAGCGATATCGTTCGATACCCCAAAATATCGTATCGGATGGTATCGCCCGATACGAAAAAAATATCGGGTATCGCCGATTCCGATACCGGAAGTCCCATTCAAGTCAATGGGACTTCCGGTATCGGAATTAAAAAAAGGCCTTTATTTCCTTGTTGGCTAATTCTACATAATTGAAAACAAATAAGAATCATGTAGAATGTATTGTGGGAGGTGGAGGAGACATTAAAAGCATAGTGGTTTATTCAAATCACATGGCATAGCATTAATTCCAATTTTTTTTTTCAAGACGTTCGGAGTTAAAAAGATATTGACTATGCTAACTTTTTTATATTTAGTCAGATATGTATGTTTCACAACTTCCATGCTCTTCACCTTCTTTTGTACTTCTCCCACACTTTCTCCTTCATGATCCGCAGCAGTAGCATTTTTTTCATCAACTTTTTCTTCACCTTATTCATCTTCTTCTTCTTCACCTTCTTCCCATTAATTTTTTTTTTCCATTCTTCATATTCTTCTTATTCAGCTATTATTAATTTTCATATGCTATTTCTTCATCTTCTTCCTATTCTTCTTTTTCTTCATTTTCTTATGGCGACAGGCATTCCTGTAGTACTTATCTATAAAAGTTACAAGATTACACCTTACGTTCTGCCTGTCACAAAAGATTTACAACAGGATTTGTCCGCGTTCAGTTTGGCCTGCAGCAGCAGGCATTTTCCAGGGGCACCACGAAGAGGAACGGACTCACCCCCATTTACTGCTTAGTCTTCTTCTGCTTATAATTTTGATTTCTTCTATGCTGATTTTTTGTCTTATGCTTAATGTTCTTCTGCTTTCTGTTCTTCTGCTTTTGCTTCTTCTGCTTCTTGTTCTTCTGTCTTTTGTTCTGTATCTTGGTGGTTGTCTTCATGCGAGAACCAGCTGACAGTACTGGAACCCATAGTGGCAGCAGAAGGAACAATAGCCAATGGCACTACCGAGGAACAGCTGACGGTGCTGGACCCCGGTTACTATGCAGGAGGTACCTGTGCTAGAAACCACTACCAAGGACCAGCTGACGGTGCTGGACCTCGGATACCGAGATGAAGGCACCTAGGCCAAAGGCTGTGGCGAGAACCAGGAGACAGTGCTGGCACCCGGATGGGTAGCAGAAGGAACAAGAGCCAAAGGCACTACCGAGGACCAACTGATGGTGTTGGACCACGGTTACTAAGCAGAAGGTACCTGTTCTAAAAAGCACTACCAAGGACCAGCTGACGGTGCTGGACCTCGGATACCGAGATGGAGGCACCTAGGCCAAAGGCTGTGGCGAGAACCAGCAGACAGTGCTGGCACCCGGATGGGTAGCAGAAGGAACAAGAGCCAATGGCACTACCGAGGACCAACTGACGGTGCTGGACAACGGTTACTAAGCAGAAGGTACCTGTGCTAAAAAGCACTACCAAGGACCAGCTGACGGTGGTGGACCTCGGATACCGAGATGGAGGCACCTAGGCCAAAGGCTGTGGCGAGAAACAGCAGACAGTGCTGGGACCCGGATGGGTAGCAGAAGGAACAAGAGCCAATGGCACTACCGAGGACCAACTGACGGTGCTGGACCACGGTTACTAAGCAGAAGGTACCTGTGCTAAAAAGCACTACCAAGGACCAGCTGACGGTGCTGGACCTCGGATACCGAGATGGAGGCACCTAGGCCAAAGGCTCTGGCGAGAACCAGCAGACAGTGCTGGCACCCGGGTGGGTAGCAGAAGGTACCCATTGAAAGCAAAGTAGCCAGGCCGCAAGCCGGCCGCAGTTACCGAAACTCACAGTCCTACAGGGGGTCCCTGTCCCATTGGCACTACGGATCCAGCCTTCAGTGCCAGTTCCCGCAGCCCACATAGGAGTCACCTAAACTGCAGGCACCGTAGAGTCGGCTAACCCGGCCGCAAGACGACAGGACAACGGATTGGTGGCATAGTGACCTTGACACTACCCGGAAACAGCAGGCGTGCTGGAACCAGGCTGGACAACAGGGAGTCCCCGTGCCAAAGACACTGCCGAGAACCATCTGACGGTGCTGGAACCCAGATGGGTATCAAAAGCTACAAGAGCCAATGGCACTACCGAGGAACAGCTGACGGTGCTGGACCACGGTTACTAGGCAGGAGGTACCTGTGCTAGAAAGCACTACCAAGGACCAGCTGACGGTGCTGGACCTCGGATACCGAGATGGAGGCACCTAGGCCAAAGGCTCTGGTGAGAACCAGCAGACAGTGCTGGAACCCGGGTGGGTAGCAGAAGGTACCCATTGAAAGCAAAGTAGCCAGGCCGCAAGCCGGCCGCAGTTACCGAAACCCACAGTCCTACAGGGGGTCCCTGTCCCATTGGCACTACGGATCCAGCCTTCAGTGCCAGTTCCCGCAGCCCACATAGGAGTCACCTAAACTGCAGGCACAGTAGAGTCGGCTAACCCGGCCGCAAGACGACAGGACAACGGATTGGTGGCATAGTGACCAAGACACTACCCGGAAACAGCAGGCGTGCTGGAACCAGGCTGGGCAACAGGGAGTCCCCATGCCAAAGACACTGCCGAGAACCAGCTGACGGTGCTGGAACCCAGATGGGTATCAAAAGCTACAAGAGCCAATGGCACTACCGAGGAACAGCTGACGGTGCTGGACCACGGTTACTAGGCAGGAGGTACCTGTGCTAGAAAGCACTACCAAGGACCAGCTGACGGTGCTGGACCTCGGATACCGAGATGGAGGCACCTAGGCCAAAGGCTCTGGTGAGAACCAGCAGACAGTGCTGGAACCCGGGTGGGTAGCAGAAGGTACCCATTGAAAGCAAAGTAGCCAGGCCGCAAGCCGGCCGCAGTTACCGAAACCCACAGTCCTACAGGGGGTCCCTGTCCCATTGGCACTACGGATCCAGCCTTCAGTGCCAGTTCCCGCAGCCCACATAGGAGTCACCTAAACTGCAGGCACCGTAGAGTCGGCTAACCCGGCCGCAAGACGACAGGACAACGGATTGGTGGCATAGTGACCTTGACACTACCCGGAAACAGCAGGCGTGCTGGAACCAGGCTGGGCAACAGGGAGTCCCCGTGCCAAAGACACTGCCGAGCACCAACTGGCGTTGTTGGAGCCCAGGGACAATCATGGTGTAGGCCGAGGCCTACTTGGTGGTAGTTTTAGATTGTTTGTAGGCTACAACAGACTGTCAACGTACTCCAATTAGGCATCTGTCTCCACTCTGTTTCCAGGATTTCACGTGACCACCAACACCGCCAGTTTATGCGTACAGTAGCCGTCTGCCCAATCCACATGTGTTGCTGTGTTACTGGGATTCTGTAATGTCAGCAGATCCCCTGATGTGTGTCTGCCACTGTCTCCTGCTCTGTCCACCTTCCCACCGCTTGCAGTGGGAAGGTGGACAGCGCAGGAGACAGTGGCGGACACATATTGGGGGATCTGCTGATGTTACAGAACCCCAGTAACACAGGAACACGTGTGGAATGCATGGACGGCTACTGTGAGCAGGAACTGGCGGTGTTGGAGGTCAGGGGAAATACTAGAGACAGAGTGGAGACAGAGGCCAAATCAGAGAATGTTTAAATCTGAAGTAGTTACAATTTGGAGGCAGCAGCAGTTGGCCCTCCACACAGCAGGGGATCAGCTGACGTTACTGACCCTCACTTTCACATGAATGAGTGTGTTTTTCTGTGTGGACAGCACTTCCGAGCACCAACTAGCATTGTTGGAACCCAGGGACAATCATGGTGCAGGCCGAGGCCTACTAGGAGCGAGGTGTAAAGCAGAGGTATTTTGACTTTGGAGGGAGCAGGACACTTTGCCCTCCACACAGCAGGGGATCAGCTGACATTACTGACCCCCACTTTCACATGAACGAGTGTGTTTTTCTGTGTGGACAGCACTTCTGAGCACCAACTAGCGTTGTTGGAGCCCAGGGAGAACCAGGGTGCAGGCCGAGGCCTACTTGGTGGCAGTTTTAGATTGTTTGTAGGCTACAACAGACTGTCAACGTGCTCCAATTAGGCATCTGTCTCCACTCTGTTTCCAGGATTTCACGTGACTACCAACACCGCCAGTTTATGCGTACAGTAGCCGTCTGCCCAATTCACACGTGTTCCTGTGTTACTGGTGTTCTGTAATGTCAGCAGATCCCCTGATGTTTGTCTGCCAATGTCTCCTGCTCTGTCCACATTCCCACCACTTGCAGTGGGAAGGTGGACAGCGCAGGAGACAGTGGCGGACACACATTGGGGGATCTGCTGACGTAACAGAACCCCAGTAACACAGGAACACGTGTGGAATGTGTGGACGGCAACTGTGAGCAGGAACTGGTGGTGTTGGAGGTCAGGGGAAATACTAGAGACAGAGTGGAGACAGAGGCCAAATCAGAGAATGTTTAAATCTGAAGTAGTTACAATTTGGAGGCAGCAGCAGTTTGCCCTCCACACAGCAGGGGAGCAGCTGACGTTACTGAACCCCACTTTCACATGAACGAGTGTGTTTTTCTGTGTGGACAGCACTTCCGAGCATCAACTAGCATTGTTGGAACCCAGGGACAATCATGGTGCAGGCCGAGACCTACTAGGAGCGAGGTGTAAAGCAGAGGTATTTTGACTTTGGAGGGAGCAGGACACTTTGCCCTCCACACAGCAGGGGATCAGCTGACGTTACTGACCCCCACTTTCACATGAACGAGTGTGTTTTTCTGTGTGGACAGCGCTTCTGAGCACCAAATAGCGTTGTTGGAGCCCAGGGAGAACCAGGGTGCAGGCCGAGGCCTACTTGGTGGCAGTTTTAAATTGTTTGTAGGCTACAACAGACTGTCAACGTGCTCCAATTAGGCATCTGTCTCCACTCTGTTTCCAGGATTTCACGTGACTACCAACACCGCCAGTTTATGCGTACAGTAGCCGTCTGCCCAATCCACACGTGTTCCTGTGTTACTGGTGTTCTGTAATGTCAGCAGATCCCCTGATGTTTGTCTGCCAATGTCTCCTGCTCTGTCCACATTCCCACCACTTGCAGTGGGAAGGTGGACAGCGCAGGAGACAGTGGCGGACACACATTGGGGGATCTGCTGACGTAACAGAACCCCAGTAACACAGGAACACGTGTGGAATGCGTGGACGGCAACTGTGAGCAGGAACTGGCGGTGTTGGAGGTCAGGGGAAATACTAGAGACAGAGGGGAGACAGAGGCCAAATCAGAGAATGTTTAAATCTGAAGTAGTTACAATTTGGAGGCAGCAGCAGTTTGCCCTCCACACAGCAGGGGATCAGCTGACGTTACTGACCCCCACTTTCACATGAACGAGTGTGTTTTTCTGTGTGGACAGCACTTCCGAGCACCAATTAGCATTGTTGGAACCCAGGGACAATCATGGTGCAGGCCGAGGCCTAATAGGAGCGAGATGTAAAGCAGAGGTATTTTGACTTTGGAGGGAGCAGGACACTTTGCCCTCCACACAGCAGGGGATCAGCTGACGTTACTGACCCCCACTTTCACATGAACGAGTGTGTTTTTCTGTGTGGACAGCACTTCTGAGCACCAACTAGCGTTGTTGGAACCCAGGGACAATCATGGTGCAGGCCGAGGCCTACTAGGAGCGAGGTGTAAAGCAGAGGTATTTTGACTTTGGAGGGAGCAGGACACTTTGCCCTCCACACAGCAGGGGATCAGCTGACGTTACTTACCCCCACTTTCACATGAACGAGTGTGTTTTTCTGTGTGGACAGCACTTCTGAGCACCAACTAGTGTTGTTGGAGCCCAGGGAGAACCAGGGTGCAGGCCGAGGCCTACTTGGTGGCAGTTTTAGATTGTTTGTAGGCTACAACAGACTGTCAACGTGCTCCAATTAGGCATCTGTCTCCACTCTGTTTCCAGGATTTCACGTGACTACCAACAACGCCAGTTTATGCGTACAGTAGCCGTCTGCCCAATCCACACGTGTTCCTGTGTTACTGGTGTTCTGTAATGTCAGCAGATCCCCTGATGTTTGTCTGCCAATGTCTCCTGCTCTGTCCACATTCCCACCACTTGCAGTGGGAAGGTGGACAGCGCAGGAGACAGTGGCGGACACACATTGGGGGATCTGCTGACGTAACAGAACCCCAGTAACACAGGAACACGTGTGGAATGCGTGGACGGCAACTGTGAGCAGGAACTGGCGGTGTTGGAGGTCAGGGGAAATACTAGAGACAGAGTGGAGACAGAGGCCAAATCAGAGAATGTTTAAATCTGAAGTAGTTACAATTTGGAGGCAGCAGCAGTTTTCCCTCCACACAGCAGGGGAGCAGCTGACGTTACTGAACCCCACTTTCACATGAACGAGTGTGTTTTTCTGTGTGGACAGCACTTCCGAGCATCAGCTAGCATTGTTGGAACCCAGGGACAATCATGGTGCAGGCCGAGGCCTACTAGGAGCGAGGTGTAAAGCAGAGGTATTTTGACTTTGGAGGGAGCAGGAAACTTTGCCCTCCACAGAGCAGGGGATCAGCTGACGTTACTGACCCCCACTTTCACATGAACGAGTGTGTTTTTCTGTGTGGACAGCACTTCTGAGCACCAACTAGCGTTGTTGGATCCCAGGGAGAACCAGGGTGCAGGCCGAGGCCTACTTGGTGGCAGTTTTAGATTGTTTGTAGGCTACAACAGACTGTCAACGTGCTCCAATTAGGCATCTGTCTCCACTCTGTTTCCAGGATTTCACGTGACTACCAACACCGCCAGTTTATGCGTACAGTAGCCGTCTGCCCAATCCACACGTGTTCCTGTGTTTCTGGTGTTCTGTAATGTCAGCAGATCCCCTGATGTTTGTCTGCCAATGTCTCCTGCTCTGTCCACATTCCCACCACTTGCAGTGGGAAGGTGGACAGCGCAGGAGACAGTGGCGGACACACATTGGGGGATCTGCTGACGTAACAGAACCCCAGTAACACAGGAACACGTGTGGAATGCGTGGATGGCAACTGTGAGCAGGAACTGGCGGTGTTGGAGGTCAGGGGAAATACTAGAGACAGAGTGGAGACAGAGGCCAAATCAGAGAATGTTTAAATCTGAAGTAGTTACAATTTGGAGGCAGCAGCAGTTTGCCCTCCACACAGCAGGGGAGCAGCTGACGTTACTGAACCCCACTTTCATATGAACAAGTGTGTTTTTCTGTGTGGACAGCACTTCCGAGCACCAACTATCATTGTTGGAACCCAGGGACAATCATGGTGCAGGCCGAGGCCTACTAGGAGCGAGGTGTAAAGCAGAGGTATTTTGACTTTGGAGGGAGCAGGACACCTTGCCCTCCACACAGCAGGGGATCAGCTGACGTTACTTACCCCCACTTTCACATGAACGAGTGTGTTTTTCTGTGTGGACAGCACTTCCGAGCACCAACTAGCGTTGATGGAGCCCAGGGAGAACCAGGGTGCAGGCTGAGGCCTACTTGGTGGCAGTTTTACAGTGTTTGTAGGCTACAACAGACTGTCAACGTGCTCCAATTAGGCATCTGTCTCCACTCTGTTTCCAGGATTTCACGTGACTACCAACACCGCCAGTTTATGCGTACAGTAGCCATCTGCCCAATCCACACGTGTTGCTGTGTTACTGGGATTCTGTATTGTCAGCAGATCCCCTGATGTGTGTCTGCCACTGTCTCCTGCTCTGTCCACATTCCCACTGCTTGCAGTGGGAAGGTGGACAGCGCAGGAGACAGTGGCGGACACATATTGGGGGATCTGCTGACGTAACAGAACCCCAGTAACACAGGAACACGTGTGGAATGCGTGGACGGCAACTGTGAGCAGGAACTGGCGGTGTTGGAGGTCAGGGGAAATACTAGAGACAGAGTGGAGACAGAGGCCAAATCAGAGAATGTTTAAATCTGAAGTAGTTACAATTTGGAGGCAGCAGCAGTTTGCCCTCCACACAGCAGGGGATCAGCTGACGTTACCGAACCCCACTTACACATGAGCGAGTGTTTTGTCTGTGCGGACAGCACTTCTGAGCACCAACTGGCGGTGTCGGAGCCCAGGGAAAATCAGGTAGTAGGCCGAGGCCTACTTGGTGGCAGTTTGCGATTGTTTCTAGACTACTACTAACTGTCAACGTACTCCAATTAGGCCTCTGTCTTCACTCTGTTTCGAGTATTTCCGCTGGCTTCCAACCACGCCAGTTGCTGCTCTGAAATGCCGTCTGCACAACCCACACTTGTTCCTGTGTTACTGGGGTTCTGTAACAGCAGCTTCTCCCTAGAGGTGAGTCAGGCAATGTCTCCTGCTCTGTCCACATTTCCACTACAAGTAGTGGGAATGTAGACAAAGCAGGAGACATTGCCGTGCTCAACTCTGGAGATGAGCAGATGTTACAGGACCCAGGTACCACAGGATCAAGTGTGGATTGTGCAGACGGCACTTGAGAGCAGAAACAGACGGTGTTGTAGGCCGGAGGAAATACTCAAAACAGAGTGGAGACAGAGGGCAAATCAGAGAACATATTAAATCAGAGGTAGTCAGAAGTTGTAGGCAGCAGGAGAGTTTGCCGTACACACAGCAGGGGATCAGCTGACGTTACCGAACCCCACTTACACATGAGCGAGTGTTTTGTCCGTGCGGACAGCACTTCTGAGCAACAACGGGCGTTGCTGTAGCCCAGGAAATAAAGTTCAGGTCATAGAAACATGAACACAACAGGAGACCTGGATCCTGTTGCCAGCCAATCATTTATTCTGGAAGAGGACTGGCAAATTCAGGTGAGATCCAGGCCTTGTTCATTTTCACAAAAGTAAGGCGGTCAACATTATCGGCGGATAGTCGCGTGCGACGGTCTGTTACCACACCACCTGCAGCACTAAAGACATGTTCCGATAATACACTGGCAGCAGGGCAAGCCAGCACCTCCAATGCATACTGGCTAAGCTCTGGCCATGTATCCAGCTTAGAGACCCAATACTTGAACGGGGAAGAGCCGTCTGGGAGAACACTAACAGGGCACGACAAGTAGTCTGTCACCATCTGACGGAAACGTTGCCTCCTGCTGACTGGAGCCGTCTGTGATGGTGTAGCCGTTTGTGGCGGTCCCACAAAACTTTTCCACATTTGGGCCATACTGGCCTTGCCTTGTCCTGCGGCACTGCCTCTGCTACCTCTTTGTGCAGAGCTTCCTCCACTGCCTCTACCCACATGACTGCTTTGAAAAGCACTACCAGCAACACTTGTGGGGGGAATGGAGAACATGATGGCCTGCACAAGTGTTTCTTGGTACTCCCGCATTTTTCGCTCCCGGTTCAACTGTGGTATGAGGCTTTGTAAGTTGTCCCGGTAGCGAGGATCTAGGAGGGTGTACACCCAATAATCAGCCGTGTGGAGAATGTTGGCGATGCGGCGGTCATTTAACAAGCACTGCAGCATGAAATCAACCATGTGCTGCAGACTGCCAACTGGACCGGAAACGCTGTCCCCAGCTTATGGCAGCATCTCTGCCTGCTCAGCATCACCCCACCCTCGCTGTACACACTGACTACTAGAGCCTTGTGTACCTCCCTCCTCTGGAGAGATGTGTTCCTCCTCCTCCATTGACTCCTCGTCATCCTCCTCACTAAGTGTCCCCTGCCTGGGCCTTTGTGTGGAAGCACGTTGCGCAGACTTGCCAGAAGCAGATGGCATTTCTGACTGCTCATCCTCGACCTCTTCAAAAACCTCCTCACTTAGTGCTTGTAAGGTTTTTTGAAGCAGACAGATGAGGGGGACAGTCATGCTGATTAGTGCATCATCTGCACTGGCCATCCGCGTGGAGTCATCGAAGGCACGCGAAACTTGGCAGATGTCCCTCATAGTGGCCCACTCAGTGGTGGTGAAGTGTGTCCGGCGCACAGTGCGACTTGTTTGCGCCTGATGCAGCTGGTACTCCATTACTGCTGCCTGCTGCTCACACAACCGCTCCAACATATGTAACGTTGAATTCCACCTGGTGGGGAGGTCACATATGATGCGATGTTCTGGCAGGCGGAATCGGCGTTGCAGAGATGCAATGCGCGATCTTGCCATGCTGGAACGCCGCAAGTGAGCACACTCTAGGCGAACCTTGTGCAGCAGTGCATCAAGATCCGGATAGTCCCTCAGAAAGCTCTGCACGACCAAATTGAGCACGTGTGCCAGACATGTTATGTGAGTGAGGTTGCCTAGGCCCAGAGCTGCCACTAGATTTCAGCCATTGTCACTCATTACCAAACCTGGCTGGAGATTCGCTGCCACAAACCACACATCGCTCTCCTGCTTGATGGCATTCCAGATCTCCTGTGCTGTGTTGCTCCGATTCCCCAAAGAAATTAATTTAAGGACGGCCTGTTGACGTTTGGCCACACCTGTGCTCATATCTGGCCTAACAGGCTCACGCAGTGCTGATTCCGAGGAACTAGAGTAGGAGGAGGACTCAATATGTACAGACTGCATTCCTGCAATCCTTGGAGTTGGCAGAATACGTACAGAGCCACTCTCCAGATCTGTACCCGGCTCCACAACATTGACCCAATGGGCAGTGAGGGAAAGGTATCGTCCCTGTCCATGGCTACTGGTCCACGCATCGGTGGTCAGGTGGACCTTACTACTGACGGCATTTAGTAGCGCATTTTTAATTTTTCCCTCCACATGCTTTTGCAGGGCAGGGACAGCTTGCCTGCTGAAATAAAAGCGGCTGGGCACATTGTATTGTGGAACTGCCAATGACATAAAGTTCCGGAATGTGTCAGTCTCCACCAGCCTGAATGACAGCATCTCAAGGGCCAGTAGTTTGGCAATGCCGGCATTCAGAGCCAGTGCTCGGGGATGGTTTGCCGAGTATGGCCGCTTTTTCTCCCATGCCTGTGCTACCGATTGCTGGTGAGTGGCCTGGGAGGGTGCTGATGACTGCGAACGTGGTTCAGTGGGTGGAATTTCACTGGGTCTCTGGACAACAGTGGCAGTGGTTCTTCCATGGCGTTCCAGTGAGGAAGCCGAACCAGCTGTGTGTGTGCTGGAGGAAGAGGCCCCAACACGAGCTGAAGAGGTGGTAGGTGCTGCTGAAGGTTGGCCTACATCTTCAGTGTGTCTGTGTAACTCCACCTCGTGCTTGGTACGCACATGTTTCCACATATTTGTGGTATTGAGGTTGCTCACATTTTTCCCTCGTTTCACTTTCTGATGACACAGCTTGCATTTGACAAAGCAAATGTCATCTGCAACTGTGTCAAAAAAAGACCACGCACTGCAAGTCCTGGGAGCGCCCGTTTTGTGTTTTGGAAGAGGATTGCACCTCACGGGTGCCAAAGTGGAGGCTACAGGCAACCAAGTCTGCCCCCGCCCTCTCCCTCCTCTTTTGACCGTTTGGGGAATCTCTTCCTCAGAGCTGCTCCCACCACCTTCCTGTGGCTGACGCCATGATGGGTCAAGGACCTCATCATCTCCACTCCCCTCTTCAAGCACCGGCTGGTCCTGGGTTGTCTCGCCAGCACCGTACGCACCAGAAATTGGCAACTGAGTCTCATCATCATCTGATGCATACTGAGGTGTGCTGACCATAGGCACTGGCCCACCCGCCTCTTCAGATTCAGAGGGACAAAGCAGTTGCGCATCACTGCATACTCCCTCTTCTTCACGCTCTAGAATGCTGCTTGGCTGGCCACCTCTTTCCAAGCCAACAGATTCTGAGAACAGAAGTAAAGATTGAGATGGCTCCTGTCCAGGGCTCTCAGACTGCCTGGGCAATTTGGCAGGTGGTGAAGAGACAGATGGTTGCTCTTCAGTGCTCTGGCCTTGGGAGGATGCGGAAGTCATTGAAGTGGATGCGTTAGCTGCCATCCATCCGACAACGGCTTCAATTTGTTCGTCACGCAGCAGTGGGGTACGGCGAGGTCCTAAAAAGCTGCGCATGAAGGACTGTTGCCTGGTAAAAGTGGGGGATGCCGGGTCACTGGTGGCCGCAGCAGATACCGAATCCCCACGTCCTCTCCCTGCTGAATCCCCCCATCCTCTCCCTGCTGAAACTCCACGGCCACGACCACGTGCCTTACTCCCTGCCTTCTTCATCTTGGTAGACTGATAAAGATAGGCAGAAATGTAAAAAAGGGGTGGCTTAGTGTTCTTATTCCTGAACACCTGCTAACCAGTATAAGAAACACTAATTTGGCTAAGAGTGTGTGTACTACACTTTAATATGATCTAATGTGGCCTAGACAACTGTAAAGTGGAGTGTTTGGTGAACTTTAGTTCCTTTTTTTTTTTGGGTGGGGGGAAAGGAAAGGATGTGACCAAAGTTTGAAAGCTATAGTATCACAAACTTTTTGGAGCGATTACAATGCAGGAAGCTAACCTACAATGCAATTGATGAGGCTCCAAAAAATAGGGTGATACTAGCCTGGCTGGCCCTGAAGGGCACAAGCCAGCAAAAAGGCTCCTCTATCTAATCCTATATAGTGTTTGCAACCAACCAATGACAATGGATGCGGTTGGAAGCACACTAATATAGGAGCAAAAATCTGGCTAAATTTGCTGCAAAAAAGTACTATGTATGAGGCAGTGACGCACGCTGAGCGGACTACAGCTAGTGGTGGCTGTAGAACACACTGCAACGTGAGCTGCACTCACACACAGAGAGACCTATGAGACAGCCAAAAACAGTGCAGAGAAATGGGCTATAGCACTGAAAGGCTGCTGAAAGGCTCCGCTGTCCACTCCTTTAGTGTTTGCAACCAACGTATATGGATACGTATGGAAGCACACTATACAGGAGAAAAAAAAAGCAGCAATAAAAGAAAAATGTGTATGAGGCAGAGACACACGCTGGCCGGCCTACAAGCAGACGTGCCTGCAGGACACACAACACAGCGTGGGTCTGCACTCACACAGCCCTTGCAGACAGCTGTGAAAACAGCGCTGCTAGGGAAAAGCAAGCTACAGTGGTGGTTTATGTAGCCTGGATAAAGCACAATATTGTTTTTAGAATCGCTATTTCTAACTGTCCCTCACAGTCTTCAACAGCAGCCTGTCCCTAACTGAATTCACAGCAGAGTGACCAGAAATGGCGGCTGCAGCGCTTTTTATAGTGCATCATGACATCATTTCAGCAGACAATCACAGCCATGCCAGTAGTTAACATGCCTACATGCCTAACAGGATATGCCCACACTTCTGAGGATCCCCATTGGCTGAATCAAATCGAGCGGGCACCTAGCATTATGGGAACTTCCGATTACGGTATTCGATATGAAAAAAGTATCGGAACTAAGTATCGGAATTCCGATACAGATAATATCGGCCGATACCCGATACTTGCGGTATCGGAATGCTCAACACTAGTCAGGACACAACTTCAAATGATCTCTTGATACCACTGCTGAGGTCTCTCCTTCATCTTTACTAACAAGGCATACCTTAGTATTATCAAAATTCAAGTGCAGAATGGTATGAGGTTCATCTTCCCATTGATCATCCAATTTGTGCAATCTTCTCTTTCTTTTCAAGACTTGCTCTCCCAGCGATAAAGGGATGGCAGGTGCATTTTGATTGTAAAGCTTCTCCTGCTTTTGCCTTGCCTGGGCCAAACTCTTCTCCACACATTCTTGAACTCTTCTGTACTGCTGCTGCCTCTCCGTGTCCCAATCATCATCTGGTGACGCCACTTCAGGTATCAGGACTCCCATGTCTAAGTCAATAGGCAGCTTACCAGGTCTTGCTCTCATTACATAGGCTGGGGTACAGTTGGTGGAGTTCACTGGGATATGGTTGTAAAGGTCCACCAGATCGGGCAACTTCTCTGGCCACTGATTCCTCTCCTCCAAGGGCAAAGTCTTCAGGAGATCCATCACTACCTGGTTCATCTTCTCGCACATGCCATTGGTCTGTGGGTGATACGGCGTTGTCCGAATCTTCTTACAACCATACAGGTTGCAGAATTCGTGGAACACTTCTGCCTCGAAAGCTGGACCTTGATCTGTCAGCACTCTTTCAGGATATCCATGTGGTCTACAGAGGTGCTGTTGGAATACTCTGGCTGCTGTCCTGGCCATCTGATCTTTGACAGGCACAACTACCAGGAATCTTGAGTAGTGGTCCACAATGGTAAGTGCATAAAGTAGATGTAGCCTGACCGGCTTGGAACCAGCTTCACATGGTCCAGGGCTACCAACTCAAGGGGCTGTTTGGTGATAATTGGCTGTAGGGGAGCTCTCTGACAGTCCCGATCCTTTCTGCGCAGCTTACATTGTCCACACTCCCGGCACCACCTCTCAATGGCTTTCCTCATACCAGCCCAGTAGAACCTCTCTCGGAGCAATACTTCCAACTTCTTCCATCCGGAGTGTCCAGCTCCATTGTGGTATTCTTCCAGGACCATTGAGGCCTCTCTCTTTGGGACTATCACCTGCCAAACCAGCTCATGAGTGCGGGCATTGATACTCCTCCGACACAGCTTCCCTTCATAAATGAACAGCTGGCCTCTCTCCTTCCACAACTGCTGAGTTTCTTCAGGAGCATCCGACTCTGGACGTGAATCAACTCATGTCAACAGCTCCTTCACCAGGTGGACTGCAGGGTCACTATCTTGCGTTTCTGGCCAGTCATGATGGGGCAATGGATTCAGGGTGACCTCCTTCAAGCCAGACCATCGGTTCCTCACTCCTTGAGCACGTTGGGCCACAAGTGGCCGGTGGAAGGGAGGTAGCTCTATCTCTTCAAGAGCCTCAGGGTCTTCTCCGGCATCTGGTAGGTTAGGCATTCTGGACAGCGCATCAGCATTGGCATTCTTGTGCCCTGCCCGGTACTTGATGGTAAACTCATAGTTCGATAGTCGAGCCATCCATCGCTGTTCCAGTGCACTTAGTTTTGCAGTGTCCAAATGCGTCAACTGGTTGTTGTCCGTGAAGATAGTGAACTTGGCGGAGGCTAAGTAATGCTTGAACCTTTCGGTGACAGCCCAGACTATGGCAAGGAACTCCAGCTTGAAAGAACTGTAATTATCAGGGTTCCTTTCAGTGGGGCGCAGTTTCCTGCTGGCATAGGAGATCACTCTTTCTTTCCCATTCTGTACCTGCGACAGTACTGCTCCTAGTCCCATGTTGCTGTCATCTGTGTACAGCACAAAGGGTTTGTCATAATCTGGGTAGGTCAGAACTTCGTCTCCTGTGAGAGCCATCTTCAATTTGGTGAAGGACCTTTCCAACTCTTCAGTCCACTCCAAGGTGGAATTTTCTGTTTGGTCTTCTTGGACTGCCCCACCAGGAGATTTTGCATAGGGGTGGCTATTTCAGTAAAGCCCTTGATGAATCTTCGGTAGTAGCCTACCAATCCAAGGAATTGGCGTACTTCATGAAGGTTGCTGGGTTTCGGCCAGTCCCAGATGACTGCGACCTTATCAGGGTCTGGTGCCACACCTTCTGCACTGACCACATGACCGCACCTTGGGCATCAGGAGGTGGCACTTGTAGAGCTTCATCTTCAGGCCAAAATTGGACAAAGCTTCAAACACTTCTACCAGGTGCTCCAGATGATCTTCATAGGTTTTGGAGAAAACAATGACATCATCCAGGTACAACAGGACCGTCTCAAAGTTCATGTGTCCCAGGCAGCACTCCATCAGCTGTTGAAATGTTCCTGGAGCAGTGCAGAGCCCAAATGACATATAATTGAACTCACAGAGACCCATTGGAGTGGTAAATGTTGTTTTCTCCTTGTCTGCCTCTGCTACGGGAGCCTGCCAATACCCACTAGTAAGATCCAAGGTGGAAAAGTAATTAGCAGTTTTAAGTACAGCTAATGATTCCTCAATTCTAGGTAATGGGTAGGCATCTTTATGTGTAATGTTGTTAATTTTCCTGTAATCAACACACATTCTCATGGTACCATCCTTTTTCTTTACAAACACTATTGGAGCTGCCCAGGGGCTACATCTGTCTCTGATGACCCCTGCCTCCTTCATCTCCCTCAACATACTCTTAGCACACTGGTATTGTGTTGGAGGTATAGGTCTGTACCTCTCCTTTAAGGGTGGATGGTCTCCAGTGGGGATATGATGTTGAACCCCTTTTGCCTGCCCAAAATCTAGTGGGTGTTTGCTGAATACCCGCTCATACTCTTGTGTCACTCTGTAAACCCCATTTTTCTGGTATGAAGGTGTAGAGTCAGTTCCCACCTGCAGTTGCTGACACCACTCATCTGGCTGCTTCACAGAGCCATTGTCCTCCACCTGATCTGATGAGACCAAGGGTTCTGCTGCCTGCAAAGAGTTGTTACTAACGGTGAGCAGCTTAGCTACTGTGGCGTACTGAAGTATTGTGGCTTCCTCTTCCCCACAATTCAAAAGGCGTACAGGTACTCTCCCCTTTCGTACGTCAACCACCCCTCTGGCTGTCAGGACAGTGGGCCTGCTCTCGGAGTATACTGGTTCTACCAACGCCTGGTAATCTCTCCCTCTAAGACCTATAGCTGCCCGACACCAACCCAACATTTCACATCTGGGGGTATTGCAATGGGAAAAGCATCACTCACTGTGACACTGCCAATCTCTCCGCCAGAGAGTTCTACCTGTTGCCTTTGCATCAGGGCTCGGATCTCCTTCTGCAGGACTCGTTGTTCTCCGGAACCAGCAGTCTCAGCCACTTGTTGCAACAAGACAATAACCTCGGACAGACAGTTTTCAATTACATTTGTACCAAGAGTCATCATGGGATTACATTCACGTCGGTCAATATCAACAACTATTAAGCCTTGAGACTTTAGCTCTACCCGCCCCACTTTGACAGTAATTTCATTACATCCTATCTGCGGTAAAGACTGACCATTACTAGCAACTACTGTCAGTTCATCAGTTGGGCCACGGGTAAGCTCTGAATCAGCCCAATATCTCTTGTACAGAATGTACGGCATCGTGGTCACCTGGGAGCCAGTGTCCAGCAAAGCGTTCATGGGTATACCGTCAATCACCACAGGAAGGATTGGTCTCCCTCCCACATACTTGGCTCTCTAGTTCTTTGGGCCTGGGGATCCTACTCCTGGGGGTTGGCCCTCCGCCCCAGGGGTTGCTCATTTAAAGGACAATATCTGGCAAGATGACCGGCCTTGTAGCAGCGACGACAGATGGGACGTCTTTCCTGGTCATAGCGATCGTTGTTCATTCCTCGAAGTGGTGGGGTTCTCTGTTGTGAGTTCATTTTCCCCTTCATTACTGAGGCCCGAGGAACTCCCTCTTCTGGTAAAGAAAGGTAGTGAGCCTGATTATCAAACACCTGAGGCTGATGATGATGATTGGCTGAGTGGAGTTACGGACTGGATATAAGGCTGCCGACGCCCTTCTGCCCTGCGGGTGATTTCTCTGTGGGATCCTTGGAGACCAGTCTGAATTCCTGCTCCTCTAAAGCTAAGTTTGCTGCTCGGCCTTTTGCTTTTGTGCTTTGACTTTGTTTTTGCTTTGTTTTTCTGGATTTCTGCCATTCCCTGCTGGGGTGTGCTGAATTCATTTAGCTCTGTCTTCTGAAAATACCTGAGTGCTGATTTAGTTTTTGAAGCCTAGCTGCTTCAGGGCCTTTTTCATATCAGCTTGTTGGCTTATGTCTTTGATAGGGTTTTGGCAGATTGCAGACAGCAGCCTTCCTGTCCTTTCCTATCTAGATAGTTGCGGGCCCCGTCTTTGCTCAGTCAATCTTTCTGTCTGTGTTAGTATTTTCATCTTGCTTCACCATCATTATATGTTGGGGGCTGCCTATTGCTTTTGGGTCTGCTCTGGGGCAGTTTAGATTTCCCCTTTCTTTCTTTATGCCTATGTAATTCTCCAGCTGTGATCGAGGGGTCTAGGGCTTCGTAGGAACCCCCCACGGCTACTGCTAGTTGTGTTGTTAGGTTCAGGGGTCTGCAATCTGATAGTTGCCAACTTCTCTGGTTTTCTGGACTTAGCTTGTATTTCTGCTTTTGCCTCCTACGGTGACTCATTCATAACAGAATGACCCGACATACCGCAGATTCTAGGGTACTCAACAGCAGGAAAGAATTGTAAAAAAAAAGTGTATATTTTTTCCTCTATATCTCTGAGGCCGTAGGGGGAATTTTTTTTTTCTCTCAATGGAGATAAAGCAATTGTCTGATCGTGTGGAGCAGCTCGCTGCGGAAGTGCGGGGAATTTCCGCCTACCTTGCTCATTCACATGCTGCTGAACCAAAGATTCCTACACCTGATGTATTTTTTGGGGATCGGTCTAAATTTTTGAATTTCAAAAATAATTGTAAATTATTTTTTGCCTTGAAGCCTAACTCGTCAGGGAGCTCCGCGCAGCAGGTTAAAATTGTCATCTCTTTGCTGCGTGGCGATCCCCAGGATTGGGCGTTTTCTTTGAAACCAGATGATCCTATTCTGACTAATTTGAACGCATTCTTTCAAGCTTTGGGGTTGTTGTATGACGAACCTAATGCCATTGATCAGTCTGAAAAGACCCTGCTGGCATTGAGCCAGGGTCGTGATTCTGCTGAATTGTACTGTCAAAAATTCCGAAAGTGGGCAGTACTTACTACCTGGAATGATAATGCCTTGGCTGCTCTCTTTCGGAAGGGGTTGTCAGAAGCCGTAAAAGATACTATGGTGGGATTTCCTGTTCCCTCTGGTCTGGACGATTCTATGTCACTAGCCATTCAGGTTGATCGGCGTTTGCGTGAACGCAAAGCTGCACGAAAGGTGTTGCCACCTGTTGAACAAATGTCTGAACCTATGCAATGTGATAGAGTTTTTTCCAGAGAGCAGCGTCAGGAGTTCAGAAGGCGTAATAAGTTGTGTTTTTTCTGTGGAGATGCCTCGCATATTATTTCTGTCTGTCCTAAACGCGAGAAACGCTTTGCACACACGTTTTCTGTTGGTGGTGTTCAACCTAAGTTTCTTCTGGCTATTGCTCTGATCTGCTCCCTGTCCACATTTTCCGCCAAGGCTTTTGTGGATTCGGGAGCAGCCCTAAACCTAATGGACTTGAATTTTGCTAAACGTTGTGGATTTCTGATGACACCTCTGCAGACGCCTATCCCTTTGAGGGGGATTGATGCTACTCTTTTGAATAAAAATAAACCCCAGTTTTGGACCCAGGTGGTAATGCGGGTTGCCCCAGACCATCAAGAAAATTGCAGATTTTTGGTGTTGCATAATCTGCATGATACTATTGTTCTGGGGTTTCCCTGGTTACAGATTCATAATCCAGTTTTGGATTGGAAATCTGTGTCTGTGGTGAGTTGGGTTTGTCGGTGTGCCTTTAGTGAGGCTCCAGTGTTTTCCACCTCTCCTCAGTCGCATGATGTTCCTGATTATTTGGCGGACTTTTATGATGTATTTAGTGAGAATGAGTCTGCGTCTCTGCCTCCTCATAGGAGTTATAACTGCAATTGAACTGAGCCCGGGGTGTAAATTTCCCAAGGGTCGGCTCTTCAATTTATCTGTACCCGAGCACGAGGCTATGCGATCCTATATTAAGGAGGCGTTGGAGAAGGGTCATATTAGACCATCCTCGTCACCCTTAGGTGCCGGGTTTTTTTTTGTAGCCAAAAAGGATGGATCATTAAGACCTTGTATTAATTATCGTGCCCTCAACAAAATTACTGTTAAATATCAGTATCCGTTACCCCTGATTTCTGATCTATTCTCCAGAGTTAAAGGTGCTTGCTGGTTTACCAAGCTTGACCTCAGGGGGGCGTATAATCTTATTCGCATTAAGCATGAGGATGAATGGAAGACGGCGTTTAATACTCCGGAGGGACATTTTGAGTACCTGGTGATGCCTTTTGGGCTCACTAATGCCCCTTCTGTCTTCCAGTGCTTCATGAACGATATTTTCCGAGATTTTGTCGATAAATTTTTGATTATCTATCTGGATGATATTTTGATCTTCTCCAAGGATTGGGATTCTCATGTGGAACATATTCGGACTGTGTTCCAGATCTTGAGGGAGAATTCCCTGTATGTCAAAGGATCTAAATGCCTTTTTGGAGTACAGAGGATTTCTTTTTTGGGATTTATTTTGTCCCCGTCAACTATTGAAATGGACCCGGCCAAGGTACAGGCCATTCACGATTGGGTTCAGCCCACTTCTTTGAAGGCCCTCCAGAAGTTTTTGGGTTTTGCTAATTTTTATCGGAAATTTATAGCAAAATTTTCTAGTATTGCCAAGCCATTGACTGATTTGACTAAAAAGGGTGCTGATGTGTTAAATTGGTCCCCGGAGGCTGTTTCTTCCTTTCAGGAGCTGAAGCGAAGATTCACCTTCGCCCCGGTTTTGCGGCAACCTGATGTCTCACTTCCATTCCAGGTAGAGGTGGATGCTTCTGAGATTGGTGCAGGAGCTGTTTTGTCCCAAAAGGATCCTGTAACATCTGAAATGAATCCCTGTGCTTTCTTTTCCCGAAAGTTCTCTCCATCTGAACGTAACTATGATGTGGGGAATAGGGAACTGTTGGCCATGAAATGGGCATTTGAGGAGTGGAGACATTGGTTGGAGGGAGCTAAGCATCAAGTCGTGGTCCTCACTGACTACAAGAATTTGATTTACCTAGAGTCGGCTAAGCGCTTGAACCCTAGACAGGCTAGGTGGGCCTTGTTTTTTACACATTTTGATTTTGTGGTTTCTTTTCTTCCTGGAAAAAAGAATGTCAAGGCAGACCCCCTCTCTAGGAGCTTCTTTGCTGATTCTCCTGTGGTGACCAAGCCTGCTACCATCTTAGGCGAAGGGGTAGTTCTTTCTGCCATCTCGCCCGATTTGAGACGTGCTCTGGAAGAGTTCCAGGAGGACAAACCTGAGCGTTGTCCCAGTGGAAAGTTGTATGTTCCTGACCAGTGGAAGAAGAGAGTGATGTCTGAAGTTCATTGCTCTGCTTTGGCTGGTCATCCAGGTATTTTTGGTACTAGAGATCTGGTGAGTCGGTTTTTTTGGTGGCCCTCCTTGTCTCGTGATGTCAGGAATTTTGTGCAGTCCTGTGGGACGTGTTCCCGGTCTAAATCGTGTTCTCGCTCTAGTGGGTTGTTGATGCCTTTGCCTGTCCCCAAGAGGCCATGGACCCATATTTCAATGGATTTCATCTCTGATATGCCTGTCTCTCAGAGGATGACTGTTATTTGGGTGATTTGTGATAGGTTCTCTAAGATGGTTCATCTTGTACCACTCCCTAAGTTGCCGTCTTCCTCTGAGTTGGTGCCCCTGTTTTTACAACAGGTGGTTCGTTTGCAAGGGATTCCTGAGAACATTGTATCTGACAGAGGAGTCCAGTTTGTGTCTAGATTTTGGAGAACTTTCTGTTCCAGGCTGGGAATTCAGTTGTCCTTCTCTTCTGCTTTTCACCCTCAGACCAATGGGCAGACAGAGAGAACAAACCAGACCTTGGAGTCATATTTGAGATGTTTTATTTCTGCTGATCAGGATGATTGGGTTTCATTTTTGCCCTTGGCCGAATTTGCTTTAAATAATAGAGCTAGTTCTGCCACTTTGATGTCACCTTTTTTTGTAACTTTGGGTTTCATCCTCGATTGTGGAGATTATTAATCCGGTCTCTTTTCGTTTGGCTCTTCCTGTCACATTTAAAATCCATAATGTGTTCCATAAATCTTTGTTGAAGAGGTTTGTTGAACCTGTTGTTCCGGGGGTGGCACCTCCAGACCCTGTATTGGTCGAAGGTAACATGGAATATGAGGCAGAGAAAGTACTGGATTCCCGTCTGGCTAGACGGAGACTCTAGTATTTGGTTAAGTGGAAGGGTTATGGTCAGGAGGATAATTCCTGGGTCTCTGCCTCTGATATTCATGCCAAAAAGATTGGTGCGTGCCTTTAATCGGGCTCACCCTGATCGCCCTGGTGGCGTAGTTGAGGGTTCGGTGTCCCCTCCTCAGGGGGAGGTACTGTTGTGAGTTCATTTTCCCCTTCATTACTGAGGCCCGAGGAACTCCCTCTTCTGGTAAAGAAAGGTAGTGAGCCTGATTATCAAACACCTGAGGCTGATGATGATGACTGGCTGAGTGGAGTTACGGACTGGATATAAGGCTGCCGACGCCCTTCTGCCCTGCGGGTGATTTCTCTGTGGGATCCTTGGAGACCAGTCTGAATTCCTGCTCCTCTAAAGCTAAGTTTGCTGCTCGGCCTTTTGCTTTTGTGCTTTGACTTTGTTTTTGCTTTGTTTTTCTGGATTTCTGCCATTCCCTGCTGGGGTGTGCTGAATTCTTTTAGCTCTGTCTTCTGAAAATACCTGAGTGCTGATTTAGTTTTTGAAGCCTAGCTGCTTCAGGGCCTTTTTCATATCAGCTTGTTGGCTTATGTCTTTGATAGGGTTTTGGCAGATTGCAGACAGCAGCCTTCCTGTCCTTTCCTATCTAGATAGTTGCGGGTCCCGTCTTTGCTCAGTCTATCTTTCTGTCTGTGTTAGTATTTTCATCTTGCTTCACCGTCATTATATGTTTGGGGCTGCCTATTGCTTTGGGGTCTGCTCTGGGGCAGTTAGATTTCCCCTTTCTTTCTTTAAGCCTATGTAATTCTCCGGCTGTGATCGAGGGGTCTAGGGCTTCGTAGGAACCCCCCACGGCAACTGCTAGTTGTGTTGTTAGGTTCAGGGGTCTGCAATCTGATAGTTGCCAACTTCACTGGTTTTCTGGACTTAGCTTATATTTCTGCTTTTGCCTCCTACGGTGACTCATTCATAACAGTTCTCCTCCTCCGGAGCCACAGGACATCCTCTGGAGTGGAAGCAAGCTGGATCTTTTCTTTGGAGGACACTTGTAGGGACTGCATGGTTTTAGTAAGTGCAGCCATTCCTTTGGTCAATTCCTAGACCTGAAGACGCAGCTCCTCAGTTGGATCTTTATCCAAAGTCTGTGCATCAGCCTCCACAGGGATGGAAGGAAAAGATGTTGCTTTCTGATGGTAGGTGATAGCTGGGCGCCTAGGGGGCGCTGGACAGTTGTCAGTGGACTTCTGCAATACCCGAATAGCCCTGTCATTAAAATCAGCAAAGTCTAGATCAGGGTTTTAATACGCAACTGTCCTCTGTGGGTACTGGATAGGAGTCCTTCAATGAACTGCTCCTTTAACAGTTAGTCTTCCTCCTTTACACTGTCAGGATCAACTTGCTTAAAGGCTCGCAGCGCCTTCTGCAGGTTGAGAGCATAGTCCCTGATACTGTCCTGTGCCCTCTGCTTACAGCCAAAGAACCTCATCTTGATTTCAGCTGTAGTGCGGGTGTCAAAGGTGCTCCTCAGCTTGGCCAGGATCTTTGCAACAGTCTCTTTATCAGTGTCCTGCCAGGCTTTCACCTCTCTCTGTGCTGCACCCGTTAGCTGTCCAATCAGGATATTCACTTTCTGACTTTCAGACAGAGGGTATACTTTAAACAAACTGCACAGTCTCTCTTTAAATTCACTCAGGGTATGCGACTCACCCGAGTACTGCGGTAGCCAGGCCGCTCCCGGTATATAGGGCATAGATATTATGGAGACCGCTGTGGCAGGCGCTCCTCCTGGCGGTGCTGCCGGGTTGGCACCGGCACCTGCCACTGCATCTCCGTTTGGCATGGACATCTTCTCCCCCCTAGTTAACGTTAGCCAGGGCCGGGGGTTCTGGGAGCTCATCAGTGGCCGCTTCACAGGACCGATGCTCCGGGCTGTAGGCCTCAGCTCCTCCTCCGCTGTCCACTCTTCCCGCGTGGCACTTCACTTCTTCGTGCTCTGTAGCAGGCTCCGCCCACGAAGGCCTGCCTCTTTCTCCCGCGCGCGCCAAGCAGCGCGGCAATGGCAGCAATTGGCGCCAATTTTCACACAGTCTTTTACACAAACACAGTCTATGGCACACAGGACCCAGGGGGTACCGGGCTCCGTAATCCTGTTCATGACGCCAAATCGGGTCGCCCTCCTAGGGCTGTGGGGTACTCGGTACCGGGCCGGTGTCAGGGGAATGTGTCACAGCAGCGGTGACCCGGTCCATGGCCCTGGGCGCCCAAGTAATGGGGGAATGTGGTTAATGGAATGGAATACTTCGTGATGCCACCTGTGGTGCTCGGCAATGGAGGTGTTAAGCCGACGCTGCATGCAGATCCGCTGGGACTAATGGTAGGGTGCAGCAAGGGTGTAAAAGCACCCCACAGGTGAAGCTATAGTCCCAGGGCAGTGAAGAGGTGGTTGGCACGGGGATGTAGCAGTGCCGTAAGGGTAGGAAGCAGACAAGACACAGCAAGGTGCAATTTCTGTACCTTTACTTGATAACTGCAGTCCAGAGTCCTGATTACAGATGGTAACGGAGCAGGCTAGCCTGGAAGCAACTCAGGGATTCTCTCTCAGCAGATGGGCTGTTCAGTCTCCTTCCTAGCGCTTGTTTGAATGAAGTACTCCAGTACTAAGTTACTCTGAAGTTCCTCCTGTCAGATGTTCCCAAGAACCTTACTTGCATGGCAGACAGCTGTAGCCTCTCTCGGGGACTCCTCTCATGAGTCCTGGCTCTCTATCCAAACTGCTGTTGTGCCTCAAGTCTTAGATGGGAGTAGGGCATTTACAGCCTCCTACTTTTCTGGTATCTGCTGTCGGACCGTTAGTATCCGTACAGCCGTGGAGACCAGGCTCCAGTTCTTGCGCTCTCGCTGCGAGGGAGCTCTCCTTTCCTAGCTCAACCTCCAGCAGCTCTCTACATGTCTGCACACTTCACCCTCCGCAGACTAACTGACTCCCCTTTCTCCGGGTCCTCAGAGAGCACTCCTCCCCTTTATCCTGGTTCAGAGTTCCCCCTGCTGGCCTGGAGTGGAATTATGGTGCATGTATGGATTGACTGCGAGAGAGACTCATCATTGCCTCCAAACCTGGCATTACCCTCCCCTGGAGGAAGGCAAAGCCACTGTGGCGGCCATATTCCTGGGGGCGCCACAGGAGGTGTGAGGAGCATGGGTATATCAATATGCGTACAGTCAATTTGGAGTATGATACATGGAATTAAAGTCAGGGGAAAAAGCAGAGTGCAGACATACCAAATAAAAACAGGGTGAACAGTGCATTAGGGTTCAGGGGTTCAGTGAGTATTCAGCAGACATACCAATTAAAAACAGAGGGTGAACAGTGCATGAGGTTTCAGGGGTTCAGTGAGTATTCAGCAGACATACCAATTAAAAACAGAGGGTGAACAATGCATGAGGGTTCAGGGGTTCAGTGAGTATTCAGCAGACATAACTGTGGATGAAAGCAGATGGATCAGGACATGGCAGCATGAAGGAGAATATACCATGGTTTATCAGTCTGGTAAATTTCTCATGTATCACTTTAAATATGTCACTTCAAATGATGTCACATCTGACCAAGGTCATATCTCACATGCTCTGTTCAAACTTATACCATTCAAAAGTCCATGAAATGAAGCCAGGTGAGTGAGCTAGGGAGGAGGAGAAGGGGGCCGGAGGATGGTTCACAGCAGGGAGCAATTAACAGATTGCAGTTAATGGGACATTTGACTAGCATCAAAGTTGAAGAAAGAGGTGGGATAAGATGGAAGGATGGAAGGTGTGAGGAGCATGGGTATGCCAATATGCGTACAGTCAATTTGGAGTATGATACATGGAATTAAAGTCAGGGGAAAAAACAGAGTGCAGACAAGACAATTAAAAACAGAGGGTGACCAGTGCATGAGGGTTCAGGGGTTCAGTGAGTATTCAGCAGACATACCATTTAAAAACTCTGAAACGCTTACATGGATCCCGGTGATTCTGACATTGCTTTCTTGTGACATATTGTACTTCATGTTTGTGGTAAAATTTCATTCAAATAACTTGCGTTTATTTGCAAAAAAACGGAAATTTGGCGAAAATTTTGAAAATTTCGCAATTTTCCAACTTTGAATTTTTATGCCCTTAAATCACAGAGATACGGCACACAAAAAACTTGATAAGTAACATTTCCCACATGTTTACTTTACATCAGCACAATTTTGGAACCAACATCTTTTTTTGTTAGGAAGTTATAAGGGTTAAAAATTGACCAGTGATTTCTCATTTTTGCAACACCATTTTAATTTTACGGACCACATCATATTTGAAGCCACTTTGAGGGGTCTATATGATAGAAAATACCCAAAAGTGACACCATTCTAAAAACTGCACCCCCTAAGGTGCTCAAAACCTCATTCACGAAGTTTATTAACCCTTTAGGTGCGTCACAGGAATTTTTTGAATATTTAAAAAAAATGAACATTTAACTTTTTTTCACAAAAAAAATAATTCAGGTTCAATTTTTTTTATTTTACCAAGGGTAACAGGAGAAATTGGACTGCAAAATTTATTGTGCAATTTGTCCTGAGTTCTCTGATACCTGATATGTGGGGGGGGGACCACTGTTTCGGCGCATGGCTGAGCTCAGAAGGGAAGGAGCGCCGTTTGACTTTTTCAAGGAGCGCTGTTTGACTTTTTCAATGCAAAATTGGCTGGAATTCAGATTGGACACCATGTCACGTTTGGAGAGCCCCTGATGTACCTAAACAGTGGAAACCCCCCACAAGTGACCCCATTTTGGAAACTAGACCCCCCAAGGAACTTATCCAGATATGTGGTGAGAACTTTGAACCCATAAGGGCTTCACAGAAGTTTATAACGTACAGCGGTACAATTAAAAAATCATATTTTTTCCACAAAAATGATCTTTTCACTCCCAATTTTTATTTTCCCAAAGGTAACAGGACCATAAAAGTTATTGTGCAATTTGTCCTGAGTACGCTGATACCCCACATGTGGGGGTAAACCACTATTTGGGCTCATGGCAGAGCTCGGAAGGGAAGCAGCGCCATTTGACGCTTTTGGCTGGAATTGAGATCGGACACCATGTCGCGATTGGAAAACCCTGATGTACGAAAACAGTGGAAACCCCCCACAAATGACACCATTTTGGAAACTAGACCCCCCAAAGAACTTATCTAGATGTGTGGTGAGCACTTTGACCCCCCCCACTGCTTCACAGAAGTTTATGACGCCCGGGCGTGAAAATAAAAAAATAGTATTTTTTCCACAAACATGATCTTTAGTCACCAATTTTTTTATTTTCCCAAGGGTACCAGGAGAAATTGGACCCCAAAAGTTGTTTTCCAATTTGTCCTGAGTAGGATGATACCCCATATGTGGTAGAAAACTACTGTATGGGCACACGTCGGGTCTCGGAAGGGAAGTAGTGACGTTTTGGAATGCAGACTTTGATGGAATGGTCTGCGGGTGTCATGTTGCTTTTGGAGAGCCCCTGATATACCTAAACAGTGGAAACCCCCCACAAGTGACCCCATTTTGGAAACTAGACCTCCTAGGGAACTTATCTAGTTGTGTGGTGAGCACTTTGAACCCCCCAGTGCTTCACAGAAGTTTATAACGACCGGGTGTGAAATGAAAAAAATCAAATTTTTTCCACAAACATGATCTTTTAGTACCCATTTTTTTTATTTTACCAAGGGTAACAGGAGAAATTGGACCCCAAATGTTGTTGTCCAATTTGTCCTGAGTATGCTGACACCCCATATGTGGGAGAAAACTACTGTATGGGCACATGTCAGGGCTCGGAAGGGAAGTAGTGACGTTTTGGAATGCAGACTTTGATGGAATGGTCTGCGGGTGTCATGTTGCCTTTGGAGAGCCCCTAATGTACCTAAACAGTGGAAACCCCCCACAAATAACCCCATTTTGGAAACTAGACCCCCTAAGGAACTTATCTAGATGTGTAGTGAGCACTTTGAACCCCCAAATGCTTCACAGAAGTTTATAACGCCCGGGCATGAAAATAAAAAAATCGTATTTTTTCCACGAACATGATCAATTAGTCCCCAATTTTTTTATTTTCCCAAGGGTAACAGGAGAAATTGGACCCAAAAGTTGTTGTCCAACTTGTCCTGACTACGCAGATACCCCATATGTGGGAGAAAACTACTGTATGGGCACACGTCGGGTCTCGGAAGGGAAGTAGTGACGTTTTGGAATGCAGACTTTGATGGAATGGTCTACGGGTGTCATGTTGCTTTTGGAGAGCCCCTGATGCACCTAAACAGTGGAAACCCCCCACAAGTGACCCCATTTTGGAAACTAGACCCCCTAAGGAACTTATCTAGCTGTGTGGTCAGCACTTTGAACCCCCAAATGCTTCACAGAAGTTTATAACGCCCGGGCGTGAAAATGAAAAAAATCATTTTTTTCCACAAAAATTATATTTTTACCCCCAATTTTTTTTTTTCCTAAGGGTAACAGGAGAAATTGGACCCCAAAAGTTGTTTTTCAATTTTTCCTGGGTAGGCTGATACCCCATATGTGGGGGTAAAACACTGTTTGGGCTCATGGCAGAGCTTGGAAGGGATGGACCACCATTTGACTTTTTCAACTCAGAATTGGCTGGAATTGAGATCAGACGCCATGTTGCATTTGGAGAGCACCTGATGTGCCCAAACAGTGGAAACCCCCAATTCTAACTCCAACCCTAACCCCAACACACCCCTAACCCTAATCTCAGCCCTAACCCTAGCCCTAACCCTAACCCTAGCCCTGGCCCTAACCCTAGCCCTAACCCTAACCCTAACCCTAATGGGAAAATGGAAATAAATACATTTTCTTTTAATTTTATTATTTTTTCCTTACTAAGGGGGTGATAACGGGGGGTTTGATTTACTATTTATGGCTGGTTTTTATGTTTGGTGGCTGTCACACGCTAAAAGACGCTTTTTATTGTAAAAATAGTTTTTGCATCACCACATATTGAGAGCTATAATTTTTCCGTATTTTGACCCATCAAGATATTTGAGGTCTTAATTTTTGTGGGACGAGTTGACGTTCTTATTGGTACCATTTTCGGGCACGTGACATTTTTTGATCGCTTTTTATTCCGATTTTTGGGACGCAGAATGAACAAAAACCAGCATTTCATGAATTTCTTTTGGGGGGTGCGTTTACACCATTCCACGTGTGATAAAATTGATAAAGCGGTTTTATTCATCTGGTCAGTACGGTTACAGCGATACCTCATTTAGGTCATTTTTTTAAGTTTTGTCAGTTTTATGCAATGAAAACTATTTTATACAAAGAATGATTATTTTTGCATCGCTTTATTCTGCGAGCTATAACTTTTTAATTTTTTTTGCAGATGATGCTGTATGGCAGCTCATTTTTTGCGGGACAAGATGACATTTTCAGCGGTACCATGGATATTTATATGCGTCTTTTTGATCGTGCGTTATTGCACTTTTGGTTCGGTGGTATGATAATAAATTATTATTTTTTGCTTCGTTTTTTTATTTTTATTTTTTAAGGAGTTCACTAAAGGGGTTAACTATTGGGACAATTTTATAGGGCAGGTCATTACGGGTGCGGCAATACCAAATATTTGTACTTTTATTGTTTGTTTTTTTAATTTCCAAAAAATGAATTTATTGGGGGAATATTTTTTTTTTCTAATTTATTTGGCGATTTTTTAAAATTATTTTAACACGTTTTTTAACTTTATTACATTGTCCCAGGTGGGACATCACTGTCCTGTGACAGATCGCTGATCTGTCACATCACAGATCACTGTGATAGATCAGCGATCTGTTACAGGCACTGCACAAGGCTTCCTCCTTGCCTGCGCTTTGCAGGAATTGAGGAAGCCAGCTCCCTGCAGGCCCCCGAAGGTCCCCATCGCCATCTTGGATTCAGGGGCCTGCAGGGAAGGAGCCCCCCGCAGCAGCGCTGCACATTGTGCTGCCGTGGGGGGCTCAGGGAAGCACGGAGGGAGCCCCCTCCCTGCCGATGCTTCCCTTTAACCCCCGGTACACTGCGATCATGTTGGATCGCGTTGTGCAAGGGGTTAATGTGTCGGGGGCGGTCCTGTGATAATCAGCTGACACCCGCCTGTGATCAGCGGCGCTCACCACGTGGGCGCCGCTGATCGCTATGATGTACTATCCCGTCCCAGGGAATTAAGTCCCAGGGCACATGGATGGGATAGTACGTCATATGGGATTAAGGGGTTAAGGAAACATACTGCAAATAATATGGGGAAAAATCTGACTTTGCCAGTGTCAGTTATTACATGTCTCATACTGGTAATAAAGTAAACTCAATATGCAGATTCTCAAGGTGACCTATGTTTGACTCATCAGTCATAACAGCTTATTTGCATATTAAGAAAAACAGATTTCTCTAGGGAAAGACATTGGATCACAGATATCAAGGTATCGTTTTATTCAACTTCTGACAGATTCCCTTTAAGTCTTTTTGTTTTTGTCTCACAATTCTATTTTCTCTGGAGGATTTTAAAGAGTAACTATCATTTTAATTGCTATTTCATAAATCAATACTACATATGAAGGTAAACAACTTTGTAATATCAGAGAAATCTGCTTCTTTTTCCTCCACGAGTGTTCAATTAGTCTCAAAATTCTCAATTCATGGGTAAAATCTGTCTTCCGTGAAGTCAGATTTTCCCATTACTGAGATCAGATAAGACATATTACAAATTTCTTATTTTCATGTGTACTCTTGATTTACGAAATAAAAAAATAAAATGATATTTACTCTTTAAATCAAATTCAACAAAATAGACATACATTTGATGAATTCAAGCAGTGACGCTTACTTTTTTCTCTTTTGCACCTTTTTAAAGTAAAAAAGAAATCACACAGTTCTTTCAATCTCTATATATTTAAAAATCAATGTGTGTGTGTATCACCAACTAATCACAAAGCATCTTTCATTTCACCAGAGCTGGTTAAAAGAAGCTGAGCTGTGATTGGTTGCTATGACCAATAGTTTTCCCACTTGACAACACCTCAGCAGACACTTACATGGTGGGAGAAATCTAGCATCCCTAGGAAGATAAGCTCCCTGTCAGAAAGGAGCAGAGAGCACATGACAGAAATGAATCCCCCCTCCCTGCCCATATACCCATCACACATCCTCCATCCTATAGGCACATCTTCCCTCTTAAATGAATCATTGGTATGGAAGTCAGAGCAAATCCATCCAGGGCTTTGGTTTTGACCCCAGGCCTCTCTTAAAGGGATCCCCGGTATGGAAGTTAGGACCGTTCTACTCAACTCTGTGGTTCTGACCCCAGGGTCTCTTAAAGGGATCATTGGCATGGAATTTAGGGCAAATCCACTCTGTGCTTTGGTACTGACCCCTGGCCCATCTCAAAGGGATCTCAGGTAAGGAAGTCAGGGCAAATCCATCCAGCGCTTTAATTCTGACCCCAGGCCTCTCTTAAAGGGATCCCCGGTATGGAAGTCAGGGCAAATCCCTTATATATATGAGAACTCAGCCAGTGGAAGTAGATCCACCCAATCATCCTGTAGGTGGCAGATAAAGCAGTGGAGATACTGCTCCAGGGTCTGATTGGTCCATTCTGTCTGTCTATTAGTCTGGGGATGAAAAGCAGAAGAAAGGTTTACTTTAATGTCCAATGCGGCACAGAAATTCTGCCAAAACCTTCAAGTGAATTGCACCCCTCGATCTGAAATGGCCTCATCCGCTACTCCATGCAAATGAAACACATTCTGAATCATTAAATCCGTTGTATGTTTTGAAGTGGGTAAGCCGACACAGGGAATAAAATGAGCTGCCTTTGTTGACCGATCCACCACCTCTAGAATGGTGTTCTTCCCTTGAGAGGTTAGTAACTCCACAATAAAGTCCATAGAAATGGATCCCCATGGGCGGGATGGGGTAGGAAGGGGTTGCAATACACCCGTTAGCGAGGAGCGTGGTGTTTTGCATATTGCACAGACTTCACATGAAGTGACGTAATTTAGAACGTCCTTTCTGTAAGTGGGCCACCAAAAGAAACGAGAAAGAAATTCTTGTGTCTTTGGAACTCCTCTTTGCCCAGCTATCTTAGAATCGTGGATGAGTTGCAATACTCTTAATTGGACCGTTTCAGGTATATACAGGTGTTGCCCCTGAATCCACACACCATTCTTATAGACAAGACTTACGTCCCTTGGAGGTTGTGCCAGCAAAGAATCTGAAGGGTATGCTTCCTTGATGTCCTTAAGTAGGTCTTGATTATGAATCACTCCCAGGAATCTAGAGTCAGGAAGAATAGTCTTAGGGGGAGTAAGTGGACAGGTCTCTGTTGAATGAATCCTAGAGAGTGCATCAGCCTTTCCATTGCGCGATCCTGGCCTATAAGAGATTACAAAGTTAAACTGGTTTAGAAAAAGATTCCAACGAGCCTGGCGAGGAGTCATGCACTTAGCCGACCTGATAAATTCAAGATTATGGTGGTCTGTCAGGACGACTGTTTGCTGTGCAGCTGCCTGAAGAAGGTGTCTCCATTCCTTGAAGGCGGCAATAATGGCCAAAAATTCTCTATTGCCCATATCGTAGTTCCTCTCAGCCTAAAACAACCGCTGGGAAAAGAAAGCACAGGGATGCAAGACATTTTTCTCACCTGTTCTCTGAGAGAGTATAGCTCCAATGGCACAGTCTGAAGCATCCACCTCTATTATGAAGACAAGTTCGTGGTTGGGATGCACCAGGATAGGTGCTGTGGTAAATTTATCCTTTAGACGGGAAAATGCTTCTTGGGCTTGAGGGGTCCAAGTGAAGCTAGACTCCTTAGGGGTAAGTTGTGTGATAGGTGACACTACCTAAGAGAAATTCCTAATAAAACGCCTATAGAAATTGGCAAACCTGATGAAGCGCTGCACCTCCTTCACATTCCTAGGAACTTGACAATTCTTGATGGCTTCGGTCTTGCTTTCATCCATACTAATTCCTTGTGTAGACATTACATACCCCAGAAATTGAATCTCGGTCCTGTGAAATTCACACTTTTCAAGTTTGATGTAAAGATGGTTCTGTCATAGGAGTTCTAAGACCATTCTTACAGTACATGTCCATGATGTTCCTCTGTGGAATTAGAAAAAATTAAAATATTATCCAGATAAATCACCAAGAAAGTATCTAAGAGATCCCTGAAAATGTCATTCACTAAGTGTTGTAAAGTGGCTGGGGCGTTACACAGACCAAATGGGATGACTAGATATTCAAAGTGTCCGTAGCGTGACCTGAATGCAGTCTTCCATTCATCCCCAGGTCAAATATGAACTAAGTTATAGGCCCCATGGAGATCCTGCTTAGAGAAAATTTTGGCATGCCGCACTCTCTCCAATAACTCAGGGATCAATGGCAATAGATAACGGTTACTAATTGTCACCTTATTGAGTTCCCGATAGTCTATGCAGGGTCTAAGAGATCCAGCATTCTTCTTCACAAAAAAGATGGGTGCACCTGCAGGAGATGAAGAGTGGCGTATGAAGCCCTTGGCTAGATTTTCATCTATATAGTCCTTCAAAGACTTTAGCTCGGGCCCTGCCAGGGGGTAGATCTTACCAAAAGGTATCTCTGCTCCAGGCAATAATTCGATTGGACAATCGTATGGACGGTGAGGGGGAAGTAGGTCAGCGTTCTTCTTGTCACACACGTCCGCATACTCCTGGTGTACAGCTGGTAGTTCAGGGACTGACATGGTCCTTTAAGGAACAGAGCAAGCTGAAACTTCTGGACTCATCTGTTTCTCTGGAAAGTGTAGCTCCTTTGTCTCCCAGTTAATTGTAGGGTTCTGAGCCTGCAGCCATAGTAGCCCTAGAATAATGGGAAAGTGGGGAGAAGAGATACGCATAAAAGATAGTTTTTCCTGATGATCTTTACCCATAAGGACCTTCAAAGGCTCCGTTTCCTGATCCACTGGTCCAGAGGTCAGCAGGGAGCCATCCACCGTCTCCATCTGTAGAGGAGTAGTCTTCTTCACTGAATGTATCCCATGTTTCTGAGCAAAGGAGATATCCATAAAATTGCCGTTTGCCCCTGAGTCGATCATAGCAGAGCTAGACACCCAGACCGAGTCAACCCAGAGCTTGATGGAAAGAAAGCAATGAGAATTGTTCTTCTTACAGCTCAGGTGAGACACCGCTAAGGAAACTTGAAAAATTGCAGCATTTACACAGCGGCCACAGAAATAGTGGAATTTAAGTCCGAGAAATTAATATCTATGGTTGCAGATCTTTCTGGAGCTTGAGGCTCAGACATGACAGATCTCCTCTCACAACACTCACAGTGAACGACTGCCGCAGTAGTCTTACGGGAACAACTGGGGCAGTTTATAATGAAGTGCCCTAACTTACCGCAGTAGAAACATAGGTTCTCTTTTAGGCGATGTTCTTTGCATGCATCACTAACCCGTCTCTGTACAGAGTCCACCTGCATGGGTTCAGGTTCTGGATCCTACTCAAAGGTTCCTTAGCTGGGAAGGAAGGTGGGAAGAGGTTAGTGCGATTACTTTCGAACCATCTCTCCTGCCTGCATTCAGTAAGACGAGTATCATTACGGATGCAGTAGTTAATAAAGTCACCTAATGCCGTGGGAGGGTCGGCACGAGCAAGTTCATCCTTAATCATCGGAGACAACCCTTTCTGAAAAATAGATTTTTTGGTGGAACCGTCCCAAGTAGTATCGAGAGCCCGTCTCCTGAAATCCAAGGCATATTCGGCTACTGAGCGCTTACCTTGGTGCAAAGTTAACATGGCTGCTTCAGCTGTTGCACCTCGGTTAGGGTCATCAAACACCTGCCCCATGGCTGAAATGAAAGCATCAAGATGATTTAAACATTCATCCTCAGTCTCAATCAGAGGGTTTGCCCACATCAGAGCCTTGTTGGAGAGTAGCATGATTATAGTAAGCACTTTGGATCGTTCAGTGGGAAATTGTGAAGCATTTGCAGATAAAAACAGATTGCATTGGTTAATAAATCCCCTGAATTTTTCACGTTCATGGCCAAAATGAAAAGGGGGTAACTTGGGGATTCCAGAACTCGGGGTTATGGCTGGAGCCTGAACTCGTTCCTCTAAAGCTTCAATCCTGGCTTGTAAATCCTGAGTAGATTGGCCAAAAACTTGCAAATTGTGATTAGTAAGTTCCTGCAGGCTTGCAAAGCGGGTCTTTAGAGTCTGTACATCCGCAAGGATTGTATCTGATGACTCACGCAGCCCCAGGACCTTGCCGCGTGAGTCGTGACGTCAGCGCGACAGCGCTGTTCTTGATGGTAGCTTTCCTGCTGCCAGCGTGTGAGACGAGGACGCCGCCAAGCTCTGCTCTCCCTGCTGCTGCTCCCGCTCCTACTCTGCTCCAGTCTGGTGAGTAGAGTCTAGAAAGTGGGTGATGAGTGGTCTGTGTCCCTGGAGAAGAGGTGGAACAAAGAGTCTCCATGGAAGAGGCCAGAGGGGTCCGGAGGAAGAGGAGGGAAGAGGGGTCCGGAGGAGGAAGAGGAGGCCAGAGGGGTCCGGAGGAGGAAGAGGAGGCCAGAGGGGTCCGGAGGAGGAAGAAGAGGCCAGAGGGGTCCGAAGGAGGAAGAGGAGGCCAGAGGGGTCCGGAGGAGGAAGAGGAGAGAAGAGGGGTCCGGAGATGGAAGATGAGGCCAGAGGGGTCCGGAGGAGGAAGAGGAGGCCAGAGGGGTCTGGAGGAGGAAGAGGCCTGTGCTGTGTATATCATGTGGGGCTGTGCTATATACCATGTGTGCCTGTGCTTTATACCATGTGGTGCTGTGCTGTATACCATGGCGCAGTGCTATATACCAATGGGGGCTGTGCTGTATACCAATGGGGGGCTGTGCTGTATACCATGTGATGCTGTGATATATACCATGTGGGGCTGTGCTTTATACCATGTGGGCCTGTGCTTTATACCATGTGGGGCTGTGCTGTATACCATGGCATAGTGCTATATACCAATGGGGGCTGTGCTTTATACCAATGAGGGGCTGTGCTGTATACCTTGTGATGCTGTGATATATACCACGTGGTGCTGTGCTTTATATCATGTGGGCCTGTGCTTTATACCGTGTGGGACTGTGCTGTATACCAATGGGGGCTGTGCTGTATACCAATGGGGAGCTGTGCTGTATACCAATGGGGGCTGTGCTGTATACCATGTGATTCTCTGCTATATACCATGTAGGGCTGTGCTTTATACCATGTGGGCCTGTGCTTTATACCATGTGGGCCTATGCTTTATATCATGTGGGGCTGTGCTTTATAGCATGGTGCTGTGCTGTATACCAATGGGGGGCTATGCTGTATACCAATGGGGGCTGTGCTGTATTCTAATGGGGGGCTGTGCTGTATACCATGTGGGGCTGTGCTATATGCCATGTGGGGCTGTGTTATATGCTATGTGGCTGTGCTATATACCATGGGGGGTACATTGTACATTATATTCTATGGGGGAGGCTGTGTTATATAATATGGGGGGCTACATTATATTCTATGGGGAGGTGGGCTGTATTCTATTCTATTCAGGGCTACATTATATTCTATGAGGGGGCTGTATTATGTTTATTATATTGTATGGTGGTGATCGCATCATACTCTATGAAGGGGCTACAATATACTACATGAGAAGGCTACATTGTATTCTACGGGGGCTGCATTATATTTTATGGGGAGCTAGATTATATTGTAGGGGGGCTTTATTATACTTTATGAGGGGGCTACATTATATTCTATTGGGGCTGCATTATACTATATGAGGGGGGCTGCATTATATTCTATGGGGGGTTACATTGTATTCTGTGGGGTGGCTACATTATGCTTTAAGGGGTGGCTGCATTATACTATAAGAGAGGGGCTGCATTGTATTCTATGGGGGTTACATTATATTGTATGGCAGGGCTGCATTATGCTTTATGGGGTGGCTGCATTATATTATATGTGGGCTGCATTATACTGTATCGAGGACTATGGGGAATACATTATGCTATATGAAGAACTATGGGGTGCATTATACTATGGGAAGTGAATTGTACTACATGGATGACTGGTGGTGTATTATACTATATGGAGCACTATGAGGAAAGTATTAAACTATATGGAGGACTGAGCAGTGTATTTTAATATATGGAGGACTATGAGGAGTGTACTATACTATATAGAGGACTGAGCAGTGTATTTTAATATATGAAGGACTGAGGAGTGTATTATACTATATGGAGGACTATGGGGCAGATTATATTATATGGAGAACTATGGGGGACATTATATTATATGGAGGACTATGGGGTGTAAACTGTAGATGTGCTGCTGATAACATGATACTGTATGGGGACAGATTGATCGATATGACCTAGTAGGGATCACTGGTGCATTGCTATGAGGTTGCTGGTGAGATGTCAAACAGTCAAATCTCACCAACGACGCAGCACATATATGGAACGATACGACGTTCGTTGGGACCCTGTCTCTCAGACCTGTAGTATTGAGGTTGTTCCTTGTTGTCCCTGTCAAACACAGCAATGCATGCTGGCCAGCGGGACTCCAGCGATCAAAAAATGGCCCATTCGAGCATGATCAGCGACATCGCAGCAGGGGCCCGATCGCCGCTATGTGTCACAAGTAGCGAGATCGCAGGCGAACAGCGATCTCGCTAGCGATCTCACTATGTGAGACGGGGGCTTTAGTGATTGTTCTGTCCCCATCATTCTTTTTCAGACGGTGGAAAGAGGCCGGGAAACAAGTGTTGAACGACTTCAATATTGTCGATCACACTCATTTAGTGTCCTGAACTCAGCGCATGTAACTACAATCTAAATGCTTCTGTGTGATGTGCAATATGTTAGCATTTAGGGCCCCATTTTAAAATTGACCTAGGGCCCCACTTTGCCTAAAACCGGCCCTGCTCATACACATGACATGATGCAGCATCACAGATCACAATCTCTGCCAGGGCCTCCTATATAAGATACACACACACCACACTCTTATATGGCCTAATAAAGTATGTCATATGAGGCCTGTATACCGACTGTACAGACCTCACTATCATCCTCCTGTATGCTGCACATAGGCAGAGAGTGCGGTCTGTACAGTATCTAAGAGGTCGACACTGAGTATGTCTTATAGAAGGCCGATACTCAGTATGTCTTACAGAGTGTCGACCTCCTATTTGGCGCCCTATAAGACATACAAACTGTTGGCCTCCTATTAAGCCTCCTATGAGACATGCAGACTGTTAGCCTCCTATTAGGCCCCTTATAAGACATACAGAGTGTCGGCCTCCTATTAGGCCCCCTATATGTCTTATAGGGGGCCTAATAGGAGGCTAACAGTCTGCATGTCTCATAGGAGGCTTAATAGGAGGCCAACAGTCTGTATGTCTTATAGGGGGCCTAATAGGAGGCCGACACTCTGTCTTATAGGGGGCATAATAGGAGGCTGACAGTCTGCAGGTCAAATACGAGGCCAATATGCCATACATACCGCAGTATCGGCATCCTATATACTGTACATACCACACTCTCAGCCTCTTATAGAAAGTATCTGTTATAGGAGCCTGAGAGTGCGGTCTGTATGTGATATAGGATGCCAAGAGTGCAGCGTGTACAATATATAGGAGGCTGAGAGTGCGGTCTGTATGTGCTATAGGATGCCAAGAGTGCAGTGTGTACGATATATAGGAGGCTGAGAGTGTTCTCTTTTGCACACTGTACAGCTTGCTAAATGGCACATGTTTTAGTGGGAGAGTCCAAAAAATGAACATGTAATAAAACCCTTTATGGTAGTCATAGGGTGGGCCCCTAGAGTCAATTCCCCTGGTGGGCCCTAGGCATCCCAGTCCGACCCTGACTGTCATCACAGAAGGTTCAAATGGATATCTGACATCCACGGCCACAGCATACACGGCCTTCCCAGACCCAGCAGACACTAACGTTGGCTTCAGAATCTTGTGATGTATGGCGTACAGTTCATATAGTGTCTTGTGCTTGGGTGCAAGGAAAACACAGGAGACACAGGTGTGATTAGGAAGGACTTGTATTACTTCATACAAGTAAGCAAAAAGGTTCACACATTTTGCAGATACAAGGCAGGAGACACAGCAGGCCAGAGTAAACTTTTAGCACAGCAGAACTTCCACAACAAGTTCAGGGTCTCTCTCTGTTACTTCCCTTGTAACTGTGGATTTAGCAGGCAGCAAGTTTCCAGTGTCCACAAGTGTTCCCAAGTTCATCAGCAGGAGATAGCTGGAGTACCACGTCCAAGGCTTCCAGGAGCCAGGTCACAGGCTAACAGCAGACTTGATTCTGAAGCACAGTTTGATCAGCTGAGGCTGCTTAAAAGGCAAGAGGGAGAATATCAGGGCGAGAACATAAAAGTTGGAAACTCCATACTAACTGAGGGCAAGATAGCTGCAGCAGGACAGAAAGCAAAATGGCCAATGGAAAAACCTAAGTTTCAAAAACATGTCCAAAGAGACTGAGAACCTTACACTCTGGCTCTGACCCAAGTCCCCACTTAAAGGGATCCTTGGTACGGAAGTGAGGGAAAATCCACTCTGTGCTTTGATACTGATCTCAGGCCTCTCTTAAAGGGATCTCCGATATGGAAGTTAGTGTAAATCCCTCAGCGCTCTGATTCTGACTCTAGGCTTCTATTAAAGGGATCATTGGTATGGAAGTCAGGGCAAATCCACTCAGCGCTCTGGTTCTGATGCCAGGCCTCTCTTAAAGGGATCCCCAGTATGGAAGTTAGGACCATTCCACTCAGCGCTCTGGTTCTGACTCCAGGCTGACGGGATGATGTGGGATATTAGTGGTAGTTATCCGGTGGCTCTGGCTGATGGAATGATGTGGGATATTAGGAGTAGTAGTCCAGTGGCTCTGGCTGACGGGATGATGTCAAATATTATGGGTAGTAGTCCGGTAGCTCTGGCTGACGGGATGATGTGGGATATTATAGTGAATGTGGCTATGCGGAATGGGCGGGGCTCTACAATCAGCTTTATATATATAGATATAATCATTATGATTTGTTATAACTAACTGTAGTTAGTTACTATGCCCGGGCAGCGCCGGGCTCTTCAGCTAGTAAGCTATAAAATATTGCATGTTTGACTTAAACCATGGAAACACATTCACAGATGTTGTATTCCACTTAGGTCCTGGTATTTTTTTGCTCAAAAAAATTTGCAGCGTGTAGAAAAGTCACAAATGATGTAATTGTCCTACAACACCTGGATAACTAAAACCACTCCAATAATGTTGGACAAAAAAATTAACCAAACAAGTTAATTTAACTTAAATTAAGGAGCCAATTAAATAATTAATCAGGCACAAATGCAAAAGGTCGCTATTAGGATAAGTTCACACAAGCTCAGAAATAACACCAGTCTGCAAGGGTAAAATTGTTTGAAAACTAAGAGGTGATTCTCATATACTTTCGATTGCTTAACTCAGTAAAAATATCAAAAATCCTGACTCCGTTCGCTTTTTGTTGCACCATACCTTGAACCCTTAGCGTGACTTTTGGTGGATGATTTTAGTGTAATTAGATTGGTTAGAAATTAGTGGATGCTATTTTGCAATTGGCTGCTGTGGGCAAAGAAAATTTTCTTAACCCAACATCCAAAGAGTGTGGTGGTGCCCATAGCATCCAATCATAGCATATCTTTCATTTTACCTCAGCAGTATAAGAAAGGAAAGCTGCTCTGTGATTAGTTGTTAGGCTAGTTTCACACTAGCATTCGGAGGTGCAGCGCAGGGCTGCCGCTAGCTCCGCCCCCGGCTGTGCCTCCTCCTGTCAGCTCCTCCTCTGATCGCATGACGCTGCAAGCAATCAGCATAACCAATATTTAGCGTTGGGTATGCTGGCCGTGCGCTGGGCTGATTTTGCCAGCGCTTGCTCCCTTTTGGCACTGCGCCGAGCGCACAAAAATGCAACACAAAATCAGCCCAGTGCACGGCCAGTGTACCCAGCGCTAAATATAGGGTACGCTGATCGCATGCAGTGTCATGCGATCAAAGGAGGAGCTGACCGGAGGAGGCACGGCCAGGGCAGAGCTTAGCGGCGGCCCTGCGCTGCGCCTCCGAACGCTAGTGTGAAACTAGCCTTATGGGCATTAAAGACAGATTTTTTTTAGTCACAGTTCATAACAGTGTGGTAGTGTCCATAACAACCAATCAAAGCACAGCTTTCATTTTAACTCAGCGGTATAAGAAATGAAAGCTGTGATTGGTTGCTATGGGAAGCAAAGCCAGATTTTCTTTCAGATAGAGTTCATAAGAGTGTGGTGGTGGTGTGCTTATCATGATTCATTTCAGTTTTTTCTTTAGGAGCCATTGGATGACTAATTAAAATAAAATAAAATATTTTTCTACTGGTTAAATAGGAAGCTCCCACACTCTGTTATCTATTTAGACGCCGTAATCGCTACTAACAGCAGCATCTAAAGCTGGAGTCACACATAGCGACTTACCATCGATACCGACACCGATATCAAGGTGTCAGGATTGCTGGTAAGTCGCTATGTGATCGCTGGTGAGCTGTCACACAGACAGCTTCACCAGCGATCAGGACAGCGATGCCGAGCACCCGGCATCGCTTGCCATCCCTGTAAAAAATAGAATTAAAATAAAAAATATAGTTATTCTCACCTTCCGACGTCCCGCGCAGCATTCCCACCTCTCTCCACGCTCCGGTCCCAGTAATCCTTTGCGAGAATGACCACGAGACGTCACGGTCTCACGGGAGCGTGAAGTCTCGAGGTCATTCGTGCAAAGGATTACTGGGACCAGAGCGTGGAGAGAGGCGGGATGGCTGCGCAGGACGTCGGAAGGTGAGAATAACAATATTTTTTATTTTAATTCTATTTTTTACAGCTGATCGCTGGTCTCCCGCCTGTCACACGCAGCGATGCGTGCTGGCCAGCGGGAGACCAGCGACCAAAAAAATGTCCAGAGGTTTCTTACAGCGATCAGCGATACCGGCAGGGGGGCCGCTTGCTGATCGCTGTCACACACAGCGATCTCGCTGGTGAGATCGCTGTTACATCACAAAAGTTGTGACTCAGCAGTGATATCGCTAGCGAGATTGCTGTGTGTGACTCCCGCTTAAGGGGTTAACAAGTCATGGCTGGTGCCAAAGCCAATCAAGGCTGATACAGCAAGGTGTCAGCTATAATTTCCAGTCGATAGCTGCTGCATTTTCACCAGTCAGGGAATGTTATTGTCTGATGTGTGAGGTCAGTACAAAGACATATTGGTGGTCCCTCAGGGGGTTAAGTTTCTGTGTTTAACAACGTAATCGAAATGGCTACAAGGGGGTGTCGTAATGAACCTAACATCTTTTGCTACATTCACGGTTGTTTTGTAGTGAAGAAACAATTAAAGAACTTTATAGACTTTGTAAGAAAAGTGTATTATATGTAAAATTAGGTGATAAGGACAAGTAGTGGCCTCCACATGTAGTATGTTCTGTGTGTGTAGAAAATCTATGACTGCGGTCTAATAGGAAGAAAGAGAGCTTTCATTTTGGCATGCCTATGATGGAACCGCAAAATCATAGTGAAGACTGCAATGTTGAGTGTGTCAACCTTAAAAGTAAGAAAATTATATACCCGGACCTTCTGTCAGAGATTTGCCCTCTGCCTCACTGTCCAGGAATACCTGTCCCTTCAACAATGGAGAAAATTGAAGATACATCTGATTAAGAAGATTCAGATCATGAAAAGCAGGATTATTACAAAGACTTTTAAGCTAGTCCCAATGAACCACAGCTTTTTTCACAACTCAAATTAAATGAATTAGTCAGGGACTTGAACATTCCTAAACATTCTGCAGAACTTTTAGGCTCTAGACTAAAGGAAAAGAACCTGCTAGCACCTGGTACCTGTTTTCCATGGTACAGAAGCAGAGAAAATAAATTCCTTACATTCTTTTTTCAAGATGGTGCTCTAGTCTACTGTAATGATGTTCCTGGGCTGATAGAAAAATGTATAATTGAATACAATGTAAGCAAGTGTAGACTCTTTATTGAGTCATCTAAAAAAGTCTCAAAGATGTGCTACTGTACATCGGCAGCAAGTATGCTTCAGTGCCTTTAGGACATTCTGTGCACGTGAAGGAAAGCTATTAGAATTTAAACTTTAGTCTCAAGAAAATTAACTATGAGAATCAAGCATGCACAATGTGGTAATTTCAACTTCTCTGTTTGCTTCTTAGGCAGTAAGAAGAATACACAAAGTACCCATGGTTTTTGTGTCAATAGGACAGCCGGGATAGGACTCATCACTGGAGCCAAATAGCTTGGCCAACAAGAACATCTTTGCAACCTGGAATCAAGAACATAGTTGCGGAAAATGTATTTGATGCCAGAAAAGTTCTCCTGCCACCACATTAAGCTTGGACTGATGAAACAGTTTGTGGAAGCACTACTGAAACAAGAATAGACTTTTAAGTACTTGTGAAGTTTCAGAGACTGTCCAAAGAAAAACTGAAGGAAAGCATTATTGTGGATCTGGATATTCAGAAACTCATGAAGTACAATGTGTTTGCCACAAAAATGAAAACTGTTGGAAAAAGGGCTTTGGGCTTTTTTAAAGAGGTTGTGAATAAATTTCTGTGCAACAATAAATATTCAAAATTTAGGTCTATCTTGGAGAACATGCTAAAATGTTTCAAAGCCTTTCGCTGTGTGATGAATTTGAAGTTACATTTTTTACATTCCCATTAGGACTATTTTAATGAAAATCTTGGTGCTCTTAGCGAAGAGCAAGGAAAAAGATTTCATCAGGATATCAAGTAGATGGAACAACAAAACTAAGGAAGATGGAACACAAACATGGAGGACTACTGCTGGATGCTTCACAGAGATCTACAGGCCTTCTATATGAGAAAAGGTATCAAAAGAAGCTTTGAAAAGCTTCAATAAAGTTGCAGAGTGAATATTCATTACATTTTTAAATGTATTGGCTGCAATAAATATTTTTCTTGCTCCTTCCACACCCAGCCTCGAAAATTTCACGCACGTTTTGTGCAAAATTCATACATGATGGTTAAAAATAAAAGTGTTTTTTTTAAATCAGGGAAATAAGAAAACATAAGAATCAGTCATTGGACTTGAAAATAATTTTGTACAATATATCCAAAATTTGCATACCTGTGTAATCGTTCAGAGTTCATCCAGAAAACATTTCCTCTGTGTGCAGTCCACATGTAATCCGTTTTTTACAGCAGCAGCTATTAGAGTAAATCAGTGGGTAGCATGAATCAGGCACTGGTAAATCGATCACAGCCAGGTATGCTTATCTCTAGAACGCTTGGGCGGGGAGAAGCCGCTAGGGGCCCGCCTGTATGACTAGTGAATAGCGTGGCCCAGTCCCATCATTTCAGAGACAAACATACCTGGCTGTGATGACGTAGCCAGCGCTTGATACCTGCTGCCCACGGTTTGAGCAGCAAGTATCAGCTAACAGGTTCCCTTTAATTGTTTACAAGACTATTTACTGTTTCCTTTGTTACAGCATTGCAATTTCTAGATAAAGAATGGATGCTATACTATGATTCTGCATTGGAAATATTTTTTTGGTGCACACATAGACTTGGAATTACGGAAAAATCTAGTACATACTGCGATTTTTTTTCAAACGCAGATTTGGTCGGTTAAAAAAAATTGCTCAACTGCTTTACTGAATAATATTAGTCCGAGTGAAAATGCAGTTGTGTGAATGAGCCCTTGGAGCCATTTGAAGTCTGGAAAAAAGGCACAAAATGATGATTCTGTCCCTATGTATCCAGCGGATTATTTCAGTGCTCTACGATTAAGAACCTATAGCTATAAAAAGTTACTCTTGTATAGGGCTCTATAGTGAGCTGCTAAATCCTCTTAAAACTTGTCTTGTTTGCTGTCATAGGTCCAGCAGCATATTCATGATTATATGGCAGATGATTTTAGCAACCTGCAGTACGTTTCTCGAAAAGTGTTCTTTCTCCAAAGAATTGACATTCCTGACTCAAATACAGCTGGTCCTCTTAAAGGTAAATTTTAGTTTAAAGAGACTCACGGGCTTCATTTGTCAAATATGCGAGTTGCTACCACTAGGGATTTGTGAACACAGGCAAAGTGAACAGAGCAGAAATAATATTTGAGATGTATTCTAATTAAATTGATACTGAAACTGTGTCTGCTTCTTTTAATCCTTACAGTGGATTTTTATTCAGGAACGTAAAATATACCTCATGGGAATGAATTTTAACTACACACTCGAATCTTCATGAACACTTTTTTATTAAGAAGGGTGAGAGCCAAAATTGTGAATGAGAGTAGGCCAACATTATTTATCCTGTCATGATTTAAATGTTATTTATCTACACATTACCACTATAACTGCAGATAAATAGCATTTCTGGATGCGTATGGCAGGCTTACGGGAGCAGCGGCTACAGGGAGAATCCGAAGTTCTAATTCCCTGCAGTGATTTGTGTTGAGATCTTTGGGTGGTACAGAAGTATAAAATTCACCACTAAATATACTTTGAGGTGCTATATGCATTCCATATCTCTTTGATTGATAGCCTAATGGACACACATTGTACACATATGCGGCACAAATACACCGCAGAACAGAGAATGAATTAAAGTACAACAAATAATAGCCACACAATCTTTGTATAGTGAGCAGTGACTGTTATAGCCTTCGGCACCAATGGCTGAAAGTGAGCGTCTATAGTGAGAATAAGTTACTATAGATTAGTGCAATATTAAAACCACAATGTTTGTGTTGGTCACTACTGTAATAATGAATGCAGCCTCATTCCCCTGAAGACGCCAGTGATGGTGAAACATGTTGAGTAAGCAGCCGGTTAAATACCGTATATTCTTAAAAAGCAATAACTTGTAACGGTCCCTTAATAAGCCGTAAAATGATGGTCTGCAGCCACACTGCGCAATGAGATATGATACTATGAGCTTCTAATAGTCCTGAGGACTGATTGAAGAGAATCAAGGGGATCGAGCAATAAGGAGCTCAGTAGACAGTGGGTGCAATTAGATTAGTTAATCCCATTTCATATAGTGGGAGTTGGCTGCTCAGCCTTGAATTGATCGTTGATATGTTAGTATAACTAATTATTTATAATAGATCAAGTGAATTAATGCCAGATAGGAGGAGAGGCCCTCCAAGTGTCTGACAAGTTGATTAGCATAACGAAGTAACATTGCCTTCCAATATGACATAATTGAATATATGGAGGAATTGGTAAATGATAAGCTGCTACTTATTAAGGGGGCTAGCTATTTCCTCTGAAGCCTGTATAAAGTCTTCAGGTAAATAAAAGGCTCTCTTCACATTGGAAATCTGGAAATCAATCCAATTGTTACTCAGAACAAAGTAGAGGGCTATAATGGTGGCCAGCACACTACAACATTGTAGTTTTAATAGTGCTGTTCTGCCCTCTGAATACAGGGCAAATATGTTTGCATTATGTGCTGATTTAGTTAGCACCATCTAGTGGTGGCTGAATTTATAGCTGTGTCTGTAATAGCATTTGCAGCCTGTGTCTTTAACAGAAGCAATGCTTGTGAGATTGAAGCAATGCATTGTGGGAACGGAGCAATGTATACTGGGATGAAGAAGATGCCATTTTATTCTGTGTATTTGATAAGGACACATGTGTTTATCTGTCTTCCTGTAACTCCATACTTGAGTTCGTTATCTGGGTAAAGCATATCTGGTAAGATTAACATCTTTTCTTGCAAAGCAGTGTTGTTCAGAGAGGTTATAAACTGTATGGCATATGGCAGACAGAGCTCAGCAGATGTAATTAGACACCTGTGTGTTTCTATGTAAAGTTTGCATCACACTGTTATACTTCCTGTAATTGTGTTAGCTGTGTGATCATCTGCCCAATACTTACCCATGTCGTTTGTACTCTTTATAGTTTTAGCACATGTTCTATACTCTTCACCAATAAACAAGTTAGACTACAGAGAACAGTCTACTTATTTTGGAAGATAGAAGGTGGTTTATGCTGTATACTGGATTGCACACCATGTCAGCGTGCATGAAGGCAGAACAGTAAAACAGATGCTAGACGCCTGCGATAGTGAATACGACTTAAGGAGCCGCTTGTACCCACACTGCACTGCCTGCGGATACTGCAGCGACCGCCATACAGTCACAAGTACTGAGAGTGCAGCCCGCCAACAAGTGCTACAACTTTCTCGCCACGTTGAAGCCCGCCACACACAGACTCAGTTTCCTGCCATTATATTCAGCAGTACGCAGCTCAGCTCACAATATCTCGACACAGCACATCCTCACTCAAATCGAGGTCACGAGCAAGTTCTGGCAGGTTGCCAATAGCAGAGATCGCTGCTGTCGCTCATGCTGAGGCCGAGGCAGCCAAGGCAAGATCCTCCTTCGTCGAATGAGAGATGCATCTAAAGCTGAGACAAGCAGAGCATGAAGCAGAAACTACACGCTTACAAGCCGAAACCATTGCACGCTTGCAGGCAGACAAGACACGAAGAGTGCTCGCCTGCGAGCGTCTCTAGAAAGACTTATGACAGACAAAGAGACGGCAGCTGCGATAGCTAAAGCAGAGTACTTGGAAGCTGTGAAGGATCCTGATGATGAGAGACACAGCAGCATTCTTGGACCAGATCTAGAACAGTAAGATCCAGCGCAGCGCGTCGCAGAGTACGTCCGTCAACATTGCGGCTTGGATGACAGCCCTGATGCATCATATCGATCAGCCCATGCCGATTACCAGTGATCCAACCCCTAACTTCACTACCATAGACGAGGAGACATCCAGCACAGAGATGTCAACCACAGCTACCATTCCACTGAGAATCATAGAATCATAGAATCATAGAATCGTAGAGTTGGAAGGGACCTCCTGGGCCATCTGGTCCAACCCCCTGCTCAAAGCAGGATTCGCTAAATCATCCCAGTCAGATGTCTGTCCAGCCTCTGTTTGAAGACTTCCATTGAAGGAGAACTCACCACTTCTCGTGGCAGCCTGTTCCACTCATTGATCACTCTAACTGTCAAAAAGTTTTTTCTAATATCTAATCTGTGTCTCCTCCCATTCAGTTTCATCCCATTGCTTCTAGTCTTTCCATGTGCAAATGAGAATAAAGTTGATCCTTCTACAATGTGACAGCCCTTGAGATATTTGTAGACAGCTATTAAGTCTCCTCTCAATCTTCTCTTTTGCAAACTAAACATTCCCAAATCCTGCAACCTTTCCTCATAAGACAGGGTTTGCAGACCGGTCACCATTCTGGTCGCTCTTTTCTGAACTTGCTCCAGTTTGTTGATGTCTTTTTTAAAATGTGGTGCCCAAAACTGGACACAATATTCCAGATGAGGTCTGACCAAAGAGGAGTAGAGGGAAATAATGACTTCACGTGATATAGACTGTATGCTTCTGTTAATACATCCTAGAATTGCATTTGCCTTTTTTGCTGCTGCATCACACTGTTGACTCATATTCCGTCTGTGATCTATTAGTATACCCAAGTCTTTTTCACATGTGCTGTCACTTAGCCCTATTCCTCCCATTCTATATATGCTTTTTTCATTTTTATTGCCCAGATATAGGACTTTGCATTTCTCCCTGTTAAAAACCATTCTGTTAGTTGCTGCCCACTTCTCCAGTTTATTTAAATCTTTTTGAATCCTCTCTCTCTCTTCTCTAGTATTAGCTATCCCTCCTAGCTTTGTGTCATCAGCAAATTTAATCAGTTTACCCTCAATTCCTTCATTTAAATCGTTGATAAAGATGTTGAACAATACAGGGCCCAGGACAGAGCCCTGTGGTACCCCACTTGAGACATTCTTCCAACTGGATGTGCAGCCATTTACGACCACTCTTTGGGTCCGATCACTAAGCCAGTTATGAATCCACCTAACAGTTGCCTTGTCCATTCCATACTTAGTCATTTTTTCAATAAGGATTGTATGAGAGACTTTGTCAAATGCTTTGCTGAAGTCAAGATATACTATATCTACAGCATTTCCTTGATCCACCCAATCAGTGATACCGTCATAGAAGGAAATTAAGTTAGTCTGACATGACTTATTAGCTACAAACCCATGCTGACTCTGTTTAATCACTTCATTCTTATCCAGGTATTGACATACATGTTGTTTAATAATTTGTTCAAAGATCTTTCCTGGTATAGAAGTCAGACTCACCGGTCTATAGTTGCCTGGGTCCACCTTCTTCCCCTTTTTGAAGATAGGAACAACATTTGCTCTTCTCCAGTCTTCTGGCACTTCTCCTGTTCTCCAAGAATTTTCAAAGATTATGGAGAGGGGTTCAAAAATTTCTTCTGCTATCTCCTTCAGTACTCTGGGGTGTAATTCATCTGGACCTGGAGACTTGAATTCATTTAGGTTAGCTAAGTGTTTCCTCACTGTCTTTCTGTTTATAGATATCCTGGATTCTTCTATTCCCTTAATAGGACAGTGAATAACAGTTGATGTTACATTTCCTTTCTGAGAGAAAACAGATGCAAAATAGGAATTTAAAAGTTCAGCCTTCTCAACATCCTGTCTTACCATTTCATCATTTTCATCCTGTAAAAATCCTATAGCATCTTTGACTTTTCTTTTACTTTTGACATATCCCCAAAATCCTTTATTATTGCTTTTGACATCTCTTGCAAGCCTCAATTCATTTTCAGCTTTAGAAAATCTGATTTGTGCCCTGCAGGTTCTGCAGACAGCATTATATTCTTCTTTAGATATGCCTCCCTCTTTCCATTTTATAAACATTTTTTTCTTCCTTTTTAGCATGTGCTTAAGTTCTGTGTTCATTCATCCTGGTTTCCTTAAATGCTTCCTATTCTTCCCTCTTTTTGGAATTGTTAACAACTGTGCTTTGAGAATTTCATTTTTCAAGATTTCCCATCCTTCCTGGACATTTTTGTCTTTAAGGATATCCAGCCATTGGATCCCTCCAATTCTCTTTCTGAATCCCTTAAAATCTGCCTTTCTGAAATCTAATCTTGACGTCTGAGTCTTCACAGGTCTTCCGCCTCTAGTTATCCAAAATTCTAAAATAGCCTGGTCGCTACCTCCTAGGGTCCCAGCCACTTTTACCTCCTCAACCATTTCCTCCCTGTTTATAAGGATTAGATCCAAGGTAGCAGTTCCCCTTGTTTTCTCCCTTACCTTTTGGAAGATAAAGTTGTCAGCAAGAGAGGATAAGAATTTCCTTGACCTGTTAGTTTTGCCTGAGAGAGATTCCCAACAAATGTCTGGATAGTTGAAATCTCCCATGACAACTATGTCATATTTTTTGGAGAACTTGGCCATTTGATGCATAAAGAGTTCATCCATATCTTCAGCTTGCACAGGCGGCCTGTAGTAAATGCCTACAATGGTGTCCTTTCCATTGTTCTTTCCTTGTATTCTTACCCAAACAGTTTCCACAGAACTCCCAGTCTCTGAAGCTTCAATCTCTGTGCAGATATACGCGTTTCTAACATACAATGTGACACCTCCTCCTCGTTTATCAAGTCTATTTCTTGCAAATAAGTTGTAGCCTTCTAGTCTTGTATTCCAATCATGTGTATTGTTCCACCAAGTTTCAGTGATTCCAATGACATCATATTTCTTTTCCTGTGTTAGTAGTTCCAATTCTCCTTGTTTGTTGCCCATGCTTTGTGCATTAGTATAGAAACATTTTAGTTTGTGATTGGTTTCTCTTTCTCCAATATTTTTATTAATTAGATTCTTTCGTCTTTGTTCTTCCTTTCCTCTTCTAATAGCAGAGTTCTCAATAGCATTTGTTAGGTGTATGGCTTTTTCTGGTCTTTTGCTTCCCTTCCCATGTTGTTCTAGAGAAGAAGGTACAGCTCCCATCCCGCCTTAAAGAGACACCTTCTTCACCGACAAGGTTCTGCACAGACTATCCAGAGTCAGAAGCGTCTTACAGGTATGGCGATACACCACACACACTAGACATGACTATCATACACCGGCTCATGCCAGCACTGACCGAGCCACCATGGACTTTGCAAAGTTCTTTGCCCACCGAGTACTGGTTACAAAAGGACTTGTAAAGTTCAGTGATAAACCCGAGAACTATTGGTCATGGCAGTGACGAGTTAGATCTCCTGGTAAAGTGGCTCGGAAGTGAGTCGGTCGAGCATGCCAAAAGACTGAGAGACATTAATGTAAAGCATCCTCGCACAGGTCTACTTAAAGTGTGGGCAAGACTGGATGAATGCTATGGGACAGTAGAAGTCATAGAGAATGCTTTATATAAAAGAATTGATGACTTTCCTAATATAGGACCTAAAGGTTATATAAAGCTTAGAGATTTGAGTGATTTATTGAATGAGTTGCAGGTTGCCCGGGAGGAAGGAGACTTGTCCGGATTGTCATTCTTAGACATCGCTAAGGGTGTCAATCCGATAGCACAGAAAATTCCTTACAACCTACAAGAAAAGTGGATTACATGTGGTTCGCATTATAAACAAAATCATAATGTATCATTCCCTCCTTTCACTGAATTTGTCACCAAACAATCTAGGATTAGAAATTACCCTAGTTTTGACTTTACTCTGTCATGTTCCACTGACCCAGTGCCAAACCAAGTAAGACACCCGTGGCAGTCCACAAAACTACCATTGTTTCCACAGGCCCTCCTCACAAGGTGAATAAACCCCCTCCAGATGAGAGCAAGCATCAGGATGTCAGTAAACATTGTCCTCTACACAAGAAACCACATCCTCTACTAAAATGCAGAGTCTTCAGGGAGAAGTCTTTAGAGGATCGCAAAGTTTTCCTCAAGGAGAACAATATCTGCATAAAATGTTGTGCCACAACCTCTCACTTCACCAGGAACTGTGAAGCTAGCGTGAAATGTGCAGAATGCAGCAGCACGGATCACAATACAGCCTTGCACCCTGGATCACCTCCACGAGTGTTGTCGCAAGCAGAGGAGCACGATGGGAAGCAGAAGGACACCGACGAAGACATCCCTGAGGTCAGCTCTAAATGTACTGAGATCTGTAGGGGACTCACAGGAGGAAAGTCCTGTTCAAAAATCTGTCTTGTCCGAGTCTATCCTGCTGGCTGCAAAGACAAAGCCTTCAAGATATATGCAATCCTGGATGACCAAAGTAACAGGTCTCTAGCCAGGTCCATCATCTTTGACAACTTCGCATTGTAGGCCCTGGTTCTCCCTATACCATGAGGACGTGTTCAGGTACAGTTGAGACGGCGGTGAGAAAAGCTACCGGACACAAGGTGGAGTCCATAGATGGCCAAACCTGCCTATCATTACAGACCACAAGTCAGAAATACCTTCACGGGAAGTGGCGACACATCACCCCCATCAAAAGCGTATAGCCCACCTGATACCTGAGATGGATCCAGGAACCCCAATAGCTCTACTTCTGGGAAGAGATATACTACAAGTCCACAAGGCTAGAGAAAGTATAAACGCCTCCAGGAACGCTCCGTACGCACAGAGGCTCGACTTTGGATCGGTCATCATAGGAGACTTCTGCCTTGGAGGAGCACACAAGCCGGACCTAGTCGACAGCATGCTTACCAATAGTCTTGAAAATGGATGTCCATCTCTCTTCCAGCCATGTAAGAGTAGCTTACCGGTAAAAGAGTTGCCACACAATGCTCCTCTACCTTGTCCGCTAGCTGATCCTTCCTGTGAAGACCACACATGTGACGGTGACCAAGATCACATAGGGTGCACAGTTTTCCACAGAACAAGAGAAGACAACAAAGTAGCAATGTCCATAGAAGACAGACTGCTTTGGACATCACGGATTGAGAGTGGTAAGAGATGAGTCAAAGAGTTGCATGGCCCCTCTACCATTTAAACCCTAGAGGCAACGCTTACCCAACAACAGAGAACCTGTCTACGGTCGATTTGTCTCACTCAAACGCAAATTTCAGGAGGCACCTGGAATGAGAGAGCACTTCTTTGCCTTCATGGAGAAAATACTTCAGAATGGCCATGCAGAAATTGCACCCGTACTTCAAGATTCTGAGGAATGTTGATACCTACCCATTTTTGGCGTGTATCATCCTAAGAAACCTGATCAGATAAGAGTAGTATTTGACTCAAGTGCCAGATATGAAAGTGTCTCGCTAAACGATGTCATTTGTCTTGCCCAGACCTCAATAACAGACTTCTAGGAGTACTTCTTCACTTCCGCAAAGATGCAGTGGCATTCATGGCTGATATACAACAGATGTTTCATTGCTTCCTTGTAAAAAAAAGAACATAGAAACTATTTGAGGTTTTTCTGGTATCACGATAATGACCCCTACAAACACATCGTGGAGTATCGGATGAAAGTAGACATCTTCGGGAACGGCCCTTCCCCTGCTGTCGCCATCTATGGTCTTAGACATTCAGCCAGAGAGGGCGAAGCAAAGTACTGGTCGGATGTTAGGTCATTTGTGGAGAAGGATTTCTACGTGGATGACTGCTTGAAATCCACACCCACAGATGAATCGGCAGTCAGTCTCCTAAAGAGGACACAATAAATGCTTGCTTTGTCCAATCTGAGGCTGCACAAAATTGCTTCCAACAGCCAAAAAATGATGGCAGCTTTTTCCTCTCAAGACTACTCAACTGATCTAAAAGACTTGGATTTAGACACGGACTCCCTTCCCATGCAACAGAGCCTTAGCTTGCTCTGGGATTTGAAGAGAGATGCATATATGGTAAGATTAACATCTTTTCTTGCAATGCAGTGTTGTTCAGACAGGTTATTAACTGTATGGCAGCCAGAGCTCAGCAGATGTAATTAGACACCTGTATGTTTCTATGTAAAGTTTGCATCACTCTGTTATACTTCCTGTAATTGTGTTAGCTGTGTGATCATCTGCCCAATACTTACCCATGTCGTTTGTATTCTTTATAGTTTTACCGCAAGTTCTATACTCTTCATCAATAAACAAGTTTGACTACAGAGAACAGTCTGCTTATTTTGGAAGATAGAAGGTGGCTTATGCTGTATGCTGGATTGCACACCGTGTCAACGTGTATGAAGGCAGAACAAGTGCACTAAACTATATTAAATTAATAAATAAAAGTTATATTTTATTATAAAATCTTAGTTAAGGTTAAATTATTGAATACCCTATGTTGTTTTTTTTAGAAAAAGTCATAGTACAGTGAGAATAAGGGCTCATTCTCATCTACATTTAAAACTGACGAGTGCAATCTAATAAAAAATTGGATTGCACTATGACTAATGTTAGTCAATGAGTATGTGTTCATCTGCAATTTTTTTCACAGTTCGGATAGGACTGAGAAAAAATTTGCAGCATGCTTCGAGTGCTCGCGTATATCCATCGAGACTCGCCAATGAAAGTCAGTAGGCATGCTGTTTGTATTTCCCAAATATAATCCAAAACAAAAAAATCAATAAATAAGTTCAATCATCCCATGAGAGGAAGTGACATACAGGGAAGTGTTGGCAGGATTCCAAAAAGCTAATGCAAACCTCCACTGAGACAACCACACCCCCACAGAGTATCTACAAATGTTGGAAATGTCTCATTCTATCAACGTGGAAATGCTGTTGGTTCGGTACAGGAGCGTCCCATGCTTTGGGACCCCATTGACTTGGGCTATCAGAACAAAATTATTAAGAATGAAGCGTGGATGAGTTCTAATTATGTCCAAATGGAGATTAGAAAGTATATTTTTGTTTTGTGATTGCACTATTTGTATGCTATGAAGATGCCATATGCCAAATCATGTATATTGTGCTTATAAGTTAATGTTATGTTTGCCTTTTTGTGCCCTTCAAGAACTTTTAAATGATTAAACTACAACTTAAATCCATTACAGTGATGTCACTAGAAGAGGGTAGTGGGGGTGCGCCCAAAAAAGTCCAAACCTTTACATTTTCTCACACTCATCATGAATTTAACCCCTTAACCCCCAAAGCTTTTTTCTGTTTTGCATTTTCGTTTTTCGCACACTTCCTTCCCAGTCATAACTTTTTTATTCTCCTGTCAATATGGCCACGTGAGAGATTATTTTTTGCGGGACGAGTTGTACTTTTGATCGACACAATTGATTTTACCATGTAACGTACTAGAAAATGGGAAAAAATTCCAAGTGCCGTGAAATTGCAAAAAAGTGCAATCCCACGCTTGTATTTTGTTTGGCTTTTTTGCTAGGTTCACGAAATGTTGAAACTGACCTGCCATTCAGATTCTCAAGGTCATCATGAGTTCATAAACACCAAATATGTCTAAGTGGTGAAAAAAGTTCCAAACTTTACTAAAAAAAAAAAATTGCACCATTTTGACTTTTTTTCTCGCCGCGCCATTTAGCGATCAGTTAAGTCCTTTTTTTATTGATAGATCGGGCGATTCTGAATGCGGCGATGCCAAATATGTGTATGTTTCATTTCATTTTCATTGTTTTATTTTGAATGGGGCTAATTTGAACTTTTATACTTTTTTATTTTATTTATATTTTTAAACACATTTTTTTTACTTTTTGCATGCTTCAATAGTCTCCATAGGAGACTAGAAGCTGCCATAGCCCAATCTGCTCTGCTACATGGAGGTGATGGTCAGATCTCCTTTATGTAGTAGAATTGCTGACTTGCTATGAGCGCCGACCACTGGATGGCGTTCCCAGTAATCTGGCATTGACAACCATAGAGGTCTCCAGGACACCTCAGGTTGTCATGCCAACACACTGGTGACCCATAATCACGTGACGCAGGTCACTGGTGTGCGTATTTCTGGTGTGATTGCCAGAAGTGCCATCTAAATGCCGCTGTCAGCGTTTTACAGCGGCATTTATGTAGTTAATAGCCGTGGGTGGATCGCGATTCCACACGCGGCTATTGCGGGCACATGTCAGCTGTTCAAAAGAGCTGACATGTCCCGGGAAAGATGTGGGTTCACCACCGTAGCCCACATAAAAGGGAGGGAGTCCACCATTGGCATAAATATATGCCTGATGTCGGAAAGGGATTAAGCCTGTAAGTGTTTTTTTTGCTTATAATTACAAGATTTATAACATTAAGTAATGATGTTTTATTTTATTTTTTTAAATTACAGTACAGAATCCAACTTACTGGATTGGAAGTCAGTCTCAGAGTCAGGGGAGGTTCCTCGACCATCGGGCAATCCACAGGTAGCCACTGAACAAGAGAAGCAGGGTGGGTGTAGTAGTCTCACCTTTTCCCTTGACAATCTCCCACAGGCAACACCCATACCATGCAGACTCAGAAGAAGGAGGGAGGCCCTCACCAACCAAATACAGTGCAAGATAGATAGCCAAGTGATTGACTATATTTCTCGCACCATAAGTGATGATAGTGAAGCTCCCTTCTGTAGAGCTCTGGCCTAACATTTGAGCTAAATCCCCATGGAAATCAGAATCCAAACAAAACACTGCAATTCTCCACATCATTGATGCTGCGATTCCCCCCAGTGACCCGCAAGATCTTTTCAAATACATAGAAAGCAGCCACCTGAGATGAGCACAAAGGCATGGGCTTGCCACATTTCTGCACAGTCCCTACTACCACCAGCCAGAGGACATCCTATAGCCACAGGACATCCTGCAGCAACATTACAGATTTCAGCTTCAAGACAGCCTCCAGCCTCAGGACATCCTCCGGCCACAGGACAGCTTCCTGCCTCAATACATCTTCCAGCTACAAGACATCCATCAGTCACAGGTCCATCGGCAGCATCAGAACCACCAGAAACACATTATGGGCTACATGATTACTATGCTGCACTACCCAAACACACATGGTTTTCCTGCCCAATAGAAGCCTGGCATCATATCCCACCAAGCAATACCTACCATATTGTGCATCGCAGCCACGGACATTCCTAACCACCACACCAGGATCCTGGTCATGAACTGACTGGACCTGATATCTATGGCCCCACACAACAATACACATGCCACTACCCAAATACCCACCTCCACCCTTTTTGTCAAATGTAGTCAGCCCTCATCGTTCAACCCAAACTAACCCATCTTTTAGTCTACCCTCCCCATCTCCTCCAACATTTATTTGAATTATCTTCCCATGGTGTGGAACCCTCAGGCATCAGAAAATAATCCACAAGAACTTCTCGGAATCTGAGGCCTGAAGGATTCCTGGGTCAAGCCAAAACCTGTGCAACTGGACCAGGATTGTTAGCCAATCCTCCTTCAGCATCCAAAAACACAGGCAAATCGTGGATGCAGGTAAAATTGTGTAGTATTACACAAGCCTTAATAACATAATTGACTTTTTTTCCATTAATTGAAGGGCATTAAGCAATACCCTCTATATAGTGATCAAAATGCCAAAGGTGCATTCAACTAGATGCGGTACCAAGTAAGTCTGTAATTGAATTTATGACATCAAATGGTGTGTGCGCTGAAATTCCTCATCAGCCACAAGAACATATGGGAACAATTCTCCACTTGATCCAGGGAGGATCCTTGGGGGTGGCACACCCATTTCATTGTTCATAAGCCGCCGGCTCAATAAGAAAGAATTGAAGATTTGAGAATCTCCAGTTATTTCATAGGCCTCAATATCAACAATGACAAACAGGTAGTTGCTGTCAACCAACGCCAACAGAACTACAGTAAAAAATTGTTTGCAATTGTAGCATTGGGACCCTGAGTGTTGCGGATTCTTGACACAGATGTGTTTGCCATCCAAAGCGACCAAACATTTGGAAACTGACATGTGCTAAAAATCCTCCTTGAAATGCACTCCCAGTCATCAGGGGTTGGCTCCGGCATTACTTTGTCCTGAAGGCACTTCCATGTTTGAAAGCAAGTATGTTTTACAATATTCATAGTTGTTGTTCCAAGCAGAAAATCTAAGTGTAGTGCAGCAAAGGAGACCCCATTGCAAAGAAACCTAAAACACAAAACCATTATATATATATATATATATATATATATATTACTTTTAAAAGAGTAAGGCCTGGTCGAAGCTCCTCCAGTAGCCGGTCAAAGGTGGTCAGTGACAGTCTACAGTAATAATTAAATGTGTCTAGATGTTTATGTCAATGGCCATGCATACAGACAAAATGCCCTCTTGCAGGACATTGGCAGAGGAGTGGATGCACCCACTGTCTGTGATGCCCACTTGGAGCACCAACAGGTGGATAGACAGTCCCAAACTCTAGGGATAACACCCAGTTAAACAGGAGTTGCTCAGTAGTATTCATAGTCAAGTTTACAGTGGCCTTAGCTGCAGGTTGTTTTTGCAAGCAAAATAGTCCAAAAATATTCTGAGAGGTCATAGACCAGAAATATTTGGATGTGCTCAGCATCAGACATTTTTAAAAGGCTTTTATATAGGGGTAGGAAGTTAATATGCCCTACAATAACATGCTGATTCTTAATTGAAAAGTGATGTGAAAAATGCATTGCATACAGATTGCATATGAATGTCATATGAATGTTACAGGTGCTTCTCAGTAAATTAGAGTATCATCCAAAAGTTCTTTTATTTCAGTTCTTCAGTGAAACTCATACAGTGGGTACGGAAAGCATTCAGACCCCTTTACATTTTTCACTCTTTTTTCATTGCAGCCATTTGGTAAATTCAAAAAAGTTCATTTTTTTTCTCATTAATGTACACTCTGCACCCCATCTTGACTGAAAAAAAAACAGAAATGTAGAATTTTTTCAAATTTATTAAAAGAGAAAAAACTGAAATATCACATGGTCATAAGTATTCAGACCCTTTACTCAGTATTGAGTAGAAGGACCATTTGCTCTGTATTGAGTAGAAGCACCCTTTTGAGCTAGTACAGCCATGAGTCTTCTTGGGAATGATACAAGTTTTTCACACCTGGATTTGGGGATCCCCTGCCATTCTTCCTTGCAGATCCTCTCCTGTTCTGTCAGGTTGGATGGTGAGCGTAGGTGGACAGCCATTTTCTGTTCTCTTCAGGTCAGGGTTCTGGCTGGTCCAGTCAAGAATGGTCACTCCATTTTAGGTGTATGCTTAGCATCATTGTCTTGTTGAAAGGTGAACATTCGGCCAAGTCTGAGGTCCAGAGCATAAGAGGTTTGGAAAAGGTTTTCATCCAGGATATCTCTGTACTCGGCGGCATTCATGTTTCCTCTTATGCAACCAATCATCCTGCCCTGCAGCTGAAAAACACCCCCATAGCATGATGCTGCCACCACCATATTTCACTGTTGGGATTGTATTGGGCAGGTGATGAGCAGTGCCTGGTTTTCTCCACACATACCGCTTAGAATTATCACCAAAAAGTTCTATCTTTGTTTCAACAGACCAGAGAATCTTATTTCTCATAGTCTGGGAGTCCTTTATGTGTTTTTTTAGCAAACTCTATGCTGGCTTTCATATGTCTGGTGAACGTTGGTGGACAGCCATTTTCAGGTCTCTCCAGAAATGCTCAGTTGGGTTTAGGTCACGGCTCTGGCTGGGCCAGTCAAGAATGGTCACAGAGTTATTCTGAAGCCACTCCTTTGTTATTTTATCTGTGTGCTTAGGGCCATTGTCTTTGTTGGAAGTTGAACCTTCATCCAAGTCTGAGGTCCAGATCTCTCGGGAAGAGATTTTCATCCAGGATATCTCTGTACTTGGCCGCGTTCATGTTTCCTTCAATTACAACCTGTAATCCTGTCCCTGCAGCTGAAAAACACCCCCATAGCATGATGCTGCCACCACATTTTTTCACTGTTGAGATTGTATTGGGCAGGTGATGAGCAGTGCCTGGTTTTCTCCACACACACCACTTAGAATTATCACCAAAAAGTTCTATCTTTGTCTTCTAAGACCAGAGAATCTTATTTCTCATAGTCTGGGAGTCCTTCATGTGTTTTTTCAGCAAACGCTATGCTGGCTTTCATATGTCTGACACTGAGAAGAGGCTTCCGTCGGGCCACTCTGCCATAAAAGCCCGACTGGTGGAGGGCTACAGTGATAGTTGACTTTGTGAAACTTTCTCCTGGCTCCCTTCTGCTTCTGTAGAGCTCAGCCACAGTTATCTTGGGGTTCTTCTTTACCTCTCTCACCAAGGCTCTTCTCCCACGATTGCTCAGTTTGGCTGGATGGCTAGGTCTAGGAAGACTTCTGGTGGTCCCAAACTTCTTCCATTTAAGGATTATATGGAGGCCACTGTGCTCTTAGAAACCTTGAGTACTATAGAAATTCTTTTGTAACCTTAGCCAGATCTGTGCCTGCCACAATTCTGTCTCTGAGCTCCTTGGCCAATTCCTTTGACCTCATGATTCTCATTTGGTCTGACATGCACTGTGAGCTGTGAGGTCTTATATAGACAGTTGTGTGCCTTTACAAATCAAGTGCTATCAGTTTAATTAAACACAGCTGGACTCCAATGAAGGAGTAGAACCATCTCAAGGTGGATCACAAGGAAATGGACAGCATGTGACTTAAATATGAGTGTCTGAGCAAAGGGTCTGAATACTTACACAAAGGAAAAAAAATTTTTGTCAGCTCACCAAACCATAGCAAATGCGAAGTCTGGAGGAATGCAATCAATCCTGGGCGGTGCAGGGAACTTGGATTCCGGAAAATCTTGAAGGCACAATACTTAGGAGATGTTCCAGCAACTTCGACCAAAGGATGGTTAAAATCAAAAGACTTTATTCCAAAAAAATGATTAAAAACAGAATAGATGCATAAAAAACATATGGTTCACCAATGTGACAGACGCTTACGCGTTTCGGACTAGAGGGTCCTTACTCATAGCTATGAGTAAGGACCCTCTAGTCCGAAACGCATAAGCGTCTGTCACATTGGTGAACCATATGTTTTTTATGCATCTATTCTGTTTTTAATCAATTTTTTGGAATAAAGTCTTTTGATTTTAACCATCCTTTGATCGAAGTTGCTGGAACATCTCCTAAGTATTGTGCCTTCTGAATACTTACAGTATGACCATGTGATATTTCAGCTTTTCTCTTCAATAAATTTGCAAAAATTTCTACATTTCTGTTTTTTTCACTCAAGATGGGGTGCAGAGTGTACTTTAATGAGAAAAAATGAACTTTTTTGAATTTACCAAATGGCTGCAATGAAACAGAGTGAAAAATGTAACAGGGTTCTGAATGCTTTCCTTACCCACTGTATATTATATAGCTGATGTTTATGATTTAGATTGTGTTGTATAAGCCATTTCTTGATTATGTGAAAATAATGGTTATCTGTATTAGCAAAAGCTGGGGAATCTTTAGTGAATGATTAGCCTATCAGAGTCACACTTCTAAGAGCAGTAGCGACAGGTTTATTATTTTATAGGGCAGTGGTTAGGGCCCTATGACTAGAGTCAATTATTTATAAATAGCTGCAATGATACAAATAGTGAAAAATTTAATGGGGTCTGAATACTTTCCGTACCCACTTTATATTATATAGTCATTACTTGAAGGGTCTAGTTTCCAAAATGGGGTCACTTGTGGTGAGATTTCACTGTTTAGGCACATCAGAGGATCTCAAAATGAGACATGCTATCCCCTAATGATTTCATCAAATTTTTCATTCTAAAAGAGAATCTATGGGGTGTTGACAAGAGGAAGATGAGAGACACCAAACCTAACAATGCAGACAAGCTGAAGGCTGCTATAAAAGCAACCAGTGCTTCCATAACACCTCAGCAGTGCCACAGGCTGATTACCTCCTTGACATGCCGCATTGATGCAGTAATTGATGCAAAAGGAGACCCGACCAAGTATTGAGTGAATTTATTGAAAATGCATTTTAGCAGACCAACATTTCAGATTTTAAAATCATTTTTCAAGCTGGTGTTATAAAGTATTCTAATTTACTGTGATAATGACTTTTGGGTTTTCATTGGCTGTAAGCCATAATCATCAACATTAACAGAAATAAACACTTGAAATAGATCACTCTGTTTGGAATGTTTCTAGATGTATGTGAGCACCTTAAACCTCAATGTGTTTCACAGTAGTTTATAACGTAGAGCTGTGAAAATAAAATATCACATTTTACACACAAAATTATCCCCCAATTTTTTATTTTCACAAGGGTATCAGATGAAATTTCTCCTGGGTATGCTGATACCCCACATATGGAAGAAAACCACAGTTGGGCAAAAGGCAGGGCTCGAAAAGGAAGAAGCACCATTTGACTTTTTGAATGCAAAATTGCCTGGAATCGAAAGTTTATACCATGTCATGTTTGGAAAGCACTTAATGTGCCTAAATAGTGTAAACCCCCCACATTTGACCCCATTTTGGAATCTAGATCCCTTAAGAAACTTATCTAGATACGTGGTGTGCACCTTAAACCCCCAGGTGCTTCTCAAAAAATTATAAGTAAGTAATGAATTTTGAAAATAAAAAATAAAAAACAAATTTTTTCCACAAAAATGTTTTTTTAGCCACTATATTTTTATTTTCACAAGAGTAACAGGAGAAAATGGACCTCAATATCTGATGTTCAATGTGGCAGAAAATGACTGTTTGGGCAACATCAAGACTCAGAAGTGAAGGAGTGATGATTTGGAATGCAGACTTTGATGGAATAGTCTGCGGGCGTCATATCGCGCTTGCCGAGCCCCTGTTGTGCCCCACAAGTGACCACATTTTGGAAATTAGACACCCTAAGGAATTTATTTAGCTATGTGATGAGCACTGTGAACTCTCAAATGCCTCACAGAAAATTATAACATTGAGTCATGAAAATAGAAAATCACATTTTTTCCAGAAAAAATATTTTATCCCTAATTTTTTTTATTTTCAAAAGGGTAACAGCAGAAAATAGACCTCAAAATGTTTCTTGAGTATGCTGATGCCCCATATGTGGGAGAAAACTACTGTTTGAGCCCATGTCAGGGCTCGGAAGGGAAGGAGTGACGTTTTGGAATGCAGACTGTGATGGAAGGGTCTTCTGGCGCATGTCATGTTTGCAGAGCCCCTAATGTGCATAAATAGTAGAAATCCCCCACAAGTGACTTCAATTTGGAAACTACATCTCCAGCGGAATGTATTTTTATATGCTGTGAGCACCATGAACCCCCCAGTGTCTCACAGAAAATTATAACATTGAGTCGAGAAATTTAAAAAAATGAAATTTTTTCCACAAAATTTATGTTTTTGTTTACTTATTTTTCCGAGGGTAACAGGAGAAAATGGATCTCAAAATCTGTTGTGCAATTTGTCATCAGTACGCTGATACCACATATATGGGAGAAAACTACTGTTTGAGTGCATGTCATGGCTCAGAAGGGAAGGAGTGACGTTGTGGAATGCAGTCTTTGTTGGAATGGTCTATGGGTATCATGTTGCATTTGCAGAGCCCCTGATGTGCCTAAACAGTAGAAGTCCCCCACAAGTGACCCTATATTAGAATTGCTCTAGTGTTTTCCTAGTATGTGAATTTTATAACATGGCAACATATACGTAAATAGTGTACAATGCATCAGGTTGGCATATGTGAGTTGTGTAGTGTATGTCAGGCTGGCACAAGTAAGTAGGGTAGTGTACGTCAGGTTGGCATACGTGAGTTGTGTAAGTCAAAAATAAATGTAGCAGTCCATGGATGAGTTCTACAGTTTGAAAGATTATTTTCTGCACAGGCCAGGTTTGTCTGGACAGATGTCGCTTTGACAAATGGTGTACTTGCATATTCCCCTTTTGTAAAAGACTCGGCACCCTTTTTGCGACCTTCCTTTCTTTGCGGTTTGAGAAACCTCACCGATGGAATGTTGGCCTGGTAGAATACGACCACCTTCAGTTCCGAAAGTACTGGGGCCCGCTCTTTCCTGACTGATAAATATCAGGGCCTTAATTAATACCTCCTGGAACTGAAAGTACGGCATACCAGTCTGACCTGCACATCGTGACAGCACAAAGGCATTGCCATCTCTAGGATGTGCACTGCCAGATACTTGTACCACACCTTGCCTTTCTCACGGCACTGTTTGGCTGTAGGTATTGAGAGATTAACTCCCCCATGTTCTTGTTGTACCCCAGTACACAGTGTGGTTTGTGGACCTGTGTAGAGGTACCTCATAAAGTGATGGGGGTGTTGCCATCACCATGCATGGTGATGAAGAAAAGGACATCCTTCCTGTCCTTGTACTTGACCACCAGTATATTGTCGCTACATTGGGCTCTGCTCATGCGCTTCCTGAGCGGCTGTGCAATTAACATCTTAAGGAGGCCTTTCTGATTTTTGCTGAGAGTACTGCAGGCTGCGGTATCTCGCGCAGAGAAGGACATGAGGAATGGGATGCTGGTCTAAAAGTAATCTACATAGAGGTGATAACCTTGATTCACCAGTGGGTGCACCAAATCCCTTTTTTTTAGCTAAATCCAGAACTGGAATTTTTTTAATTCCTTTTGAATTCATTATGCAAAATCATAATGTAGAATTTAAACCATAACATACTGCATCAACATCCATACATATCTACAAAATATTTTCCCAGTTTGAGTCCAATAACAGACAGGGGTTCATAAACTAGAACTGTGCTTGCATTTTCTTTACAGTAAAGCCCCCGTTACACACTGCGATATCGCTAGCAATATCGCTGTAACATCACCGATTTTGTGACGTTGCAGTGATATTGCTAGCGATATCGCTGCATGTGATACTTACCTCCGACCGGCTCCCCCGCTGGTTATCGCTGATCGCGCGAGAAGCTCCTCGGTCATTTCTCGTCGGCCACTTCCTGCGGCACTTCCTGTGGCGCCGACGAGCGATGTGTGGAGCCGGGTGGGAGGGCGCAGGATCGCCGCGTCTGACAGGTAAGTAGCGATCCCCGTCCCCAGCGATGTCGCTGGTGAGATCTGCCTAGCGACCACCTCGCGATGCACCAGCGATCCTGACCGCGTCATATCGCTAGTCGGGATTGCTGGTGCATCGCCAGGTGTAACGGTACCCTAACCCCTCATAAGTCAATAGAAAATAATGTAACATCATGAGAAAATTACAGTGACCAGAAAAGGGTAACAATGTTTTGAACTTTTGATTTTCAGGCACCATAATTCACCATCCACCACTGATTTGAACTGGAGACTACCATCATTTCATAGACAATCATCTTGGCTATCTGATTTATAAATTTGACTTGCTCCTATTTAGCATATGATTAGTTATGGAGATTCTTGTCATGTCACTGCATTGTTATTGTTTTGCGCCTGCTGGTGGAAAAATCACTGGTTTGAATCGATACAGGAAAGATATATATCTTTGTACCGTGTTAGCCAGTAGATAGAAAAATATTTAGAATTGAGAGTCTTCAGTGATTGATACAGTTCATAGACAAGCAGTGTGAAGGTTTTATTGCCCTCTGATAGGGGTCTAGTTATGTGTTGTTTGATGACACCAGAAGGTCTGAAGAGCAAATTCCTTAATTGATATAAAAAGACATAAATCCATGAGACACATTCATTCCTGCAATGAGAGTGTCAAAAGTTGTCATAAATTTGTACTCAAAGACTCTTCTGTCTCTCTGAGACTTGAAGTTACCTTTAAATACAAGTGATTTAATGTCCATCATGCTATGACCAGGGATACAAAAATGTTTTTGCCACAGGTAGATCCATTCTTTTCTCTCTTATTGTGTGACGATGAGAATTCATCCTTGTTCTCAGTTTTTGCCCTGTCTCCCCCACATACAGACCCCCAGTTGGAATCATAGAATCGTAGAGTTGGAAGGGACCTCCTGGGCCATCTGGTCCAACCCCCTGCTCAAAGCAGGATTCGCTAAATCATCCCAGTCAGATGTCTATCCAGCCTCTGTTTGAAGACTTCCATTAAAGGAGAACTCACCACTTCTCGTGGCAGCTTGTTCCACTCATTGATCACTCTGTCAAAGTTTTTTCTAATATCTAATCTGTGTCTCCTCCCATTCAGTTTTATCCCATTGCTTCTAGTCTTTCCTTGTGCAAATGAGAATAAAGTTGATACTTCTACAATGTGATAGCCCTTTAGATATTTGTAGACAGCTACTAAGTCTCCTCTCAGTCTTCTCTTTTGCAAACTAAACAATCCCAAATCCTGCAACCTTTCCTCATAAGACAGGATTTGCAGACCGGTCACTATTCTGGTTGCTCTTTTCTGAACTTGCTCCAGTTTGTTGATGTCTTTTTTAAAATGTGGTGCACAAAACTGGACACAATATTCCAGATGAGGTCTGACCAAAGAGGAGTAGAGGGTAATAATGACTTCACGTGATCTAGACTGTATGCTTCTGTTAATACATCCTAGAATTGCATTTGACTTTTTTGCTGCTGCATCACACTGTTGACTCATATTCAGTCTGTGATCTATTAGTATGCCCAAGTCTTTTTCACATGTGCTGTTGCTTAGCCCTATTCCTCCCATTCTGTATATGCTTTTTTCATTTTTATTGCCCAGATGTAGTATTTTGCATTTTTCCCTGTTAAAACCATTCTGTTAGTTGCTGCCCACTTCTCCAGTTTATTTATATCTTTTTGAATCCTCTCTCTCTTCTCTAGTATTAGCTATTCCTCCTAGCTTTGTGTCATCAGCAAATTTAATCAGTTTACCCTCAATTTCTTCATCTAAATCGTTGATAAAGATGTTGAACAATACAGGGCCCAGGACAGAGCCCTGTGGTACCCCACTTGAGACATTCTTCCAACTGGATGTGCAGCCATTTACGACCACTCTTTGGGTCTGATCACTAAGCCAGTTATGAATCCACCTAACAGTTGCTTTGTCCATTCCATACTTAGTCATTTTTTCAATAAGGATTGTATGAGATACTTTGTCAAATGCTTTGCTGAAGTCAAGATATACTATATCTACAGCATTTCCTTGATCCACCCTTTCAGTGATTCCGTCATAGAAGGAAATTAAGTTAGTCTGACATGACTTATTAGTTACAAACCCATGCTGACTCTGTTTAATGACTTCATTCTTATCCAGGTACTGACATACATGTTGTTTAATAATTTGTTCAAAGATCTTTCCTGGTATAGAAGTCAGACTCACCGGCCTATAGTTGCCTGGGTCCACCTTCTTCCCCTTTTTGAAGATAGAAACAACATTTGCTCTTCTCCAGTCTTCTGGGACTTCTCCTGTTCTCCAAGAATTTTCAAAGATTATGGAGAGGGGTTCAAAAATATCTTCTGCTATTTCCTTCAGTACTCTGGGGTGTAATTCATCTGGACCTGGAGACTTGAGTTCATTTAGGTTAGCTAAGTGTTTCCTCACTATCTTTCTGTTCATAGATATCCTGGATTCTTCTATTCCCTTAATAGGACAGTGAAGAACAGTTGATGTTACATTTCCTTTCTGAGAGAAAACAGATGCAAAATAGGAATTTAAAAGTTCGGCCTTCTCAACATCCTGTCTTACCATTTCATCATTTTCATCCTGTAAAAATCCTATAGCATCTTTGACTTTTCTTTTACTTTTGACATATCCCCAAAATCCTTTATTATTGCTTTTGACATCTCTTGCAAGCCTCAATTCATTGTCAGCTTTAGATAATCTGATTTGTACCCTGCAGGTTCTGCAGACAGCATTATATTCTTCTTTAGATATGCCTCCCTCTTTCCATTTTATAAACATTTTTTTCTTCCTTTTTAGCATGTGCTTAAGTTCTGTGTTCATCCATCCTGGCTTCCTTAAATGCTTCCTATTCTTCCCTCTTTTCGTAATTCTTAACAATTGTGCTTTGAGAATTTCATTTTTCAAGATTTCCCATCCTTCCCAATATTCAGGATTGAGAGTCCTCAGTAGTTGATACCTTTTAATGGCTAACTGAAAAGATGGTAACACATTGCAAGCTTTCGAGACTACTCAGGTCTCATCATCAGGCTAGACTAATACAAAATCTGAAGTCACATATTTATGCACAATACAGCATGCTGTATTGTGCATAAATATGTGACTTCAGATTTTGTATTAGTCTAGCCTGATGAAGAGACCTGAGTAGTCTCGAAAGCTTGCAATGTGTTACCATCTTTTCAGTTAGCCATTAAAAGGTATCAACTTCTGAGGACTCTCAATCCTGAATATTTTTCTATCTACTGGCTAACACGGTACAAAGATATACATCTTTCCTGTACCATCCTTCCTGGACATTTTTGTCTTTAAGGATATCCAGCCATTGAATCCCTCCAATTCTCTTTCTGAATCCCTTAAAATCTGCATTTCTGAAATCTAACCTTGACATCTGAGTCTTCACAGGTCTTCCTCCTCTAGTTATCCAAAATACTAAAATAGCATGGTCACTACCTCCTAGGGTCCCAGCCACTTTTACCTCCTCAACCATTTCCTCCCTGTTTATAAGGATTAGATCCAAGGTAGCAGTTCCCCTTGTTTTCTCCCCTACCTTTTGGAAGATAAAGTTGTCAGCAAGAGAGGATAAGAATTTCCTTGACCTGTTAGTTTTGCCTGAGAGAGATTCCCAACAAATGTCTGGATAGTTGAAATCTCCCATGACAACCATGTCATATTTTTTGGAGAACTTGGCCATTTGATGCATAAAGAGTTCATCCATATCTTCAGCTTGCACAAGCGGCCTGTAGTAAATGCCTACAATGGTGTCCTTTCCATTGTTCTGTCCTTGTTTTCTTACCCAAACAGTTTCCACAGAACTCCCAGTCTCTGAAGCTTCAATCTCTGTGCAGATATGCACGTTTCTAACATACAATGCGACACCTCCTCCTCGTTTATCAAGTCTGTTTCTTGCAAATAAGTTGTATCCTTCTAGTCTTGTATTCCAATCATGTGTATTGTCCCACCAAGTTTCAGTGATTCCAATGACATCATATTTCTTTTCCTGTGTTAGTAGTTCCAATTCTCCTTGTTTGTTGCCCATGCTTTGTGCATTAGTATAGAAACATTTTAGTTTGTGATTGGTTTCTCTTTCTCCAATATTTGTATTAATTAGAATCTTTTGTCTTTGTTCTTCCTTTCTACTTCTAATAGCAGAGTTCTCAATAGCATTTGTCAGGTGTATGGCTTTTTCTGGTCTTTTGCTTCCCTTCCCATGTTGTTCTAGTTTAAAGCTCTCCTTACAAGTGTAGCAAGGTGACTTCCAAATACATGTTTTCCAGTCTTCGTAAGGTGCACCCCATCTCTAGCAAGTAGTCCATCGTAAAGGTAATTCACTCCGTGATCCATAAATCCAAATCGTTGCTGACGGCACCATCGACGTAGCCAGTTGTTCACCTGCAGAATCTTATTCCACCTCCTTGTTCCATGGCCATCCACTGGGAGGATGGAAGAGAAGACCACCTGCACTCCCAGTTCTTTCACTTTCTTGCCTAAGTCTTCAAAGTCTCTGCAGATGGTTTCCAGGTCATTTCTTGCCGTGTCATTTGTCCCCACATGTAGTAGCAGGAATGGGTAGTCATCTGTAGGTCTGAAGAATCCTGATATCCTGTCAGACACATCTTTAATTTTTGCACCTGGAAGACAGCACATTTCTCTTGAAGTTATATCTGGTCTGTAGATAGCGGCCTCTGTTCCTCTCAACAGGGAATCCCCCATGACCACCACTCTCCGTTTCTTCTTCACAACATTTTTCTTTCTCCATCCAGGAGGACTCTGAAGGCGTACAAGGTGGCTGTTTGTGGGCAAAGTCTTATCCTGATGTATTTCTTCATCGTTTTCCTGCGTGAGAGCCTGGTACTGGTTCCTGAGAAGTATGGGTGCTGACTGCCTCCTGATCCTCCTGCTTCTCTGGGTCACATGTCTCCATTCCTCTGTTTCTTCAGGTGCACTTCGAATTTCTTCACTTTCTGTAAAATTTAGTACAAATAATTAGGTACACCACATTAGATGTGATGCAGTTGAAAGTACCTGGATCTTGTAATCCTGATGTGAGTTGGGGATCTTTATCTTATCCATGGACATAATAAATGGACAGGTTTTACATTTTTTTCTGTTTGCAAGGAAAGGTTTCGGCAGCTGTTGTAGAGGACAGGGAGCTTCTGACAATGATGCTTCTTAGATTAGGGGGCTGCCTAAAACACAGTAGTGGGGGGTCTGGAAATATGGATTGTAATCGGGCATCTTTTTGAAGTAAAGGTTGTAATTTCCGTGCAGCTCCCCTTAGCACCTCCAGATTTGGATTGTAGGTGACTACTAGAGGCACCCGGTTATTTTCTTCTTTAGCTTAGTAATGTAGCAGGTGATACCTTGACATTCTGGTGGCTCTTGTAATTTGGTTTTTAGTTGTTCTTGGATGGTAACCCTGATTCAAAAAGGTCTTTCTGAGGCGACAAAGGTGTTCATCTCTATCCATGGGGTTGGAACATATACGATTGTATCTGATGGCTTGGCTGTAGACAATAGAGTTTTTTATGCGTTTTGGATGGAAACTGTCCCATTTAAGGTATGTTGGATGGTCGATTGGCTTCTGATACAGGGATGTCTCTATTTCATTGTTGGTTTTGGTTTCATTGGTTTGAATCGAGGAACTTATCTTATCAGTAGCAGCTCTCATCTTCTAGCTCAGTAATGGGAAAGTCTGTCTTCCCTGAATACAGATTTCACCTCAGAATTGAGAATTGATAACAATTGTTTAATTCTGGCAGAGAAAGAAGCAGATGTCTCTTATATAATACAAAGTTACTTATTTTCATGTGTATTATTGAATTTTTAAGTATAAATTAAATGACAGTTATGCATTAAAGTGAATCTATCAGCTCTATTTCCTGCCCAACGCTGTCTCCTCTTGCATGACTTATAACCTTCGTGATGTGTGACTTCAGAGAAAGGACCAATAAGTTAAGCAGGAGAAGGTAGAACCATATGGGGCTGCTGGGCTGTATATACCATGTGGGGCTGCTGGACTATATATACCACGTGGGGCTGCTGGGCTGTATATACCATGTGGGGCTTCTGGGCTATATTTAACATGTGGGGCTGCTGGGCTCTATATACCATGTGGGGCTGCGGGGCTGTATATACCATGTGGGGGTTCTGGGCTGTATATACCATGTGGAGCTGCTGGACTATATATATACCATGTGGGGCTGCTGGGCTATACATATCATGTGAGGCTGATGGGCTGTATTTAACATGTGGGGCTGCTGGGCTCTATATACCATGTGGGGCTGCTGGGCTGTATATACCATGTGGGGCTGCTGGGCTATACATATCATGTGAGGCTGCTGTGCTATATATACCATGTGGGGCTGCTGGGCTATACATATCATGTGAGGCTGCTGGGCTGTATATACCATGTGGGGCTGCTGGGCTGTATATACCATGTGGGGCTGCTGGGCTGTATATACCATGTGGGGCTGCTGGGCTGTATACTATGTGGCTGTGTTATATACCAAGAGGGGGTACATTTTACATTATATTCTATGGGGGAGGCTGCGTTATATAGTATGGGGGGCTGCATTATATTCTATGGGGAGGTGGGCTGTATTATATTCTTTTGGGGCTACATTATATTCTATGGGGGGGCTGTATTATATTTATTATATTCTATGGGGGGTGATTGCATCATGCTCTGAGGGGGCTACATTATACTATTTCAGGAGGCTACATTGTATTCTATGGGGGGCTGCATTATATTCTGTGGGGGGGCTGATTATATTGTATGGGGGCTTCATTATACTTTATGAGGGGGCTACATTATATTCTATGGGGGCTGTATTATATTTATTATATTAAATGGGGGCTGCATTATACTATATGAGTAGGGCTACATTGTATTCTATGGAGGAGGGGCTACATTATTCTATATAAGGGGCTGCATTATATTCTATGGGGGCTGCAATATGCTCTATGAGAGGGCTGCCATATATTCTATGGAGGGGCTGCATTATACTATATGAGGGGGGGCTGCATTATATTCTATGGGTGGGTTACATTATATTCTGTGGAGTGGCTGCATTATACTCTGTGTGGTAGCTGCATTATGCTTTAAGGGATGGCTGCATTATATTCTATGGGGGTTACATTATATTGTCTGGCGAGGCTGCATTATACTCTGTGTGGTGGCTGCATTATGTTCTATGGGGTGGCTGCATTATACTGTATCGAGGACTATCGGGAATACATTATATGAAGAACTATGGGGTGCATTATACTATGGGAAATGAATTGTACTACATGGATGACTATGGCGGTGCATTATACTATATGGAGCACTATGAGGAGTGTATTATACTATATGGGGGACTGGGCAGTGCATTTTAATATATGGAGGGCTATGAGGAGTGTATTATACTATATGGAGGACTGAGGAGTGTATTATACTATATGGAAGACTATGGGGGACATTATATATTATATGGAGGACTATGGGGTGTAAACTCTAGATGTGCTACTGATAACATGATACTGTTTGGTGATCTGTTACTGATCGTTCTGTCCCCATCATTCTTTCTTAGACAGTGGAAAGAGGCCGGGAAACAACTTCAATATTGTCTCACACTCATTTAGCGGCCTGAACTCAGCGCATGTAAATACAACCGAAATGCTTCTGTGTGATGTGCAATATGTTAGCATTTGGGGCCCCATTTTAAACTTTGCCTAAGGCCCTACTTTGCCTAAAACCAGCCCTGAGCATGGTGTTAGGCGTCAGGTTCCTGGCTCTGCACAGCAGGAATCCCAGGCCTTGATTTCTGCGGTCTCCCATTCTTCTCCAGCCACAGAGGAGCCTGCTCAGCAAAGATGTCATTCCCAGCATCTTGCTCAGTATACTTCTGTTGGCTTGGTTAATGCTGCCAAACAGGGTTCAGCAATGGTAACCTGTAATAGCCAGCAGCGAGCAGCTTTTGGGACTAAGTCCTTCTTTTGGTCCACTGAGCATGCCAGTGAGAAGTCCTCTCATTGGAGCTCGGTGGTCACGTGCTCAAGTCCTATTGCTGCTCCCATTGAACCACTAGGAAGGTCCTGGAAGGCTGCTGCTATAAAAGGTTCACATGGCCGCTTGGCCATGCGCTAGTATAGACTCAAAAACTTATGGAGTGTATGATGATGGATGCATGTATTTGGTGACTGACTCCTTAAGAAACCCCTACCCTTGGCTGTGTCTGTTGTTAGGGTTTAGCGGTTAGAGTCAGCGCCTGTCAGTGGCTAGTCTATATGACACAGTGCATACCAGCTTCTGCACACTAGCATCCGATGGTGTCGCCGATTGCAGGGCACTATCAAACCGTGGCAAGTGACAGCCATGCCTGTGCAACGCCTTGCGCAACCTGTGTGCTTATCTGGCCCAATCCTGGGCGATTAGTGGCGTCCGCCTTAGTGGGACTGTGATCTCTTGCACGCGTAATTTATTATAGCAACTCTTGCTGGCACCGCTGTTGCGGCCCCGAGCGCTAGCAGTCTAGAGGAACTCCAGTCCTGCAGTCTAAGGGCCATGACCTGTGACCTTACGCTATGTGTTTCTTCTGCCGAGTCCTGTGGTCTTAACAGGCTCTGGTGTTTCTTTCAGCGGCTCTGTGAAGTAACAGAGTTCACCTCCGTGCACACCGGGTCAGTGGTTAACCCGTCGGTGTTCACTTAGTACTCCACCATTACTAAGCAGCAGTTTACCATCTCTGCACGGTGGACCCCGGGTTGCGATCGCACTTCCTTATATTTTATATTTAGTGCGATCTGCAACTCTAACACATGGCACATCTAGAATTGGCAATCTTTGCCCACTCTTTCTTGCAGTAGCATGTCAAATCTGTCAGACTGTGAGGTCATCTGTGTCTGGCTTTTTTAGGTCACCTACAGATTTTCCCCCCCAAAAAATGTGATCTTCTGGCAAAGCCAGTCTTTTGTTGTTTTGTATGCTTAAGGGTGTTGTCATGCTGAAAGGTTAAAATACTCTTCATTTTCAGCTGTAGAAGCTTGAATTATTTTTTTCAAAATTAAATGATATTTGAAACTGTTCATAATTCCTTTCATCTTGAAATAAAGCCATAGTTTCAACTGTGTTAAAACAGCCCCAAAGCATATTGCAGCCTCCACCATGCTTCATTATGTTTATGGTGTTCTTTTGGTGAAGTATAGTGTTTGCTTTGTGCCTGACATACCTTTTGGAATTATGTCCAAAAAGTTCAACCTTGGTCTCATCAGAGAATAACACATTATCTCCCATGCTTTTGGCAGGCTTGATGCAATTTCTGGCAAAACATATCAGGGATGTTTTGCTTTGCAAAGAAAGGCTTCTATCTTGCCACGCTACTCATCAGACCAGACATATGAATAATATGGGAGATTGTTGTCACATGCAGTACACAACCAATACTTTTCAGAGATTCCTGCAGCTACTTTAATGTTACTGTAAGTCTCTTTGCAGCTTCTTGAATCAATTTTCTTCTTGGTTTTTCATCAATTTTTGAGGGACATCCAGTTCTAGGTAAAGTCATTCTTGTGCCATATTTAAGCCACTTCTTGACACCATATTCACAGTGCTCCATTTATAAGGATGGGGGCATATGCCAGGATGGCAAAGCATAAGCCAGGATGATGGGAGCATATACCAGGATGAGGGCCATATAAGAGGATGGGGGAGCTTATACCATAATGGGGTGTTAGGTTTGGCAGATTGCACTAAATAAAAAGGGTAATAAAGTGCAATCGCAACCCAGTGTCCAGTGTGCAGAGATGTATAACTGCTGCTATAGAGCAATGGCAGAACCAGGGAGCTAGGTAGAAAGTAAAACGTACAGTGTTAAAGCGACACAGTGTGTGAACAGAGTACTATGAGACCAGTTCTGTTATGGCACAGAAAGCTACAGCGTAAAACTAAATGCTGACCCTGTTAAATGTCACAGGGAACTAGCACGTGGGTAGAGCTTGCTCTGCTAGTTGATTGTGCTAACTGCACATAGGACGCTAGGTGCACGACCCTGTCGCTTTCCCAGAGAGATCTAGCCTGAGGGCTGGTACTTGCTCGGTAACTCAACCATGATAACTGCACACATGAAAGAAACAAATGCTAAGCCAATTAAAGAATGATGAACTAACCCTGCCTAGCCACGTGAGTACTCTCTGGGATTAGAGCGATACATTCACACATGCAGACTGAGTGGTAGAGTGTCCTCTGGCAACAACCACACATAAACGATACTAGCGCACAGGCGTGCACCTCTGAGAGCCTTTTATACACTAGGCTCATGTCCAGTCGGACAGGATCTTGCCTGTGGACCAATCCCGAGCTACCACCTCACCAGAGCAGCTGATGTCCGACCACCACTGAGAAGACGCCACATCACGGACATGCTCAGTAAGGTGATTTCTGGACTTATACTCCCAAGTGCCCGGCTGCACCTGCATATTACTGGCTACTAAGGATTTGGCTGGAGAGCTAGCAGAAGCCAACCGAACATCACGAGCCTGAGCAAGACACTGAGACCTACGTATCTGCTGAGCAGCACCCACAGCAGCCGAACCCCAATGGGAGACCACAGAGGCAGATAAGGCTTGGGATCTATCCCATGCAGCGGAAGAATCCCAACACCTAACTTGGGGGAGCATACAACAGGATGGGGACGTATTCCAAGATGGAGGCACAAATACCAGGATGTGGGAGCATATTCCAAATTGGGGACATAAGATGGGGGACCATATACCAGGAAGGGGGGCATATACCAGTAAGGAGAGACATTTACCTGTATGGAGGGACATATACCAGGATGGAGGAAGATATACCATTATGGGAGAGCATATACTTGGATGGAGGAGAATATACCAGAATGGGGGAAAATAAACAAGGATGGGGGAGCATGTACCAGGATTGTGACATATACAAATATGGGGGACCATATACCATGATGAACTGACATGTACCAGGATGGTGGAGCATATACCAAGTTGGAAGAGCATATACCGGGATGGGGTAGCATATTCCTTTATATCTGCAGTCTGGTACCCCTGCTTCTGTCTGTGGCTGCACTTTGTTGCCCCTACCTGCTCTCTGTTGCCCCTGCCTACTCTGCTGCCCCCACCTGCTCTCTTTTGCCCCCATCTGCTCTGTGCTGCCCCTGCTTACTCTCTGTATGAGTTGTTTTTTCTAAACTAAAATCTCAGTATTCAGGTTAAATTGATGTGTTGGCACTTTGCGATAAATTAGTGGTTTTGGGTAGCAGTTTGGTCACTTGGTCTCTAAAATGTTCACCATCGCTGTTGTAGAATATTATTTCAATAAAATGGAGCAGGAATAAGTAGGATCTCCAGCGTCATTTTAATGAAAACACCTTATATGTGAATTCGCAGACACAGTATCCTAAAAAAATGGCTTAAAACTAAAAACGTACCAATTAAAATGCTCACCACCAGGGCGATCAATAACTAGTACATATAATAATACATATATCTTCACACATATTCATCTTTTTAAACATGATTATTTTTAAATCCTTGTGTGGCATGGTAGTAAGAAATAATAAAGAAGGAGTAATTTAGAATTAATCATTATTATTTATTATTAATAACGTGTTCACTTTTCTTTTGTATCAACAATGCTTTAGTTGTTGGACATCTGAAATGTTTATCTAGGAGGCTAAAACAGCAACACAATTTCAGATATTGTAGAGGTTATAAAAACAAATGCAGTGAAATTGCAGCTATTCGTTTGTCACTCGTTGTTGTTTCAAGGGCCGAGCCCATTTATCTCTTGAGCGTACGTGTGAATAGTTTTTATGTTTTCAGTTCAAATTATTATTGTTTTATCAAATAAAAGCTAGAAATCTGGAACTTGTCTTACATGTCAGAATTTATATTAAGGATTTATTCTCTTGTTTAGGATACATGATTCTAAAAGTAATTATAAATTTATGGATGAGATTGCAAATTAAAATGTCTGAAAATATGTAAATAATAAATCAAAAAGTAAAGGAGTAATATATAAATATATCACTTGTATGTATGATTACATAGATATATTAGATAGATAGATAGATAGATAGATAGATAGATAGATAGATAGATAGATAGATAGATGCTGAATTGACATATTAGAAAACGCATATTTATTAGCTCAGCCATTTTCCCCCCAAAGTTATCCTGTTATTTATTGGAGATCCCAAAAATTATAGCAACTAAATTAAATAAGTCAAGTCCATAAAACTACAAAGACATGTGTTAAAGATATTTTCTGCTAAATAATTATGACATGTCAATCAGATATGCCATGCAGGAAGATGGGATTTCCATGTGATTTAGAGGATGAATGAACCCAGTGACCCTTTGCCAATAGAGACGATGCAAAGGTTTCCAATATGTCCATTGATTTAACAATATTGTATTTGTATAGCATCGAGTAGCATTGCCAGAGAGTACCATGGAGCAGGAATATGTCATACATGAATTTATACTGTATATCATGTTTGTTTGTTTTTTTAAAAAGCTCTTATTTTAGAAATAAAACAAAGCAAAAAAATAGAATAAGATAGAAAGCAAAGGGAATATTAAGATTATACTACAAATATATAACTTGTAAGATGTATCAAGGGGTGACTTGGTAACAACATAAAGTTCTTCATTTCCATAACATATACAAGTACAATATTAGAAAATACACAATCAGTAACTCAATAATAGAAAAAGCTTTAAAAAAAACCCATTATATTTTTATCTTAAAAAGACAGTATGTCACCAGTCAGAAGTAATTCTTTTAAGGTGTCAATAGTTTTCCCCTTTACAGTTTAAGAATTCCTACGTTTATATAAATACTTACATAGATTAAAAACAACTTCAAATAACTCTGAGGTATAGCTAATTCAATGACAATCATATAAACAATTTAATGTTGGTAAAGATAGTATATTCAAAGTAACCAAGATGTACCTCTAAAGGTACTGTCACACTTAGCGATGTACCAGCGATCCCGACCAGCGATATGACGCGGTCAGGATCTCTGGTACATCACTAAGTGGTCGCTAGTGAGCTGCCACACAGGCAGATCTCACCAGCGACATCGCTGGGGACGGGGGTCGCTACTTACCTGTCACACCAGGCGATCCTGCGTCCTCCCGCCCGGCTCCACGCGTCGCTCGTCATCACAGCAGGAAGCGCCACAGGAAGCAGACGACTAGAAACAGTCCTGGACGTTCTCGCGTGATCAGCGATAACCAGCGGGGGAGCGGTCGTTGGTAAGTATCAGACACAGCGATATCGCTAGCAATATCGCTATAACGTCACAAGTTATAGCGATATTGCTAGCGATATCGCTTAGTGTAACAGTACCTTAACTAAAATCTTAACGTAACATCATAAATTAAAAAGACTGAGTAGAAAGCAAATACCCAAGGTCATGCAAGGGAAGGTCATGGAAGGGTTAGGTGAGTTAGGCTGTGTTCACACGTCGTGGTTTTTTCGCTTTTTCGTGGCGGTTTTTACCTTTCGATTTTGCCGCGAAAATGCGAAAAAACAGCATCCCATGCAATCCTATGGGATTCCACAATGCTGTGCTAATGCTGAATCACTTTGCAGTAAAATACGCAGCATGCTCATTAATTTGCGGAATCGCGGCGATCCCGCACCCATAGGATTGCATTGTTCTGCTTACTTTCCACATGTGGCTATGCCCACCATGTGAAAAGTAAGCAGAACATTTGCGGATGGTACCCACGGTCCGGAGGAGTGGAGACTGTTCTCTGGGCTGTGGGCACCATATCCCTGTAAAAAATAGAATTAAAATAAAAATATCGGGTTATATTCACCTTCCGACGTCTCGCGCAGTGTCACCAGGCTTCAGCGATAGACGTGACAGCTCCCGTTCCCAGTAATGCATTGCGATGCCTTTGCTGACGTCGTGTCTCGCGATCATGTAGTAATCTCGCGAGATCGAAGTGTCAAAGGTCATCGCCGCAATTCATCACTGGGAACGGACCTGTCAGAGCATCGCGGAGGCCTGGGGACGCTGCGCGGGACGCCAGAAGGTGAATATAACCCAATTTTTAAAAAAAAATATTTTTAACATTAGATCTTTTACTATTGATGCCGCATAGGCGGCCTCAATAGTAAAAAGTTGGTCACACTCATCAGACACTATGTTAGACAAGTGTGACCAACCTGTCAATCAGTTCTCCAAGCGATGCTACAGATCGCTTGGAAAACGCTAGCATTCTGCAAGCTAATTATGCTCGCAAAACTCTAGTTTTTCCGCGGGAAAATCACGGGAATTTAAAATGCGATTTTCTCGCGGAATTGAATTCCTGAATTCTCGTGGTAATTTCCGCAAGAGTTCCGCTACGTGTGAACCCAGCCTTAGTGGGAATTTTGCCATTGAGACTGACTTCCTCAAGGGTGCAGGGTAGCAAAGTATGTGTCCACAATAGACAGAAAAAACAATGAGCTACATAGAACTCACCAGTATCAGTGTCAATGTAAGGCACAGAGTAACTCTGTAGGGTGACTGTCAGCACACCAGTGTCGGTCAGCATTCAGCTATCCCAGTGTATTTCCAATGGGATACTGCACAATCATGTGCTAGGGAGCCCGAAGATCACACATCACTCAGTAACATAAAAGATGATCATTCTGCCCTGCAACTGTGAGCTTGATCATATGTAAGTCATAGGGACAGTGCACATGTGACCTAAGGCACCACAAAGCACACTGTCACAAACACAGCGCATGCACACTGTGCTAAGTTCAGATGTGCACGATGAAAGAATATTCAAAATAGTCATTGTGATTCTGAGTCACTTCTCACAGTCAAGCCATGAGTTGGGATAATCAATGAGTCTTAGGTCAGAAGCCAGGTGGGTACATCATAAACAGAGGGAAGAGACAAAGGGTTAGTCAGGTAACGGTCCAAGGTCAAAATATCAGAAGGATAGCGGATCAGAACAAAGGGATTAAACAGATGAAGGATCAGAACAGGGTCCAAGGTCAGGTAGCAAAAGGTCACCAAGCATTTCCCACCCACTAGAACTCATCCCCTAATATCTGGGCGCACAGGGTAAGAAATAACCTTCAGTGCTCCCTGGACACCCTAAACTGATCTTGTTCTCCCAAAAATTTATCAGGGAGGGCCATTACAGGTTTGGGAGAGACCAATTGAACATCGGAGGGTACTGATGTCACAGCCACTGCCGACAGTGAAGAGATATAGAAAGTATTCATAAAATTAATTTTCTGATCCCGCAACTGATATTGGGATGACTCCAGATCCTGAGTCATCAAATTCTCCACCTGGTCACCAAGCATGTGAATAGGATCAATACTGGCAAAAAAGAAAAACTGCCAGACATCACTTCTCATGGACAAGTTATGAGTCGGTATAGCCAAGGAGTCCAAGGTCAAAAGCCAGAAGATACGTCATAAATGGAGGGAAGAGACAAAGGTAAAGTCAGATAGCAGTCCAAGGTCAAAATCCCAGGAGAATAGTAGATCAGAACAAAGGGGTTAAACAGACAGAGAGCCAGAACAAGGTCCATAGTCAGGCAACAAAAGACAGAGCTATGTCTGACAGAGGTCTGGGACTAATAGCCCATCTAAGTAGCTGGGCAATCACCTGGGACAATGAACACCTGGAGACGGCTCAGCACCTGCCAGTCTCAGATTGGAAGGCCGAGCTGCACCAGACTGGACACTGAGCTGTCAATCAAAGTACTGATAGCTTCAGCACGCCCCTGTACTAGATTGGACGGTTGAGCCATCAATGACTGCATCCCAGACACATTTTAACTCTCACTTTTATTTAATTATAATCTTGGATTTACTGGTAGAAACAGCTGTAAAATTGTTACATGAAATTCTCGGTCAAAGAAGGAGCATTAGGAAATGCTGTGTGGTGATCTCTATTTCTCATTCAGGGTCAGGGGAGCACATGTAGCAGTTGGTCATTATTTATTTATCTGCAAGTGCTCAGTGGAGCCATGCAGAGAGGCAAGCTCACAAATAACCTCAGTAGGGGGAAAAATAACATTCGAATAAACCTTAGAGGAACCGGGAAGCTCCTGTTCCTTTGACTCGGTTCATCTGTAAGGTTTTTATTTCTGCAGGAAACAAAACCCTTTAAACTTAACACTTTGTTTTTTGAAACTGTGTTATCTACTAAAAGTCTTAGTAATATAAACATATTTTAGTGGTTAAACTAGCAGATATTTAAAATGAATAATGAAAGGAAATTCTGAATGGAACATCAGATGTACTGTATCTTTGAAAGGAGAGTTAAACTATCTCCTAGAAATAATTCAACACCTTTTTATACAAAAAACACCCTAAACACAACAATAATCATAGAATTTTAAACAAAGTTACGCTAGATGAACACAGCTTAATAATAAGTGTACTATTGAAATACATGATGATAGCATGACTACATCAATATAATGTGGCCCCGATTCATCAAAGCAATTTTGTCATAATTCGTGTGTAAATCGCAAAATTTTGTACTATTCTAAGTTGTGGCAATGTTTTCAACTTTTGGCGCTTTCACCCCAGTTTCTCTCAGCTGAGTCAAAATGGTCAGAGCTGGGCAGGATGGGGTTGGAGTTATTTTGAAGTTCAAGAATACAGGTTCTTTGGGAAAGATAGTGGCTGTAACGGACCTGCTGAAGTTGATGTGCAAAGCGAGATTAGAATTGTTGTGAAGAACGAGCTTAGAGAATCAAGAGACACCACACACACGTAGTGACCAGCAAGAGATTCTGCTTTAATGGCATGCGGATGATGGTTATATGGAGATCGCTCTATACCATGAAGAAAGTAACTGTTTTTTGTGATTTGGACATATATGTTTATAAGTCTCTGGTTTGATTCAGTGTCTTAGGCACTTGGAATGGGTAGGGGAGGGGGAGTTCTGTATAAAGTTGCTATGTGATAGATTTAGGCTAAGTGCACACGTACTGGAACTCTCGCAGAAATTACCGCGAGAATTCCGGAATTCCATTCCGCGGGAAAATCGCATTTTAAATTCCCGTGATTTTCCCGCGGAAAAACTAGCATTTTGCAAGCGTATTTAGCTTGCAAAATGCTAGCGTTTTACAAGCGATCTGTAGCATTGCTTGGAGAACTGATTGACAGATTGGTCACACTCGTCAAACATAGTGTTTGACGAGTGTCACCAACTTTTTACTACTGAGGCCGCCTATGCAGCATCAGTAGTAAAACATAAAATGTAAAAAAAAATAAAAAATGGTGTTATTCTTACCTTCCGACGTCCCGCGCATCCGTTCCCAGTAATCCTTTGTGAAAATGCCCTCGATGACGTCCGTTCTTGCGGGATCGCGATGTCTCGTGGTAATTCGTGATGACGTCGCCCGAATGACCGCGAGACTTTGCGATCCCGCGAGAACGGACGCCATAGCGGGCATTTTCGCAAAGGCTTACTCGGACCGGGAGCGTGGAGAGAGGCGGGAAGGCTGCGCGGGACGCCGAAAAGTGAGAATAACAATATTTTTTATTTTAAATTCTATTTTTTACAGGGATATGGTACCCACAGCCCGAAGGACAGTCTCCTCTCCTCCGGACCATGGGTACCATCCGCAATTGTTCTGCTTACTTTCCGCATGGTGTGCACAGCCACATGCGGGAAGTAAGCGGAACAATGCATTCCTATGGGTGCGGGATCGCCGCGATTCCGCAAAATTAATGAGCATGCTGCGGTTTTTACCGCGAAGCGATTCCGCCGCGGTAAAAACCGCAGCATTAGCACAGCATTGCGGAATCCCATAGGAATGCATGGGATGCTTACTTTTCGCGTTTTTGCGGCAAAATCGCGTGGTTAAAACCGCTGCGGAAATGCGAAAAAAACGCCATGTGTGAACTCAGCCTTAGAGCATAAAATGGAAACTAAGGGTGTGTGCACACGCTGCGGATTCTGCTGCGGATCCGCAGCGGTTTTTTGCCCTGTGGATCCGCAGCAGAATTAGCTGCATTGTACAGTACCATTATATCCTATGGAAAATGGAAACCGCAGTGCAGACGGTGCGGAATTTTCAGCGCGGTTTTTGCTGCGGTTTCCAATCTGCAGAAAGAATTGACATGTCATTCTTTCTGCGGATTCCGCTGCGGTTTATCATCTCCTCCATTGTAGAGGTGATAAACCGCAGGGAAAACCCGCAGGCTAATCCGCAGATAAACCACAGGTCTTTTAACCTGCGGATTTACCTGCAGATTTTGCAAAATCTGCGTGCAAAAATCCGCAGTCCAATCCGCACCGTGTGCACATAGCCTGAGAAGACAAAATGGATTCTGATTTCCCACAAGATGAAAACTAATCTGTTACTGTATTCACACATCATCATCATTTGCATTTCTTTCAACAACTTTCATGAAATTGTTCCAAAGCTGCAGTGTAATATGGTCATGACATGTAAATAGACAAATAAAATAACACAAATAAATCATCACACTGACGCTTCCATTACAAAACAACATAGAAAAGCGATAGATTCAGCAGAAAGATATTTAAACCCTCTCAGTCTCTAGGGCCAAATGTGACAGTGACATTTGTACCCCTTTCAGTTACACTCCTGTTTTTTTTTAAACTTTATCATTTCACTATGATCTTAAATAAGCACTCCTCCCTTCAAAGTTTTTATCCCCTTAATATATTGTATTCAACATATTATAGAGCACTGTGTGCTTACAATTGCTCATTTTGCCTCTATACCCAGTTAATTCTTCTGTTTTCTCTACTCTGTGTAGAAACAGGAAGTCTAATGTCCCTACATTTATCATTCCCCTCTTCACTTTCTGACCCAGCTGATAAGCCCCTTCCCCTACCAGGGATGTTTGCAGTAACATATGACTCATAGGTAAAATTGACCTCCTGTTCCTACATAGAGTTTAGAAGGATTGAGCTAGTTGGGTATTAATCATGTGATGTCATTAGCCTAATGGAAAAGAAAAGAATTATCTGGGTAGAAAGGTAAAATAAGCAATTGCAAGTACAATATAATATGGTGATTGCAAAATATTAGGAGGATAAAAATGTTAATGGGAGTGCTTCTTTAAGAACAGCATGTGTGATATCTGATGCACAAGTACATAGATTTTCTTTAAGGTTCTTTTGACTTTTCAATTTAAATTATTAAAAGAATTTATCATTTCTTGGTATTTTCTTAGAAACAAATTTTATCTTGCTAGACTCTTAGTAATAAATGATTTTGAATCATGTAAAAAAAAGTAAATGAGACACATTGTATTGGTCCCAGCATCATCGTTCTGTAAAATTATGTCATTTCCCAGAAAGGAAGTCACTAATACACTTTATAGCACAGTTTAGCAGGTTAAAGGGACATTCTAACTAGCAGCCAATTATCTGACTTTCCTCTCTAAGGTTAACTCTAAAATAAGCCATTGGGAAATATAAGTCTAAGAGAGAAAAATTAAAAGGATCAGTGTGGCCACCATGAAGTAAATTTCAGACATTTCCTACTGGCTACAATCACTTTTGGCAGAAAAAGATAAACTATTTCCAAACTAAACTACAGAAGGCTTTTAGTGGATTGGAGCTCTTTGCTGAAGCTCTAGCATTACTGCTACAAATACATTTAGTAATATAATTTAACACGGTAGTTTTTACTAGCTATTTTATTAGTAAATATCTGGATGGATGGATGGATGAATGGAAAGATAGATAAGTAGATAGATATGAGATAGATAGATAGGTAGATACAGTAGATAAAATAATTTACTAATACAATGAGCTAGTTAAAGCTAATGTGTTAAATATTTTGCCTTAAAGTTCGCAATAATTATAAAGACAAAAAAGTAAATCCAATTAAACTGTTGAATGGAAAATGTTCATTCAGCAGTTACAAGCAGAAGATGTATGAAGTTAAAAGTACAGATGTGTGATGGCTGAGAGTAATGTCAATACTGCAAAACTCAAAGGAGTTGCCCAGGACTACAATGTTGAAAACCCAATATTAGAAGAAGGATTATCAATATCAGATTGGTGGGGCCAACATATGCCACCCAGACCGATGTGCTGTTATCAAGTTTTGGGACTGCTGGAAGAACACCACAGCTCCATACACTGTGTAGTGGCTGTTTTAGTGGACATAGAATAGTTCATGAGTTCACAAAAGATCCTAAGGTAACCGCTAAGCAACTAAGGGACTCTCCCACATTAGCTAATGTTAATGTTCATGTCTCCACTATTACAATGACGCTGAACAACAGTGATGGCAGGATTGCAAGGAGAGAGCTACTGCTCTCCAAAAATAATATTGCGGCCCCTCTGCAGTTTGCTAAAACTCACCTGGACAAGCCAGAAGGCTATGATTGGTAAAAGAAAAACACAGCATAAAAACCTTGTGACAGCTATGAATTTTTTTTGCTCCTTGTGGGCCAGGACAGCTTGCCATCATTGATTGAACAATGAATTTTGACTTAAACCAGCAAGTTCTAAAGTAATATTATCAAAACATCTGTCCATGAAAACCTCAATGATTTTTTTTTTATTTAGCTCTTGTTATCATACATTAAGAAACTTAATTAATGGTACCAAAATTGTTCAACTAATTACTGCCTCTGAGTAAACAAGGGATACATAACATATTTGCCTCCCAAATGACAGTCTTTACTGTTATAATGGGAAAGAGTGTTGTAAAATGTGGTCCTGGTGCCTCTATGCTTGTTTCACCCTAGCTTCATCAGGGGAATGTCTCAAAAGGAGCCAAAATGTGAGTCTATAATGGTAAGTGTATTAACCCCTTTCTGACATCAGATGTACTATTGCGTCAATGTGACCAGGCACAATTTTTACCATTGATGGAATAGTACATCTAAGCGATTGGTCACGCTCACGGGGGGAGCTCGGCCGATCGCGGCCGGGTGTCAGCTGATTCTCACAGCTGACACCCGGCACTAGGTGCCCGGAGCAGTCACAGACTGGTCCCGGCACTTTAAGCCCCGAAATACTGCAATCTAACAAGATCACAGCATTCAGAAACGGGCACAGGGGCTGACAACCCCTTTGTATCGGAGACCCTGCGGTGTGACGCGGGGTCCCAATGTTGCCATGGTGAGCCTGATATCGACGTGATGACATTCGGGTCATCAGAGCTAAGTAAACTTGCTGATCATGTGCAGTGCATGATCACCAAGTTTCTCTCTGTCAGTGCAGAGCAGACAGTGTGGCACCCCCAGGAGTATGATCGCCACAGTGGCATTACCTTCCTCCTAGGGAGTGTGATGTCATGTTTGGAAGCAATAAAGGATCTCTCTGTAAGGTAAACACAACACACAGCACAGTTCCCACTCCGGGCCAGCAGAGGGAGCTTTGAACCAAAACTTGGGGAAGAGCTGCTCTCTGGGGGTCAGGAAGGGGAAAATTAGTGAGTTTGTGTGAGGAGGGCAACATGTGTGGACGTGGAGGAGAGGAGCTGGAAGATTGAGCAGAGTTCAGAGCTCACTTCTAGCTATAGCACATGATCTGGAGCCCGGTCTCCAAGGTTGTATGCATACTGATGTTCCTGCAGCAGAAACCGGAGGAATAGGAAGCTGTAAATGCTCTGTTCCCATATAAGACTCGGAGGCACAACAGCAATGGGTGAGCCAGAAGAAAAAGAAGGCTACAGCTGTCTGCCATACGAGGGAGTTCTAAATGAGAACAAGCAAGTGGAACTTCAGTATAACACAGTACTGCAAGTACCTAAGATAAGCGCTAGAAAGGAGACTACACAACCCATCTGATAGAGAGATTCCTAAGTTGCTTCCAGGCCGGCCAGCCTCTGTTCCATCTGTAATCTGGAATTCTGGACTGCATTTACCAAGCAAAGTAAAGGTAAAAGAAACTGCACCCTATTGTGTCCTTGCCTTCTTCCTGCAAACTCTCCAGCACTGCTACATCTCTGTGTCAAACACTATGCCCTCTTCCTCAACACCTATCCTCTTCATCTAATCTGCCCTGGGTCTACAGCCCTGCCTGTGGAGGGCTACACCATCATTGCTGCATCACACTATCTGTCTGCAGCGTCGGCTTAACACCTTCATTGCCGAACACCACAGGTTGCGTCACGACTTACAAATCATCCACTTATAAACTTTAACCAGCCACTCTTAACCCCTTTTACATGGACGACCAGGGCCACGGACCGGGTCACCGCTACTGTGACACTTCCCTCTGAGATACAGGCCCGGTACCGAGTACCCCACTGCCCTTGCGGGTGATCCAACAGCTTATATGGCATGCAGATGCTGCTCCATCTGCATGCCATTGAAGTGATCAACCTGCAAAAAATGATTGTCCCATAGTGGGACTAAGTAAAAAAGTTAGGGAAAAAAAGAAAAATAAAAAATCAATATATATTCTATCTCTACATAAATATTTGAATGAAAACAAACAAAAAATGGTAAAAGTACACATATTTGGTATCGCTGCGTCCGTAATGACCCGACCTATTAAACTGTTCCATTAGTTAACCCCTTTACACCATAAAAAAATGACAAAAAACAATCCTTTACCATCATACCACTGAACAAAAAGTGGAATAACATGCGATAAAAAAGACAGGTATAAATAATCATGGTACCATTGAAAACGTCATCTTGTCCAGCAAAAAACAAGCCACCATACAGCTCCATCAGCAGAAAAATTAAAAAGTTACAGCTGTCAAAATAATGTGATGCAAAAACAATTATTTTTTCTATAAAATAGTTTTATTGTATAAAAGCCCCAAAACATAAAAAAGATATCGCTATATATAAAAATCAATGTGTGTGTGTGTGTGTGTGTATCACCAACCAATCACAAAGCATCTTTCATTTCACCAGAGCTGTTCAAAGGAAGCTAAGCTGTGATTGGTTGCTATGACCAACAGTTTTCCTTGCAACCAATCACTAAGCATCTCTCATTTCACCAGAGCTGGTTAAAAGTAGCTGAGCTGTGATTGGTTGCTATGCGCAAGTTTTCCCACTTGACAACACCTCAGCAGACACTGACATGGTGGGAGAAATCTAGCATCCCCAGGAACATAAGCTCCAGCCATCGTCTGTCCCCCAGAAAGGAGCAGTGAGTACATGACAGAAATGAATCCCCCCCTCCCGTGTAGTATAATTAAGTGACACACATGAATGTAGGAAAGTGCACATATTAAATGTCATGTGGATTTAATATTTTCTCACTGACATTTTTATGCATCATTGATGGGTTACTGTGCTCTGATGCTGTGAGTTTTTTTTAAAATGCTACTTTCCCCATAATTCACCTGAATATACCCATATAACATGTAATTCTTTTCCCATAAAAACCCATTAAATATGATACTATGCTTCATACAGATGCTGTACATCCATGAGCAACTCAGCCGGACAAATTACAAGTTGACCTGGGATCTTAGTGAACCATGTTTCTGTGCAATTTCACTATTCTACTTTTACTGGCTTTGACAGGATGATGTGGGATATTAGGGATAGTAGTCCGGTAGCTCTGGCTGAAGGGATAATGTGGGATATTATAGTGAATGTGGCTATGCGGAGTGGGCGGGGCTCTACAATCAGCTTTATATATATATAACGATGTGGGATATTAGGGGTAGTAGTCCGGTGGCTCTGGCTGATGGGATGATGTGGGATATTAGGGGTAGTTGTCCAGTGGCTATGACTGACGGGATGATGTGGGATATTAGGGGTCAGGGGTGGATTAAGGGTAGCCAGGGCCCGGGGCAGTTCAGACTCTGTGGGCCCCCCTCGTCACGTGACGGGGGTCACGAATCGTAGAGCCACACTCTACATAGAGAATAATGGGGCCTCCAGCACCGACCTCCACCTGCAGAGCCACACTCTACATAGAGAATAATGGGGCCTCCAGCCCCGACCTCCACCCACAGAGCCGCACTCCACATAGAGAATAATGGAGCCTCCAGCACCGACCTCCACCCGCAGAGCCGCACTCCACATAGAGTATAATGGAGCCTCCAGCACCGACCTCCACCCGCAGAGCCGCACTCCACATAGAGAATAATGGGGCCTCCAGCACCTACCTCCACCCGCAGAGCCGCACTCCACATAGAGAATAATGGGGCCTCCAGCACCGACCTCCACCCGCAGAGCCGCACTCCACATAGAGAATAATGGGGCCTCCAGCACCGACCTCCACCCGCAGAGCCACACTCCACATAGAGAATAATGGGGCCTCCAGCACCGACCTCCACCCGCAGAGCCGCACTCCACATAGAGAATAATGGAGCCTCCAGCACCGACCTCCACCCGCAGAGCCGCACTCCACATAGAGAATAATGGGGCCTCCAGCACCGACCTCCACCCGCAGAGCCACACTCCACATAGAGAATAATGGGGCCTCCAGCACTGACCTCCACCCGCAGAGCCGCACTCCACATAGAGAATAATGGAGCCTCCAGCACCGACCTCCACCCGCAGAGCCCCACTCCACATAGAGAATAATGGGGCCTCCAGCACCGACCTCCACCCGCAGAGCCACACTCTACATAGAGAATAATGGGGCCTCCAGCACCGACCTCCTCCCGCAGAGCCGCACTCCACATAGAGAATAATGGAGCCTCCAGCACCGACCTCCTCCCGCAGAGCCGCACTACACAGAGAATAATGGAGCCTCCAGCACCGACCTCCACCCGCACTCCACATAGAGAATAATGGGGCCTCCAGCACCTACCTCCACCTGCAGAGCCGCACTCCACATAGAGAATAATGGGGCCTCCAGCACCTACCTCCACCCGCAGAGCCGCACTCCACATACATGGCTGCTCTCAGTGCTCTGTGCTGTGCGCACAGGACCTGTGATGAGGTCACAGGAGGGGAGGAGACAGGGGTCACATGATCGGGGGCCCTGACACCTTACCTCCTCTGATCTCATCACAAGCCTTTGCACGCTACCAGCAGCATCAGCGTTCACGCTACTTGTAGATGCTGCTGGTAGCAGAGCACATAATGCCGCCCCCACGGTCACTCACTTTTAGGTGGGGAGAAGATGGAGTGCCATTGCAGCAGCCAGCAGGAATGTGGTGGGGGCCCCCTTAGAAGCTCTTGTGGTGGGGGCCCCGGGGCTGAAGCCCCGCCTGCCCTGCCTATAATCCGGCCCTGCGCGGTGGCGGATTATAATGGGGCAATTTACTGGCCTGGGCTGTGGGCCCCTTAACCCCACTGGGCCCGGGGCAACTGCCCAAATTGACCTCATTATAATCCGCCACTGTTAGGGGTAGTAGTCTGGCGGCTGTGATGGGATGATGTGGGATATTAGGGGTAGTAGTCTGGTGGCTCTGGCTGATGGGACGGTATGGGATATTAGGGGTAGTAGTCTGGTAGCTCTGGCTGACAGGATGATGTGGGATATTATAGTGAATGTGGCTATGCAGCGTGGGCAGGGCTATACACTCAGCTTTGCACACTAACTAACCGTAACCGTAACTGTAGTTAGTTACTATGCCCGGGCAGCGCCGGGCTCTTCAGAAAGTAAATGAATAAAACTGCCTTATCAATTTTACCACACATGGACAGGTATTAAACCCCACCAAAAGAAATTCATGAATTGCAGATATTTTGCGTCCGAAAATGGTACCAATAAAAATGTCAGCTCGTCCCTCAAAAAACAAGAACTCACATGACTCTGTGAGGTATAAGTATGTAAAAATTATAGATCTCAAAATGTGGTGATGCAGGAACTATTTTTTGCAAGAAAAAGCATCTTTTAGTGTGTGACAGCAGCCAAACATAAAAACATTAGTTTTCAACCTGGACAGTGCAAAAATGTGACCGTCCATGCTGAGAACCACTGGTGAATCAGCTGCTGGGAACGCAGTGTCAGTAACTGGGGGTGACGTCACAGAGGTTACCTCCGGTCACTGGGTTCCATTCCCAGCTGGGCTGAGCTGCGGTGAGATCCGGTGAGATCCCCGCTAGCACTGTGAGCGCTCACAGCTCATGGTGCTAACAGGGATCTCACTGTAGTCACCACAGTTACATCCGGTCACTGGGCTCTGTTCCCAGCCGGGCTGAGCTGTGTTGAGATCCGGGGTCGCTTATAAAATTCACATACCAGGAAACAGTAGATTAGTTCCAAAACGGGGGCACTTGTTGGGCCACTGTTAAAGAATAATCTAGATAAGTTCCTTGGGTGGTCTAGCTTCCAAAATGGGTTCACTGGTGGGGGGTTTCCACTGTTTAGGCACATCAGGGGCTCTTCAACCACGACATAATGCCCTCAGACCATTCCATCAAAGTCAACATTTAAAACCATCACTACTTCCCTTCCGAGCTCTGCACCTAAATCGTAGTTTTCTCCCACATATGGGGTACCAAAGTACTCAGGACAAATTGGGCAACAACTTTTGGGGTCCAATTTCTCCTGTTCCCTTTGGTAAAATAAAAAATTGTGGCTAAAAATTCATTTTTGTGGAAAAAAAATGTTTTTTTTCACGGCCGGGCATTATAAGCTTTAGTGAAACACTTGGGGGTTCAAAGTTCTCGCCGTCATCTAGATAAGTTCTTTAGGGGGTCTAGCTTTCAAAATCGGGTCACTTGTGGGGAGTTTCCACTGTTTAGGCACATCAGGGGCTCTGCAAATGGAACATGACGCCCGCAGACCATTCCATCAAAATCTGCATTCCAAAACGTTGCTACTTCCCTTCTGGGCCCCGACGTGTGCACAGTAGTTTTCTCCCACTTATGGGGTACCAGCGTATTCATTACAAATTGAATAACAATTTTTGGGGCCCAATTTCTCCTATTATCCTTAGGAAACTAAAAAATTGGGGGCTAAAAAATCATTTTTATGAAAAAAACTTTTTATTTTCAGGGCCGGGCATTATAAACGTTAGTGAAACACTTGGGGGTTTAAAGTTCCCACCACACATCTAGATAATTTCCTTAGGGGGACTAGTTTCCAAAATGGGGTCATTTGTGGGGGATTTCCACTGGTTAGGCACATAAATGGCTTTCCAAACGCGACACAGAGTCTGATCTCAATTCCAGTCGATTTTGGTTTGAAGAATTCAAATGGAACTCCTTACCCTTCTGAGCTCTGCCATGAGCACAAACAGTGGTTCCCCTTCACATATAGGGGATCAGCATATTCAAGACAAATTTTACAACTTTTGGGGTCTAATTTCTCCTGCTACCCTTGAGAAAATAAAAAATTGAGAGTGAAAAGATCATTTTTGTGGAAAAAAATACGATTATTTAATTTTACGGCTCTACGTTATAAACTTCTGTGGAGCCCTTGGGGGTTCAAAGGGCTCATCACACATCTAGATAACACCAAAATAGTGTAATTTGTGGAGGGGTTTCCACTGTTTAAGCACATCAAGGGGTCTCCAAACGTGACATGGCGTCCGATCTCAATTCCAGCCAATTTTGGGTTGAAATAGTCAAATGGCGCTCCTTCCTTTCCGAGCTCTGCCATGCAATGGTGTTGTAAACTTGAGAAATCGCTGTTTAACTTTTAACCCTTAAAACTTCCTAACAAAAAAAATTTGGTTCCAAAATTGTGCTTATATAAAGGAGACATGTGGGAAAAATTACTTATTAAGTATTTTGTGTGAAATATCTGTGTGATTTAAGGGCATGAAAATTCAAAGTTGGAAAATTGCGAAATCTCCATTTTTTTCACAAATAAACAGAAGCCATATCAAAGAAATTTAACCACTATCAAGAAGTACAATATGTTATAAGAAAATATTGTCAGAATCACCGGGATCCATAGAAGCTTTCCAGAGTTAATACCTCATAAATGGACAGTGGTCAGAATGGTAAAAACTGGCCTGGTCATTAACATGCAAACCACTCTTGGGGGTAAAGGGGTTAATTAACCAATGCAATTGACAACTCGTTACATGTATATTTGCATAACCAATCATGATATCATATGTGCACAGCCTATCCAGAGATCTGTAACCTTTATGCTTAGTGATGAGTCTAAGTATACACCCATAAATGCTGATTGAATAGTAAACCTCAGCATAATCAGGGTATTGCTCAATGAGATATTTCATCGTGGTGCATGTGCAGACGGATGCCTCAACGATGTAGAACTTTAGCCCAATGTGACTGGGTTCAGAGCGTGCGGCGTCTCCTGAGGAACCATTTCCCTGGCAATTCAAGCACACACTGATTGCTTCGCCCTGCTGGGATGAAGATCTGGAGAAGCCAGACATGTGCATGCACACATGAGATCCAGGTACAAACTGACAGATCGCAGATGTAAGGCTATGGCCACACTATCAGTATTTAGTCAGTATTTCACATCAGTATTTGTAAGCCAAAACCTGGAGTGGGTCAAACATGCAGAATTGCTGCACTTGTTTCTATTATACCTCGTCCTCTGATTGTTCCTCACCTGGTTTTGGCTTACAAATGCTGAGAAAAAACATTGAACAAATTCTGATAGTGTGGCCATACCCTAAGGATTAAAATCCATCTTATGCAGCATATAAACATAAGAAAAATGTCATTGAGTGATGCAGGGAATGAGAGTACAATAATTGTGACTGAGACAATTGCGTGAAAACGTGTTTGCCCCCTTCCTGATTTCCTATTCTTTTGCATATTTGTTATACTTAAATGTTTTAGATCACTAAACAAATTTAAATATTAGACAAAGATAACACAAGTAAACACAGAATGCAGTTTATAAATTAAGGTCTTTATAATTAAGTGAAAAGAAAATCCAAACCTACAGTGCCCTGTGTGAAAGTGATTACACCCCCCTTAAAACATAAAATAGCTGTGGTTTATCACATGTTTGGGAAGCTCAGCTAAAAATCCCCAGCCACACCCAGGACTTATTACTGCCATACCTGTTCTCAACCAAGAAATCACTTAAATAGACCTACCTGACAAAGTTAAGTAGGTCAAAAGATCTTCAAGAATCATGCCGCAATCCAAAGAAATTCAGGAACAATTGAAAAACAAAGTAACTGAGATCTATCAGTCTGACAAAGGTTATTAAGCAATTTCTAAAGCTTTGGGAACACAGCAAACCACAGTAAGAAACATTATTCACAATTAGCAAAAACATGGAACAGTGGTGAACCTTCACATAAGTGGTTGACCCATCAAAATTACCCTAACAGCACAGCAATGACTCATCCAAGAGGTCAAAAAGGATCACACATCTGCATCCAAAGAACTGCAGGCCTCACTTGCCTCAGTTAAGGTCAGTGTTCATAACTCCACCATAAGAAAGAGAGTGGGCAAAAATGGCTTGCATGGCATATCAGAGTTCCAAGACAAAAACCACTGCTAAGCAATAAGAACATAAAGGCTCATTTTAGTTTTGCCAGAAAACAATTTGATGATGGCCACAACTTTTGGGAGAATACTCTGTGGACTGACGAGGGAAAAATTTAACACTTTGGAAGGTGTATGTCCCATTACATGTGGCATAGAAGTAATACAGCATTTTAGAAGAGATTATACCGACAGTAAAACATAGTGGTGATAATGTGATTTTTTAGGGCTGTTTTTCTGCTTCAGGACATGGAAGACATACTGTAGTGAATGGATACATGGATTCTGATGTCTTGTAAAAAATCCTGAAAGAGACTGTCCGGCGTTTGTGACCTGAAGCTGAAGCGCACTTGGGTTATACAGCAGGACAATGATCTAAAACACACCAGCAAAGCCACCTCTGAATGGCTGTAGCAAAACAAAATTAAGACTTTGGAGTGACTTAGTCAAAGTCCTAACCTTAATCCCATTCAGATGCTGTGACATGACCTTAAAAGGCAATTCATGCTCATAAAGCCTCCAATGTTGCTGAATTACAACAATTCTGCAAATATGAGAGGGTCAAAAGTCCTCCAGAACATTGTAAAAGACTCATTGCCAGTTATTGCAAACACTTGATTGCAGTTGTTGCTAGTAAGGGTGGCCCAACTAGTTATTAGGTTTAGGGGGCAATCCTTTTTCATACAGGGCCCTGTAGGTTTTGATTTATTTTTCCCTTAATAATAAAGACCTTCAATTAAAAACTGCATTTTGCGCTCACTTGTGTTATCTTCATCTAATATTTACATTTGTTTGGTGATGTGAAACATTTAAGTGTGACAAACATGCAAAAGATTAGGAAATGAGGAAGGGGCTAACACTTTTAACACAGCTGTATATTATGTATGTATATTATTTCTTATTCGATTGACAAAATATATATGTGAAATGGTGATGATATTAGTGAAATGTGAGGAATGACATATACATATATATGTTAGGCGTCGGGTTCCTGCCTCTGCACAGGAGGGAACTCAAGCCTTGCCTTCTGTGGTCTCCCATTCCTCTCCAGCCAGAGAGGAGGCTGCTCAGTAGAGACATCAGTCCCAACACCTTGCCCAGGCTAATGCTATGTATCTGGTTGCTCCTCCTGGCTCTGCTATTGTACCATGCATGAGTTAGCAGCAAGCAGACACTCCTGGGACTAAGTCCTGCTTTTCCCCTACTGAGCATTCCCGTGGGATGACCTCTCATTGGAGGTCAGAGGTCACATGCGCAGGTCCTGTTCCTGATCAGATTGGTCCACAGGGAAGGTCCCGGAAGGACGCCACTATAAAAGAGTCACATGGCCCCTCGGCCATGCGCTATTATAGACTCTTGTGGCTTATGGTGTGTATGATGACGGATGCTTGATACTGCTACTGACTCATTATGAAACCCCTACCCTTGTTTGTGTCTGTTATTAGGGTCTAGTGGTTAGAGTCAGCGCCTGTCAGTGGCTAGGCTATATGTCACAGTGCATCCCAGTCCTCTGCACTTGCTAGCTTCTGATTGTGCCTCTCTGCTCAGGGCACTGTTGTACCCCGCCAGGTAGCAGTAGCCGCCAGTGCGGCGCTGTGCGCAACTCTAACGCTTTCCTCCCCACTCTAGGTGGCTAGTGGCATCCGCCAGAGCGGTGCAGTGCACACTGGTGCGTTATTTCTCTGTTGGTCTCTTGCTGGCTCTGCTGCAGCGACGCCAAGCGCTAGTGGACTAGAGGGACTCTAACCCCGTGTCCCTGGGGTGGAGTCCAGTGTCTGTATACTAGCGCTCATCCAGCCGAGCCCTGTGAGTTTAACAGGCTTTGGCATTTACATTGTGCGGCACCACGGTTCTGGGAATCAACATAACTCGCTCCTGTACACACCAGGTGACGCTAACCTGTGTGTTTTCCTTTATTATTTGCTGTATAGTCTCCGCCATTACTGAGCAGCAGATCTCCATCTCTGCACGGTGGACCCGAGGCTGCGAACGCACCCTTATTCCACCTTTATTAATTGGTGCGTTCAGCCAGCCCTTAGAAATATATACAGCATATACACTCACTGGCCACTTTATTAGGTACACCTGTCCAACTGTGTGTTAAGACTTAATTTCTAATCAGCCAATCACATGGCGGCAACTCAGTGCATTTAGGCATGTAGACATGGTCAAGACAATCTCCTGCAGTTCAAACCGAGCATCAGTATGGGGAAGAAAGGTGATTTGAGTGCCTTTGAACGTGACATGATTGTTGGTGCCAGAAGGGCTGGTCTGAGAATTTCAGAAACTGCTGATCTACTGGGATTTTCACGCACAACCATCTCTAGGGTTTACAGAGAATGGTCCGAAAAAGAAAAAAAATCCAGTGAGCGGCAGCTCTGTGGCCAGAAATGCCATGTTGATGCCAGAGGTCAGAGGAGAATGGGCAGACTGGTTCGAGCTGATAGAAAGGCAACAGTGACTCAAATTGCCACCCGTTACAACCAAGGTAGGCAGAAGAGCATCTCTGAACGCACAGTGCGTCGAACTTTGAGGCAGATGGGCTACAGCAGCAGAAGACCACACTGGGTACCACTCCTCTCAGCTAAGAACAGGAAACTGAGGCTACAATTTGCACAAGCTCATCGAAATTGGACAGTAGAAGATTGGAAAAATGTTGCCTGGTCTGATGAGTCTCGATTTCTGCTGCGACATTCGGATGGTAGGGTCAGAATTTGGCGTAAACAACATGAAAGCATGGATCCATCCTGCCTTGTATCAACGGTTCAGGCTGGTGGTGGTGGTGTCATGGTGTGGGGAATTTTGTCTGGGCACTCTTTGGGCCCCTTGGTACCAATTGAGCATCGTTGCAACGCCACAGCCTACCTGAGTATTGTTGCTGACCATGTCCATCCCTTTATGACCACAATGTACCCAACATCTGATGGCTACTTTCAGCAGGATAATGCGCCATGTCATAAAGCTCGAATCATCTCAGATTGGTTTCTTGAACATGACAATGAGTTTACTGTACTCAAATGGCCTCCTCAGTCACCAGATCTCAATCCAATAGAGCATCTTTGGGATGTGGTGGAACGGGAGATTCGCATCAGGGATGTGCAGCCGACAAATCTGCGCCAACTGTGTGATGCCATCTTGTCAATATGGTCCAAAATCTCTGAGGAATGCTTCCAGCACCTTGTTGAATCTCTGCCATGAAGAATTGAGGCAGTTCTGAAGGCAAAAGGGGGTCCAACCCCTTACTAGCATGGTGTACCTAATAAAGTGGCCAGTGAGTGTATATATATATATATACATACATATAAAAAACCTAAACTAATTTTGTCAGTTCCAACCATCTATAATAATAATAATAAATGTTATTTCTATAGCACCAACATATTCCGCAGCACTTTACATTTCAGAGGGGACTTGTACAGACAGTAGACATTACAGCATAACAATTATCACATAGATCATAACAGATACCAAGAGGAATGAGGGCCCTGCTCACAAGCTTACAATCTATAAGGAAAAAGGTAGAAACGAAAGGTAGGTGGCAACAATTGCCCTGATTGTATGGATCAGCCATAATGTTAAGTGTGTAACAGTACAGACACAGAGGGCTAATGGATGCATAAAGCATGAGGGAACATGATGCGAGGAACATGGTTATGGTAAAACTTTTGGCTGTGCCACCCAGGGATAGTTAGGTTAATGTGGTGAGGTGGTAGGCCAGTCTGAATAAATTCGTTTTCAGGGCACACTTAAAATTGTGGGGATTGGGGACTAATCGTATTGACCTGGGAAGTGCATTCCAAAGAATTAGCGCAGCACGTGTATAGTCTTGGAGACGGGAGTGGGAGGTTCTGATTTTTGAGGATGCTAACCTCAGGTCATCAGCAGAACAGAGGGTGCAGGTAGGGTGGTATACTGAAACAAGGGAGGAAATGTAGGGTGGTGCTGAGCCATGGAGAGCTTTGTGGGTGAGGGTAATAAGTTTGTACTGGATTCTGGAGTGAATGGGTAGCCAGTGTAATGACTGGCACAAGGTAGAGGCGTCGGTGTAACGATTGGCGAGGAATATGATCCTGGCTGCAGCATTCTAGACAGATTGAAGGGGGGAGAGTTTGGTAAGAGGGAGATCGATTAGAAGAGAGTTACAATAGTCGAGATGAGAATGAATAAGAGAAACAGTAAGAATTTTTGCGGAGTCAAAAGTAAGAAAAGATCGAATTCAAGAAATGAATTTGAGGTGCAGATAACAAAAGCGAGACAGTGATCGTATGTGGGGGGCAAAGGAAAGCTCGGAGTCAAGCATAACCCCAAGACAGCGGGCATGTTGCTGGGGAGTAATAGTGGAACCACACACGGAAATGGCAATGTCGGTTATAGGTGCATTAGTAGCGGGAGGAAACACAAGGAAATACAAGGAGTTCAGTCTTTGACAGGTTCAGTTTCAGATATAGTGAGGACATGATGTTAGACACAGCGTTTAGACAATCACTGGTGTTTTCTAGAAAGGCAGGTGTGATGTCAGGAGAAGAAGCATATAATTGAGTGTCATCAGCATAGAGATGGTACTGGAAACCAAATCTACTGATTGTTTGACCAATAGGGGCAGTGTACAAAGTGAAGAAGATGGGGCCTAGGACTGATCTTTGAGGAACCCCAACAGTAAGGGGAAGAACCAGCAAAAGCTACAGTAAAGGAACGGTCAGAGAGATAGGAGGAGAACCAGGAGAGAACAGTGTCCTGGAGGCCAATGGAACGGAGCATAGTGAGGAGGAGCTGATGATCCACAGTGTTGAATGCTGCAGAGAGATGTAAGAGAATTAGCATGGAGTAATGACCATTTGATTTAGCTGTTAGTAGATCATTAGAGACTTTAGTGAGGGAAGTTTCAGTAGAGTGTAAAGAGCGGAAACCGGATTGGAGAGGGTCGAGAAGTTATCAAAGAGATAGCGGATAAGACGGGAGATCTATTGAAAATATACTTACAGTGGGTACAGAAAGTATTCAGACCCCTTTAAATTGTTCATTCTTTCTTTCATTGCAGTCATTTTGTAAATTCAAAAAAGTTCATTTTTTTTCATTAATGTACACTCTGCACCCTATCATGACTAAAAAAAAACAGAAATGTAGAAATTTTTGCAAATTTATTAAAAAAGAAAAACTGAAATATCACATGGTCATAAATATTCAGACCCTTTGCTCAGACACTCATATTTGTCACACTATAATACTGAGGGTTACTGCGGAGTAACATAAACTCCAGTAGATGGCAGCAGAGTGGAGAATGAGCTGAAAATCCTGCAATAAAGCAGACCAGCATAATTACAGTGAAGCAACCGCTAGGTGGCAGCGGAATAGTCAAAGAGCCGAGTTGATACCAGAGAATAACACAGTACAAAGGGGAAATCCAAAACACAGAGTCAGAAGAAAGCAAAAGGTTTGTCCCAGTCAATAGCTGAGCTAACAGAAGGGAGAGACAGGATCTGGTCAGGGATGAGCTAAAGTTAAATACCGGGGAATCCAGACACACAGGGAACTAAGGAGCAGGATCGGGTAGGAGGAGGGTCAACAGACATGTGTAAGGTCAGATGGACACAGCAGGACAGATAAGAAACTTATCAAAGCCAGCTACACACACCGAAGGTAAGCAATATAACTGGCACTGCACACAGGTTGCAGCACAGAAATATAGCAGACCGGATACAGGAACAAGGCAGGGAAAATTAACCCCTGACATGACCAGACCGGGAAAGAAGAGACAAGACAAAAACCTGGCCTGGATCATGACAACATTTAAGTCACTTGCTGTTGATTTCCTTGTGATCCTCCTTGAGATGGTTCTACTCCTTCATTGGAGTCCAGCTGTGTTTAAGTAAACTGATAGGACTTGATTTATGAAGGCACACACCTGTCTACATAAGAACTCACAGCTCACAGTGCATGTCAGACCAAATGAGAATCAAGAGGTCAAAGAAACTGGCCAAGGAGCTCAGAGACAGAATTATGGCAAGGCACAGATCTGGCCAAGGTTACAAAAGAATTTCTGCAGTACTCAAGGTTCCTAAGAGCACAGTGGCTTCCATAATCCTTAATTGGAAGAAGTTTGGGACCACCAGAAGTTTTCCTAGACATGGCTGTCCAGCCAAACTGAGCAATCATGGGAGAAGAGCCTTCGTGAGAGAGGTAAAGAACCCCATGATCACTGTGGCTGAGCTTCACAGATGCAGTAGGGAGATAGGAGAAAGTTCCACAAAGTCAACTTTGACTGCATCCCTCCACAAATCGGGCCTTTATGGCAGAGTGGCCTGATGGAAGCATGTCCTCAGTGCAAGACATATGAAAGCACGCATAGATTTTGCTAAAAAACACATGAAGGACTCCCAGCTTATAAGAAATGAGATTCTCTAGTCTGATGAGATGAAGATAGAACTTTTTGGTGATGGGGGCGTGGCCTGGGCTCTGAGCATGTAGGCAGCAAGATCTCTAAGCTCCCACAGTCACATTCTAAAGCTACAAAATAAGCGTGCATAGGCTTAACCAAAATAACCTTGCGGGACCCTATTTTATTTATGAACTTTGGGTGCCCATTTTGAGACAAAAAGTAGGACTCTGGTCCAAAGAGGACCGAAGAAATACGCTTTTTCAAGTCTGGACAGCTGCGGTGCAGCAGAAGCTGAGGGACATCACCCCACATCACCGAACCTCCTGTGAAGAGACCGAAGTGCCAGCGCAGGCTGTACTGAAGCCAGTATTGATCTGGAGGATCATTATTGGTACTGAGGACTTTATTTGGATCCCCCCCAGTAAGGCACAATGTAAATCCAGCTGTCTGCACGGCTTTCTGCCTGCGGTGTGTGAAGGATAACGACATGGCTGGGGCGGAGGGATACAGACTCCTGTATGTTCATCCCTGCTGATTTACGCCTGAGTGCCTCTGAATTCTGACTGCTGTAATATCGGGGTGAGGTTAGCGGGGACACAGGAGCTTCCCTGGTCATATTCTAGCATGGCACGCTGAAGAGGAAAGCAAAGACACAGGCGGGGACTCTTTCTTTGCCACGGAGCTGAAGGGCGGAGGGATACTACCGGACCTCTAGGACCAGACCCCGGAATCGGCCAAGAACAGCGCTATACAGCCTCATAAAGGACCGGATCAGAGGCGACTAGCACCGGGGGAGCCACTAAAAACTGCTGAGGTGAGGCACAACTGAAATCCGGCCACTAGAACCGGACACTACACACTGATCATAGCCCCAATAGAACTCAATGGTAAGTAGTTCCAGCTGTGTCCAGCCTGTCAGCGTTGCAGAAAGCTGACGTCACAGGCCCTGCAGCACACAGCAAGCAGCCCCGGGTACTACAGGCTCAGCTATACTCCGGCTATACTGTGCAGCGCAGCAGGCAGTTAACTCCACGTTTACTGGGGAGAAGGATATAGACTGCGGGGAGGGCCCTCACTATCCCCACACAATAAAGGAATACTGACTATTCTGCACTTACCAGCGGCGCAGACTTATGACACAATAGTGACCGCAGTTTCTGGCTGGTGGCCCCGGTGCCCTAGGCTCATCTGTGCAATGCACCATAATAAAGGATTATCCACTCTTCAAGCAAGGATCAGCGCTACAGTGGACTGCTTGCATTATTATTGAGGAATTGTGTGACTTTTTGCGCTCTTACTGAGGGTTTCTCAGTTGACTCCTTTCTGAAACTTGTTTTTAGACCATTTTACTTAACTTGTCTGATTGCTCAAGCTAAAAGGGTCATAGATCTGAGGCCAGGGAAGGCTGCGTGTCAAATTAAGATGCAGTCGGGCAGGGGCAAAAATAATAATAGCTCACACAGGGTGACGAGGCACAATTTGGGGGCATATTCAAAATCCTATGAGGATATCCCTAATGTGTTAAGCCCCACAAAATCTAGGTCACCTCTGAAAAGAGGTGAGCCAAAAACGCCTTTTATAAGACAATCCCATAACCCTGAACTTGTCAAAGATGCAAAAGGGGATCAGGTATCAATAATCCATTGACCAAAACTCTGCCTAAAACACTTCAAAAAAAGAAAAATTAAAACTCCCCCTCCAAATAAGCCCCTCACGGAGGAAATAGACACTTCAAAATCAAACAAGAGGAAGGGCCCAGACGATCAGGAAAACACTGGGAGTCTTTCTTCTGAGGACTCCGACAGTGTCTCAGCTGACTATACCCCAAACACAAGCCCTGAAAGGCAGAGGCCTAGAAGGGACACTGGGGGTCCTGTTATGAATGAGTCACCGAGGAGGAAAAAACAAAAAGCAAGCTAAGCCCAGAAAACCGGAGAGGTTGGTAACTAGCGGATTGCAGACCCCTGATCCTATCCACAACAACTAGCAGTAGCCATGGAGCGTGCCTATGGTGGTCCTAGACGCCTCGTCACGGCCAGAGAACTAAATAAGCCTAAAGAAAGAAAGGAAAAATCTAAACTGCCCCAGAGCAGACCCCAAAGCAATAGACAGCCCCCAACATGTATTGTCGGTGAAACAAGATGAAAACACAGACACAGGTAGAAAGATAGGCTGAGCAAACGATGGGGCCCTAGCTAACTAGAAAGGACAGGAAAGAAAAGCTGCTGTCGACAATCACGCAAAAAACCCTGCCAAAAAGAATGTCCAACACGTCTGATAGAAAAAGGCCCTGAAGTCGCTAGACTTCAAGTCACTATATCAGCACTCAGGTATATTCTGAAGACAGAGCAAAAGAGATCAACTGATCAGAGACAAAAATGGGGATTCAGCCCAGTCCCAGCCAGGGCTGGCTGAACACAAAAACTAAGTAAACTAGACAAAAACTCATATGAACAATAGCAGAGAAAATTTAGCTTTAGGAAGGCAAGAACCAAACTGGAAACTAGGAGCCACAGTCAGGAAAAATCACCAGCAAGAAACTAGAGAGTCGGCTGCCTTAAATCCAATCAGAAACTCCTGATGTCCAATCGCAGTCCTCTTCCTCAGGTGACCTGTCTCTTCCATTTAGATCAGCTTCATTACCTCCCTTCACTAACAGAGGGAGTCCAGAAAGAGAACTCACTACTCCTCTGTTAGCACAGCCAGCTCCATAACCCTCACCAGAAGCCAGAGGCAAACCCGAAAATGAGCTCACAGCAGGGTCCATTTCCTTCATTTGAGGTTCCTCCTCCATCCATTAACCTGGGGATTACAAGGGGTCCAATAAACAAGCCACCGAAGGATTCATGGCGGATCTCTTCCAGTCCTTCAGTGATGCCCTAAAAATAGGGTTTGAGACTCAGGCTAAAGCCCTACAGGAAACTTGCAGGAATCTTAGCCTAAAGGTTGAGAAATATGAGGTAAAGATGGTACAGGCGGAGAGGGACATAGTCTACCTCTCAAAGGAAAATTCTCTCCTCAAGATGGAGGTTATTTCCCTTAAAAACAAATTAACGGATCTGAAAGACTAAAGCAGGAGAAATAACTTAAAAATACGAGGTATTCCTTAGTCGGTCTCCCAGGCAGATCTTTCAGATTACACTAAAAATTTATTAAAAAAACTATCGCCAAAATTGACAGAATTAGAAGTAAATATTGATCTTATACACCGTCTCCCACATCCAAAAGGGGTCCCACAGAAAAAGCCTAGGGACACTATCCTCAGAGTCCATTTTTTTGAAACCAAGGAGAAGGTTCTAAAATCTCTGAGAGAGAGAGGTTCACCTCCAGAGCCATATAAAGATATAAAGATTTTCCAAGACTTCTCCAAAGAGACAATGGACGCAAGAAAGTCCTTCAGAGATTTGACCTCTAAACTTAGAGAGCTCAAAGTGTCATACAGATGGGGTTTCCCTACCAAGCGATTAGTCTGGTATAATGACAAAAACTACCCCATCTACACTCCTGTATAGTACAAGTTATTTTTATATGGTTTCAATCAGTTTAATATAATATACACTGAGATGAGTAAGCTTAAAGGTCACTGAAACTTACTTAAGATAAAGGAATGTAAATTACTGGTCATTTGTTTATCCATCAACAAAGGACCATGGATATTCAAGGCAACTACCTTAATTAGATTGGGTGTGTTAACTTTCCCCATGGATGTTATCTTGTGCTCCGAAGCCCCTCCTCCAGCTTGCTGTATTTCTGCCATGTGGCACACATGAGGCCCCTCTAGCTTCCTGTATTATATACTGGTTAAAACAGGTATTGAGGGGATGTGTTTATAGCCAATGGACAATAGACTTGTGACATCATTCCCCATATGGTGGGGCTGGACACACCTTTTAGCTGGACATTTTAAAAGAACTAGGACACATGTTCTCTGGCTCTCTTGGCTCCTGGAGGATGACTGGTCGACATCTATCTGAATAATGGAACGTATGAATAATGCTTGTTTCTGATTAATGCATATGTATTTATAGTTTTATACTGTTTATTACTTGATCTTATCACTTATTAAGTAAATCAATTTAGTAAATTCGATTCTTGTGTGAGCATTTTCTTATTCATCACAATCCATTGGAACCCTTACAATACAAATTGGTGTCAGAAGTGGGATTGTTTTGAATAAAAATGTTTGCAAAATTGAATGTTTGTTAAGAGTAGGAAAGCAGTTGAGAGTAGTGTCAGATCTTTGCCAGAATGGGTGTTACCAGGAAAGTGGACTGAAATGGCACAGGAATGTAACAAGTATTTGGAGGGACAGCGGTTATCAAATCCCCAGGTAGTGGCTGCAAAATTTGATCTCTCAAGGTATTATGCAAAAGAGCAGAAAGCTGCAGCAGCCGTTGGATGGATTTTTGTGCAAGTGTCTCAAAGCTTACAGGAGGAGATAGATCATTTGCGTTTAGAGCTGCATACAGCTATAGAGCAAAGGATTAGCTTGCAATCAGCCTTGAGAGACCAAATGAAACAGCATGACAATTTGCAAAGGAATTTTGAAGCTTATGTAATGAAAAATGTGAATAAGAATAGGCGCAGGAGGAGACAGCAGCCAATAACAGATATTCATACTGCACAGATTAGGACTATGATTGCACGTGAGAAATGGTCAGATTTGCTAGAATGGGAAGTGTTGTGAGTTCATTTTCCCCTTCACTACTGAGGCCCGAGGAACTCCCTCTTCTGGTGAAGAAAGGTAGTGAGCCTGATTTTCAAACACCTGGGGCTGATGATGATGACTGGCTGAGTGGAGTTAATGACGGGATATAGGGCTGCCGACGCCCTTCTGGCCTGCGGGTGATTTCTCTGTGGACTTCTAGGAAACCAGTCTGATTCCTGCTCATCTAAAGCTAAGATTTCTGCTTTGCCTTTTTGCATTAGTGTTTTGTTTTCCTTGCTTTTCTGGATTCTGCCATTCCCTGCTGGGGTGAGCTGAATCTCCTTTTGCCTGTTGCTCTGTCTTCAGAATATTCCTGAGTACTGACATAGCTTTTTTGAAGCCTAGCGTCTTCAGGGCCTTTTTTACTGTCAGTTTGTTGGCTCTTATTTTCATAGGGTTTTTCACGGATTGCAGACAGCAGCCTTCCTGTCCTTTCCTATCTAAGCTAGCGTGGGCCCCATCTTTGCTCAGTCTATCTTTCTGTCTGTGTTTTGTTCTTTCTTCTTGCTTCACCCTCATTATATGTGGGGGGCTGCCTTTTGCTTTGGGGTCTGCTCTGGGGCAGTTTAGATTTCCCTTTCTGTCTTTATGCTATGTAGTCCTCCGGCTGTGATCGAGGGGCCTAGGGCATCGTAGGAGCCCCCCACGGCTACTGCTAGTTGTGTTGATAGGTTCAGGGGTCTGCAATCCGATAGCTGCCAACTTCTCTGGTTTTCTGGACTTAGCTAGCATTTCTATTTTTGCCTCCTACGGTGACTCAATCATAACAGGGAAGGCTCTGACAGCGAGACAGATGAGGAAGAAAAGCAAGCCAGACCGATTGTGACTACTAAAACTAGGAGAGAAGTCACACAGCGTAGTGGAGATAGGATGGATGCAGGAAACGCAGCTACAGGAGCAGAAGCTTCAATGACCGAAGAAACTAGGAATTATACAGCAGGAGAATTATCAGAATTAGCTACCAGGTACAGGCAGCAAACAGGAGAACCTTTGTTAGCATGGATTCTCAGATTATGGGATCAGGGAGCTGATACTGTAATTTTGAACCGTCTTGAGGCAGTAGGACTTTGCAGTATTTGTATTGATCCTATGGTGCGTCTAAAAATGAGACGTGCAAGGGACACTACAGAGACTTTCTCTTTGCTGCATTTGGTGAGGGATTCTGTGGCACAAGTGTATGACTCTCCCACGGAATTAATACCACAGACACAATGGCAGACTCTTGCAGATGGAGTTCAGAGATTGAGAGAAATCGCAGGTATAGGTGGCATAACTCGCAATCCTTTGCCAGATCTGAATGATCATTTTGCTGTTGTTGAGGATTGGAAGGGACCAGATGCTGCAATATTGACAGTATTGATGAAGAATAAGTTCATAGAAGGTGCCCCAGCATCATACAAAGCCCCATTGTTCACCATGTTCAGTGCACTTATGGGAAATTCCACTAATGTCTACACAGCATGCAATTTACTCTCCCAGCTATCTGCTCTAGAGAGAGCAAAAGTATCAAAAAATAGTACAGTAAAGAGAGTAGATCAAGAAAGGAGAAAAGAGGATGATACTCAAATTAGAAAGAGCAGGACGGAGTTGTTTTGTGACCTGATAGCTAGTGGAGTTCCATTCCAGGATATAGATGGGATCTCTACGAGTGACCTGATGAGGAGATGGCAAGATCTGAGGAGAAAAGGTAAATTGCAACTCGCCAGACCCAAGAGGGTGGCAACAAATGAGATAGGGGGTTGGAAAGATAGAGGTGGGACACCTGATGGAGGCATGCAAAGCCCCCACTGTAACCGCCCCTTGCACTCTTCCAATACCATGGCATACTAAACACTCTGCCAAGGTTCCCTCATGAACTAATTATAAAAGTTGTGGAACATCCCTGAAAATTGTTGTTTGAACAGTTTTGCCATTTTTTGATGTCTAATGATGTTTGTTTTCATTCTAGAGTTTCTTAGAGAAATACTCCTGTGAGCATACTGTGACGTATGGGCTGGCTGATATATGATGAATTGGGTTTGGTCTTGGTAATGCATAAATGTGCATTCCTCACCTGAGGGTTTGTAATAGACCTTGATGTTTTAAAAGGCAAAAGACCACAGCAGATATAAGATGATTCTGTATGTGGGAGCCATGAGAGGAAAATACAAGGAAAAGAAGGAGTGACAGTACAGACAATGAATTTAAGACTGACCTAAAGTTAGATGACTGATAATATACTGGGGGGGTTGACAAGATAAATAGATGACTTATTTGTACTAAGTGTTTGTCTTTGTTACTGTATGTGCTTTGTGTATTTGTCATGGATATCCCTTGATTAAAATTGGTTCACAGCCAAAGAAAAAAAATTCCACGTGGTATTTTTATTTTAACTTTTTTATTTGGTATATTTTTATTTTTTATGAGCTCATTTTCTGAATTTTAATTGTACTGTGTTTAGCCTTCTTGGTTTTTAAATGAATTGTTTTTCCTCTTTTCAGTCCACTACATGTTGGATTGGGGGGTGGGGTGTGTAATTAACCTTTTGTTTGTTTGCAGGAGTGAAAGAAGAAACCTTGGCCATTTAATTGACATGTAAATACAGTGCACAGTAAATAGTTTATTCCTGCAGTAGTGAAAAAGGAGTCCATCTACCTAATATAAGATTATATTTTATGACTTATTTTTGAGTTTTAACATTTTTTTTGGTTTTTTTGGGAGCTCCTGTGCAAATTGGGTTTTGAAGAATATATATGTTATATGATTTCAATGAATGCAAGTTTGTTAATGTCTTGATCTAGCTTTGTTCACCTACACCTGAGTCATGCAATGCAAATGTGTGGGCACCCAAAGTGTGTGTTTGTCTATATATAAATGAGAATCTCTCCTGTTTACTGAATGAGTGCATTATGTTAAGCCAGAGTGTGTGTTGATGTAATGTGTATATTATGTAAAAATAATAATTTGCTAGAATTGGGTTAATAGCAAATTGGTTTGGGTTCGGTTTTCCTTAACATGTAATTGTACTAATTCTGATTAGTAGTAACATTATTTTGTGATCTCCATGAACATGATTGTACTGGTAATTATGATCATCGTTCTTATGCAAATGTGATTGACATGAATTTGATGTGTTTGATCAGTGTATAAGTCCATACACATATGATATTATCTAGAGTAGAAATATTTGCTACAGTAGAACATTTCAAAGGTCATTCTGGGCACAATTAATTTGGACCAACAAACCTACGGTAATTTTGTTTGATTCATTTGATCAAGGGGTGAAAAACAAGCCACCAGGACTGAGTTATTTTGGACTGTTGCTTTGGACTGAGTTAGCTCTGCCAAGACTTTGGAACTTTCAAGTATGATTGTGAACTTCACTTTCCCTCAGTGCAGGCTGTGTCTTGTGTGTAGACTGAAGATGTCCAATTGAGCGCTGAGACTGAGCCCAGATGATGCTGAACCGTCAACCAGGGTGAATCCTCATGACTGCCAGCTGATGCAAATGTCATATAAAGTGAGGCCCTGAACAGCTGCAGCAATAGAAGATGAAAGGTACTCTTATGCTCAGCCATGGACACCTGCACTTCCTTGACCCATTGCTTTGGAGAAACGAGGGGTTAATGTCATGAAGGGCAGGGACAGATTGCTCTTTAGAGTCTGTTCTTTTGCTAACCAGGGAAAGTAGTGAAGTCACCCCAAAGTGATGAGGGCATAATAATCCCTGTGCTTTACCTGCAACAGAGACCCATTTAAAAAATTGCGGTCAAGAAGATCCGAAGAAAGAAGATTTCTACAGACATTTGATATTTCATTACCTGTTGGTCCAATGTTGTTTTTGTCCCGTTTTAAGCCCAGGATGTTATTTTTTTACCAAGCGGTTTTCTATTGGTAGCAAATAAATAAATATATATATATATATATATATATATATATATATAAAGGAGCAATGCACATAATGATAAATGGTATAGTTTAGTGGCAGGTTAATTAATTAAAGTGATTGAAACCAGGGGTGGAATGTATAGTACAAGTTATTTTTATATGGTTTCAATCAGTTTAATATAATATACACTGAGATGAGTAAGCTTAAAGGTCACTGAAACTTACTTAAGATAAAGGAATGTAAATTACTGGTCATTTGTTTATCCATCAACAAAGGACCATGGATATTCAAGGCAACTACCTTAATTAGATTGGGTATGTTAACTTTCCCCATGGATGTTATCTTGTGCTCCGAAGCCCCTCCTCCAGCTTGCTGTATTTCTGCCATGTGGCACACATGAGGCCCCCTCTAGCTTCCTGTATTATATACTGGTTAAAACAGGTATTGAGGGGATGTGTTTATAGCCAATGGACAATAGACTTGTGACATCATTCCCCATATGGTGGGGCTGGACACACCTTTTAGCTGGACATTTTAAAAGAACTAGGACACATGTTCTCTGGCTCTCTTGGCTCCTGGAGGATGACTGGTCGACGTCTATCTGAATAATGTAACGTATGAATAATGCTTGTTTCTGATTAATGCATATGTATTTATAGTTTTATACTGTTTATTATTTGATCTTATCACTTATTAAGTAAATCAATTTAGTAAATTCGATTCTTGTATGAGCATTTTCTTATTCATCACAATCCATTGGAACCCTTACAATACAACTCCATACGAGGGTCAGAAGTTCCTTAAATTTCTGAGGGATGAACCAGCATTTAGGGATAGGGATTAGGACTGATTTTTATCTTATTTTCGAATTTACATGGTGTATACTATTAATTTCCTTTTCCTGAATATGAATATCTTATGACCCATATTTACAGTTTATTGATGTCACTGTGGGAACTTGCCACTTAATTTTTTTTCACTTTTTCCCCCACACCAAGGTGAGACACCAACCGGTTTGGAGTCCTCCAGGAGAACTCTCAAGTTCCTAAATTTTTTTTCTGTATTTCACTGTTTTGCTTGTTTCCATTTTTCTGTTTTGATATTGCACTCTAACGATGAAAATCTTAACATACAATGTTATGGGGCTTAACAGTCCGAATAAGAGGTATGCGGTATGGCAGGAGATCAACCGAACCCGTGCCGAATTGGTATGCCTCCAGGAGGTTAAACTGGCCTCCGATCGACACCCAGTTTTCCAGCACAAGAACTTTCCACACATGTACAAGTCACTGTCCACAAAGAAAAAGGCTGGGTTCATTACACTGGTAGGTGGCATCGTTCCTTTTCAGCTCATCAAAGAGATACGAGACTCGTTGGGCAGATTTCATATACTCATATGCTTACTCCATGAAAGGCCATGCACAACAGTGAATGTATACGCACCTAACAAGGGACACATTCGATTCTTGAACAAGCTAATCAAAAAAATAGACAAAGTCAAAACAGGCGATTTCATCTTACTAGGCGATTTTAATATTGTCCCAGATAGTAGCATTGATTCATCCTCATTAGTTCGCCATAAGGTTCCAGCTTTAAAAAACTGGTTAATTCAAAATGAGCTTTATGATGCTTTTCGTTGCTTGAACACATCGTCTCGTGAGTATTCTCACTTTTCAGATGTACATAAGACAGCATCTAGAATCGATCTACTACTTACTAATATATTTACTTTAACTAAAATTAAGGATATACGGTTCATGCAAAAGACCATCTCGAATCATGCCCCGGTTCTCGCTGAGTTCCTCGTGGGTCCTCCCTCTGCCAAGCCATTCCACTGGAAACATAAGCCTTGTTATATATACCAGAGTACAAACAAGAGATAGAAACCATTCTCTTAAACTACTTCAAGGAAAATGTATCTGGTGAAGTAGATCAGTTCACGGTCTGGAACGACCATAAGGCGGTCCTGAGGGGATGCCTTATGCAGATCCTCTCTAAACATAAGAAGAGAAATAGGGAAAAAATTACAAACCTACAGGCCCAAATTAATGATCTGGAAAAAAACAAACCAACTTGAAAGTTCCTTCCCAAACCATCCAGGCTGAGATTTGAGACTAAAGGCCCCTTTACATTTAGAGATGCACTAGTGATCCCGACCATGATATGACCCGGTCAGGATCACTGGTGCATTGCTAAATGGTCACTAGTGAGCTGCCCAACAGGCAGATCTCACTAGCGACGCAGCGATGCTCGGCAGTCGCTCTTACCTTTCAGACGCGGCGATGGTGTCAGTCTTCTGCCTGCGTCCATGGCTCGCTCGTTGGCGCCAGCAGGAAGCTGATGACGAGAAATGGACCAGGCCGATCTCGCGCGATCAGCCAGCGGGGGAGCCGGTCGGAGGTAAGTATCACATGTAGCGATATCACTAGCAATATCGCTGCTGCGTCACAAAATCGGATTTATAGTATTGTGTAAAGCCCCCTTTAGACAGATTCTGAGATCTGAAATCTACCAGGAATACGATGCAGCCATCAAAGCATTTAGGTATAAATCGTATGCATCTCTCAACAAGCCTACCAAGTTTATGATGAGGAAATTAAAAAGAGAAAGAATCAAAAAAAGGATAATTAAGATTGTATCTCCCTTGGGTGACCCCAAAATTCACCCTAGGGACATTGTCAACTCATTTGCAGATTTCTTTAAAAATCTTTATAACCTGAAAGATGACCCCCAAACACCGGTGGTTAACTCGAATTTTGTGGATTCTTTTCTACAGAGTATCGATTTACCAAGAGATGATGTGCTGGACTTGAATTATGTCAATAGCCCTTTTACAGAGAGTGAAACAGTTGACGTTATCAAGAAACTTCAGTCCCAAAAATCACCAGGGCCGGATGGCTTCTCTGGGGAATACTATAAATCCTTTTAAAAAATTCTGGCTCCACAGTTATCTTCCGTCTTTGATCTGGCATCCTCTTGGAGCTCCTTCCCAAAGGAGATGTTAGAGGCAACAATTGTCATGATTCCAAAAGAAGGGGGCGACCCCGAGAGGATACAGAACTATACTCAAAGATCATCGCAAACCGACTAAAAACATCCTTCCACATCTGTTGGAGGATGATCAAATAGGGTTGACAGAGGGCCGCCAGGCCTCAGACGGGACTAGAAGGGTGTTGAACCTGATAAATTTAGCTAACAACTCGAGAACCCAAACTGCTTTTCTGGCACTGGACACCGAGAAGGTGTTCAATAGACTAAATTGGCTTTATTTAAAGGCAACTCTCGCTAGATCCTAGTGCCAGGATCTATGCAAACAACTTCCTTCCTGACTCGTTCAACATTACTAATGACACGAGACAGGGGTGCCCCCTGTCTCCCCTTCTATTTGTGCTTGCTGTAGAGCCCCTAGCCAAAAAAATTAGATTAAACAATGATATTAAAGGCTTTGAACTGCCATCACGAAATTTTAAAATTGGGTTATTCGCAGATGATCTATTCCTCACACTACTTGATCCCGCAAATTTCATTAAAGTCCTTTCAGATGAACTAGAAAAATTCTCTAGAGCATCCTATTTTAAGATAAACCCACACAAATCCAAATTTATAACTCTAAACATGAAACAATCTGAAATTAACGAATTAAAGACTCTAACCCAACTCATTTGGGAGGAGAAAGAGATTGTCTATCTAGGGATTAGAATAGCAGGATCAATCCAAGCCACAGTTAGGGCCAATTTAGACAGCATTATAAAGACTATTACAGGCAATCTATCCTTTTTGGCTCAGCTAGAGACTTCCATTTTTGCGAAGATACTGGCAGTCAAAGCATTTATCCTTCCCAAAATTTTATACATATTTAGGACTTTGCCAGTTAGCGTTCCACACCAAACCATTGATAAAATTCAAGAGCTCATCCGACTATTTATTTGGAAAGGTAAGAAAGCAAAAATATCTGCAGACTTACATTTTAAAAATAAAAAACATGGGGGTGCAGGACTGCCCAACATATACGCTTATTATCAGGCCTCACTTATTAAACAGAGCTGGCACTGGCTTACGGAAAACATGACACATCTAGCTTGGTATGGCTTGGAGAGAGATGCTAGTGATAGAGGTTCCACGTGAAAGGTTTTCTTTTACTTCCTTCTGAAAAAGCCCAGTGAGAACTCATCGCATCCTATTTTTCGGTCGATAATCGCAGCCTGGAGGGAACTCATTAAGCCGATTAAAAATATTAAAAAAAACAGAGCAAATCTTAAAACTACCCCTACCTTCTTTGGCACTGATGGATGATCTCCCGATGCCGGAGGTATGGGGGAAATCTGGAATCAAAAAGGTGGGGGATGTTTTTAGTGGAGTGGAGTTCTTGAAATTCAGTGAGATTAGGGCTAAATATAATCTACCGTCATCTGAGCTGGTCTTTTACACCATGTTGAATGACAGAATTTGGAAAATCATAAAAGGGAAGACTTTAAATTATGAAATGCTATCTTCACTATTGTGAAACCTTAAAAATAAAAACCTCTGGAGGCTGCGTAATTTGTATAGATCTGTCGTCAAGGACCTAACGAGCCACAAAAACATATATATGAAGAGACGGGAGTCCGATTTAGGTGCTGATATCCATCTCGAGAATTGGAACGATGCCATCAAAAACACTTACAATTCCAACATATCAATGGGTCTTCACAAGGGTTATTTAAAACTGTTAAATAGGTGGTACTATACCCCGACAAGGTTATCACATTTTAACACAGAACTATCTTCCTTGTGCTGGAGAGGCTGTGGACATCAAGGGAACCTCTACCATATATTTTGGGGTTGTTCAAAAATCAAAAACCTCTGGTTCCAGGTCACACAGCACATTAACCTCATTGCTAAGGACTTCACAACTACGCCTGAAAGAGCACTTCTTTCATTAGACATGGAACAATTTGATGATTCGGTAAGATACATTATCATACACATCCTCTTAGTGACTAAGACCATGTTAGCACAATGGTGGAAGAAAGTTGAGGTTCCTAAGTTTTTGGACATACTTGATAAGATAGGCCAACATAGCGATTTAGAACAAAGATTTGCAATTAACATCAATCACATTCACAAATATACAAAAAAAATGAAAGACTTGGAACAACAAATTCCATATCAAATAGACCTATTAAGAGGTATTATATTTTGAGGCCTAAGCATGGCCGTTGTAGTACCGGGATGTTGTATCTCCTTCCAAGAATGTTACCCCATAATAAGGATTGGCGATTTTCTTTTTCTTTTATGTTGTTATTCGCTATATGCTATTTAATGCCTGTTTGTGGGTTCTCTAGTTTTAAATTATTTCCGTACTGTACAAGGTTCTTTACTTCCCATTCCCTTTCCTCCCTTCCTACCTTCCTTCCCTTACCCTGTTTAATTACTAAAAACCAATAAAATTATTTGAAAAGAACTTTTTGGTGATAATTGTAAGCGGTATGTGTGGAGAAAAATTGTAAACTGAATGTTCCAGCTCTACTTGATAAAATAGACACTTTATTCCATAATGGTTAAAATACAAATAGCTTATCGGACATCACTATATCGCATGTGGTTGTGTTCCTGAGGATGACATCATCTGAACTTCGAAACACGTTAAAATAAAAACCACTTTCTCTCATCTGAATATCTTTGACCTTGTATAATTGGTAGAGCATGATTATATCCACAAACTTTCCATTTCTTCACATTTGATATGGTCGCCTACGGACCCGTGGATCTGCAGCAGCTGATGTTCTCAAAGAGATTATTATTACTATTATTATTATTATGCATTTATATAGCGCCATTTATTCCATGGCGCTTTACATGTGAAAAGGGGAAATATAGACAAGTATAGTAAACATGTGTAAGACAAGGGACACACAAGTACATAAGGAGAGGGGACCCTGCCCGCGAGGGCTCACAGTCTACAGGGATGGGTGAGGATACAGTAGGATAGGGTAGAGCAGGTCATGCTGTGGTTCAGTAGACTGAGGATCATTGCAGGCTGTAGGCTTGTCTAAACAGGTGGGTCTTCAGGTTCTTCTTGAAGATTTCCGTTGATGGTGAGAGTTTGATGTGTTGCAGCAGGGAGTTCCAGAGTGTGGGGGAAGCGCGGGAGAAGTCTTGTATGCGGTTGTGGGAAGAAGAGATAAGGGGGGAGTAGAGAAGGAGATCTTGAGATGATCGAAGGTTGCATGTGGGTAGGTACCTAGAGAACATGTCACAGATGTATGGAGGAGACAGGTTGTGGATGGCTTTGTATGTCATGGTTAGGGTTTTGAATTGGAGCCTCTGGGCGATAGGAAGCCAGTGAAGGGCCTGGCATAGGGGGGAGACTGGGGAATAGCGGGGAGACAGGTGGATTAGTCGGGCAGCAGAGTGTAGGATAGACTGGAGCAGAGCCAGAGTGCTAGAGGGGAGGCCAGAGAGTAGGAGGTTGCAGTAGTCGAGGCGGGAGATGATAAGAGCATGCACTAGTGTTTTTGCGGTTTCGTGGTTGAGAAATGAGCGAATCGGGAAATATTTTTGAGTTTGAGGAGGCGAGGGCTTGGATATGTGGTTTGAAAGAGAGCGCAGAGTCGAGGATCACCCTAAGGCACCGAGCGTACGGGACTGGGGAAAGATTGCAGCCATTGACATTGATGGATAGGTCTGGTGGAGGGATAGAGTGAGATGGGGAAAAGATGATGAATTCTGTTTTGTCCATGTTCAGTTTGAGAAAGCGAGCAGAGAAGAAGGCTGAGATAGCAGACAGACATTGTGGGATTTCAGTCAGTAAGGAGGCGAGGTCGGGTCCAGATAGGTAGATCTGCGTGTCATCGGCATAGAGGTGATACTGCAAACCATGGGATTCTATGAGCTGTCCCAAGCCGAAGGTATAGATGGAGAATAGTAGGGGTCCTAGGACAGAGCCTTGGGGAACACCGACAGACAGGGGGCGAGGTGAGGAGGTGGTGTGTGAGAGGGAGACACTAAATGTTCGGTCTGTTAGGTATAATGAGAACCAGGATAGGGCCAGGTCTGTGATGCCAAGAGATGAGAGAGTCTGTAGCAGGAGGGAATGGTCTACGGTGTCGAAGGCAGAGGACAGGTCCAGGAGAAGGAGGACAGAGTAGTGTCGCTTGCTCTTGGCGGTTAGTAAGTCGTTAGTGACTTTAGTTAGGGCAGTTTCAGTTGAGTGATGCGGTTGGAAGCCAGATTGTAACCGGTCAAAGAGGGAACAGGAGGAGAGGTGGGAGGACAGTACAAGATATACATGCTGTTTCCAGTAGTTTTGAGGCGTAAGGGAGAAGAGATATTGGGCGATAGTTAGACACAGGGGATTGGTCAAGGGAGGGCTTTTTGAGGATGGGTGTGATTGAGGCATGTTTGAAGGATGAGGGAAAGACACCATTTGTAAGTGAAAGGTTGAAAAGGTGTGTTAGAGATGGGATGAGGACTGTGGCCAAGTTAGGGATGAGGTGAGACTGGAGTGGGTCGAGGGCACAAGTGGTGAGGTGTGATCTTGACAGAAGGGTGGAGAGCTGATCTTCTGTCATGGTGGAGAAGCTGGCTTTTGCAGACCATGGCTGAACGGCTAAGAGGGGCATTGAGGGCTGCGGGCCAAAGTTTTGTCTGATCGTGTTGATCTTCTGCTTAAAGAAGGAGGCAAAGTTTTCGGCAGAAATGAGAGGAGGGGGAGGAGGTGCTGTGGGACGGAGTAGAGAATTGAAAGTGTTGAAGAGCTGTTTAGGGTTGTGAGACAGGGAGGATATGAGAGATGTGAAGTAAGTTTGTTTTGCGGCAGAGAACATGGACTTAAAGCTGGCAAGGGACTGCTTGTATGCATTGAAGTGCTCAGTAGAATGGGTTCTCTTCCATCTCTGCTCAGCGGCCCTGGAAACCCATCTCAGTTCTATGGTCAGGCTGGTGAGCCAGGGCTGCCTGTTGATTGTTCGAGTTTTGCTCTGCGTGAGGGGGCAGCCGAATCAAGCGTTGCTGTTATTGTGGTGTTATAAAAGGTGGCAGCAGCATCTGTGTCATGGGAAGCTATGTCTGTAAGAGGGAGAAGGGATTCGGAGAGTGATTGTAAATTGAGGTGTTTGAGATTCCTGCGAGGGTGAGCGAGTTTATGGAGCAGGGGTTGCGCAATAGGAGAGGAGAGGGAGCAGAATGTCAGTAGGTTGTGGTCAGACAGGGGGAGGGGTGAGTTATTGAGATTAGTGAGGGAACAGAGTCGGGTGAAGATAAGGTCCAGCGTGTGACCATCTTTGTGAGTGGCCACAGAGGACCATTGAGTGAGGCCAAGGGAAGCCGTGAGTGATAGAAGTTTAGAGGCAGCCGGGGTGGAAGTGTCAATGGGGATGTTGAAGTCGCCCATGATGATGGTGGGGATATCAGCAGAAAGGAAATGGAGTAGCCAAGTGGTGAAGTGGTCGAGAAAGGTGGAGATGGCTAGTTCTGGGGGGCGGTAGATGACAGTCAGTTGGAGGTTGGAGGGGGAATAGATGCGGACGGAGTGCACCTCGAATGAGGGAAGAGTAGCGGAGGGTGGCAAAGGAATTGGGGTAAAGGAGCAGGTATCAGACAGGAGCAAGCCAACTCCTCCACCACGTTTGTTGCTGGGGCGAGGGGTGTGAGAGAGATGGAATCCGCCATAGGAAAGCGCAGCTGGAGAGGCTGTGTCAGAGGGAGTGAGCCAGGTTTCAGTGATAGCGAGGAAGGAGAGTTTGTTGGTGATAAAGAGGTCATGGATAAATGATAGCTTGTTGCAGACAGAGCGTGCGTTCCATAGGTCTCCAGGTAAGGGGATTGAGGGAGTGGGGGCTGGATGAATGGGTATGAGGTTATCATTGTTGCGAAGACGTGTAGAGGATCGTGGCAGGGTAGTAGAAGTGAGTGTAGGGAGGTGTTGAGGAGGGCCAGGATTTGGGAATACGTCGCCAGCAATAAGGAGTAGTAGACAGAACATTAGAAGGTGGGAGCAGGATAGGACATGATGTGGACGTGTGGGTCTGGAGAAAAAGGATTGTATGTGGAGGAACAGTTGTGACGAAGAGGTGAGATGGCTGGGAAGGATGGAGGGGGAAATGACAAGTTCCTTACTGGGTGGAGGGATTGCAGGAGTTAGGGAGAAATAGAGTAGTATGGGGGTGATAGTAAAATGAAGGTGAAACATTGTTGTGGTGTTATAGTCCGTTACCTTACAGTCAATTCCAGTCCAATTTAAGTCTAATTCAAAGTACTTAGAAATTAGTACTTTGAAATTGATGGCGCCGACTACGTCTGGAGCAGACCCATGGTGGTGAATATATGTGCAGCTAAAGACAATCAGGTGTGAGGGAAAGTGGGGTGTGACTGCCCAGGCCAAATGCACAGAGTTAAGCAGAGGTCATAAAAGGAGGAAGGGGTTATACAGAACACTTAGATGTGTGGCAAAGATAACAAGATGGTGTACAATTATGGATACAAGAAGATGGGTAAGCTATGCATACCATATAAAATACAATGCAGTTCACATAGGGCATTCAGGAGCATGAGAAAGTGGTGGAAATTCAGCAATGCATATCATATAAAATACAATGCAGTTCACATAGGGCATTCAGGAGCATGACAAAGTGGTGGAAATTCAGCAATGCATACCATATAAAATACAATGCAGTTCACATAGGGCATTCAGGAGCATGAGAAAGTGGTGGAAATTCAGCAATGCATACCATATAAAATATAATGCAGTTCACATAGGACATTCAGGAGCATGAGAAAGTGGTGGAAATTCAGCAATGCATACCTGTGGGAACAGAAGAACATCTCGGTCAGATGGTGATGATGATGACAATACTGTAGGAGTCATGAGTGACCAAATGCATTCTAGAACTCAAGTCTAATTCAAAGTACTTAGAAATCAGTACTTTGAAATTGATGGAGCCGACTACGTCTGGAGCAGACCCATGATGGTGAATATATGTGCAGCTAAAGACAATTAGGTGTGAGTGAAAGTGGGGTGTGACTGCCCAGGCCAAATGCACAGAGATCTATATGTCATTACATTAGAGCTATCAGGTTAGTGTAATTTAAATAGATCGCTTATTTTGTCCATTGGATAAGACCCTATGTGCTTATTTCTTCTACAGTTATGTCTTAAAATGTCTTTGAGCTGAGGTAATTCAATAAACCATGTAGAAGATCAGTTTTCTCTTTCCTACACTTGAGATATCAGGTAGTCAGGGACACTTGGATGTGACGAAAACACATTTTTGAGGAAGCGTAGCAATAGCATCCATAGAATGACAAATTATATTGACAGCCACACCTCAAAGAAAGGCCAAAGTATAAAGGACATTAGAAAGAAACGTAAAACAGCAGTAGTAGGTCCATACAGTATGGCCCGTGCAAAAGCAAAGGCAAACATCATAGGGGGGACAGTTTGAAAGTTGCTCTTCCTGGCAATAAGCACAACTTTGTTCGCATGGGTATATACAGCATATTTTTAAATGTTTCATGATTAAATTGAGGGTATGTACTATGCAGCAATCATGTGTTATTTTCGTTAATTGTATGGCAGCCACGATGCTTCTGACATTGTCATTTACAACTTTACAAAGACTTGTAAGAACTATGGTCATAACTACTGCTGTCAATGGTGGACTGCACCTTGCAGCACAGCATAATTCCAAAAGAGTTGACCACTGTCTCTGATATTTGCTAGTATAAGGCAGAGATGGATTTATTCAATAAATGTTAGGCAATTGTCGAAGCAGCTGCTTGATTTGTGGCTGTTGCATCTGCGTTGACAATAACTATATCTCCAAGCATGCCAAAATACTCGGAGGACACCCACACATGCTCGGGAAAACCCGAGCAATGAGTATACTCGCTCATCACTATGTCCTACATGATATCACCTTTATTTAATAATGTCCTCCATCCTGGCTCACTTCCTGAAATAATGTCCCCTATCCTGCAATAATGTCCTCCATCCTGGGCTCCTTCCTGGTGTAGTGAATGCCATACTGGCCCCATCATGTAATAATGTTCGTCATCCTGGCTCCTTTATTTAATAAAGTTGGTCATCCTGGGTCCCATCATATAGTGATGTCCCCCATCATGGTACCCTTCCTGGTATAATGTTCTACATCCTAGGCCCCTTCCTGAAATGATATTCTCCATTCTGAGCCACCTTCTGATATAGAGAAGAGAGAGAGAGGATTCAAAAATATATAAATAAACTGGAGCTGTGGGCAGCAACTAACAGAATGGTTTTTAACAGGGAAAAATGCAAAGTTCTACATCTGGGCAATAAACATGAAAAGAGCATATACAGAATGGGAGGTATGGGGCTAAGCAACAGCACTTGTGAAAAAGACTTTGGTATACTAATAGATCACAGACTGAATATGAGTCAACAGTGTGATGCAGCAGCAAAAAAGGCAAATGCAATTATAGGATGTATTAACAGAAGCATACAGTCTAGATCACGTGAAGTCATTATTGCCCTCTACTCCTCTTTGGTCAGACCTCATCAGGAATACTGTGTCCAGTTTTTGGCGCCATATTTTAAAAAAGACATTAACAAACTGGAGCAAGTTCAGAAAAGAGCTACCAGAATGGTGACCTGTCTGCAAACCCTGTCTTATAAGGAAAGGTTGCAGGATTTGGGAATGTTTAGCTTGCAGAAGAGAAGACTGAGAGGAGACTTAATAGCTGTCTACAAATATCTCAAGGGCTGTATGTAAAGATAGAGATCATGATTCCAGATATATATCACTTATTGGGCTGAGTGCTGTCTTTTTTATAAAATCACTGCAGATTTAGCAAAGTTCTCCGAATGCTGATGTCTATATAACCCTGTCTACAACACAAATATAAAGCTTTCTGTGTATACTTAACATTGATAGAAAACTGAAAAACATTGGTGGTGGAGGGGTTACACAGAGAGGAGGATCTCCTGCTGCTGAAACACTGACTTTTCAGTAATGTATAGCCCAGAATGTGATGCATTACTGAAATCAGGGTCTCTCTTAGATTCCCTTAGAAAAGAAAAACGTAGTTTCAATAACATTCAATTAATTCAGATTTCTATGACCTGCAAGAACATATAGATGGCTTAGGATGGCTGATCCCTTCAACAAGTGTGCCACAACAGAGCAGCATAGTTATATATTAGATTTAATAGTTATATACAGTATATAGATTTTTGTTAAGGAAATTAAACCCCACACCCCCAAAAGGATCACATAACAATAAGTGTAATTAGGTACATGATATGGACAGGAAGACTAAAGATGTATTATTTAAATAGGTATGCATTATTTTTAATTTTTTACTTTTATTTTAAACACTATTCTCCTTTCCCTGAAAAAAATCCATGGCTAGGAATGCTCCATTGGTAGGTAGGACCCTCCTGCCCCCCTCTGGAAAGAATAATACAGTAGCTAAATTGAACTAATGAAACACATACAATGGGTGGCTTTTTTAAAAAAAAAAAGATTATTTTAAATAGACTTTTCTTTTTCTAAAATGGATGTGACAAGAAATGGTGGATAGCTGCATGTTGCAAAAGCTAGCACTCGCTACAGTGAACTGTATTGATGCTTTTGTCCATGTTGTAGTCCTGAAGAAAAATGGCAAAAACTTCACAAAAACTCCATGACATAGATGACAACGCACTACAACACTACATATCACTCCTGCTCCCAGAAGAGGCCATATAGATACAGTTACATTAATTGAAAATAATCTCCAGATACTTTTTGTGTACTAAAAAGCACTTTAAGGCTGTGTGCCCACAATGTGATTTTTAAGCATTTTTGCCGCGATTTTCGGCGCAAAAACGCTGCAAAAACGTTTAAAAATCGTGTACAGAACGCCCCCTATGCATTCCTATGGCATTCCGCACATGCTGTGCTAATGCTGCGCTTTTTTCCGTGGCGGAATTGCATCGCGGAAAAAATCGCAGCATTGTCATTCTTTTGTGCGGAATCGCAAAGAATTGCCGCGATTCCGTAGCCATAGGAATGCATGAGAATCGCTTACTTCCCGCATGTGGCTATGCCCACCATGCGGGAAGTTAAGCGTCTCATGTGCGGTTGGTACCCATGGTGTGGAGGAGAGGAGACTGTCCTCCAGGCCCTGGGTACCATACCCCTGTAAAAAAAGGATAAAAAATAAAAAATCGGGGTATATTTACCTTCCGACGTCCCGTGTTGCGTTCCCGGCCTAAGCGTTCCCAGTAATGCCTTGCGGCAAGGTCCTGTGATGACGTAGTCTCGCGTGACTCTAGCGGTCTCCCGAGATCGCCATAGTAACGCGAGACCAACGTCATCACAGGTCTCGCAAGGCATCGCTGGGAATGCTGTGGCCTGGGATGGCAGTGCGGAACGCCGGAAGGTAAATATACCCCGATTTTTTATTTTTTTATCATTTTTAACATCTTATCTTTTACTATTGATGCCGCATAGGCGGCCTCAATAGTAAAAAGCTGGTCACACTTGTCAAACACTATGTTTGATGAGTGTGACCAACCTGTCAATCACTTTCCAAGCGATGCTTCAAATCGCTTGGAAAGTGCTTGAGAAAATCGCGGCAAAATCGCGAACAGAATCGCGGTGAAATCGCGGTGAAATCGCGCGGAAAAAGACGCGCGATTTCTGGGAAGGAGTCCAGTTTTTAGTGTGCGTTTTAACACGCAACGTGGGCACATAGCCTAAAGCGCAGTATTGTATATATATATATATACAATGCTAATAAGAGGAAATACATAGTGCTGTATTATGCTCAGTCCAAGGAAAACATAAGTACCATAATCTATTACTTGTTATATGTTCTTGCACTCTTCAAGTTAAATGGAGAAATAAGTATTAGGTATAATTCCCAAAACACTATGATCTCCTTTACTTAGGGTGCCTTGTAAGTAGATTTATATTGTCAACCCTTACTAAAGTTCAGTGGTTGGGTAAAAAGAATTAATGTCCTACACAATCATCCTGCAGTGCCTTCCGCATGGAAAGAGACAGCACAGGTTTTACACCAGTTTGGCATGTGTTATGTGTTCCATACAGCTGACACTTGCTGACTTACTGAGATATTACCAATGGAATTAGGAGAGTGTGAAATGGAAATCATAATTACAATATGAGGTTTGAAAGCCATTAAACATTCATTCTCGGGCCTCTAAGGATCACCAGATGCAAAAGGTATCTTTCCCAGAGGTCCATATGCTACTAATTATCACAAATCTTAGCAGCTGTGAAAATAGAACGGTTCTATGTACCATGAGATCTGCATCATTAGAGTGTACAAGCAATATTGCATTAACAGAAAAAAACGTAGCAATATCAGGCCTGGAAATACATACAATAGTAAATGTGATAATGCAGCTTTATGGTTGGAAATACAGCAATGGAAAGACTACGTAGGATGACTAATGATATTAAACAGTTGCTTTAGTAAAGACAGATTTGCTTTCCTCCTATGAGGATATTTATGTTCCAATGGCTGTTCTAGATCAGTTTCATATACAGTATAATTATATAAAAATTATACTGTTTTATCAGCGTTGAAGACAACCAGTAACATGGCATTTTGTTCCTGTAGTCTAAGCCAATGATGTAGAATACTTGATGTAACGGAGGACTAGGTACAAGTCCTGTCCTCCAAGATATGAATCAAGCCAATTTGGGTGGTATTATGGAACAGCCAGATTGATTTGTCTGTTCGACGTCTCAACCTCCTTGACTGCATACACATATCATAACTAGAAGAAGAGGGGACAGGAAGAAAAACATTAGACTTGAACATGAAACCAGAAATCATACTGATGAAGGATATGAGGTGCGGGCAACAAGACCCAAGACAACATGCTAGGACGGGAGGTAAGAAAATTTCAAAAACAATCCACAAGGAGGAGATTGGAACAAAACAACATACTCTAAACTGCGTGCTCGCAAATGACAGAAGCCTGACAAACAAGATGGAAGAACTAGAAATATCTACAGGTAATTATGACATAGTGGGAATAACTGAGACATGGTTAGATGAAAGCTATGACTGGGCAGTTAACTTACAGGGTTGCAGTCTTTTTAAAAGGGATCGTAAAAAACGGAAAGGAGGAGGGGTTTGTCTTTATGTAAAGTCTTGTCTAAAGTCCTCTTTAAGGGAGGATATTAACGAAGGAAATGAGGATGTTGAGTCCGTATGGGTCGAAATACATGGAGGGAAAAATAGTAACAAAATTCTCATTGGGGTCTGTTTTGAAAATCTACTACTAAGGCAAATAAATAAATAGATGAAGCTGCAACCCATAATGAGGTCCTTGTTATGGGGGACTTTAACTACACGGATATTAACTGGTAAACAGAGACCTGCAAAACCCATAAAGGCAACAGGTTTCTGCTAAGAGCCAAGAAAAATTATCTTTCACAATTGGTGCTGAATCCAACCAGAGGAGCAGCACATTTAGACCCAATACTATCTAATAGACCTGACAGAATAACAAGTCTGCATGTCGATGGGCATCTAGGATATAGCGACCACAATATTGTACAGTTTCACTTGACTTTCGTTAGGGGGACTTGTCAGGGAGTCACAAAAACACTGAACTTTAGAAAGGCAAAGTTTGACCAGCTTAGAGATGCCCTTAAACTGGTTGACTGGGACAATGTCCTCAGAAATAAGAATACAGAAAATAAATGGGAAATATTTAAGAACATCCTTAGTAGGCACTGTAAGTGGTTCATACCTTGTGGGAATAAAAGGACAAGAAATAGGAAAAACCCAATGTGGCTAAACAAAGAAGTAAGAAGGGCAATTAACAGTAAAAAGAAAGCATTTAAACTACTAAAGCAGGATGGCACCATTGAAGCTCTAAAAAAACTATAGGGAGAAAAGTACTTTAGCTAATAATTAATTAAAGCTGCCAAAAAGGAAACAGGAAAACACATGGCTAAGGAGAGTAAAACTAATCCCAAACTGGTCTTCAACTATATCAATAGTACAAGAATCAAAAGTGAAAGTGTAGGCCCCTTAAAAATTGTGAGGAAAGAATGGTTGTAAATGATGAAGAAAAAACTAATATATTAAACACCATCTTTTCCACGGTATTCACAGTGGAAAATGAAATCCTCAGTGAAATGCCGAGCGACAAAGAAAACCCTATATTAAGGGTCACCAATCTAAACCAACAAGAGGGTTTGAAACTGGCTAAATAAGATTAAAATAGATAAATCTCTGAGTCCGGATGGCATACACCCATGAGTACTAAGAGAATTAAGTAGTGTAATAGACAAGCCATTATTTCTTATATTTAGGGACTCTATAGCGACGGGGTCTATTTCACTGGACTGCCGCATAGCAAATGTGGTGCCAATATTCAAAAAGGGCTATAAAATGAACCTTGAAATTATAGGCCAGTAAGTATAACCTCTATTGTTGGTAAAATATTTGAATGGTTTCTGAGGGATGTTGTTCTGGATTATTTCATAATTTTGTAACTCCATATCAGCATGGGCTTATGAGGAATCGTTACTGTCAAACCAATCTAATCCGTTTTTATGAAGAGGTAAGCTATAGACTGGATCAAGGTGTGTCATTGGACGTGGTATATCTTGAATTTTCCAAAGCATTTGATACCGTGCCACGCAAGAGGTTGGTACACAAAATGAGAATGCTGGGTCTGGGGGAAAATGTGTGTAAATGAGTAAGCAACTGGCTTAGTGATAGAAAGTAGAGGGTGGTTATAAATGGTATATTCTCTAACTGGGTCGCTGTGACCAGTGGGGTACCGCAGGGGTCGGTGTTGGGACCTATTCTCTTCAACATATTTATGATCTGGTATAAGGTTTACACAGTAAAATATTGATATTTGCAGATTATATAAAACTATGTAAAGCAGTTAATACAAGAGAAGATAGTATTCTGCTACAGATGGATCTGGATAAGTTGGAAACTTGGTCCAATAGGTGGCAGATGCGGTTTAACAATGATAAATGTAAGGTTATACACATGGGAAGAATGAATCAATATCAGCATTACACACTGAACAGGAAACCACTAGGTAAATCTGACACGGAGAAGGACTTGGGGATCCTAGTTAATGATAAACTTACCTGGAGCAGCCAGTGCCAGGCAACGGCTGCCAAGGCAAACAGGATCATGGGGTACATTAAAAGAGGTCTGAAAACACATGATGAGAGCATTATACTGCCTCTGCACAAATCTCTGGTTAGACCACACATGAAGTACTGTGTACAGTTTTGGGCACCGGTGCTCAGGAAGGATATAATGGAACTAGAGCGAGTGCAAAGGAGGGCAACAAAATTAATAATACCCAGAGAGACTAGAAATACTAGGATTATTTCTTCTAGAAAAAAGATGACTGAGGTGCGATCTAATAACCATGTATAAGTATATAAGGGGACAATACAAATATCTCTCAGAAGATCTGTTTATACCAAAGAAGGTGACGGTCACACGGTCATTCTCTGCGTCTGGAGGAGAGAAGGTTTTTTCTTAAACAATGTTTTTATTAAAGTTTAAACATACAAAATATTCATACGCATTAGAGACATTGCCAAAGTCTCTATGGAAGATGCATATCAGTACATATATTCAAATCTACCACATGTGGCATGTTGCATAGGTAAAAGGAACAGTAAACAGAAATACAGGAAAAATAAACATTGTATCATACAACTAGTACAGGTTTGCCATCTAAGAGCATGTATGAATCACAAGGAGTAATAAAAGAATATAAAAAGGGACATGAGAGGTATTTAAGTAATGAATATGTCTTCGATTTTTGTTTTCTGTCTTGTCCATATGTTCCATCTCTCTTCAAAAGCCTTTATTGACAGATTGTTTATATAGTGGATTTTTCATAGGTACAGTGTTTGTCAACTAACATAATCAAAGTTATGATATTAGGTGTTTGCGTATTGTTCCAACCCTTCGCTATTAAGTATGTAGCTGACATTAAAATGTGTGCTATTAAGAATTTTTCTTTTTTGAATCTGTGTATGCCTACAAGTAATAAAGCCAATGATGGGCATGGGTGAATGTAACGCTTACATATAAATGAAATCAGGTCAAAAACTTTTTGCCAGAATGCTTCCAGGGAGGGACATTTCCAGAAAACATGGGCCAAATCTGCTGGTGTACCACATTTTCTCCAGCAGAGGCCTGTATTACCGGTTCCAAAATGTTTTAATCTATTAGGGGTAAGGTAAAATCTATGAATAAGCTTAAAGTGGGTTTCAAGGATATTCATACACTTAGTAGCTTTGATTGCAATTTTCAAGGAAGCTATCCAATGGGGCATGGATATCTGTTTTTGTAGAGTGATTTCCCACTTCTCAAAGCATCCTTTATATGAAAAGGTGTGTTTATTAGTTAGAATATTGTAGAAAGGTTTTAAGTAACTTTTACGTCTTGGGGGTGGATTTTTAAAAAAATTACATATAGTGTGGTTGAACATAATAGTTCTACAAAAAATTTTTTTATAATTATTATACTCTTCTTTAAGTAGAAGATATGTCATATATTCAGTGTTGGGTATTCACCACCATTCTTTACTGTTAGGGCAGTGAGAATCTGGAATTCCTTACCTGAGGAGGTGGTGATGGTGAACTCAGTCGAGGGCTTCAAGAGAGGCCTGGATGTCTTTCTGGAGCCCTGGAGTATAACAATTTTGTATCTAAGTCTAAGTGCACACGTACCGGAACTCTCGGAAATTACCGCGAGAATTCCGGAATTCCAGTCCGCGGGAAAATCGCATTTTAAATTCCCGCGATTTTCCCGCGGAAAAACTAGCATTTTGCAAGCGTAATTAGCTTGCAAAATGCTAGCGTTCTCCAAGCGATCTGTAGCATCGCTTGGAGAACTGATTGACAGGTTGGTCACACTTGTCAAACAGTGTTTGACGAGTGTGACCAACTTTTTGCTATTGAGGCCGCCTATGCGGCATCAGTAGTAAAAGATAGAATGTAAAAAAAAAAAAAAAAACGGTGTTATTCTCACCCTCCGACGTCCCGCGCATCCGTTCCCAGTAATCCTTTGCGAAAATGCCCGCGATGACGTCAGTTCTCGCGGGATCGCGACGTCTCGCTGTAATTCGCGATGACGTCGCGCGAATGACCGCGAGACTTCGTGATCCCGCGAGAAGGGACTTCATCGCAAGCATTTTCGCAAAGGACTACTGGGAACGAGAGCGTGAAGAGAAGCGGGAAGGCTGCGCGGGACGTCGGAGGGTGAGAATAACAATATTTTTTATTTTAAATTCTATTTTTTACAGGGATGTGGTACCCAAAGCCCGGAGGACAGTCTCCTCTCCTCCGGACCATGGGTACCATCCGCAATTGTTCTGCTTACTTTCCGCATGGTGTGCACAGCCACATGCGGGAAATAAGCGGAACAATGCATTCCTATGGGTGCGAGATCGCCGCGATTCCGCAAATTAATGAGCATGCTGCATTTTTTACCGCAAAGCGATTCCACCGCGGTAAAAACCGCAGCATTAGCACAGCATTGCGGAATCCCATAGGAATGCATGGGATGCTTATTTTTGGCGTTTTCGCGGCAAAATCACGCGGTTAAAACCGCCGCGGAAACGCGAAAAAAACGCCACGTGTGAACTCAGCCTTACAGCTATTAGGTTCTTTAAAAGGACGTAGATCTGTGGATTTATTCTGTCTGAATATAGGCTGAACTGGATGGATAAATGTCTTTAATGCCTTGCTAACTATGTTACTGTGTTACTATCAGCATATGGTGCTAAAGTTCGGAGACTGATTTGACTAATGACTCTGATTTTTTAAGAGGAGAATGGACAGTACGGCCATGATGATGGTTTGAGGAGCTATAGCGCCTGAAAGGTTCTCTTTAATATACACTAAGTGCATAATTATGAGGCAAGTGAGTATTTTGAACATCTTGTCATTTTTCTTCAGATTTACCAACTCCAAGCTGGATAAACTTGAATGCTTATTGGATGAGGCACATCAGTTCACATGTATTTGTGTTATGTGGGATGGTGAGGCCTAAAGTTATCAATCCCCTTTATGAAGGTATGCAGAATTATTAGTCAAAATGCGGTAAAAAGAAAGATTTACCTTACGCTGAAAAGTCAAAATTTGTGAAGACTTACAGAAGGATGTAACACTTAAAACTGTTAAGATAATGGGGTTTAATCACAGAACCAGATGAAACAGCTGAAAATAAATAACTGAGATAGGAAAATTTATGCTTTTCATTTTGTTGCATAATAATCCTGTTATTAAGGCTATGTTCACAAGTTGCATTTTTGCAGCATTTTTTTAGCAGACAAAACCTGCTCACTTGCAAGTAAAACCACTGCAT